>NC_135953.1:127098748-127765177 GCF_053455715.1 Rhinoraja longicauda
GATCGCTGTGAGAAGCACTTAGTGACCAAAAATGTTGCGAAAAAAGCACTTATTGAACCTACATTTTTAAAGTAGTATTTATTTATTGCAAGTCACTTAACATACACAGATCAGCATGGGGCCCCTATGCTCGTGGGCCCCCGGGCAAGTGCCCATCAGGCCCATGCGTTAAGACGGCCCTGAATTGAGTATGTCTTCCATGAAAAGATTGGACGCTATACCTACAAAATGGCAGACTGCTGAGTTTCTTGTGTGCACAGTCCTTTGGACTTACTTAAATAGCCATTTCCGTTATGCCTTGGGCAACTTGACCAGCGTTGGTGTTCCCAAGCTATTCTCGATAATGAACACTTAAGTGTCCACCAAGAGTAAATGTAGTGCCCTCACGAATTTCAATGCTTTGTCCAATGATGCACTGATTCATCGTCAGTGGGAGGATGGTAGGTGCTACTATCTTGGACTCAGAATTAATGTTTAGGAATGTCTCCCACCTGCATAATGCACTAGCTCGCCACTGATGGGTCTGCCCGCCCGCTGAGGCAGAACACATTGGAGACAGTGAAGGAATTGTCCAGCAAATGGTCTGTAAGGTATGTTTTCGTAAGCACGACTCAGTCAGGTTGTGGCCAGACTAATCTCTGGGACAGCTCTGCCAATTTATTATTACAGCAGAATATTGTCCTAGACTTGCATCATACTCAAGTGTCAGCCTGTCTCTGACTATGTGACTGTGCTTTGTATTGCTGAAGTCAGCGATGGGAGCTGCCTAAAGGACAATAGACAATAGGTGCAGGAGTAGGCCATTCGGCCCTTCGAGCTAGCACCGCCATTCAATGTTATCATGACTGACCATTCTCACTCAGATCTGTACCCCGTTCCTGCCTTCTCCCCATACCCCCTGACACCGCTATCCTTAAGAGCTCTATCTAGCTCTCTCTTGAATGCATTCAGAGAATTGGCCTCCACTGCCTGAGGCAGAGAATTCCACAGATTTACAACTCTCTGACTGAAAAAGTTTTTCCTCATCTCTGTTCAAAATGGCCTACTCCTTATTCTTAAACTGTGGCCCCTGGTTCTGGACTCCCCCAACATTGGGAACATGTTTCCTGCCTCTAACGTGTCCAACCCCTTAATAATCTTAAATCTTATATGTTTCGATAAGATCCCCTCTCATCCTTCTAAATTCCAGTATATACAAGCCTATACAATCAAGGATTATCCTAAGGATCTGGTGCCCGAGGTCTAGTTTCTGGTGGCAGCCATTGTCCATGCCTCATGCAGAACAGACGAAGGCGAATCGGCCTATTGAGATTGTGTTAACCGTCAATGATCAATTTATATTAATATTATACTAATCCCATTTTATTCTTCCCACATTCCCATCAATATCGCCCAGATTCTACCAATCACTGACACACTCGGGGCTAAATACAGTTGCTAGTTATACTATCAAATAGTATGACTTTGGGATATGGGAGGAAACTGTTTCTTCAAATTTTGCTGTAGTACTTTTGTAGGACATCGAGGAATAAACATTGTACTTTGTGCAAAATGCAAAAATGTTCTTCCTGAATAGACACAGATTTCCGAGGCCAAAACACATGAATTAATCAGAAAACCTCATATGACAATCTAGTAGTTTCATGGATCACCTTCAGTGACACCAACTTTTCAAACCAAAATACGGATTTTAAATATATATTCCCTGATTGTTGTGGTGAAAATGTGAGCTTTACAGTTCATCAATCTAAACCCTCAGAACAATTTAGATTTAGAGATTTAGAGATACAGCACGGAAACAGGCCCTTCGGCCCACCGGGTTCACGCCACCCAACGATCCCCACACATTAACACTATCCTACACACACTAGGGACAATTTTTTTTACATTTGCCCAGCCAATTAACCTTCATACCTGTACGTCTTTGGAATGTGGGAGGAAACCGAAGATCTTGGGGAAAACCCACGCAGGTCACGGGGAGAACGTACAAACTCCGTACAAATGGCGCCCGTAGTCAGGATCGAACCTGAGTCTCCGGCGCTGCATTCGCTGTAAGGCAGCAACTCTACCGCTGCGCCACCGTGCCGCCCTAAACCATGACACTACAGGACCCCTTTCTTACACAAGAATGGTTGAGAATTTAGACTGAGAGCTTATTATATGTTTTATCTATGCATGTATTGCGCATGTATTAAGCAGCTGCAGGTAAGAACTTAATTGTTCTGTTGTCAGTGCGTGTGACAATGAAGTGATCTTGACTCTTGTCTTGAATCATGAGAATGGGAATTCTGTACAGGACCATAAAGATCATATAGAAGGATGAGAGAGGGTCTTATAGAAACATATAAAATTCTTAAGGGATTGCTCAGGCTGGATGCAGGAAAAAATGTTCCTGATGTTGGGGGAATCCAGAACCAGGGGTCACAGTTTAAGAATAAGGGGTAGGCCATTTAGGACTGAGATGAGGAAAAACATTTTCACCCAGAGAGTTGTGAATCAGTGGCATATAGCTCTTGGGGCTAACGCAATCAAGGGATATGGGGAACAAGCAGGAATGGGGTACAGATTCTGGATGATCAGCCATGATCATATTGAATGACGGTGCTGGCTCTAAGGGCCGAATGGCCTACTCCTGCACCTATTTTCATTGTTTCTATGTTTCTAATTACAGCACAATTGAATATTTTATCCTAAAGATCTAACTGAAATATATAATACACAATGTTAGCTACGCCAATACATTAAGAGTTTATTGCTTCTGTCGTCGTATTATTTGTTATGCTTCGTTATTATCGATACAAGCCTCAAATACTATCTGCTCGATCGTTAGTGAAAAGATTCCAAAAGATGACTCCTTGCGTTCCATTGCACTCATTATGCTTAGATAAGCTTAGCAATGATTGTTGATTGCGATCTAAAATGGAAGAATTGTTTGTTATAATCTGTAATTATCAGTAATGGTGTGATCTGCACTTACTGGGCTAAAGATCTCATCTCATTCTGTCCAACTCGATGCATTCCATTAAGTGTTTACCTGCTCATACCTAAACCCCATATCTCCTGTCAACAGAAGCATTATGTGACTTAACCTAATTACAGGTGAAATGTTTCAATGTAAATATCCACTTTCTTTGTTCCGCTCTCATTGAATACTATAATTGCTTAAGGTGCTTTCTGAATAGATTCCATTCCTTCCTTCACTTTTCAACTTTGGTGGTAACTTGCATGACAACATAATTCATTCTCAAACTCTACCCAAAGATTAGGCTGGAGATCAGTTTGGGTTGAAATTGTGGCAAAATAAAACAAATTAATCCAGCACTCCCATGCGCTGTGGGCCATAACGTGCCTGCTATTTTCTCGGCATCATGTGTCAACATGATTTAGAGCTCATGGATCCAAGCCGCGACTATTGTGGAACAATCTCAGCAGAACTAACAGCTCACTAATCTGGTTGATTGCTTTGCTCACTGTTTAAAAGAATACTCCGCTGATATTAAGCATTAAGAATGGGCAGGTCTAGAAGTAAGTGCAGGCTGTTCTATTGCTTTTCTTCAAGTGTGAATGTTTTATTCTGCATTTAGCAGCTGAAATACTCATAGAATATATGCCTCAGTACTAACCTGCTGACTAAACTCAGTTGTTGTGAATTGGATACCCTGGAGCTAAAAGCAAAGACATGACCTTCAATGAAGTGACTAGTCCCAGAATCTTCAGAGGCACTACCTTCTAGTTGGCTCTCTCTGAGGAACAATGTATTCAGAAGCATTATGTGACTTATCCTAATTAAGCCTCCACAGTTGTAACATTGACATCCCAACTCTTGTTTTATTTTTAAGTCATATTTTAACACACCCTGAACAATTTCAATCCAATCTCTTGGCATCTAAGCCATGGAAATGTCCTTAGCTTTCACAATAAATGATCTCCAATATAACAATTGAATGCCAAAATAATGGAATGGAAAATGTTCCCCTTTCCTAGAAGCATAGACCATGCAATCTGCAAAATGTACTGCAATAATGAATAAAATAATGAATTACAAACACATACAATTGATATTCTACTTTGGAGCAAAGCCGCTAATAAACTATGAGAAAATAATTTCAGAAAAGATAGTACACAAATTATCTCAAAAGTAATATTAGAACCTTGAGCAAAACACAAAGTGCTGGGGGAACTCAACTGATCAAGCATCATCTGTGGAAGGAATAGACAGATGCCAATTTGGGTCTGGGCCCTTTAGTCATAGAGTCATAGAGTCCTACAGCACAGAAAGAGGCCCTTCGGCCCATCGTGTCCGCGCCGCCCGTTACCAAACACAGTCTAATTTTAATCCCATTTTCCCGCATTTGGACCGTAGCCCTGAATGTTGTAGCATTTCAAGTGCCCATCCAAATGCCTCTTAAACGTTGTGAGTGTTCCCGCCTCCACCACCACCCCAGGCAGTGAGTTCCAGACTCCAACCACCCTCTGGGTGAAAAAGTTCCTTCTCACATCCCCCCGAAACCTCCCTCCCCTTACCCTGTATCTATGTCCCCTCGTTGTTGAACCTTCCACCAGTGGAAGAAGTTCCCCGCCATCTACCTTATCTATGCCCCTCATGATCTTGTACACCTCGATCATGTCCCCTCTCAGCCTTCTCTGCTCCAGGGAAAACAACCCCAGTCTGCCCAGTCTCTCCTCATAGCCGAGGCCCTTCATCCCTGGCAGCATCCTGGTGAATCTCCTCTGCACCCTCTCCAAAGCTATCACATCCTTTCGATAATGTGGTGACCAGAACTGTACACAATACTCCAGCTGTGGCCTCACCAGTGTTCTGTACAATTCCATCATTACCCCCCTACTTTTATAATCGATGCCCCGGCTAATGAAGGCCAGTAACCCATATGCCTTTTTAACCACCCTGTCCACCTGTGCTGCTGCCTTCAAGGACTTGTGTACCTGTACTCCAAGGTCCCTCTGTACCCCTGTCTTCCCTAGGGTCCTTCCATTCATGGTGTACTCCCTCTCCAAGTTATTTCTGCCAAAGTGCATCACCTCGCACTTTTCAGGATTAAATTCCATCTGCCACTGCTCCGCCCATCTGACCATCTCATCTATATCTTCCTGCAGCTTGCAGATCCCTTCTTCGCTATTCACCACCCCCCCTACCTTTGTGTCATCTGCAAACTTGCTGATCATGCCCTGTACGTTGACATCCAGATCATTTATGTAGATTACAAACAGTAAGGGACCCAACACCGATCCCTGCGGCACCCCACTGGACACCAGCCTCCAGTCACAGAAGCGCCCTTCTACCATCACCCTCTGCCTTCTGTCACTAAGCCAGTTTTTTATCCATTTTGCTAAGGTGCCCTGGATCCCATGGGCTCTTACCTTCTTGACTAGTCTCCTGTGTGGGACCTTGTCAAAAGCCTTACTGAAATCCATGTATACCACATCCACTGCACTACCCCCATCTACCTCCTTGGTCACCCCTTCAAAAAATTCAATCAAGTTAGTCAGACACGACCTTCCCTTAACAAAGCCATGTTGACTATCCTTAATTAACCCTTGATCCTCCAAGTGAAGACTGATTCTGTCCCTCAGAATCTTTTCTAGCAGCTTCCCCACCACCGATGTCAGACTCACCAGCCTGTAGTTCCCAGGTTTATCCCTACTGCCCTTTTTAAATAATGGCACCACATTAACTATCCTCCAGTCCTCCGGTACATCCCCTGTTGCAAGAGAGGCTCTGAAAATTTGTGCCAGAGCCCCCGCAATCTCCTCCCTTGCCTCTCTCAGCATCCTGGGATACATCTCGTCAGGGCCCGGAGACTTATCTACTTTTAAGCCTGCCAGAGCCTCCAGCACCACCTCCCTGTCAATAGCAATATGCTCAAGAACATCACAACCCTCCTGCTCCATTTCTAAGTCCGCATCGCCCTCCTCCCTCGTAAAAACAGATGCAAAAAAATCATTTAAAACATCTCCTACATCCTCTGGCTCCACACACAGCTTTCCACTATGGTCCCTGATGGGCCCCACTCTTTCCCTCGTTATCCTCTTACCCTTGATATACTTATAGAACACTTTGGGATTTTCTTTTATTTTGCCCGCTAGTGCTATCTCATGGCCCCTTTTCGCTCTCCTAATTTCTTTTTTAAGAACCGCCCTACACCTTCTGTATTCCTCTAATGATGTCTGTGCCTTAAGTTCTTTATGCCTTCCAAAAGCCCCCCTTTTTTTTTTCGAATCAATCCTACTATATCGTTCGACATCCAAGGTTCTTTGGACTTGTTTGTCCCACCCTTGAACTTTAGGGGAACATGCTTCCTCTGTACTTTTTCAATTATTCCTTTGAATGACTCCCACTGTTCTGATGCGGTCCTCCCCACGAGAAGCTGATCCCAGTCCACTAGGGCCAACTTCTGCCTTATCAGATTAAAATCGGCCTTGCCCCAATTTAGAAATTTTCCTCTTTCCTCTGGTCCCTCTTTATCCTTTTCTATTACCACCCTAAATATCACTGAATTGTGATCACTGTCACCAAAATGCTCTGCCACTGACACTTCAGCCACCTGTCCGGCCTCATTTCCCAAGATTAAGTCCAATACCGCCCCCTCCCTTGTTGGACTTTCAACATATTGCCTCAAAAAGCCCTCCTGGATGACCCTTACGAACTCTGCACCCTCAGGGCCCTTGACACTTTGGCTATCCCAATCAATATTCGGGAAGTTGAAATCCCCTACTATTACTACCCTGTTGTTTTCACACACCCCCGAGATTTGCCTTACTTTAGTCCAAGGGTTCCCAACCTTTTTTCTCCCATTTGCCCCTGGCAAATTTACCTCCACCCTGTTTTATTCAGTAATTTGAGTTTACACTTCTACCATAATAAAGCAACCGACAAAGGGGAAATTTGAAAATACTGTTTTTAACATTATTACTTTAAGTTCAAATAACAATAATGGTAGGTGACATTTACCCCCTGGGGGGTAAATTTACCCCAGGTTGGGAACCCTTGCTTTAGATTTTAGCGATCCAGCCCGTCTGAGTCCATGCCGACCAGCGACCAGCACTATCCTGTGCACTAGGGACAATTTAACAACTTACCAAAGCCAATTAACCTGCAAACCTGTATGTCTTTGGCGTGTGGCCAACCTTCTCAGACTGATTCTGCATGTTAGAAGCTTCATCTGTAGGTGCATGTAAGAACATAAAGGATGGCACATACATGAAACAATAGACTTTCTGTGAGAAGAACACTATAAAAGTTAAGCAATTGGCCACGATTGCTAATAGCTCATCCACGGATCCCTGTGAGAAAATGAATCCTAATTGTTACTTCTGTTCAATTTGTATGTTCATATTATTCAATCATGATAATAGTTCTACATTAAGCAAGTAATCAATGTCTTTTATCAAACTATTACATTGACGTTTCAGATGCCCAGCTGGAAGTCACATCAATTAATTTCAATCAATTTCAAGCAGATACTGCAATGAAACTGAATAACAAATTGATATTATGTGTCAATTCAAGCACATCTTCAGCTAGCAATTCCATTTTTTTCTGTGTTTACAACTCACAGTGTGGTGAAAAGACATTTAAATCACAAATTGTAAAATCATAGAAATTTGCAGCTCAGTAGAAGCCACGTTAATCATCATAATGTAGATAGGCCAAAAAAAATCCCCAATCATGGTACTTTGCCCTGCAAGTGTTAGTTCTTTCTGTATCTCCACCACCCATTTCAGACTGTGAATTCTAAATCCTCACACTCATTGGGACTTCTTATTTCCCTTCTAATCCTTCCACTCTTAAATATGTCACTACCCTCTCATTACCCATATCTCTCTGAAGGGAAATAGGCCCTGAACTGTTTACCATGCCCACACCTCTCACAATTTTCTTCACAATTAAATCTCCTCTCAGTCTACTTTGTTTCAAACAAACAACCCTGAAGGTAGAAAGCCACTCCTTCTGAGTCATAGATTTGTACAGCACAGTAATGGGTCTCCAGGCCAATCTGAACTCACATTGTCTGAAAACCTCGTCGCCAGAACCTGCACATTCCCTCCACTCACACTCTGATCTCTCAGTCTAACCTCTCACTGGCTGAACTCTCAAACACAACCACTCATACCCTGAAGTTTCATACTCATGGGAGGGAGGGGAGGGGAAGGGGGGAGAGGGGGTGCTGCACCAACGCAGGGGGGGGTTTGGGCCCAACGGGTCCACTTGGTCTAGTAAGCCATATTGCCCTCCAACAAGGACCAGGCGAGATGCTGGAAAATGTGAACGACTTCCCATATCTTGGGAATTAACTCTATTAGAATTTATTTTCTCTCTTCTTTCATTCTCGTAACCCAATTTTCCTTCCAATCTTTTCATTTTACCCATTGCATTTGATAAATGATTCTAACATACGCTGTCCTTATTCAGATTCTTCAGTGTCATTGGTTAAGGTGATGCACAGCTGTTTGTTCAGTTGAGGCAAGTCTCAAATGTTCTGTATATTTAGGTTCACTTTTTCCAATCGATGGCTGACAGGACCTTTCAGTGGAGAAGCCTGGTGGCAAGTGTAAGTGGCACTGTTCAGTATCCACTGAGCTACAGTGCATTCAGAAAGTATTCAGACCCCTTCACTTTTTCTACATTATGTTACGTTACAGCCTTATTTTAAAATGGATTAATTCTTTTTTTTAAATCATCAATCTACACACAATACCCCATATTAAAAAAGGGAAAACAGGTGCTTAGAAATTAAAATGAAATAACTGAAAAATCGCACCTTTGGCAGGGATTACAGCCTCAAGTCTTTTTGGGTATGACGCTACAACCTTGGCACACCTGTATTTGGGTAATTTCTCCCATTCTTCTCTGCAGATCCTCTCAAGCTCTGTCAGGTTGGATGAGGAGCATCGATGCACAGCTATTTTCAGGTCCCTCCAGAGATGTTCGATCCGGTTCAAGTCCGGGCTCTGGCTGGGCCACTCAAGAACATTCAGACTTCTCACGAAGCCACTCCTGCGTTGTATTGGCTGTGTGCTTTGGGTCGTTGTCCTGTTGGAAGGTGAACCTCCACCCCAGTCTAAGGTCCAGAATGCTCTGGAGCAGGATTTCATCAAGGATCTCTCTGTACTTTGCTCCGTTCATCTTTGCCCCGATCTCAGTTCCTGCTGCTAAAAAACATCCCCACAGCAGGATGCTACCACCACCATGCTTCACCGTAGGTATGATATTGGTCAGGTGATGAGTGGTTCCTGGTTTCCACCAGACATGACGCTTGGCATTCAGGCCAAAGAGCTCAACCTTGGTTTATCAGACCAGAGAATCTTGTTTCTCATGGTCTCAGAGTCCTTTAGGTGCCTTTTGGCAAACTCCAAGCGGGTTGTCATGTGCCTTTTACTGAGGGGTGGCTTCCGTCTGGCCACTCTACCATTAAGGCCTGATTGGTGGAGTGCTGCAGATATAGTTGTCCTTCTGGAAGGTTCTCCCATCTTCACAGAGGAACTCTGGAGCTCTGTCAGAGTGACCATCGGGTTCTTGGTCACCTCCCTGACCAAGGCCCTTCTCCCCCAATTGATCAGTTTGGCCGGGAGACTAACTCTATGAAGAGTCCTGGTAATTCCAAAGTTCTTCCATTTGAGAATGATGGAGGCCACTGTGCTCTTCTGGACCTGCAATGCTTCAGAAATTGTTTTATACCCTTCCCCAGATCTGTGATTCGACACAATCCTGTCTCGGAGATCTACAGACAATTCCTTCATCTTCATGGCTTGGTTTTTGCTCTAACATGCACTGTCAACTGCGGGACATTTGTGTCAAATGTTGAGGATGTGCTCTTGGCGGATATGGAACTTGTCGTGGGCTACCTTAAGACCTGGAGACTAAAATTGAGTGTGGCAAAAACCACCACAACGGCCTTTCACCTGAACAACAAGGAAGCTAACCGTCACCCTCAATGGGTCACCCTTACCTTACAACCCATTTCCTACATACCTCGGCAGTTGACCTACAAGCAACACCTTGAAGCTCGCCGTGCTAAAGTCTCGGCACGGAACAACCTCCTGCGTTGCTTGGCCGGATCGTCATGGGGTGCAATGACATCTACTCTTCGAACCAGTGTTCTTGCACTCGTGTACAGCGCCACTGAGTACGCCGCCCCAGCATGGTGCCGCAGCGCTCATACTAGCAAGCTAGACACTACCCTCAACGACACCATGCGGATCATCACCGGCTGCCTACGCCCTACCCCGATGGATCTCCTGCTGGTGCTCGCAGGTATCGCACCCACCAAGCTTCGCAGAGAGTTCTTCATTCATAGGCTGGTGTGCAAGGCCCCATCGGACGCCAAACATCCTTTGCACCACCTCGCCCAGGATTCACAGCACCTGGGACCTCAACGACTGTCATCTCATCACCCTTTCTCCCATCATGCAGTGACCTTCCGGTTTCAACATACTAGGAGCATAACAGCACATTGCACTGGCTACAGCCCCTGGAGGGCGTTACATAATTCTGCTGCCTCAAACGCAAGAAGAAGAACTGTGGGACCTTATATAGACAGGTGTGTGCCTTTCCAAATCATTTCCAATCAATTTACTTTACCACTGGTGGACTCCAATCAAGTTGTAGAAACATCTCAAGGATAATTAATGGAAACAGAATGAACCTGCTCAATTTTGAGTGTCATAGCAAAGGGTCTGAATACTTATGTAAATGTAATATTTCAGTTATTTCTTTTTAATTACTTTACAAAAATTTCTAAACACCTTTTTTCGCTTCTTCATTCTGGAGTATTGTGTGTCGATTGATGATAAAAAAATGAACTTAATCCAATTTAAAATAAGACAGTAACATTACAAAATCTGGAAAAAGTGAAGGGGTCTGAATACTTTCTGAATGCAGTGTAAATTCATCCCTGTGCTTATTGATCAATCATGATTATTTATTTATTAAATCTGCTCCAAAATGTAATCACAAATTGAAATTCAGTTCCTTTTCTATGCCATTCCGATTCATTAGCACACTTATGTATTTTTTTACCCCCAGTACCATCTCAATAATCGTATATAATGAATATATGTACATCTTACATCACTGATATTCAAACCCTGTCTCTTGACCTGTGTGTGCTTCTTCGGCTTGCAGTTTGTGACTCTGAAATTTCTGCATTTAAGATGTTAATGTGCCTGGATATGATAATTATATTCTATTTCCCATCGTGTGCTGCTATTAGAAGACAGAGGGGGATCTAGAAGACTGAGGGGGGATCTTATTGAAACATATAAAATGCTTAATGGGTTGGAGAGGCTAGATGTGGGAAGATTGTTCCCGATGTTGGGGAAGTCCAGAACCAGGGGTCACAGCTTAAGGATAAGGGGGAAGTCTTTTAGGACCGAGATGAGAAAACATTTCTTCACACAGAGAGTGGTGAGTCTGTGGAATTCTCTGCCACAGAAGGTAGTTGAGGCCAGTTCATTGGCTATATTTAAGAGGGAGTTAAATGTGGCCCTTGTGGCTAAAGGGATCAGGGGGTATGGAGAGAAGGCAGGTACAGGTTACTGAGCTGGATGATCAGCCATGATCATATTTAATGGCGGTGCAGGCTCGGAGGGCCGAATGGCCTCCTCCTGCACCTATTTTTTATGTTTCTATGTTTCTATATTACCAGGACATCAGTTAAAATCCAATTAGAATTCTTTGAACAATGATGTTCATTCCTTTTGTGGATATTAACACTTCCTGCTGTGGGTATAGATCTAAACATGGTGAAAGCAATGATAAAATAAAAGAAGAAAGATGAATATTGGTCTTTTAGAGAGAGGTGGGAACACAATTTCTTCTTCGCGTCTATGAAGGAGGTAAATACACATAAAATACAATCACATTAAATATATATCTATGATTACAGTTGAATCCTCTAAATGTTTTCATCAAATACATTTTTAGTCCATTAAAATATAAATTTCGCTAACATTCATTACCAAGTTGTCAGTTTGATGTTTAACTCAAAGGCTATCACTCGTGATGTTCGGCTCCAATTTGGAATGAAAATTTGAAGGTACTTTAATGTATTGGAGATTTTGCCTGTTGCTCTTTTGATCTCACATTTTGCTTGGGCAGCTAACAATTTTGATTTCTCTAATTTCACATAACCCTGCATTCCATCTCTCTCCCCCCCTCCCCCATCCTAGTAATCCTGCCAGTCCCACTGTTCGTATCCATAAATCACTTTGTTTTTCACCTCTTCCACAACCAACAATGGACCATTGTGGGTTCCACCTTTCCTTGGTCATCAGTGCCAGCTCTGATTTGTTCTGAACCTTTACACACCTCATTTTTCCCTCCCCCCTGACTCTCAGTCTGAAGAAGGGTCTCGACCCAAAATTCCACCTATTCCTTTTCTCCATGATTTCCTGACTCACTGAGGTACTCCAGCATTTTGTGTCTATCTTTTTTTAACATACTAAACAAAGCTTCCCAATTGCAGGATGCTTAAAGCTTCAGCCCATGTCATCCTAAACGGTAAAAAATTCAAATCCCTGAAACAACATGCTTTAAGTTACAAAAGGTCTTTTATTTAGAAATTTCTTCTAATCATATAACAAGATCTTCTGAAACAAATGATACTAATTTTATACCGAGCTGACTAACTGAGAGCTTATAATGATTGGAACAACCTTGCTTTTGTGAGGACTAAGTAGTTAATAGTCAATAGTCGTTTATTTGTCACATACACATAAATGTGTAGTGAAATGAAACATTACCCGCAGTTGAAACACTAAGACCAATAAGAATAATCAATAAAAATGCAATAACACATACAATCATACACTAACACCAAACAAAAGAAACATCCATCACAGTGAGTTTCCTCCAGTCCCTCCTCACTGTGATGGAAGGCCACAATGTCTTTTCTCTTCCCCTGCCGTCTTCTCCCGAGGTCAGGCTGTTGAACTTGCCACGTCGGGGCGTTCATTGTAACACTGAATTGTATTCGATGGAAAAAAATATTTTTCAGAAGCCACAAGTAAAAAACAACTTGCAACATCATCAGCTTGGAATTCCTATATACTTCAATAAAACAAGCGTCCAGAGAGATAAAAGGTTAGCATTTTGCTTTTCCCCAGTCAAAGAATTGCCTCGTGCATAAGCTGTGCCTTAAAACTGGGCTCTGTAAAATATCGTACATCAGTTAAGGAGAGGTTGCTAGGCTTGTGGTTTCTCTGAACACCATGTAAATAATCCATCCTGTGGTTAGCCATAATCCCAGACAGGGTGCAGACTGGACATCTTTTCAGTCTGCCAGTAGATATTCTTAATATGGTGGGTGTTTATTTAAACTTTTATGTATTTATGTGTCTTTTGGCTTTTTGTTCTCATATGGCTGTATGGTAATTCGCATATCACTGTACCTTAATTGGTACATGTGACAATAAAAGACCTTTGAAACCTTTGAAACCTATATAGCAGATACATCCCAGCCATTTCTAGCTTTGCTATGGTGCAGATATACTGGGCTTAGCACACTGCAGTGAGATTTATTAGCTGAGCATGGGATAGATCATGTATGTTAAATCGTATTAAAGGTCGTGGAGAAACCACTTGGTGCAGGAGGGATATGAATTCATCACAACCAAGAACAGTAATGAGCCCGCATTTAATGACACTGCTGGATTTATGTTTTAAATGTATGGTTTAGAACTTCTTAAATGTAAACAGGTTACGTCGCTTCACACGGATAACCAAAATAGATTTAAAAAAAGATGGGAAATATTAGTTTTCCTTGCAATGTTCCATTGGTAACTGGAGTTTGCAATCCTTTTGCACTCATTATGGGTCATCTAAAACATTTGTTTCTTTCCTGCCGAATTCTGGGGCTACCTGAATGAATTTGTTGAGTGGAAATTCATATTGCCTCATCGGCAAACACACAGTAATAGAACAGGAAATGTTGGAAACTCAAAACAGATCAGGCAGCATTTGTGTAGCGAGAAACAGCTAACAGTTAATGGTCTGATGCAGACTGAAGGAAGAAAAATGGCCAGTTCCGCCTGTCATTATTTTGGCTCAGTTTTTCCTTATTTCATTTGAATAGTCTGACCTGCTGGGCATGTTCAACACTCTTACTATCAGTGACAAATCCGAGCAAGTGTGAGATGTTGCACGTTAGGAAGTCAAATGTAAGGGGAAAATATACAATTAACGACATGACTCTCAACAACAGTGATGTACAAAGGGATCTTGGGGTCCAAATTCATAACTCCCTGAAAGTGGCAACACAAGTAGATAGAATGGTAAATAAAGCGGGCACACAAAGCTAGAGTAACTCAATGGGTCAGACAACACCTCTGAAGAAAAGCAATGGGTGACTTTTTGTGAGATTTAAAGGAGATGTGTGGGGTAAGTATCTTATACAGATGTCGGTGAGTGCCTGAAACACTCTATTAGGGGTGGTGGTTGAAGCAGATACAATAGTGGCATTGAAGAGACTTTGGATAGGCATAAGGATATGCAGGGAATGGAGGGATATGGATTATGTGCATGGAAAAGATTTAGTCTTGGCATTATGTTTGGCACTGACATTGTGGGCCGAAGGGTTTCTTCATGTGAGCAATAGTAGAACCAGGGAAGTGTATGATCTCAATCCTTTGTGCAGGGTCATGTTCTGAAATATCGACCATCGTTCAAGCTCCATAGAAGCTGCCTGACCTGCTGAGTCTTTCCAGCTGTTCATTTCATGTTCCAAATTACAGCATTTACAGTCTCTTGTGTCTCTGTATGATATCTTGCCAACATTACAAGCCTCTTTTAATTTTAATATTAATTTTTCTTATTGATATTTGGAGTATTTTCCACATTGGGCTTTTACTCCCTAACTGAAAGCATGTTTGTTGCAAATTATTTGTTTTTTAATCAAAGATAGACACAAAGTGCTGAAGTATTTTAACAGGTTGGGCAGCATCTCTGGAGGAAAGGGATAGGTGACATTTCGGGTCGGGACCCTTCTTCCACCCTTTTTCAATATTAGAGATTGTAAAAATGATGGTAGAGAAACAATCTTGTTACCAATTGGTGGTGAATTAGACACTTATACACATGAGTTTCAAGAGTTTACTTAGTTTTATGATCATAGCTTTGTTATTAACCACATCACCATCAATTGAAGAGAGAATTTAATTAAATTACGATTACTCTTCTCTGCAGAGACTCCCTTATCATATTATTAATTGACCCTGTCTCACCACAAAATACCTGATCTGAAACTGTTGTTTACTGCTTAGATCTTTGCATACCGATCTAGAAAGACTGGTCAAGAATGGAACAATGAAATTATTGGGTCGGCACAGTGGCGCAGCGGTAGAGTTGCTGCCTTACAGCACCAGAGACCCTCTTTCAACCCTGAATACAGGTGCTGCCTGTACGGAATTTGTATGGTCTCCCCATGACCACGTGGGTTTTCTCTGAGTGCTTCAGTTTCCTCCCACACTCCAAAGACGTACAGGTTTGTAGGTTAATTGTCTTCTGTAAAAAATTGTAAATGTGCCTAGTGTGTAGGATAGTGTTAGTGCACATGTGATCACTGGTCTCGGTGGGCCGAAGGCCTAAAGTCTGAAGTCTACCTTAAATAAAACTAGCTTAAAAATCTTTCACAAATTTGGCCTCCACACTCATTACAGAGAATTATCCTGATATATACATATAAAAGATGCCTGCCTGCCTAATTATTATGTTATCTAAGTTACATACACCATTCTTTCCTGATCTGTGCTCTGTCTGGTAACATATCTTTTGTAAGGATGACAATGAATTACTTACATGGTTGTTTCTTGGCACCATCTATCTCCATCTTCTTAGTTTAGTTTCAGTTTAGAGATACAGCATGGAAACAGGCCATTCGGCCCACCGAGTCTGCGCCAACCAGTGATCCCCGCACACTTACACTATCCTTCACACATTAGAGACAATTTACATTGATACCAAGCCAATTAACCTACAAACCTGTACATCTTTGGAGTGTGGGAGGAAACCAAAGATCTCGGAGAAAACCCACACGGGTCACGAGGAGAACGTACAAACTCCGTACCCACGGAACCCGTAGTCAGGGTTCCCTGGAAAATGCACAGTATTACTGTGCGATGTGTAAAAAGAAAATGAGTTACATTTGTATTGAGGGCATTAATAGGAGCAGTGTGTAATAGTTAGGGGAATCTGCTGATCTGGCACTACCAAAGTCTCAAGGGTGGCGAATTATCGGAGTTTTACTTTTCCATTTGCATGAATAGAAATGAAAATTAGGGCATATGTGTACTGAGTAGATTAATCAATATTATCCATTTTACACAAGCATCCAAAGTCAAAATACCCTCAATGATTCTTATCGTGATTTAGTTGGACATTTTTAACATCTGATCATTCTACATAAAATCTAACATCGTTAGTACATATTTAAATTCAATGAACTGCTCAAAGAAAACACAGAAAATGTCAAAGACAAAGCCTACTTGCTTCACTGAATTTTGGAAAATTGGAACCAATTCTCCCACATAGTTTCCGACTGCATGTTTAATGCCTCTGACTGCAATAGCTCATGTAGGAGGTAAGAAACAAATTGTTGTTAAATATCAGTTTTAAATTTCTTTAAAATGTAAATCTGTGTTCTAATCTCAAATGATCTTTTGTCATGTTTATATCCACTTTAAGTTCATTTTCTCTTGGCTTCAATACTAAACATTCCTTAAGCTTTCTTAAAAGCTCATCTACTTTACAGCAAGGTCCATTCTTTCTGTGCTCCTCCACACTTTTTGTGCCTCTTTTACAGTTAATGTGAACACCTCAACATTTCTCTGCAGTTCATGGAGCCTTGGCTGCTCTGATGTGGAGTATTGATTCTGCCGCCAAGTCTGCTTGCCAGGATACATATTCAGCATCCAGTGCAAAAATAACTGATATTCTTGAGCATTCTGGCAATCTCTAATTGTTGGTAATGCATTGTGAGACTTCTTAATTGCTTACATAAACTCTTTTGAATCAATGTAGATTGTCAGTATATTACTTTGGTGACTTTCTCAGGTTACAGTTTAGACTACATTTGCTAATGGAGGTTAGCTGGGGTGGCATGGTGGCGCAGCGGTAGAGTTGCTGCCTTACAGTGCTTGCAGTGCTGGTGACCTGGGTTCGATCCCGACTATGGGTGCTGTCTGTACGGAGTTTGTACGTTCTCCCCGTGACCGCGTGGGTTTTTTCCGAGTTCTTCGGTTTCCTCCCACACTCCAAAGACGAACAGGTTTGTAAATTAATTGGCTTGGTATAAGTGTAAATTGTCCCTAGTGTGCGTAGGATAGTGTTAATGTGCAGGGATCGCTGGTCGATGCAGACTCAGTGGGCTAAAGGGCCTGTTTCCGCGCTGTATCTCTAATCTAAACTAAACTAAATTAAACTAAGCTAACACATCACAAATCCCCCATGCAATTTTAGCAACTTTCCTGCTTTGGACAAACAGATTACCTGAATTGAGTTTAATTTATTGTCATGTGTACCGAGGTCCAGTGAAAAGCTTTTGTTGCATGCTAACCAAGTTTTAATAGGTTGTTCAACATCTGAACATTCTAGTTTTAGGAATTGAATCAACTTTCATACAATGCCATACTCTGCCTCATTTGTAAGGGTGCAATTGCACAGTGTTTAAGTTAATGGCCTGCTACCCAGATGCCTGGAATACTGAAACAAAAAATGCGAGTTTGAATCCCACCATGGCAGTCAGAGTGATTAAATTCAAATAATTAAATAAATGTATAATTACATGCTGGTTGTAAAAACACATCTGGTTCAATAAGATCGCTCAGGGAATTAAATCCTATGACCTTATCTAGTCTGACTAGTGTCGATCCACTAGTGAGGCTGGCTTCAATGTAATTAGGTACAAACAATTCGGCATGAACAATAATTGCTGGCATTGTCACATCTTCTGAACGAGTAATTAAGAAAAATTGTCCAAAATATTTTGTCCAAAATTATTTCACTTCTTTGTTGACTTCCAGCTAACTCATAAATTGTTCAAGCAATAATAACTTTTTATCCACTTCAGTCACAGCTTTGAATGCTTTTAGCACCGTACAAAGATATGTCTTTTAGAGAGAATACAATGCACTTTCTATTTACTCATTTGATTCTTTCGTCACTGAATAAAACTTCAGAAACGTACCATCTTTGTACTTAATCTTTGTACTTAATATAATTGTATTTATTTGTTTTTGCATTTATTGCATATATGTTTGTACGCACCGTCAGGATTGGCTATTTTTAATTTCGTTGTACTCGTTGCAATGACAATAAATGAATATTATTATTATATTAAATCTTGTGGAATTTATTTTCCCAAATTGACACAATTAATGGTGTGTGGTTTTGAATGCCTTGCATTTTAGCTATTTAATCCAGAAACATTAGCAGTGACCCATTAACATGTTATCAGAAGCTTTTATGGTTAAATATGCTGAATTCTCCCTGTAGTTTTTGCCTTTTCTCAGTTTTCTATATTCTTGCAACTTTCAGCATGAATGAGGAAAGTGGAGTAACACACACCACAAAACCACTGTTTAGTTTCACAAATTGATAGTTTTTGATATCTTTAAGGGATGTTAGAAATTCAACAGACAGCAGATTACTTAACCAGACAGAAATAATGCTGCTCTCCTGAACAGTTTTAGGATCTTCTACACCATGAGATCTCTGCACACTCAGTCTTTTTCTGAAACTTAAGTATCCATTATTTTTATTGCTCCATTATTTCCAAGATGTGTCTTCAGATACTAAGGTTCTACGTTCAAAAATGTTTGTTTTCTTGACTATCCTTCCCTCCTTGGAGATGGTCAAAAATAAAATGTACATTTCTAACCATTTTCAAGGACACCTTTTCTACCGTTATTTCATGTAGAACTTTGCCTGAATACTTGAGACTGTGGAGGTCCATGCGTTGTGTGAACACTCTGTTTAATCATTAACCTAATACAGCCCCCGTCGCTCACCCGCGCGTGCCTGAGTTCAAATTCCCAAATCCTTTGTTTTCCTGGCACACCATGGCCTGCCTCCCCCGACCGTGTGATTGTTCGAGAGTTCGAGCCCGACAAACAACGGTTCGATACCAAAGTGGCTCGGCCCGCCACATGACCCCCCCCCCCCCCCCCCAGAACTGGAGTAATGGAGGCGGTTAGGCTGATGAGTGAGGCGGCCTACTCACGTGTACGCATCTCCTGTGTTCAGGGTCGCAGTTGGCAGAGTTGAGGGCGGGTTGACGGTTGACGGTGGACGCCCTCTGTGGCGGGGTTGTGTCACCTGCACTGGTTGTTCAATGTCCAAGTGTGCCGGCTTAAGACGGTCCACAGAGACAGTCTCGTGCCTGTCGCCCATGTTGATGACAAAGGTCGTGGTGCCTTATTGCAGTACCTGGAAGGGTCCCTGGTAAGGCCTTTGCAGTGGCGTATGGTGGGAATCGCAGCGAAGGAAGATGCACTGGCAGTCCTGGAGGGCGGGCGGGACGTATGTGGTGGTGGTGAGTCCGTGTTGGGATGAGCTAGATAGAGCTCTTAAGGATAGCGGAGTCAGGGGGTATGGGGAGAAGGCAGGAACGGGGTACTGATTGAGAATGATCAGTCATGATCCCATTGAATGGTGGTGCTGGCTTGAAGGGCCGAATGGCCTCCTCCTGCACCTATTGTCTACTGTCTATTGTCTATTGACTGGAGAGAGTGTGCCCACCTTCTCACGGAGGTGCATCAGCATGGTCGTGGCCGGTTCCTGATGACCACATGCCGCCGGGATGAAGTCCCCTGGGACCGTAAGCAGGACACCGTATACAAGCTCGGCCGAGGAAATTGCCAGGTCCTCCTTCGGGGCAGTGCATATCCCCAGCAGGACCCATGGCAACTCATCCATCCAGTCCGGGCCCGTGAGCCGTGCCTTTAGGGATGTCTTCAGGTGCCGGTGCAAACGCCCTACTAGACCGTTAGCTTGCGGGTGTTAGGCCGGAGTGTGGTTTAGTTGAGCGCCAAACAGCCAGGCCATTGCTGACCACAGCTCGGAGGTGAACTGCGCACCTCTGTCGGAGGAGATGTCCTCCAGCACACCAAAGGGGGCGATGCAGTGGGCAGTAAAGACACGTGCACACGTCGCAGTGGAGGTATCTGAGATCAGGATGGCTTCCCGCCATCTTGTGAAACGGTCCACGATGGTGAAAAGGTGGGTGACACCTCTGGATGGGGGTGGTCCAACGATGTCGACGTGGATGTGGTCGAAACGCTGGTGTGAAAGGTCGAAATTCTGCAGCGGCGCCTTGATGCGTCGTTGAATCTTTGAGGTTTGACGGGGGATATGCACACCCTGGCCCAGTTGCCGAACTGTTTGCGCGACCCGTGCCACATGGACTTGGCTGCCACCGGTGCCGTTGTTGCCCGGATGGAAGGGTGAGCCAAACCATATGCCACTCACATTTGCCTTTGCCAAGGTGTCTGATCTCTGGTCATCCCAGCAGCAACGCACCTGGACGTCCACAGTGGTGACCCCGACGTGCTGCTGTTCTGGGTTGGCAGCTGCAAACATGATACAATCCAAAATAGGCCATTTTGGATCGTCGGGGTCATCAATGTGGAGGTCCACGCATTGTGTAAACACTCTGTTTAATCATTAACCCAATGCAGCCCTGGTCGCTCACCCGCGCGTGCCCAAGTTCAAACCCCATCCACCAAATCCTTTGTTCTCCTGGCACACCACGACCCCCCCCCCCCCCCCCCCCCACCCCTCCGACCGCGTGTTTGGTTGGCCCAGATCATGCCTGGTCCACGCGAGAGTTCGAGCCCGACAAACAACGGTTCGATACCAAAGGCCAACGGCCCGCCACATGACCTACTTTGTGGTGTTGAGGCACTTTTTTTAATGAAGATATGTCTGGTTGTAGATTGAGCTAATCAAACTAGCAGAAGCACCATTTTAAATGAAGATGTTAGAAAGAAGAAGGTCAAGGTTTTTATTTTACTAAAACATAAAGATTGTGGAAAGGTGATAAAAAAGTATCAAAACAGTCCACGTTAGATAATTAGCTGTGAATCTGGGGAGTAAACGATTGAAGGATTAGTAGGCAGGCAACCTGTAAGAATCTTTAAGTATAACGGCACTTTTATAACAAATCAAAGTGAGAGCTTTGGAAGTGATAATGGGGCAAGATGAAAGTGTAGGATGAATGAATATTTTAACTTGCAGGTCTGTTGATTCTAAAGATAGGGAATCCATAGTTTGCCAGATGATTATTGGAAGTGAAGGTTATTTTGTTCAAACTGTGAAATTCCTCTCAACAATTTTGGTGTTTTATTTTATTCTTCACAGGCTTAAATTATAATGTTTTATTTTTAATTGTCTATTGTATATTGTGTTGTTATCCTTGCGAGCAAAGCACCAAGACAAATTCCATGTATGTATACAAACTTGACTAATAAAATTTATTCAATTCAATTCAATTCAATTCAATTCAATTCAATTCAATTATTCAATTCAAAATGTATTCAACAATTTAAGTTTGCATAGACTCAATTGTCTGAAAAGTAGAAGGAAAGCAGACAGTGAACAAATTATGTTTTGTGCATATGTTGGATTGCTATTAAGTAGGAACATTGAACTAGACTGCACCTTGCCTAATTAAACTGGTCCAGTTCGACATGGCATTTGATTATGACTGCTCCTAAAATACCAATGCATGTTATAAGCAAACTTGCTGCTTTCATCTTATTACCAGTCTGTGATGATTAGTGGCTTAATATTACACGCTTGCTGAACCATTTCTGCATTAATCAATATCTAGGCTTTGATCCCATAAAGTTCACCCTCCATTAAGCCACTGATGGAAGTATATATTCTACTACAAGGGAAGCAAGTGCAGGAGTGAGTCTAACCCAGGCTTCAGTAGGCACAGAGCTCACGGATGCTCACAGATCTGCCGCACTAGGTTTTCCAGGAAAGACCCAAGGTCAGAGGTGAAGAAGGAACAGCGGGAAGTGGCAGCAGATATACATGGCCAGAGTGTCCATCCCACACACCCAGGAATAGGAAACTCCAGACATCATGAAGTATGTCAACATTAGTCTTAGATGCGAAGATCTGTACTTCACAGATATTGCCTTGTAACAGACACAAGGGCAATGCTCACACAACGACACGTGAAAACATGTATTCAACGTGATGACCATTGTCATTGTAGACTGCTCCATGCCGTGGCTTTCCTCAACAGCTCACACAGCTCAATGCACAATGCCCTGCAACAAATGTGTGTAAAGTTTGTCCTTCGTGTCATGGGAGCACCTTGAGAGCAACTTTCCCATTACCACGCAGGATAACCTTACCCACACAGAAGCTTGACCCAACAAGGCTAAATGAGGAACATTGAACACCCAGGTACTCAACAGTTGTAACAAGTTCATCTTGCAAGAGAAGGTTATTGAGGCGGGTACAATCAAAACATTTAAAATACTTTTTTTTCCAAAAGTAAACTTTATTCAGAATAAAACAAAACAAAACAAGAACTATGCAAAACCTCTTCCGACATTCTCTGCGGCTATGCATACGTTAATTAGCTTTGTATTTGGTAGTGTTCACAAAAAACTATTATTATACCAGGCACTCTTGCCACTCATGTGGCCGCCTGGGGTGATATCCCTTCCCTTGTTGTCTGAGGGGTGTCTCCACTAGAACCTGCCCCCCAATGTGACCCTAGACTGTGGTCCTCCCCCACAGAGCCTTGGCGTTGGCTGCACCAAGCTTCAGTGCGTCCCTCATCACATACTCCTGCAGTCTGTTCCCAATGTTGGGGGAGTCCAGAACAAGGGGCCACAGTTTAAGAATAAGGGGTAGGCCATTTAGAACGGAGACGAGGAAAAACTTTTTCAGTCAGAGAGTTGTGAATCTGTGGAATTCTCTGCCTCAGAAGGCAGTGGAGGCCAATTCTCTGAATGCATTCAAGGGAGAGCTAGATAGAGCTCTTAAGGATAGCGGAGTCAGGACGTATGGGGAGAAGGCAGGAACGGGGTACCGATTGAGAATGATCAGCCATGATCACATTGAATGGCGGTGCTGGCTCGAAGGGCCGAATGGCCTCCTCTGGCACCTATTGTCTATTGTCTATTGTCTATTGAGTGCGCATACGTTCACGGTGCAAAGCAGAGACATGAGCACCTGTAATCCTGTCTCCTTCATTCCTCTTTTCATTCTTCTCATTCTCTTTCTCCTTTTGATCATTCGTTTTCCTCGTCAGTTTCCACTCCTCAGTCACTGGCTGTACCATGTTTTGCAAAGTTCATGAAAGTCACATCAGTCAATTCCCTGTTCCTCTAGAATCCCACACCTACTTTTCCTTCCATGTTGACTTTTACCGCATCCATCGAAAAACAATGGAAAATAGAAATCACAACCAAAAGCATTCCAAACCAACTTTGTAACCCAAAGCATATGTTGCCATGTGAAAATGCCAACCGATGACCAAGGGTTCTGAAGAAGGGTTCCCACCCGAAACGTCACCCATCCATTTTCTCCAGAGAAGCTGCCTGAGCCGCTGAGTTACTCCAGCACTTTTTGTCCATCGAGGACTAAGGGCGTTTCTTTTGAGCCTTTGCTGGTTTTAGCGCTACTGTAAATCACTGACACACTTCTCCCTCACTTGAAGGGGAAGGTGGTGCATAACTGGCATTGGTTGCAGTGGATAATTAGTTGCAGCGGACTCCTGGTGGAACTTGCTGACATACTGCAGAAATGAGATGGCATCAGATAATAATCCCAACATGGCTCTTGTTCGGGAACCAAACCTGTGGAATCCACCTCTGAGGATCAGCTGGCAACCACTGAGCCTCTGCCCTGCCCTGGTCGCAGGTCCCACCAGGTGCAGATACCATCTCTGAAGTGTAGGAAGGAACTTCAGATGCTGGTTTAAACCGAAGGTAGACGCAAAATGCTGGAGTAACTCAGCGAGACAGGCAGCATCTCTGGAGAGAAGGAATGGGTGATGTTTCGGGTCGAGACCCTTCACTGAGGTGTCCTCTACGCCACGCTGAGCTAATGCCAAGACTGGCCATGTGCGATCGGTCTAGACTTGCAGATTGGAAAGGAGAACAGCCGCAAGGGTGGGGTGATTATAAAGGTGGGGAGACAGAGGGGTGAGGGGCGCTTAGTACACCAACCACGCCTTGTAATTTAGGAGAGATTGTGGACTGCAGGAGAATGATGACACAAGATGGAGGATTATCTAAGTATTTAGTCTCGATTCACCCTCGATTGCCTGAGCCCTGCCACATTATGTCCTGAGCCAGGATTACAAAATGCAATCCTTAACAATGGCTGCTTTGAAGGTCATGTTCATCCTCCACAGAGGTGGGAAGTGGACCCAATGGTAATCAACTGGAGTCAATGCCAGTTATGTACCATCTTGCACTACAGGGGGTATGGGGAGAAAGCAGGAACGGGGTACTGATTGAGAATGATCAGCCATGATCACATTGAATGGCGGTGCTGGCTCGAAGGGCCGAATGGCCTCCTCCTGCACCTATTGTCTATTGTCTATAAATGAGGGAGAATTATGAGGGTGATTTACAGTGCTCCGGCTGTCATGGCTGAATAGCTGACATCATGTTCTTAATTTAGTTTACTGCCACGTGTACTGAGGTGCAGTGAAAAGCTTTTGTTGCATGCTAACCAGTCAGTGTAAACACAAGACAATTACGCCAGCTAAATCATTAACATGGATGACAAACGACAGTAGGCCCACCATCGATGCCCCTTGTGCACTAGTACAAAGACTTCGATCTGAACATCTATCTTCAACTGATGGCATGTTGGCCTTCATAACAAGAGGATTTCAGTATAGGAGTAAAGAGGTTCTTCTGCAGTTGTACAGGGCCCTGGTGAGACCACATCTGGGTTATTGTGTGCAGTTTTGGTCTCCTAATTTGAGGAAGGACATCCTTGCTATTGAGGCAGTGCAGCGTAGGTTCACGAGGATAATCCCCAGGATGGGAGGACTGTCAGCTAAGAAAAGGTTCGAAAGACTAGGCTTGTATTCACTGGAATTTAGAAGGATGAGAGCGGATCTTATAGAAACATATAAAATTATAAAAGGACTGGACAAGCTAGATGCAGAAAAAATGTTCCCAATGTTGAGGGAAGTCCAGAACCAGGCGCCACAGTCTATGAATAAAGGGGATGTAATTTAAAACTGAGATGAGAAAAAACTTTTTCACTAGAGAGTTGTGAATTTGTGGAATTCCCTGCCACAGAAGGCAGTGGAGGCCAATTCACTTGATGAATTTAAGAGAGTTAGTTAGATCTCTAGGGGCAGACACGTATTACTGATTGTGGATGACCAGCCATGATCACAATGAATGGCGGTGCTGGCTTGAAGGACCAAATGGCCTCCTTCTGCACCTATTTTCTATGTTTCTATGTTTCTATAAGCCATCCACACTGCACAGATACATGATAAAGGGAATAATGTTTAGTGCAAGATAAAGTCCAGTAAAGTCTGATTAAAGATAGTCCAAGGGTCTCCAATATGGTAAATAGTAGGTCAGGACTGCTCTCTAGTTGTTGATAGGATGGTTGAGTTGGCTGATATCAGCTGGGAAGA
The DNA here is from genome assembly GCF_053455715.1 of Rhinoraja longicauda. NCBI lineage: Eukaryota > Metazoa > Chordata > Chondrichthyes > Rajiformes > Arhynchobatidae > Rhinoraja > Rhinoraja longicauda. The sequence goes on from NC_135953.1 coordinate 127,124,401, forward strand.
ACATAGATGTGTACGTTTTCACAACTCTGTACCTCTTACGTGATGGGAAAGGGGGGAAGAGGGAGTGGCCAGGGTGCGACTTGTCCTTGATTATGCTGCTGGCCTTGGCGAGGCAGCGTGAAATGTAAATGGAGTCAATAAAAGGGAGGTTGGTTTGTCCAATGGTCTGGGCTGCCTCCACAATACCCTGCAATTTCTTGCGGTCTTGAATGGAGCTGTTCCCAAACCCATTTCCCGGCACTGTAAGACAGCAAATCAGCCTCTGCGCCATTATGCTGCCTTGCAGACATCAACAATGCAGTTGCCTGAGCTATAAACAACCATCAAAGTGAATCACCAGGCAATGCAGTGTTGGTGTGTTTTTGACATTAGAAGTGACAGGCCTGAGGTTAAATGCCCATTACTATCCTTACACATATTTCTGGGAAGCCGTCAATTGTAAACTCCATTGAATGTCTAGAAATCATACACATTCTGCCATTTTTTACATGCATTTTTAATGTGTCAGAATATCTGGATACAATGATCAGGAAAAGATTTCAACTGGTTTGAGTATCTGGCGCCATCTACTGACTATTTAGCATTTTGCAATTGATTTTCAATGTTTTATCCGGGTGGTTTGTGGCAGGCAATGCCAAATTGGTTCCAAACATTTTATTTTGTACGGTGATCAGCAATGCTGAATATATGGTATAAAGTATAATGAGCATTAATGTTCACTTAAAGGTGAATTGTGCGTGAATGGTAATCGAGGGCTTAACTGGTATTGAAGTAATGGTTTATTTAAAAGGGTTCCTTCTCTGTTGCCGGGGTAACCTCTGCTTATGTAATTTATATGTAATTGGACACTAATTGCAAAAGTACACTTAACTGCATGTTGTACTGCATTCTGTAATTCTGAGTAGTCAGTGGAGCGTGATGCGGCAGCAATCTTATTCTTTGTAACTTCCTAACATCTTTTTTCATCTATTTGAGCTTTGTGAAAATAGTCACCGACATTACTGCTATTTTAATTAATAGAATCCAAAACGGTTGTTACGTTAATGTTGCTGTGTTTTTGTCCCGATTGCTGTTAACTTATCGTGTAGTCCAGTCCTTCAGTCCAGTCTTAACTGAGGCCCAATCTTGACTCTATTTTAGGCCAGTTTCAAAATCACCATCAAAGAAGCACAGCATTTGTTTGCATTACTAGGAAATTAGCAGATTTTAGAAGCGCGGAACAAACACATTGGGGCATTACTGTGGAAATGAATGTGTGGAAAAGAAATGCCATCTTATGGCCACCATGTGTAATGCAGAAGTGTAAAGAGGGTTTTATGCAGTGACTTCTCCCACGGGTAGATTGTTAACAATTCACATTGCTCCGGGAACAATCCACCCACTGATTACATCAGTGATTTCCTTAATCAGTAGATATTTTGTAAGACCAATATTATGCTGTTAAAAATCTACCACAGCAAAGCTTGTTGTGGGTAAAGTCCTTACCCACGACAAACAATCCATAAATGCAGCAGAAAATGCAACTTCTCTGTGCAAGTAAAAATTATGAACAACTTTCTTTCTTCCCAAATCTTCTTTGGTCACTCATTTTGCACACTGTTTCATATAGAGGCATAGAGTCATACAGCATGGAAACAGGCCCTTCGGCCTAACTTCCCCATGGCGACCAAGAGACCCCACCTCCTCTAGTCCCGCTTGCCTGTATTTAGCTCATATCCCTCCAAACCTTACCTTTCCATGTACCTGTCCAAATGTCTTTTAAATGTTACATAGAAACATAGAAACATAGAAAATAGGTGCAGGAGTAGGCCATTCGGCCCTTCGAGCCTGCACCGCCATTCAATATGATCATGGCTGATCATCCAGCTCAGTATCCCGTACCTGCCTTCTCTCCATACCCCCTGATCCCTTTAGCCACATGGGCCACATCTAACTCCCTCTTAAATATAGCCAATGAACTGGCCTCAACTACCTTCTGTGGCAGAGAATTCCACAGACTCACCACTCTCTGTGTGAAGAAATGTTTTCTCATCTCGGTCCTAAAAGACTTTCTATGTTGTTATAGTGCCTGCCTCAACTACCTCCATCATTCCATATACTCACCACCTTCCATGTGAAAAAATTGTTCCACAGGTTTCCCTTAAATCCCTCCCTCTTACCTTAAACCTATGCTCTCTTGTTGTTGACTCTGCGACTCTGGGTAAAAGACTTTGTGCATTCACCCCATCTATTTCACGTCGTATTGGTTTCTGAGCTAAGCTGGGAATTTTCTCCAAGTGAGTCCTGCTCTGCTCTCACGTCTTTGTTGGCGTTGCAACAGAAACCCAGCGATGAGCAAGTGTAGCTGGTGGTCACTCGTTCCAGCATGATTTATTTCAATTAGGTATTGTGTCCCAATCGCAGATGATACTCCAGGAGAGTCAGGATTGCAGACCACGACCTGCACAGTAACTATTGCAATGAAAAGCAGAATCAAAGGATGTTCGACCCAAAGCACTTTCTGATTAAGCATGCTCACCTCATTTAAAATGGAGCTGAAACAATTCAGACCTAGTATTTTGTCAACAGGCAAATGCAAATGGAAAATGCTGCCCAAATAAATATTAATTGGTGCAAAGAGGAAGCTGTCAAAAATAATTTGTGATTAAAGTAAGGATAAGAAAATACCAAATAACAAGCTTTCAATGCTCCGACTACTATTGTCAGGAGCACTGGGAAGGAATATATTGTGAAATGTTGGCAAGGTTATGAGGCCAGGGGAAAAGAAAGCTGCAAATCAGAACAAGTGGTATCCACATTTTCGTTGGTGGGAGAAATTGACAGAATATTAGTGAACAAGTAGGCTCCTTTAAGAAATATATTGGATAGACACATGATGCAAGGTCAGGAAATGACAGATGTGCTAAATTAATTCTTCACAAAAAATGACTGTGGATAAATTCCAGATCCAGTCAAATTGTCTTAGGAATCTGTAACAGATGTAGAGGTCAATATCTACTCTGAAGAAATGCCAAGAACTAATTGAAACGCGGAGAACAATTTTTCTGGCTTCAAACGGCACTTGAAAAATGGGTACCCGTTCTTGAACCACCAATTTGCAACTAAATAAGACTGCAGCTGAATTTCCCTGTGTGTTGTTTCAGTTGGTTACACCTGTAGCCGACTGAAACAACACACAGTGTAAAAGGAATGTGTGCAAGCATCGGTGAACTGTGTGATTGTTCCAGCACCTGGTGTTGCTCAGGACAAACTTGCTCTCCAAAATCCCCGACACAATAGATTCTGCTCCTTGTCTTAAATCGACAGGTGGCTTCTGTCGGGAAACATCTTTCTTATTATCGACTTGAGTGAAGAATGGTCTTTCATCTTCTGAGATTGCGGCAGAAGGTTGCTTCTCTTCCACTTTCACTGATGAATGACATATTTTATACACTGTTCCCACCCTATACATCTGTTAGCAAGGCCGACATATTTCATAAAATGTAATGAAATATCAGTTTCTCTGCTGGCCCCTGAACTTGCTTTACACAAATTTCCCTCTGGCGGAGTCTTGGATGAAGCCAAGCTCACTACCGAGGCCCTTTTTTTGATGTTAGATGCTTGTGTTGGAAGATTGAGGAATAGAAAGCTTTGTCCACAAATTTGCTATTCTTCAAACACCAGGCTAAGCTGGCTGCCACACCACAACATGTTTCTGAAAGTCTATGATGTTCATATACATTCAAAAACTGATTAGAAAATTGCTTCATTATAACTAAAAAATTATTTAAAAATGTTAAACTATAACACAAGCAACATTCAACTGAAAAAAATAATGTAAATTGCCTAAAACTTGATTTAATCCCTCACCGACAGAGACCGACATTGGGGACGCCAAGCCGCAGAAGCTTTGACCGCCCCGACACGGAAGTTTCAATCGCCCCGACGCAGGGGCTTCGACCCGCCAGCTGCGCGAGCTTTGATCGTCCCGACTGCAGATGGTTCAACTCTCCCGACCGCAGGAGAATAAAGAGGAAGGAGATTGGACCTTACTGCCTTTCATCACAGTGAGGAACGTGGGGAATCCGCTGCGGTGGATGTTTATGTTAACTTTTATGTAGTTATGTGTCTTGTTGCTTTATTTTAGTATGGCAAATTTCACTGTACCTGAATTGGTACCTGTGACAACAAACTGACCTTGAAACCTTGAAACCTTGACCACGTGGGTTTTCTCCAAGATCATCAGTTTCCTCCCACACTCCAGAGATGTACAGGTTTGTAGTTTAATTGGCTTGGCATAAGTGTAAATTGTCACTAGTGTGTGCAGGATAGTGTTAGTGTGTGGGGATCGCTGGTCAGTGCGAACTCGGTGGGCCGACGGACCTGCTTCCACACTGTATCTCTAAACTAATCTAAACTAATCACTGGTATGTTCTTTATCAGAATAGTGGGAGAGGAAGGGAAGGGAGTGGACAGCTAGCCTACGAGACCAGGTCCAATATGCTCTAAACATTGTATGTCCTGCCCCAAAATCTAATGCAGAGTGCAAGGGCTGAAGGAACTGCAGCTGAAAGAAGGGCTCGTGCAACATAAGAGGTTGTACTTAATTGATAAAGGCCCCCATACAAACACTCTTGGGACAAGCTTCCTCACATATATCACACATATATATGAGGAAACTACCCTAGAAGTATGTGTGTGTGTATATATAATTTCTCAATATAATGCCAAGTAATGGTAAAAATGGCACAACCACTAAAGGTTGTACTGAGCTGAATGATCAGCCATGATCACATTGAATGGCGGTGCAGGCTCGAAGGGCCGAATGGCCTACTCCTGCACCTATTTTCTATGTTTCTATGTTTCTATGTTTCTATGTTTAGCTGTTGTATTTTTCCGTTGAGCATTGGTGAAAAGAAAATTGCGTTTGTTTTATAAATATAGCTGCTACTTGAAAAATAAGCACAAAACTTTCTCATCTTTCACTTTGAATGTTCAAAAGAAAAATACAACAGCTAAATGCGATCTTTAATGGTGATTACATAGTAGCTATCACATGGCAACATGTTGAACAATGTAGACATTGAAATTAAATTGCACTTTAGTGATTATCTTTCGTTAAATGTTTAGTTAGTTTTAGAGATACAGCAGGGAAACAGGCCCTTCAGCCCACCGAGTCCATGCCAACCATCAATCACCCATTCACACTAGTTCTATGTCATCCCACTTTTGCATCCACTCTCTACACACGGGGGCCAATTTACAGAGGCAAATTAACCTACAAACGCACATATCTTTAGGATGTGTGAGGAAACCGGAGCACCCAAAGGGAAACCACGTAGTCACAGGGAGAACATGCAAACTCCACACTGACAGCACCTGAGGATGCAGAATCAAACCTGGATCTCTAGCGCTGCGATTACAAAGAGTTTGCGGATGGGAACTGCACAGTTAGAAATAAATACAGAGATAGGGTTGGATCAGGCATTGGATGTAAAGACGGTATTTTTCAGTTTAACACATTGCAAAAGGACACCAAAGTAAGGTGATGGAGGAACAGGGGCACATATGGAACAGCAAGTGTGAAATAGACTTTGTACAAGCAAGTAATCTTGGAGGAGGAAGCTTCCTCACTATCCACATATCAAAGTTCGTGTCATCTGGACATTTACTATCAAATTTTTAATGCAAATCATGACATATATTTATTGCACAGATATCTTTATGCCAAACTGCAAAGGTCCTCTGAATATGCCTACACAAGGGACCTTGTTGAATGTTTTTTTTAAATTCCATGCAGGCAACTTCCACTACCCGGCCCTTATCAATCATCTTCACCGCCTCCTCAAAAAAACGTATTCAAGTTTGTAAGATGTGACTTCCCCTTCACAAAGCCATGCTAACTATCCCTAAAAAGTCCATGCTCTTTCAGATGTGAGGAAATCCTAGCCCCTAAGAATCTTCTATAATTTTCTTCCTACTGATGTAAGGCACAGTGGCCTATAATTTCCAGATTGGTCCCTGTTTCTCTAAAACAAAGGGACAACTCTGGTCATCCTCCGGTCCTCTGGGACCTTGCCTGTGGCTGAAAGAAATACAAAGATCTTTGTCTAGTTCCCATCAATCTCCTCTCCCTCCCAACTCAATAACCTGGGATATATCCATAGGCACTGGGGCTTGTGCATCCTAGTGATCTTCAGAAGATCTAATATCTCCTTCTTGATATCAACATGTCCTAGAATATTAGCAATACTCCCCTCATCTCATTATCCTTCGTGGCCTTCTCCTTGGTGGATACCAAAGTGAAATAATTATTTCATACCTTTCCTACTTTCTCAGACTCCAGGCATAAATTCCCTCTTTTGTCCTTGAGCAATCTTGCCCGCATGCTTGATACCCTCTTGCTCTTTATATACATAAAAATGCCTTGGAATTCTCCTTAATCTAACATGCCAAGATATTTCATAGCCCCTTTTAAGCCCATCTGATTTCCTATTTAAGTCTCTTCTGCTTTCTTTATATTCTTCAAAGGCTCAGACCAATTTCTGCTTGCTAAACATTCCACATTCTTCCTTTTCCAGTTTGATGAAATTAACAATATCTCTCATCCTCTGTAGATCTAAAACCTTGCCGAATATGTTCTTCCTTCTCATGCAAATGCATTGGTCCTGAATTCTGACCAGTTGACTTTTAAACAACTCTCATTCAATAACAGCCACTCCCAGTCTACTCATAGACAATAGACAATAGACAATAGACAATAGGTGCAGGAGTAGGCCATTCAGCCCTTCGAGCCAGCACCGCCATTCAATGCGATCATGGCTGATCACTCTCAATCAGTACCCCGTTCTTGCCTTCTCCCCATACCCCCTCACTCCGCTATCCTTAAGAGCTCTATCCAGCTCTCTCTTGAAAGCATCCAACGAACTGGCCTCCACTGCCTTCTGAGGCAGAGAATTCCACACCTTCACCACTCTCTGACTGAAAAAGTTCTTCCTCATCTCCGTTCTAAATGGCCTACCCCTTATTCTTAAACTTATACAATTGTCTATTGTATAGAGTCATAGAGTGATATAATGTGGAAACAGGCCCTTCGGCCAACTTGCCCACACCAGCCAACATGTCCCAGCTACACTAGACCCACCTGCCTGCGTTTGGCCCATATCCCTCTAAACCTGTCCTATCCATGTACCCGTCTAATGTTTCTTAAATGTTGGGAGAGTCCCTGCTTTAACTACTTCCTCTGGCAACTCATTCAATACACCCACCACCCTTAGTGTGAAAAGGTTACCCTATTAAATCTTTCTCCCCTCACCTTTATCCTATGTCATCTGGTTCTTGATTCGCCTACTCTGGCCAAGACACTCTGTGCGTCTGCCCGGTCTATTCCTCCCAAGATTCATTCCATTGAGGAGCCACTTTCAAAAGTGTAGTAAAACATGTTGGCTCTGCTATACAGCATATGTAACACTACTGACCAGGGATAATTTTCTAGGCATTTTGATTCCAAGTGTGAACTTCTAATTTCCCATTTTAAGCTTGTAATGCATTTTACTTTGTAATGCATTTTTAATGTAGAAGTGTTCAAACTTGCCACCAAATATGACTATTCCATGAATTTGCTTTAATCAAATGTCTGTGGGAGATCAATTTAACAGTTGTTTGGTGATGTTCATTTAGCATTCTGCTGACTTGATATATTCATTGAAGTGTCAGTAACTAAAAACAATTCCTGTTTTTTCCTTGATTAATGAAAGTTGTGTCTGTTCACGGTGTGCATGTTATGCATAATAGGAGGATATTTGATGTGACTTGACTTTGGGTCCACCCAAGCCTGTTATCCAGGGAGCATGAGGTTGGCAGGTAAGAGGTCCCTGATCAGTTTTGAAGCTATGATTTGTGCCTTTGTGCCCTACCCATCACAACCATATGATGACATATGGGGTATAGTTTGTGACTAGTGCATGCCTCATGGTACCTTGGTTTTGTTCTGCACCAATTAATCCAGTTCACTTTTGGATGACCTCTGAGCACAGGGCAGTGAAACGTACATATTATACATTACATCCTGCCAAACACTCTGCCAATGTTTCTGTTATGTGGATATTTCCTGTCAGATTTTCATCCAAATCATTCTTATACATGACAAACAACAAAGGTCCTTTGGATAAGCCTAGATAAGAGACCTTCTCCAATGCTTTACTAAACTCCATGTAGACAGCTTTCATTGCCCTACCCTCATCAATATATAATAACACTCACACTCACACTCACACTCTCGTGCACACACACACGCACACACACACGTGTGTGTTTGTACGAAGGAACTGTCTGAAGAAGGGTCTCGACCCGAAATGTCACCCATTCCTTCCCTCCAGGGATGCTGCCCAACCGGCTGAGTTACTCCAGAATTTTGTGTCTATCTTCCACATATATATTTTTTCATGCTTCAACGGTAAAGTAAATTCAGATTTTCATTTAGCAATAAAATGTCCTTATTTATTTTTTGTGCCGCCAGAAGAAAAAAATTCTGTTGAGTCTTAAAGAGTTTTAACACCCTATTTAAAATCACATTTTGGCTAACGCTGGATCTGCATTAAAGTAGTTACCTTCGTGGTCTTGGCTCCTTTCATATGAGATCTATGTAGTTTCTCTAATGTGTTGCAATGTGTTGCAATGTGTTGAAGTGATTATTTTCTTTAGTGTGCCCTTCTGAAGGTTAATGGAAACAGCGGATGTAATGTATAATATGTACGTTTCACTGCCCTGTGCTCAGTTGTCCAATTAGACTATTGCAAGGCAGCCCCAAATGTTCCAATGGCTCAAATAACCACTATAAACCATTATGGTCTGTGTTTAACCTTTACTTGTTTCTGATACAAAGGTGAAGTTAAGGATAAGCAATATATAAAATGGGACAATAAATTCTATTTTTGCATAAATCTTGTATCTGGTAAACTCATAATGTAAATGCGATTTTCCCATCACAATTTTTTTAATTGATCAATTCAGACAGAAGAAATCGCAATCTCATTTCTTGCAAAATGTTAATCCCCTTGACCTACAATGAACAAAATGAGTAAATTGAGCAATATAAATGTTTTTGTTTTGTATTGACTCAAAACCTACCATGGGCTATAAAAATATAAACAATATATTCTTATAAAATTCTTATAATAAGAATACAAATGTCACCTATTCCTTCTCTCCAGAGATGCCGCCTGACCCACTGAGTTACTCCAGCTTTTTGTGTCTATCTTCAATTTAAACCTGCACCTGCAGTTCCTCCCTTCATAATAACAATGAACTTTGACTGCAGTAAACTATCTGAGATCCAGCATGCATTATTCAAATGAAACCTTTTAAAAATGCCCGGCTGAATTTTTGTCTAGGTATTTAAATAGAGACATGTTGGAAGTGGTGTTTGAGGAAAAGCGGTATCAAGAGGTCACATGGTGCAAAGTTATGTATGTGCCCATTCTCAGATTATCAGTCCCATTTCTCCACCTGTTTCTGTGTGATCTATTCCCTCTCACGTACCCATCAACTCTCATCAATTAACCTACTTTCATGTCTTTGGGATGTGAGAGATCTAGCCAAGGTAACTGAAGTGGTGTGGCAGGATAACTAACTGCTGAACCATTGTGTTTATTTTATTTTATTTTAGTTTAGTTTAGTTTAGTTTAGTTTAGTTTAGTTTAGTTTAGTTTAGTTTAGTTTAGTTTAGTTTAGTTTAGTTTAGTTTAGTTTAGTTTAGTTTAGTTTAGTTTAGTTTTGTTTAGTTTAGGTTAGTGATACAGCACGGAAACAGGCCCTTCGGCCCACCGGGTCCCCGCCGACCAGCAATCCCTGCACACTAATGTTATACTACACACAATAGGAAAAATTTACATTTATACCATGCCAATTAACCTACAAATCTGTATGTCTTTGGAGTGTGGGAGGAAACCGAAGATCTTGGAGAAAACCCATGCGGCCACAGGGAGAACATACAAACTCCATAAAGACAGCACCCATAGTGCAGGGATCGAACCTGGGTCTCTGGCACTGTAAGGCTGGAACTGTTCCGCTGTGCCACCCTGTGTTATTGTTTCAGAATTGTGCTGTGGATAACCTGGAAAGGAATCTCCAAATGCTGGTGCTCTCATGTGTATGCTACTCCTTGACCTTCAGGGTGGTAGATTGATTGCACAGGTTTGTGATGCACTCTTGGAGTAACCTGGATGGGTAACTATATGGCATTGTGTTGATGTAGTACACAAAGCCACTGGGCAATAGGGCTGGAAGAAATGCATGTTTAGTTTGATTGATGAGGATTTTCAATCAATTAACTTGCTTTCTGCTGGATGGTGTTAAGTGTCTTGAGAGTTGTTGGTGTTGAAACATAATAACAGTATTCTATTATGTTTCGTATTAGTGCCCCAATGATGTGGGGGTGTCAGATGGCGAGTGACCTGTGACAAGGTACTCAGCAGATTACCTGCTTTGTGGTCCTCTGCTTTAGTATTGATTGTTGAGGGGAGCTAGTTTCATTCATTCTAGATGGAAACGGTTATTATACCAGCAGCCTCATGCCATGAAGGTTATTTGCCACATCAATCTGTGTCGGAATGTTGTTTAGGCCATGCTGCATGCAATCAGATTTTGTTTTATTTTATTCAACAGCAATTTATGCCCCTTCGCATAGGATGGTGCAAGGCAGATAATGACAGGGCTCGAGAATTGGGGGGAAAATTAGAAAAATCCAGCAGAATTCCAGCTTCAGACTGATGTTGAACATTTGTCACCATTCCCAAATTAATTGTGGTGAATGTTAGATAATGTAGGATTATGGTCCGCTGATCCCACAGTTCCAAAGCCTATGAAGGCTAAAAGGTCAGGGAGCATCAGTGGAAAGAAAAAGAGCCGATGATCGAGGCCGAAGACTCTTCAAGGGAAGTGGTTGATTCCAGACTTCAAGCTTTTATTCTGCTATTTTATATTTTTGGTTGGGATCTTGAATTCATAATCATTTGAGTAAGGTTGGCCTAATAAAACAGGCACTGTTGAATAGACTGTGATTAGAACATAGAACAGGACAGCACAGGAGTGTACCTGTGCCAACGATGTGGAGAATTAAACTAGTCCCATTTGTCTGCACGTGGCCTATACCCTTCTACTCCCTGCCTGTTCATACTCCTCAATGCTCCTCAATGTTGCTGTCATGTCTGCATCCACCACCAGCCGTGATAGCCTGCTCCTACTGCTTTCTGTGTAAAATAAACCTATTATTCCAATTTCCAGAAATTTCCATCAATCATTATGTAAGCCTCTCAAAATGAAATAATTTCTGGAAATTGGGAAAAAAGGTTGTTTGTTGAGATGGACCATTGAACAGTTGCATTTCAAGTTATGAAACTGAATTTCTATGTGGTTAAACAGTGAAATGTTAACTGAGATTGAATTACCATCTTTTAAAATACAGTTCAATTTATTGCCTCCTTATGTTCAGCATGAAAAATGTTAGATTGATAAACTACTTTTTCCAATGGTGTAGAATGTAATTCCAATAGTAATTCCTAAATCAGGACAAGAAATGATGGAGCAATCCTTCTTTACGAACCTAAACATGATGTTTGCCAAGCTAAGAAAACTCATCCTGAATATTTGTTACAGTGAAATTCAACAGGGATTTTCTGAAATGGCTCTTTTTTTTCAAATTCTGGAAACTTCTTAGAAAATTGGATGCACATGAAATGATAAACTAATTTGATATTAAGCAATCAGCAATTAAGCATCAGCAAAATTCAGTGTAGATAAAGATTTCCTCTTCAAGGCAGCAGAGTGGACATCAAGGGCTCACTCTGTATTGTTGTCCACCCTTGCTACCTATATTATTCATTTGACTGCACTTAGTTATTGCAGGCCATAATCCTGCAGGCTAGGGCAGTCCTATGAAGCAAAGAATGATGTCTCGTCATTGATGAAAAAATGGATTGACCGGGCTTATAATCACTGGAATTTAGAAGGATGAGATCTTACAGAAACATATAAAATTCTTAAAGGATTGGACAGGCTAGATGCAAGAAAAAACGTTCCTCATGTTGGGGGAAGCCAGAACCAGGGGTCACAGTTTACGAATAAGGGTTAGGCCATTTAGGCCTGAGATTAGGAAAAACGTTTTCAGCCAGAGAGTTGTGAATCTGTGGAATTCTCTGCCACAGAAGACAGTGGAGGCCAATTCACTGGATGTATTCAAAAGAGAGTTAGAAAGAGCTCTTAGGGCTAATGGAATCAAGGGATATGAGGAGAAAGCAGGAACAGGGTACTGATTCTGGATGATCACCATGATCATATTGAATGGCAGTGCTGGCTCAAAGGGCCGAATGGCCTACTCCTGCACCAATTTTCAAGGTCTATGTTTAGTCCTCAGATCCTGATGCCCAGTCTTCAAACCACCCTGCAGATTCTTTGACAGCTCCGATCCGATGTTTAGCATTTGGCTTATTAATGTCATGTGAAAAGCTTTGTTTTTGCATGCCAAACAATCAGATCAGATAATGCTATACATAAATACAATCAAACCACTCTAGTACAATATGTAGGGCAAAGGGAAGGTTCACAAAGTGCAGAATATACTGTAGTTCTCAGTATTATAGTGCAACAGTTCTGAAGACAAAGTCCAATGTCTGCAATGGGGTAGAGGTGAATCGGACTATCCCCTATCTAATGGAAGGACCATTCAGAAGCCTGATAACAGAGGGGAAGAAGCTGTTTGGAAGTCTGCTTGCTTTCAAGCTGTGTCAAATCAACTAAAGATCAAGAGGATTTATAAAGACGTCAAAAGGTTTTATTTAAAAAGAAATGTTCATAAACATATTAATTAAAAGCATTTAAAGTGAAATAAGGGACAATTTTGTTTAGTTTAGAGATACAGTGCAGAAACAGGCCCTTTCGGCCCACCAGGTCCGCGCCGACCAGCGATGCCCGCAAATTAACTCCACCCTACACACACTAGGGACAATTTTTACATTTACCAAGCCAATTAACCTATAAACCTGTACATCTTTGGAGTGTGGGAGGAAAGAGAAGATCTCGGAGAAAACCCACGCAGGTCACGGGGAGAACTTACAAACTCCGTACAGACAGCGCCCGTAGTCGGGATCGAACCCGGGTCTCTGGCGCTGCATTCGCTGTAAGGCAGCAACTCTACCGCTGCGCCACCGTGCCGAATGTATTTAGAAATGTATTCCACCTCTCAGCTCAGGCATTTGTATTTTGTATTGAGTCCAGAGGCAGAGTGGGACATCAGGTGTGCTGGCATTTCACCTCCAACCTGTTCCAGATTTCCACGCAGGACTAAACTTAACCCTAATGTGATGCTTGAACATTCTCGTTTCACCACGGGAGAGGAGGGTACTTGATGGAAGAGAGGGATTTGGATTCAAGATGTCTGTGTCCTTTGATATCAGTTTCTAAACTGACCAGAAAAGGTAGCATTGAGTAGCATTTGATGTTCATGTGTAAATAAATCCTCAAGCTTACTTTCTTCTCATCTTAGTTTTAGTTTAGAGATACAGCATGGAAACAGGCGCTTCGCCTCACCATGTCCAGTGATCCCCGCACGTTAACGCAAGCCTACACACACACTAGAGACAATTTACACTTATATCAAGTGTACAAACCCAAGCCAATTAATCTACAAACCTGTACGTCTTTGGAGTGTGGGAGGAAACCGAAGATCACGGAAAAAACCCACGCAGTCACGAGGGGAACTTACAATTTCTGTACAGACAGCACCCGTAATCAGGATCGAACCCGGGTCTCTGGCACAGCAAGGCAGCAACTCTTCCACTGTGCCACCATGCCACCCCATTGATTCTATTGAATCGATTGAAGAATCAGTATTCATCTTATGTTTTGCAGGTCCTTACTCATCTTTAAAGTGAAAGTCGAGTTGGTGGGACCATGAATATCATGTGCAGATTAAATTCCTCTCTGACAGTTTTAGTGCAGTAGTTAATGCATTCATGTCACATTCTTGAATATGGTATCTTAATTAAAATGTTAAGCCATTTATTTTTAATTAAAGCAACAAAAGAAATTAAACCACAGATCTTGCATTTTGCTCCATCTGCATAGTTTCATATATCTTTTTATTTCCATACTTATCTGCAATGAATTGAGGGCCTGCTTTGATAAAGACAATTTGTGGGAAAAAGATCTCACCTCTTGCCCCTGACGGCATATTAAGCACTGATGCTTCTTAACAATGGCATCTCTTAAGATCTTAAGATATCTTAAAATGATTGATCTCACATCTAAAAACTGACCACACAGATAAGACTGACTGGTATCTGCATTTCAGTAGCAGCAAAAAAAAGCATTCATGGTGAAATTGTCTTTCGGACTTGTACAATAATAAAAGTTTATATGTTAAGAAAAACATGTTACTTACCATAATGCTATTTAGTTTTATGTAACATTGTACTGATGAAACTGAGCCCCAGATAAACGTTTACAATGCATTCTACAGTGTAAGATTCAAAATTTGAAATATCATATATCATATCATATATATACAGCCGGAAACAGGCCTTTTCGGCCCTCCAAGTCCGTGCCGCCCAGTGATCCCCGTACATTAACACTATCCTACACCCACTAGGGACAATTTTTACATTTACCCAGCCAATTAACCTACATACCTGTACGTCTTTGGAGTATAGTTACAGTTACAAATGATACAGTTACAGGCTATGTTCGTCGATAGGAAGCGTTTCGGGTCGGGAATCTTCTTCAGGTTGAAGAAGCATTTCAACCTGATCATGTTCCCTTATCAAAGGTAGACACAAAATGCTGGAGTAACTCAGCGGTCAGGCAGCATCTCTGGAGAGGAATGGGTGACGTTTCGGGTAGAGACCCTTCTTCAGACTGATGTCAGGGGAGGGGGCGGGACAAAGATGTAGTCGGAGACAAGAAGACTAGTGGGAGAACTGGGAAGGGGGAGGGGATAGAGAGGGAAACCAGGGACTATCTGAAGTTAGAGAAGTCAATGTTCATACCATTGGGGTATAAACTACCCAAGCGAAATATGAGGTGCTGTTCCTCCATGTTCTCTCATCATGTCTCTATACACTGTAAATGGATCGATTGTAATCATATACTGTCTTTCTGCTGACTGGTTAGCATGCAACAAAAGCTTTTCAATGTACCTCGGTACATGTGACAATAAACTAAATTGAAACTTTGAAACTGAAATGCAACCTATCCATGTCCTCCTGAGATGCTGCCTGACCTGCTGAGTTACTCCAGTACTTTGAATTTTTGTTTTTGTAAACCAGTATCTGCAGTTCCTTGTGTTTCTATAGGCTACGGTCGCCAGCTTGGGTAGTTTATCGAGAAAGGTCAGCCTCCATTGGCTGACAATAGTCCTATGAAGTGGATTTTTTTACACACTCTCTTATTTTTAATCATCTATGGATTTTGTACAGACCACTTTGCCGACTTAGCTTCACTAGTGATCATCTAATTTATCTAGGATTATTGCACTGAATTTACTGTTTGGTTTTCTTCCAGAATAAAATGTCAAGTCTACAGTTGTGTGTGCAGTAGCTTTTCACTGGAAGAGCTGAGCAGATCCTTGAAAAGCTTGGAGTAGTTGATCTTTGGATAGAGCAAAACAAATCCTCTTTAGAAGATCAATATTCATCCCTTTTAAGCTTTATGTGAAACTGTGGATTTGTAGGATGTAATACTGATGTACATTTAATCATTGAAAAATCAGCTGAGGCTTTTAGAGCGATTTCAGATTATAATGCAGAAAGGACTGTAATTGCTGACGGCTTTCTTAGTCACTGGGCATAGGGAGTGTTTGCAGTTGGTTTACCATTTATGTTTAATTGTCTTCAAATCTTGCTTAATAAAACCTGGAGAGCCAAAAAAAAAGGGGCACCACACACAATTATATTTTGTGAAAGGTTAATTCCAACATTATGATGATAGGTCTTGTTAAATATTTATCTTTCTTAAAGTGGCATACAGACTTATTAATTCTGCTTAAGAAGCACCTCACCAAATGGTGATATCAAGATTCATACCTGATTCCCGGCCATCGATCTGTTTCAATTCATCCAACTCATCATTAAGCTGCTGAAAAATGCTCATCATTGAAGTTATGCTGAAAGATGTTCACATGTGGTTGTTGATGTGTGGAATCTGCCTGGAAAGCTTTTAAAGTTTCTTTTCACACAGCTCGCTAAGCCCTCGAATATTTTAGTCTGTCTCACCCGCTCACCATTTGATATCTTCCCCTTTTTGTTCAAAAATCCACCCGAACTTAACTCCTGTTTAAATAAACTCTGCGAGAACTCACAATAGTCTCGATCATGGAACAATTATGCAAAAGTTCTTTGAAGTTAAACATGAAGAGTGAGAATGCAGCATAGCTTAAAGTAGTTGCTTGCCAAGGCCAAGATATTGCGTTTCCAATGTTCAGGCAGGTTCACACAGGAAGTGTTTCTGCCTGAAAGACCCCCACTAAATCTGGGAATTATTCACTGCACAGGCAGCATCTCTGGAGAGAAGGAGTGGGTGACATTTCAGGTCGAGACCTTTCTTCAGGCTAGTCAGGGGAAAGGGAAATGAGAGATATAGAAAATGATGTAGAGAGATATAGAACAAATGAATATGCTAAAAATCTTAAAATATCGTACCAGTGGTATGAATATTGACCTCTCTAACTGCAAGTAATCCCTGCAGGGTCTCGACCCGAAACATCACCCATTCCTTCTCTCCAGAGATGCTGCCTGTTCCTCTGAGTTACTCCGGCTTTTTTGTGTCTGTCTTTGGTTTAAACCAGCTTCTGCAGTTCCTTCCTACACATTATTCACTGCACATTGGTTGGTATGGAGTTATAGATTCTTTCAGCCTTTAAGGTACAAAGACAGTAAATATTCAATCTGAGAAGCTAAGTAAATGTGACACCTGATTAGGAAATTAACATGCCCTTACAAGAAATCAAAAATCAAATGTGCTTCAATTAATACTGGGACAATGTTTAAGAAAGAACAACTTATCCTGGGCATTTCCCAACTGTAAAACGTGTTGAAAGTAATGGTTACTATAATAAAATTCCGGGAATGACCCCCATGATACAAGCAAGCAAAGGTCACTCGTACTATTCATGCAGACAATGAATTCCACAATGGGTTACTACGCTGAGGGGTAGAGAGGATGCAATGGATGTTTAGTCTTAAGCTGATTGCTTGTAGTTCCCTCATGGTTAGTCTATACTGGCAAGGTTCCTTTTTTTCCAGTTTATTTAGCAGTGCTCTGCAATCCTCTCCTGGAATGGGCAATATTTTGCATTCCTTTACAAATTTATTATTCAGGAGGGATGGAGAAGTGGATGTGAAATATGATAGTGGTAAAAACTGATTTCCTCTCAAGCAGATATTTATAACAGGACATCAAATCGGTTAAACCAGCTTGATCCAAGCAGGATCTTGAGAATTATTAGATGGCCACGGATATTGCTATTTTACTTCTAAATTGGGGAGTGACTGGGTTGAGGCCTGAGCAAAAAAAGTCAGAGTGCCCCTGTAGGATAAAGAATTGGACGATTTGTTTTTTAATGAGATCTACAATGGCTGAACCTGCAATAATTTATGCAGCGCTGTTCTCAGTGAATGATGAGGAGTTAAAATGACACTCAACAAATGATCTTTGCTGCACCGAGCATTGGCTTCCAGATGAACGAAAGGGGAAAGCTTTTGTCACTGGTGTAGCACAGAGGAGGAAATACCTTGTAGGCAAATGCTTAGATAGACTCAGATATGTGGGAAGTCCATGTTCAGCAGCACCTCCTTTGGCACTTTGTGGCCTGGTGATTCTGGATTCCTGGAAATTCCGGTTTTCAGTTTCTTCTCATTCCATATCAATAGCTTCATCCGACCATCTTCTATATCAATAATCCAACCCATGCCTTCCCTAGATTTCTGTTCCTCCCACTCAGGCACAATGTCAGTGTCTAACCTGGTAGTCTTTGAGGACTGTGAAGAGCAGACCCTCTGCCACACCTGACCCTCTTGGAGATGGAACATCTGCCTTAACCTCTGGATTGCAATTGATCTATTTTCCCTGTTACAGCTGATAAACCTCAGCCTTCCTAAGAACAGAGAAGATCCTCGGTACTCTCCCTGGTACCTCTAGCATCAGTGTAAGGCAATACATATCAACCTTGCTAGTATCCCCAGTATCCTGAGAATGAACTGAAGAATGTGTTATTGAGAAAGAAACAGTTCTGTTTTCCTGATGAAATGTGTGACCAGTTTCTCACTGGGATTGTTCTTGCCAACGTAAGAAGTACTTTCATTTGTCTGAAGATCCCAACCCAAAATGTCACCTATCTATTCCTTCTCCAGGGATGCTGCCTGACCTGCTGAGTTACTCCAACACTTTGTGGGGGTTTTTTTGGAAACCAGCATCTGCAGTTCCTTGTTTCTAAATCATGATCAAAGATTTAATAGGAACCTGAGGCATAGGTTTTTCAAACAAAGGGTGGTGGGTGTATGGAATGAACTGCCAGAGGAGGTAGTCGATGCAGGTACAATCGCAACGTTTAAGAAATATTTAGACAGGTACATGGATAAGACAAGTAGAGAGGGTTATGGGCTAAATGCAGGTAGGTGGGACTGGTGTAGAAGGGACACGTTGGCCAGTGTGAGCAAGTTAGGCTGAGGAGCCTGTTTCCATGCTGCAAGACTCGGTGCCTCTATTAATTAAAGAATAAGATGCAGTTTTAGCATTTATAAAGTCATCACAAACTGCAAACGCCTTAAATTTGGGCGTTTTTTGCGAGTGATTTATTAATTATAGGAGTCCCCACACATTTCATTTGACTGTATTTATTTGAAAAGGCAGAACATGATGGTGCTGTCTAGCAGTGATACCAGTCTGTTCATTTGCTGCAAAGATATCATTAAGATATTTTGGCCATGCAATCTGCTCAGCTCTCCCAGTACCCAATTATTGTTTCTCTCGACTTAAAACAGAAACAAGACTAATTTATTTAAATGTGCGACTTTCTACGAGTCCATTTTTTTTGTTTTGTTTCGTATTACACTGCTTAAACAGAAGTAAGCCATGACAAATATTGTCTCTAATTGAACCACTGCATGCAGGTAGGCTGCCATATGTCAGGCTGTGTGTGCGTGTGTTTTTATCTGAGGATTGAATGTGGTCACTTAATATCCCTTTCCTATTTTTCCAGCCAAGAGAAGGCATGATTTATTCTCTGCAAAGCATGCTCACATCTGTGCCTTGGATTAGTGGTGCTGAGTCACAGGTAAAAATTATAGCTGTGACCAGTAGAGGAAGCTCTAACATGGCAGAAAAGGCACTGATAGTGTGACTGATGCTGCCACCTGCTGACCATTATCTCCACAGCCAACTGTGAGACCAAAGGAAACCAGCACTGAACAACTATCAAATGCAGAGGAAGGAACTGCAAATGCTGATTTAAGCCAAAGATCGACACAAAACGCTGGAGTAACTCAGCGGGACGGGCAGCATCTCTGGAGAGAAGGAATGGGCGACGTTTTGGGTCGAGACCCTGCAGGGGTTGCTTGAAGTTAGAGCGATCAATATTCATACCACTGGTACGATATTTTAAGATTATTGGGTGACGTTTTGGGTCATGACCCTTCTTCAGACTGGGTATCTTACTGAGTCTGAAGGGTCTCGACACGTAACATTACCTATTACTTCTCTCCAGAGATGCTACCTTGTCCAGCTGAGTTACTCCAGCATTTTGTATCTATATATGCTATCTTACTGATTTGCAACTTCTCCCCTATCTTTTCCTGCTTCCAGCATTTTTCTCTTATCATTATTTTGAAACATAACTAAGCTTACAGCTGAAATTTATTTAGAATAAATTGCTCATCTTAACTTTCATTTCAGAAATATCTCTTTAAAAAAAAGAAGCTTCTTTTATCTCTTTTTAAAAAGTAGCCTATCAGATTCTTTTTTTAAAAAGGAAGCATTTTATAATCTTTGTTTCCAGCATTTTTTTATTTTATCAGCCGAAATTCACTGGAAGCATAATACTTAAAATGAGGCAAACTTAAACCTGTTTTAATATTCCCCACATAAAATAAATCTGTATTTACATTTGATCATGTTTCAGAATAGTACCACGGTGTCATAGTCATTGAGTCTTACAGCATGGAAATAGGCCCATTGGCCCACTTGCCCACACCGACCAAGATGCCCCATTTATACTAGTCCCACCTGCCAGCGTTTGGCCCATAACCCTCTCAACATATCCTGTCCATATACCTGTTCAATTGTCACTTAAATGTGATGATAGGATCAGGGCCATTTTTACAGCATTATGGGCCCCCGGGCAAAGCAGTGTACTGGGACCCCTACCGTTACTCTCCCCCACCCCCCTTTCCCTACCAGCCCCCCCCCCCCTGTCGTGCCGGCGAAAAGCACTTACCGAAAAGCACTTAGCGATGGACTTAGGGTGCTACATTGTTGCGAAAAGTACTTACAGATCGCTGTGAGAAGCACTTAGTGACCGAAAATGTTGCGAAAAAAGCACTTATTGAACCTACATTTTTAAAATAGTATTTATTTATTGCAAGTCACTTAACATACACAGATCAGCATGGGGCCCCTATGCTCGTGGGCCCCCGGGCAAGTGCCCATCAGGCCCATGCGTTAAGACGGCCCTGGATAGGATGTGCCTCACCTGCTTCCTACCTCCTTCTACAATATACCTACCACCCTTTGTGTAAAAAAGATATCCCTCGGATCCTATTAAATCTTTCCCACTTCACTATGTCCTCTGGTTCGCGATTACCCAACTCTGGGCAAAAGACATATACCCGATCTATTCCTTTCATGATTTCTTAAAAACCTCGAAAAGATCACCCCTCATCCTCCTGCATTCCAAGGAATAAAGTCCTAACCTGCTCAACCTCTCCCTATAGCTCAGGCTCGAGTCCTGTTTTTTTTTTTAAATCCTGAAACTCCTTCAGTGAAACATTTGATCCCAGCTGCTTACACCTGCCCCATGCCTTCTTCTTACTCCTGACCAGACCCTCAATTTCTCATCACGTCATGTTAAAACAACATTAGTGAGCACTTGCTGTAAAGGGTGCCAACACATTACAACACAATTTTAACAATGGTCTCCTATGCGATTAGAGTAGATGCCGTTGCCCGGGGTGGAATAGCAATTCACTTGATCTCCTTCCATTGTAGTGCAATCTTCACAATGTGGTATCTTAAATCATGGAGTATCACAGTCATACAGCATAGAAACAGGCCCTTCAGCCTATCAAGTCATCATTAACCATCCAAACTCTCGAACACATTAAATAAAAGATAATCCCATTTTATTATCCTCACATTCCCATCAAGTCCTCCTAGTTTTTACATCTCACCTGCACACCAGGGGCAATTTATAGCGGCCAATTAACCGACAAACCTGGGGGAAACCCGTCTGGTCAAAGGAAGAACATGAAAATTCCATGCAGGTCAGGATTGAGCCCAATTGTTGGAGCTGTCAGGCAAAGCTCTACCAGCTGAAACATCTTTTCACAATTCTGCACTGTAGAAACCAAACTCAAATCAGGGTCAACTAAAAACTTTTTGCTGCGACTTTAATTATCCATCTATAAATTGCCCCCGGTGTGCAAATGAGTTGTAAAAACTAGGAGTAGTTGATGAGAATGTGGGCAGGAAAAATGGGATTAACACAGGTTTAATAGAGAACCATAGAAACATAGAAAATAGGTACAGGAGGAGGCCATTCGGCCCTTCGAGCCAGCACCTCCATTCAT
Source organism: Rhinoraja longicauda (assembly GCF_053455715.1). NCBI lineage: Eukaryota > Metazoa > Chordata > Chondrichthyes > Rajiformes > Arhynchobatidae > Rhinoraja > Rhinoraja longicauda. Next base: position 127,146,213 of record NC_135953.1, read on the forward strand.
TGTGATCATGGATGATCGTCCACAATCAATAACCCGTGCCTGCCTTCTCCCCATATCCCTTGAATCCACTAGCACCTAGACTCTCTCTTAAATCCATCCAGTGATTTGGCCTCCACTGCCCTCTGTGGCAGAGAATTCCACAAATTCACAACTCTCTGGGTGAAAAAGTTCCTTCTCACCTCAGTTTTAAATGGCCTCCCCTTTATTCTAAGACTGTGGCCCCTGGTTCTGGACTCGCCCAACATTGGGAACATTTTTCCTGCATCTGGCTTGTCCAATCCCTTTATAATTTTATATGTCTCTATAAGATCCCCATCATCTTTCTAAACTCCAGTGAATACAAGCCCAGTCTTTTCAATCTTTCCTCATATAACAGTCCCGCCATCCCAGGGATCAATCTTGTGAACCTACGCTGCACTGCCTCAATTACAAGGATGTCCTTCCTCAAATTAGGAGACCAAAACTGGTGCACAATACTCCAGATCCAACGTGATTTAAAGTTTGGATGGTTAATGAAAACTTGATGGGCCAAAGGGCCTGTCTCTGTGCTATATGAGTCTCGGATACTCCATGACCCATGACCCCACATCGTGAACACTGAATGCAGTAGACTAAAATGGTAGAAGAGCAAGGTAATCAATCCCACTCTCACTCTGATCTTCCTATTCATGGTTTCCCGCATTAATGACTCCCAGCATAAGTTTGAGGAATAACATTGGGCATTTTACAACATTCATGACTCAGAAGGGTTCCGACACAAAATGTCACCTATCCAACTGCAGATGTCGGTTGAAACTGAAGATAGACACAAAAAAGCTGGAGTAACTCAGCGGGTCAGACAGCATCTCTGGAGAAAAGGAATAGATGACATTTTGGGTCGAGACCCTTCTTCTTTTCCCTTTCCCCTGACTCTGAGTCTGAAGGAGGGTCTCGACCTGAAATGTCACCTATCCATGTTCTCCAGAGATGCTGCCTGACCTGCTGCGTTACTCCAGCACTTTCAGTTTTTTTTAAATTTCTAAACCAGCATCTGCGTTTCCTTGTGTCTACCTCAATCTTGACAACCTCAGATAGCTTACTTTCTTTGTTTGTATCGGAGCAGCTGTAAGTCATCCATCTTTGACATTGAGACTGTTGTTTCTTCTCCATTACGTAGCACGACTCCCTGAGCATGTCTGACAGCAATGCAATTTTAGCCTTTTCACATTCCTTTGTCTGTGCTCTTATTCTCCAGCTGCCCTCGTCTCATATCTTTCCTACATTTGTTCATGAGATATTTCCTACCCATCCCTCCTTCAACTTCCCCGCAACTTAAAGCCAACTAGTTTTCTCTCTTTCTTTGCACTGTCAGAGGGTCTTCGGCTTGCAGTGTTGAATCTGTTGCCATTCTACCGATGCTGCCTGAGCTGCTGAAGGGTTTCCAGCATTTTCTGATTTTCCCGCAGAAATTCACTTTACTTTACTTAAGCGCTTTACTTAAAATGAGGCATAGATCAATGCCTCGACCAGAACAGGGAGTGCAAAACCTAACATCAAGCCCCAGTGATGGAGATCACAGAAAGATCTTCAGCCGGCTGTATCTTCTTTGGGTTCTCTGCAGAGTTTTGCCTAACAGCCCGGGAAGGGTCACTGAACTGAAGGATTACTTATGTTTCCAGAAAGAAGGAATGGCTAGCGTGGTATATTACGTCGACATGTAAGATAAACACAAAATGCTGGAGTAACTCAGCGGGACAGGCAGCATCTCTGGAGAGAAGGAATGGGTGACGTTTCGGGTCAAGACCCTTCATCAGACTAGGGAATGAGAAATTAAAGATATAGCCAGTGATGTAGATAGATGTAGAACAAATTAATGAAAGATATGCAAAAAATGTAACAATCATAAAGGAAACAGACCATTGTTCGCTGTTTGCTAGGTGAGAACGAGAACCTGGTGCGACTTGGGTGGGGGAGGGATGGAGAGATAGGGAATGCAGGGGTTACTTGAAGTTAGAGAAATCTATATTCATACCACTGGGCTGTAAACAGCCCAAGCGAAATATGAAATGCTGTTCCTCCAATTTGACAATAGAGGAGGCCGAGGACAGAAAGGTCTGTGTGGGAATGGGAATGGGAATTAAAGGGGAAAATGTGGATTCAGGGGAATTCTTTTACCCCAAGCTCCAAAGCTGGATTAACGGTTCTTTTAAACCCTTTTTTTTTTCATGTTTATTTTTTAAATTTTTTAATTTAATTAATTACAATGCACATAACAACAACAGTAAACCCCATCCCTCCCTTTCCCTACATAATCATGAAAACAAACAAACAAAAACAAACAAATAAATAAATATAAATAAAAAAAATTAAAAAAACATAACTACAATGTGACAAAAAAGACAAAAGCACAAAAACATGAGGCAAGGTAATTTTCACAAGTCAAATATTTCAGTATTTTCACTGCTGGATTCAAAGAAGGTACAAAAGCATGTGGCATTGAGGGGATAGTTTTACTTGTCCTTAATATGCTGCAGCACTGGGTTCCATATGTTGAAGAACTTTTGAGGGTTGCCAGACAGTTCATACCCTTTTCTCTGGTGGATTACAGCTGTCCTTTTAATTCTTCAATACTTGTTAATGAAGAACTTGTTCTTGAACAGAAGTGATTCTGCTCCCCGCATTCAAAATTAACCAGATTGGTAGGAGAGGATCTAAACAAATCTTAAGTCACTTGCTTATGAAAATAAGCTGGTGGTTTAAGTACCTGTAATACTTGTTATTGAACAGAAATTATTACCTTAAGACTGTTATCCCCCCCCCCCATATAAAGATTGTGTTAACTTTGATTAACAGCTTTCTAGGATGCAATAGACTATGTAGAATTTGTGCAGTCTGTGAACGGTCCCTGTGTAAACGTTGTTTATTTAACATATACATTTCTTACATATATTCCATGTACATTCTTTGTTGGTGATTAAGGACTCTCTGAGTACAATTCAGGTGGAGGGGCTGGCCTATATCAATATACCAGGTGGTGCATCCTAGGTAACATGTTTAAAACTCAGACACTTGAAAGGTGAGCACAATACCAGAAAAGTTTGCACTGATGTGAATAGACTTTTTTTGTCTTCGGGTGACTAGGCCTCTTATATTGCTGCTCAGAGGCCTAGTCACCCGAATCCAAAATAGGCAGATGGTCTAGTGAGCCATTTGGAAACTTGTTAGTTGTAATTTATGATCAATTTAACAGAGAAGCGATGGGGAAATTATGCGTATGTTAAAATCTGAACGACATTCTATTGCTTCTGAGCAAAGTATTTGTGATTTTTTTTTGGCCTAGCTCAATAAAGTCAGAGTTGGCAGGCAAGCATATCCATATTGCTCTCAGCAAATGCTGGACCCAAACCCAGTGACTGTAATAAAGGCCATCTTTCAAAGATGTAGGCCTCTAAGTTGAATTGCAGACCATGCAAATGAAAGGTAATCAGCCTGAATCACTCGCAGTCGATCCTGCCTGATCTGTTGAGTATTTTATTTACCTTTTGTACCAGATTTATTGCATTCATTATGTTTTCTTAATGGAAGGTTTAATTTATTTAGTTTATTTTAGCAGAAACAGGCCCTGCATCCCACCAGGGTCCACCAGGGACCAGCGTTCCCCGCACATTAACAGTATGCTGCACACTCTAGTGACAAATTTTACATTTACCCAGCCAATTAACCTACAAACCTACAAACCTGTACATCTTTGGAGTGTGGGAGGAAACTGAAGATTTCGGAGAAAACCCATGCAGGTCACAGGGAGAACGTACAAACTCCGTACAGACAGCACCAATAGTCGGGATCGAACCCAGGTCTCAGGCACTGCAGGCACTGTAAGGCAGTAACTCTACCGCTGCGCCACCATGGCACCGAGCCTAATGTTAAGTGAGTGTTCTAATCCTCTTACCTTTCATTGTGAAGGTTGTGTCCCTGGGCTGCACTCAGTGCTCAGTGATTCAAAATGACATTAAAGGCAGAAATAGATAGATTCTTGATTAGTATCGGTGTCAGGGGTTATGGGGACAAGGCAGGAGAATGGGGTTAGGAGGGAGAGATAGATCAGCCATGATTGAATGGAGGAGTAGACTTGATGGGCTGAATGGCCTAATTCTGCTCCTATCACTTCTGCCTTTATGACCTGATGACATTTCAGGAAGGGGACACTGGACTACTGGAAGAGACAAAGTCCAGCTGAGTCGCAAAGCGCTGGAGTCACTTAGCGGGTCAGGCACCATCACTGGAGAACGTTTCGGGTCCAATCATCTGCCTATCAAAAGCCCCTTGCCTGTGTTCGCCTATGACGTCCCACGCTTTTGTCCTGTCCCTCCACTGTTCCTATGACCTGCCATGCTTTGACCTATGACCTGCCATGCTTTGTCCTGTCCCTCCACTCTTCCTATGACCTGCCACGATTTGACCTATGACCTGCCACGTTTTGACCTATGACCTGCCACGCTTTTACCTGCCCTACTCCTCCACAGCCAGTCTGAAGAAAGTTCAAAAAATCCAAGTGAGTCAATTCTGTTCAAGTAGGTGAAAAGTTTTATTGAATAAGGAATAATGTATTAAAAAAAAACAGATAAGTGCTGGAGTTACTCTGCTGGTCAAGCTGTATCTCTGGAAAATATGAACAGGCAATGTTTTGGCTCGGGATTCTTCTTCAGACTTTGAAGAAGGGTCCTGACATGAAATGTCACCTGTCTATGTTCTGCAGAAATGCTGCCTGACCTGCTGAGTTGCTCCAGCACTTTGTCTCTTTTTTTTAATAAACCAACATCTACAGCTTCTTATGTCTAATGAACAATGTAATAATAATAACGCAGGTTCTAGCACCTGCCCCAAGTTTAAACCCCAATTATCCTCATCAAAATCACACAATCTAATCAACTATTTCACTTTGTGCGTGCGGAATATTTCTTTGTACACTTTGCAAATTAGGTTTCCTTACATAATAATGGGATTTGTACTTTAAAAGTAACTTGTATGCTTCAAATGATGTTTGCAAAAGTACGGTGACAAATCAATGTCCATTTATAAAAAAGTATAGGATCCATCCGTTACCAGATATCCGTGTGCAGTCTGACATCCTAGCCAGTAGAGGGCGCCAATTTTCACTATTCACAAACCTACAGTTTTCACTGTTCACAAATCAATTTTTAAAGTCTAATACAGAAATTGAAATGCTAAACAACTTGGTTCAGGGGTCATTATTAATGAGAATACTGAAATCTCATTACTAGCTTATTTTAGCATTATGTTCAACACAGACATTGTGGACCGTTCCTGGGTCTGTTCCTGTGCTGTACTGTTTTATGTTCTATGTTCTAATAGTTATGATAATTAATATTTGGATATATCACAGATGCCGGTTTGGATTACATTATGTTACAGGTGGAAATTCCAAGTGGATTATTTTGCAGGTTCAGTTTCTGGGGTGGGTTGGTTATACATGAATAGGTGTAGATAATGGAGTAGGATTATTACAGGTATGTGTTCCAGAGGGGCTATATAAAGGTGCAGGTTCTGCTGTGGATTATGTTATAGATGTAGGCCCCAGTGGTGATATTACTGGAATTTAGAAGAATGAGAGGGGATCTTATAGAAACATATTAAATTCTTAAGTGATTGGACTGGCTAGATGTAGGAAAATTGTTCCTGATGTTGGGGGAGTCCAAACCAAGGGTCACAGTTTAAGAATAAGTCCATTAAGGACTGAGATGAGGAAAAACTTTTTCAGTCAGAGTTGTGAATCTGTGGAATTATCTACCACAGAAGGCAGTGGAGGCCAATTCACTGTATATTTTCAAGAGAGAGTTAGGGCTAATGGAATCATGGGATATGTGGAGAAAGCAGGAACAGGGTACTGATTTTGGATGATCAGCCTTGATCATATTGAATGGCGGTGCAGACTCAAAGGGCCGAATGGCCTACTCCTGCACCTATTTTCTATGTTTCTATGGTTCTATTACAGATTCATTTTCCTGATATTACAAATGCAGATTATGGAGTGGATTGTACACCAGGTTATAAATATTTGATTGGGTTATATTTCCAATGTAGATTTACACGACATGCACAAATTCAGGAGTAGGTTCTGTTGCGTGCACTGTTCCCGAGTGAATTGTATAACAATATTGGTGCTTTTGTTACAATGTAACACACATTCTGTTAAATTGCAAGTTTACTGTGGGAATTATTATATTTCAACTTTGGTGTTGCTGTTGTTATAGAACATAGAAAACATTAAAAAATAGATGCAGGAGTAGGCCATTCGGCCCTTCGAGCAATTCAATTTATCATGGCTGATCATCTAAAATCAGCACCTCGTTCCTGTTTTTTCCCCATATCCCTTGATTCTTTTAGCCCTAAGAGCTAAATCTAACTCTATTCTGTTATATTACAGCTATTTGTTTTCTTGTTTTCGTGGCTGGAGTGAAAGCTGGAGGTTTCCGATGATGTGGCAGCTGGCACTCAGGTCCTGCCAGAAAGAAGAAACCACTCTGTTTGATTAAAGATTTGCTGCTGATGTGTTTATTTAGCCGTTATTGATGTAGTAGCCGCAGTATTACAGATGTAGATACGGGTACAGTTGGAGGAAAACTTTGGTGCTGTTATATAGAGGGTAACGTTTGCATGCTTGCAGGAAGGCTGACAAATAGCACCACACATTTACAAAGCAATTTTAACATCATAAACTTTCGAATGTGTTGCGATGTAACCTATCATCAGTTAATAACACTGCTGCGCTGGTCAAGAAGGCACAACAAAGACTGTTCTACTTAAGAACACTGAAAAAGTCTGGTCTACCCCAACAGCTGCTGACGACCTTCTACCGCTGCACCATAGAGAGCATCCTAACGCATGGCATCCCTGTGTGGTACCTCAGCTGCACGGAGGCAGAAAGGAAAGCTCTACAGCGGGTAGTCCATAGAGCTCAGAGGGCCATCGGAACACAGCTACCAGACTTGGAGGGCATCTACAACACACGATGCCTCAGAAAAGCCACCAGCATCCACAAAGACTCTTCACACCCCTGCAACAGTCTGTTCGAACTCCTTCCATCGGGCAGACGATACAAGGCCTTCTACGCCCGCACCTCCAGACTCAGGAACAGCTTCATCCCCAGGGCCATAGCTGCTATGAACCGGTCCTGCTGAGCCGGATGGCCACAACGCATAGATCAACTTGCACTTTACCCTGTCTAGAAACTGTTACAATTGTTTCGTTTCGTTGGGTTGCTGTTAATTACTTAAATTATTGCATCGTATGGGAGGTGCATTCCCAATCTCGTTGTACCCCTGGGTACAATGACAATAAAGATATATTGTATTGTATTGTATTGTATTAAGAAATGTACACTTATTCGCGTGAGGTGTTTTTAAGGTAGAATAGAAAGGGTGGTTCCAAACTGTTAATCAAAGGAGAAGAGAACGGCACGGTGGCACAGCGGTAGAGTTGCTGCCTCACAGCGCTCACAGCGGCGGAGACCCGGTTCGATCCTGACTATGGGTGCTGTCTACACGGAGTTTGTACGTTCTTCCCGTGACTGTGTGGGTTTTCTCCGGGATCTTAGGTTTCCTCGGTTTCCTCCCACACTCCAAAGACATACAGGTTTGTAGGTTAATTGGCTTGGTGTATGTGTAAATTGTCCCAAGTGTGTGTAGGATAGTGTTAATGTGCGGGGATCGCTGGTCGGTGCAGACTCGGTGGGTGGAAGGGCCTGTTTCTCTAAATTAAACATTAGTTACAGAGCCAGGAGGGGTTTGACAAAGGATGACTAGAGCTTAAAGCCTCAGCAGTTTAAGCCATTCTGTCAATGATGCCATAGTCATAGAGTTATACAGCATAGAAACAGGCCCTTCGGCTTAACTTGCCCACACCAACCATCATGACCCATCTACACTAGTCCCACCTACCTGCATTTGGCCCATATCCCTCTAAACCTATCCATGTACCTGCCTAATATAAGAAAATAACTGCAGATGCTGGTACAAATCAATTTATTCACAAAATGCTGGAGTAACTCAGCAGGTCGGGCAGCATCTCGGGAGAGAAGGAATGGGTGACGTTTCGGGTCGAGACCCTTCTTCAGACCCTTCTTCATGTACCTGTCTAAATGTCTCTTAAATGTTATGATAGTACCTGCCTCAACTACCTCCTCTGGCAGCTTGTTCCATACACCCACCTTCCTTTGTGTAAAAAGGTTACCGCTCAGGTTCCTATTAAATCTTTTCCCCTTCACCTTAATCCTATGTCCTCTTGTTCTCCATTCCCCTACTCTGGGTAAAAGATTCTGTGAATTTACCTGATCTATTCCTCTCATGATCTTGTACACCTCTATAAGGTCTCTCCTCATCCCCCTATGCTCCAAGGAATAAAAAACTAGTCTACTCAACCTCTCCCAAGAGCTCTCAGGCCCTCGAGTCCTGGCAACATACTCGAAAACATCCTCGTAAGCATTCAGGCCATATCCTGTTGCCTGAATTAATTTGGGGGGATATTCAGGAGAACAGTGCTTGGGAAGCAAAGATATTTCTGTAGTTTGTGGAGGAAAACAGTGTTTCAAAACAGAGGACTGTGACTGTGGATGAATTGAAAGTAATCAGTGTTAAAACCATATAATCATTGGTATGTGGGTCTTCATCTCTCCCACTCATGCCCCATATCCAGCCTTGATTTTTACCCCCACTCAACCCGGAAGGTCACAGGTTTCAGGTTAAAAAATTAAAACCTTCTTCTGTCAAATGACCCAGCAACAAGATGAGCTCTCTGACCTCTCCACCGCATTTCTCCAATGGTCTTAGCTTATGCTTCTCCATGCTTTAAACACTGCTATTTCCAATGCATGTCATTTGAAACCTTTCCAATAAACTGTAGCTTGGGCGCTGTTGTTGATTGTCTCAGTCCTCCTGCGCAGGGTTCTCAGTGCATTTGAAGGGTTTGGAAGCAGGCAGTGATTGCAGGTCCACCCCCAGAGACAGCAGGAAGAGTAAACAAAGCTGGAATTGATAATCTGCCTGGATAATATGAGCATCTGCTGACCGAGGAAATGAAGCAGCTTGGACATTAATTGTCAGGAGATGAACCAGGGAAGGAGTTGGGGAGGGAGGGAGGGAGGGAGGGGAGGGGAGGGGGTATTGGTGGTTGCCGTTGGAGATGTGTGAAAAGAGCCCAGAATTCCTGTTGAGATACCGATCTCATTTTTAATTTGCTTTTAGATGCTGAGGTTTTTGGTTGGGGAGAGGTTTTCACCATGCTTAACACCAGACGAGGTGCATTTCCGTTCCAGGTTGTTACTGCACAAGATCTTCGACACTGTTGCACAATTTACCCTTCTTGAAGAACGGGCTCCTGGAAGAACATGATTACAAAGTGACAATAAGCAGATTATTCCTCCGGGGACTGGAGTCAGCGGTACCCCAGGCATCGGCATCCTCTGTCAATGCTCACCACAGCAGTACATCGTCGAGGTCTTTGTACTGTGATGTCCATCAGAAAGTCATGCATTCTGTAGAGATCAAGTCTATTCATTGGCGATGTGGGGAAACTAGTCCGAAGGGGAGTAATCCGTTGACAATCTTGCGATAGGAAAACAGAAAGGGGACAGAGATTGCAGCCTGTGCTGGCAGAGAGAACACTTGATTATCGCCACACCCCGACCTCATAACAATCCTATACCAATATAAAGTGAATGTACCCCACAGCTGGTGGCCTCTGAAGTGCTGACCCTATCAGTTTCAATAAATTCATTAAACACGTCAATGTAGGCACGGCCTGAAACATAAGAGTTCAGAATTTTAAAGCCTTGCACCCTCCAGAGTTTGGCTACGTGCTGAAGTTTGTTTGAGTTGCAAGCACATTCATCTGTTTGATCAGATTTCAGTGTTTTTCCAAGCTGCACCTATTTTTAAAGTTTTATTTAGAAGATGACACTAGCATTTTACGTTGCCTGAGAAATAATCCCAATTCTCAGGTTGAACTAGTCCAATTTAAAGGGACTGCACAATAAGGCCGCCTCCCTCGACAACATCAACTGACCTCCACCACCCTATTCCCAGAATGAACAGTGGATTTAAGTTTTATAAATGGTAGGACAATTCATACAGCATATGAGATATGATGTTTGTACTTAGTAATAGCGAGACAGGTAATCCTACTCACAGAGATCATAATATTTTAAAAATCCAAAATACCAAACAATGTAACGAAACAATAAAACTAACTAATACAGGTAGGTATCAGAGGTTATGGGGAGAAGGCAGGAGAATGGGGTTAGGAGGGAGAGATAGATCAGCCATGATTGAATGGCAGAGCAGACTTGATGGGCCAAATGGCCTAATTCTGCTTCTATCACTTATGACTTTATGACCGTACAACCTAATTCAGCAGCTATAGACTAAAAGTATTGATATTATCCTTAAGCAACGTAACAGTACAGTACACAGTAGAAATTGTGATTCAATATAAGTGAAACCACCAAAGTTAAAAAATAAAGCTACTATAGAGGTAAAGTTTCTAATTAAAAGCAAATACTGTCTGTTTCTCATATGTATTTAATTTTTTAGTTTAGTTTAGAAATACAGCCCCTTCGGCCCACCGAGTCCATGCTGACCAATTAGCCCCACACGCTAACACTATTCTACATACTAGGGACAATTTATGCCAAGCCGATTAACCTACAAGCCTGTACGATTTTGGAGTGTGCAAGGAAGCCGGAGCACCCGGAGAAAACCCATGCAGGTCACAGGGAGAACGTATAAACTCCATATAGACAGCACCCGTAGTCAGGATCGAACCTGGGTCTCTGGCGCTGTAAGGCATCAACTCTACTGTTGCGTCACCGTACCGCCTTCCTCTTGGGCTTTATCTTGCACCAAATGTTATTCCCCTTATCTCTGTGCAGTGTACAGTTTATCCGTACACTGTGAATGGCTCAATTGCAATCACGCACCGTTCTTCCGCCGACCGGCTAGCACGCAACAGAAGCCTTTCACTCTACCTCGGTACAAGTGACAATAAACCAAATTGAACAGATCTTATCCCACTTTCTCATCCATTCCCTGTACACTGGGGATAATTTACTTTTTTTTTCATGTTAGTGCTGTAAGATGGACTTTCCACAGTTTAGCTCTCTAGCATTTTTTTAATTGAATTGGCTCATGTTTTTTTAGTCTCCGTCCATTTCATTTCATGCCAACCGGAACAACCAAAGATGTGTTAATGCATATCACATTGAACCTCCGAAAAAAGAGCTTCATCATATCATAGAAATAATAATTTTTCTGAAATATATAAAAAATATTTTGTTGGCACTTACAATTTCCTGTTTTAGACAAGCCATTTGGTTTAACCATCAGTTCAGAATATGTTTTTCTATACTTGTTAAAGTAGCTCCCCTTTGAAGAGTTGTCGTACAAACTTTATTAACAGGCCACCACCATTGCTTCAAATAAGGTTTTGGCATTACTGTGGATAGCTTCCTTGTCCTACATCTCCACCTCTTGCCTAGTTTTCTCTCCCCCCACTACAATCAGTCTGGGGAAGACATCGCCTATCCATTCCTATCAAAGATGTTGCTTGACTCGTTAAGTTACCCAGCACTTTGTGTTTTGCCTTCAATCATTCTTTATTTGCTGATATTTGTTGTTTGCTATCTGACCTACCTAGTTTATTTGAATGCAAGGTAGACACAAAATGCTGGAGTAACTCAACGGGTCAGGCAACATCTCGGGAGAGAAGGAATGGGTGACGTTTCGGGTCGAGACCCTTCTTCAGACTGATCTGAATCAGACATTATTTGAATCAACGTTGTTCTGAGATGGAGGTGGGGGAGGAGGGAGTAGATCTCATCAAGACTTTCCATTTTGTCCCGACGTTTATAACCAGTGGATCTTCAACACCAGCCTGCGTTTAGACATCACGTGGTAAAAGCCTTGTGAAAAAATAGATCACGACAGTTGAAAGAGCCATAATTAGGCAAAAATGAATGAACTGAGGTGGGATTAGGTGATATCAGAGAGGCACAGTCTCTGGGGAGTTGCAGGGTTGGAATAAGTTACTGTGAAACAAGTTGATGGGATCAAAAAAAGATTTAATACAAGTGTAGAAATTTTAATTTGGAAGTTTCTTAAACTTATATCGCTCTCTTGTGGTTATAGATAGATCAGTATCTATCTATAACCACAAGAAGTTATTGCATTCCAGATTAGTAATTAATAAACTCATGCACTATCAGGTCCTTTTAAATCAGTACATATGCTCAGAATGTAGTAGTTTAGTAAAATCCTCACTCATCTTGAAACTTCCTTTGTTGTACAAATGCTTCTGAAAACTATACATAACTGTGCAGCTTTCAAACAAAGAGCATTTTTCATTGTTAAACATTCAATTCAATACTATTGATACTGTACTTGAAACTGTAGAATAATTGGAAAAAAACAGGCAAACTTGTGACAAATTCTCTTTCATTCCAGATAAAGGGTGGAGAGAATTTTTAGCAAATAATTGTAATTGATATAGTGGGCAGCACAGCAATAGAGCTTCGATCCCAATTACAGGTGCTGTCTGTACGGAGTTTGTACGTTCTCCCCGTGTACAACAAAGGAAGTTTCAAGATGAGTGAGGATTTTACTAAACTACTACATTCTGAGCATATGTACTGATTTAAAAGGACCTGATAGTGCATGAGTTTATTAATTACTAATTTGTGTACTATGTGTGTATGTGGGGGGGAGGGGGGGAACTGTAACATTGTAAATATGTGTCCCTTCCGAACGGAGACCCGACCTTTGTTTTCTGGGTGTTGTCTCCGTTCCTGCTGCGGCCTACCATCGGCCCAACTCCTGGAGCTGTCGGCCTCCAGGGCTCTGGTTCGCAGAGCCCGCGGATCGGACTTACCATCACCGGAGCCGGCCGTCTTCGGAGGCTGCGGGAGCGGCTGCGACTTGCCTTAGGCTTGGGCCGCGTGGATGCCGACATCGGGAGCTCCGGCAGCGGCAGCGGGTTCGCCCGCCCCGGATCGCGGGGCTTGGGTCGCGGATATTTCACCGTCCGGCGCGGCCTAAGATAGGCCGCGGGATATTTCTCTGCTGGGCGGGGGCTTCAATGTCGGGAGCCACGACCGCCCCGACGTGCAGCAACAGCGGCAGCAGCAGCGTGTTCGCCCGCCCCGGATCGGACTTATCATCGGCGGAGCCGGCCATCTTCGGAGGCTGCTGGAGCGGCTGCGACTCGCCTTGGGCTTGGCCCGCTGTGGACCGTCCGGCGCGGCCTGCAACCACAACAACCTGACTGCGGGCGAGGACAGCAGGAGAAGGGAAAGACATTGTGGCCTTCCATCACAGTGAGGAGAGGACTGGAGGAGACTCACTGTGATGGATGATTCTTTGATGGATGTTTCTTTTTTGTGTGTTTTTGGGGTTGGGTAATTTGAATGCCTATTTAATGCTTTTATTGTTGGACTGTGTTTTGGGGGGTTTTGGGGTTGTGTAATTTTAATGCCTATTTAATGCTTTTATTGTTGGACTGTGTTTTGGGGGTTTTTTGGGGTTGTGTAATTTTAATGCTTATTTAATGCTTTTATTGTTGGACTGCGGGTGACTGAATTTCGTCCAATATTGGATGACAAATAAAGCTATCTTGAATCTTGAATCTTGAATCTTGAGTGTGCGTTTTCTCAGGGATCTTAGGTTTCCTCAGTTTCCTCCCACACTCCAACGACGTACAGGTATGTAGGTTAATTAGCATGGTAAATGTAAAAATTGTCCCCAGTGTGGGATCGCTGGTCGGCACGGACCCGGTGGGCCGAAGGGCCTGTTTCCACACTACACTGAACTAAACTAAACAAAATATGTTCCAGATGAGCATGTGGTTCTTTGTTGGTTTAGAATCAATATATGCATTATTTCAGCATCTGCACAAAGCAAGCAGCAAAAAGGATCACCTCTAATCCGTGCAGACTGTAAAATAGTTGTAATAATATTTATAAGGTATCATATGTCATCATCATATCCGGTGAGGAAAACTGGTTTCACTTCTGTTTAGTTGTGTGACCGAGTGACAAAAGTCTGCCATGCTTTACCCTGAAGTTCACCCTCTTTATTGATTGAAAACATTTTGGGAATGTGAGCTGAAAGTTAATTTGAGTAAAAGTGTGTGTGTGAAGACACATCATAATTGCACTTCTGAAATATATTCTTATAGACAATAGACAATAGACAATAGGTGCAGGAGGAGGCCATTTGGCCCTTCAAGCCAGCACCGCCATTCAATGTGATCATGGCTGATCATTCTCAATCAGTACCCCGTTCCTGCCTTCTCCCCATACCCCCTGACTCCGCTATCCTTAAGAGCTCTATCCAGCTCTCTCTTGAATGCATTCAGAGAATTGGCCTCCACTGCCTTCTGAGGCAGAGAATTCCACAGATTCACAACTCTCCGACTGAAAATGTTTTTCCTCATCTCAGTTCTAAATGGCCTACCCCTTATTCTTAAACTGTGGCCCCTTGTTCTGGACTCCCCCAACATTGGGAACATGTTTCCTGCCTCTAACGTGTCCAACCCCTTAATAATCTTGTACGTTTCGATAAGATCTCTCATCCTTCTAAATTCCAGTGTATACAAGCCTAGTCGCTCCAGTCTTTCAACATATGATAGTCCCGCCATTCCGGGAATTAACCTAGTAAACCTACGCTGCACGCCCTCAATAGCAATTTTTTTTTATATCTGCATAGTTGCTTTATTAGTTCAACTCTATCCCAGAACAAAGGAGAAAAGAGTGCAGAAAGTTGCTCTTCCTATCCGGATCTTGTTGATGTTTGAACCAGGCATCAAATAACCATCGCAATTAAACAATGTGACATCGAAAAGCATTAACCGAATGGATATGTGGAAACCTAAGATAGCTCAGGCTGTCATACGGGTGTTATATGCTCCTAGAGACAATTACAGTAATGGACGTAAAGTTTCAAGTGGGCTTCCTTTCTGCATTTTACCCATTTTAAAGCCTTGCAAACTGCCGTTGGGACCTCTTCGCTGTATAAATGTTTACCAGACTGCAGGCCACAGGAGTAGATAGACATGCTTCATTTGTGACCTTTATGTAAACCTATGTCGAAGATAAAGTGGAGGACAAAATGCTTGAATGGGTTATGTGTCAAAAAGCTGCACACAAAATGGACATGGCTTACTTAAAGGAATATTTATGGAAAGCAAATAGTAAAACAAAATTTATAATCATTACCATCTTCAATATCAACACACCTGCTCTGGTCACTTTTGTGATGATAAATTTAGTTCAGATTCCTGTAACAATACTCTGGCAGTTATTATAATGTCTTAACTCAAACAGTACATAACTCTGTGCAGTACTGCAAACATGACACCATTCAGGTCAGTTGACTGTGAATTAACAAGCGTATTGTTAACCAATTCTATAGCCTTGTGTTTAATTTCTCACCATTTGTAAAAGATAGTTTCGCAAAATTTATACGTGAAAGAATGCATTTTGAACTGCAGCAACTTTACGTGAAGCAACACGCCCATATTTATAAATCACCAGTCATTTGCCTTTTTACAATTCACGTACCACCATTTCATTACATTACCTAGTTTTCTGTTGATTAACTTAATCCATTCACAAGAAATAAAGACTGTGTTAGCCCAAAGGTTTGGAGAACCGAAAGCAACATCTGTACCCTCCAATAACTGACAATACTCAGATAATAAAAAGGCCCTGCAGATGCGGGTTTATACTGAAGATAGACACAAAATGCTGGAGTAACTCAATGGGTCAGGCAGCGTCTCTGGAGAAAATAGATAGGTGATGTTTCGGGTTGAGATCTGAAACATCACCTAGCCATTTTCATCAGAGATACATTGGTATTTTATGTCTATTTTTAATTGACATTGCTCCTTGGCTGGACTTTCATGCATTTAATTTATATTTGGAAGGCATGACTAAAATATGTAAGTTTGCAAATGCCACGATTATGTACATTATTATGAAGTCATGTAATTGAAAATGCTTCTATTACAAAGGAGGTCATATCCCCACTCCAAGTACTTGGCTCTTGTTGAGCCCTGTTCATGATTTGCATCTCCCAGTTTTGAAACGTTGTCTTCTCTAACTTCAAAACCCTTGCTTTCCCTCTCTCTCCATCCCTCCCCCTTCCCAGTTCTCTGAACACTGACTGATTACATTGTATCTCTGTTTGCTTTGTTGTCACCTTCTCCTAGCTAACAATGGTCTATTCTACATTTTCCTTGATCTACATCCCTTTTGATCTCTTACAAATCCTTATCTCTGTAACTCCCTCTCCCCTGATGCTCAGTCTGAAGGCTCTCGACTCGAAATATCACCCATTCCTTCTATCCAGAGATCCTGCCTGTCCAGCTGAGTTACTCCAGCATTTTGTGCCTATCTTCAGTGTAAACCAGCTTCTCCAGTTTCTTCCTACATCTTAAAAAATCTTGTAAAATCTACATACAGTACAAGTATGCAAGAGTCACCACATAAAGAGCGCCGACAGTTACAGAAGTATTCAATATAGTCCCTCTTCCTTCCAGTGTGCTTAGCCAAATGTATAAATTGATCAGAACATTTAAAAGTTCTTAATTGTCTTCAATATTCTTCACACCGTCATGGGATCATGAAAGTCAAGTCAAGTCAATTTTTATTTGTATAGCACATTTAAAAACAACCCACATTGACCAAAGTGCTGTTCATCAGTTCAGGTACTAAGAAACGAATATACAATGATACACAAACATAACAGCACATACATAAACAGTTCACAGCACCCCCTCAGAGGGCCTCAAACACTAGGAGTAGAAATAGGTTTTGAGCCTGGACTTAAAGGAGGTGATGGAGGGGGCAGTTCTGATGGGGATAGGGATGCTGTTCCACAGTCTCGGAGCTGCAACCGCAAAAGCGCGGTCACCCCTGAGCTTAAATCAGACTATTTATTTCTATGGGTTAAAACACATCACCAGTGTAAATTACACTGGGAACCTCTAATTGGAACATGCTTATGGATTACTGGCTCAGATTGTGTAGTCAGCCATTGACCATTATCATCAAATGCACACTTGATTTATTTGGTCATCGTGGCATCAGCTTGAATTCCCATGTTGGTCCAGTTTTTGTCAACATATAAGCCATCATAAGGGGACCGCCATGAGGGGGTGGGGGAGGGGAGGAAAGAACAATGGAGGACCTGGCGTGAGGGGGACCGCCATGAGGGGGTGGGGGAGGGAGGGAGAACAATGGAGGACCTGGCGCATAATGCTTTGTAACTTTGCCGGCGCCCTTTATCTGGCGACTATTGCATATCTTGGGTGTGCAGGCGAGGAGTTTCACTGCGACTTGTCACACGTGACAATAAAATATTCATTCATTCATTCATTCTGAGGGAGACAGAATAGGCCTCACCTGCAGATATTGCTGAAGTATTGTAATCCATAAGTTAGAAAGCTGGCAAAGACGTCAAAAACTTTGAATGTGTCAGCATGAACATTTAAAAATATCCCAAAGCATTGAACAAATGTAGTTTAGTTTAGATAATCAGCATGGATATAGGCCCTTCTGTCCACAGAGTCCACGCCAACCATCAATCGCCTGTTCGCACTAGTTCAATGTTATGTCACTTTCCCATCCACATCCATTAAGGCCAAATTAACCTGCAAACCTGCACGTCTTTGGGACATGGAAGGCAACCGGCACATCTGGAGGAAACCCATGCGATCACAGGAGGAAACTGCAAACTCCACATGGACAGCACCCAAGATCAGGATCGCAGTCAGCCCTCTGGCACTATAGACAATAGACAATAGACAATAGGTGCAGGGGGAGGCCATTCGGCCCTTCGAGCCAGCACCGCCATTCAATGTGATCACGGCTGATCATTCTCAATCAGTACCCCGTTCCTGCCTTCTCCCCATACCCCCTGACTCCGCTATCCTTAAGAGCTCTATCCAGCTCTCTCTTGAATGTATTCAGAGAATTGGCCTCCACTGCCTTCTGAGGCAGAGAATTCCACTATGAGCTCTACCAGCTCCACCCTGTGTCAACAAAATGTTTCATTGGGAAAAATTAATTCATTAAATTCCTTAAAAAATAAGATAAATTATAAGCAAAATACTTAAATACATGTGAATGAAAAAAACATCTATTAAATCAATTTTCAAATAAGAGGAATTACCCCAAAACTATCTTTGCCCTTGCAGCCATTCATTTCCAATTTAATCTAATGGAGATTTGTTTCCTGTAGTATGTCCAACCTAGAAATAGAAAATTATTATTTTAATATTATTTTTTAATTATTATATTAAGATAGGCCGGCACTGTGGCACATCTGTAGAGTTGCTGCCTTACAGCGAATGCAGCGCCAGAGACTCAGGTTCGATCCTGACTACGAGCGCCGTCTGTATGGAGTTTGTACGTTCTCCCCGTGACCTGCGTGGGTTTTCTCTGAGATCTTCGGTTTCCTCCCACACTCCAAAGACGTACAGGTATGTAGATTAATTGACTGGGTAAATGTTAAAAAAATTGTCCCTAGTGTGTGTAGGATAGTGTTAATGTGCGGGGATCGCTGGGCGCCGCGGACTCGGTGGGCCGAAGGGCCTGTTTCCGCGCTGTATCTCTAAATCTAAAAAATATATATAAAATAGAAAATTATTATTTTAATATTATTTTTTAATTATTATATTAAGATAGGCCGGCACTGTGGCACATCTGTAGAGTTGCTGCCTTACAGCGCCAGAGCCCCGGGTCCCAGTTTCAATCCTGACTACGGGTGCTGTCTGTACAGAGTGGGTACCTTCTCCCTGTGACCGCTTGGGTTTTCTCCGAGATCTTCGGTTTCCTCCTACATTCCAAAAACGTACAAAAAGGTTTTTAAGTTAATTGGATTGGTATAAATGTAAATTGTCCTCAGTGTGTGTAGGATAGTGTTAATGTGCGGGGATCGCTGGGCCGGACTCGGTGGGCGGAACGGCTTGTTTCTAAACTAAACTAAATAATATAACAATCAACAGAAGCAATACAATCCGTGTCAATGAAAGCTAAATAAAGCAAACCCTTACCAAATGATGCTCCTTTTGTCCCCACAAGGCACGCGTGGACACAGTTGCTGATTGATGCTGAAGTATACCACTGGAACATGAATGTCCTCAACAATGCTCTCGCTCCTCTGCTCCAAGTTTTCCAGTTGGGTGGTTACAGGGGCATATCTGTCAACGGAATGCCAATAAATGAAAAATATCTTAAAGGAAATTCCTTCGTGTTTTTTTGGTAGGTTTCACCTCGGGCTGCGAAGGGCATTAAGCATCAATAGTCAATAGTCAATAGTCGTTTATTTGTCACATACACATAAATGTGTAGTGAAATGAAACATTACCCGCAGTTGAACAATAAGACCAATAAGAATAATCAATAAAAATGCAATAACACATACAATCACAAACTAACACCAAACAAAAAGAAACATCCATCACAGTGAGTCTCCTCCAGTCCCTCCTCACTGTGATGGAAGGCCACAATGTCTTTTCTCTTCCCCTGCCGTCTTGACCCGCGGTCAGGCTGTTGGAGTTGCCACGTCGGGGCGGTCGGGACTCCCGACATTGAAGCCCCCGCTGGGCGGTGAAAATCCCGCGGCCTATTCCAGGCCGCGCCGGACGGTGAAAGGTCCGTGGAACCTCAACTGTGTGCAGCGGCACAATTGTAAACTTGCAAGCATGTAGGATTGCACACAAATCTTCACCAAGTGCATCTTTCTCACTTTAAGATTCCAAACATGTTAACCAAATAATTTCTCAGTCTGATGAAGAATCTCAGACCTGAACCGTTTACAGTTTCCCTTACAACAGATGCTGCCTGATTTGCGGAGTGTTGCCAGCATTTTCTGTTTTTTTTTAATGATTTCATGTAATGCTTATTCTGATATTGGTATTGGTTTATTATAGAAGCAGTGAGAAAAAAAATGGTTAATAGCTCACCAGTCAAATAAAACTATAGAGAAGTACAATTAATACATACACCTTTGCAACAGGTAGTGTAAAGAGAACAATACCAGAGAGCAGAATATAGTATTACAGCCTTATAGCATTATAGTTATTGTTCACTGAAAAGTGTTTTGTACCCTCACCCAAGCACCGTAATTGACCATCGAGTAATGCTCTATGACCCAAAACACAATATTGCTTCAAATACGTACCATGTGAGTTCCCCCAATAGATCCACTCGTGATAGCTGTTTAGAGCTGATGTTCTCGCCTACCTTGGCCACACAGGATAGTCCTGTTGTCCAAAGGTGAACCAGAAGCTTGGTTTGTGATCAAATAGTGCTGGCATGGTGGGGAGTCTCAAACGTCATCATAACAGCTGCTGAGGAAATGGCCTACATAATCTGGTGGTAATGGTTGCAAACAAGCTAAACATTTGTAGAGCAGAATCCTTTCTTATCCATGTAAATCACATCATTATGCAAGAGGAGGCCAAATGGATGGAACAATATAACCCATGGATCTTGCGAGAATCCTGGCACATTGCAAAATTGCGCACCATTTGCCACTGACATTTCTCCACCGCAGAAGAGAATGTGATATTTTTGCTCAAGAAAATTTGTCGCTAGCAAGAGAAGATCGACACAAAATGCTGGAGTAACTGCGGGTCAGGCGGCATTCCTGGAGAAAAGGAATAAGTGACGTTTCGGGTTGTGAGCCTTCTTCAGACCCTAGCAATGACACGAGCAATATTTATCTACATAAAGTCCGTTGGCTTCATGAAATTGATATAAACACTCAGAGCATAAAATTAAACTAACAGTTAAGGAGCAATGTAATCATGTTAACACTGGCCATATTGCATTTGTTTGAGTAGTTTGCTGCATTCACCTTGACCTTTTGCCACAGCTCCCTTGTAAATTTATAGCACAGTTAGCACTGGTTCTCTGACAAACTGAGGTATCTGCCACCAGGTTTCGAGGTGAAGGCAGAGACTGCCTCGATGCAGCCTGACTTATCCCTCTTTTGATTGTTCTTCCTTCAAATATTCTGCAAGACCCAATTCCTACGTGGAAATGAACTTCTCTCATTGAATAAAAGAAGTCATCTCACTGTTTCAGCAATTATGGCTAAATTCACAGAGGAGAGAAAACAAAACACACCACTTAAAATGAATGTTACTCTGTTTAATTGTGGTGATTTTTGAAACCCTTCCCACAGCAGGGCAGGTGTGAGAAACCTGAATGCATATTTAAGATAGATGTGTGGATGAATCAGCAATCTCAGCTGCTTCACATGGTTACATGAGTACATGGTTTACTGAATATTGTAACTGTAAATTAAACTGCCAAAACAATTGCCATTGTTACTATCACTGAGCTTCATTTGATGTAGGAAAATAACTGCAGATGCTGGTACAAATTGATGGTATCACAACATGCTGGAGTAACTCAGCAGGTCAAGCAGCATCTCAGGAGAAAAGGAATGGGTGACGTTTAGGGTCTCAATCCTTCTTCCGCCTGAAGGGTCTCGACCCGAAACGTCACCCATTCCTTCTCTCCTAAGATGCTGCCTGACCTGCTGAGTTACTCCAACATTTTGTGATACCTTCGAGCTTCATTTGATCATCTGCCATCATGCAAGCAGAATATCCATAGAAACCCTAAGAGGTGACATAAACACTATTCATGTTGTTTCCCATAAGAATTTATGAGTTAGATTTAGCTCTTAGGGCTAATGGAATCAAGAGATCTGGGGAGAAAGTAGGAACGGGGTACTGATTTTGGATGATCAGTCATGATCATATTGAATGGCGGTGCTGGCTCGAAGGGCCGAACGGCCAACTCCTGCACCTATTTTCTATATTTATATGTTTCTATCTTATTTATACATAGGTTTTGGAATGCCAATTCCTGTTGATGATCTTAACAGACATGGATGTTGACATTGTTAACATTGCTGAGGCAGAAAAAAAATAAAAGGAATGTCAGATGATTAATAAGAATTTCTCTGCAAATATTATGGCTGTGCTTGAATAAAAATTGATATATTCTTGAAGATATTGGCAACAGGGGAAGATGGGGCAAATTGGATGTTTCATTTCAAGAGTCAACACCACCGCAATGGATTGAATGGGCTACCTCTGTGCTTGATATTTATATGACTCCATAAAAGAACCTGTACAAGATTAGATAGCCTAAAGTATTGATTCACCAGAATGAAAGATGTCAACAGAAATGATTGAAATAATATAAGGTTGTTTTTAAAATGCAGCCCGAAGGAACAGTGATTTAATGGAGGTTTCAGACATTACAGGGTAAATAAGGAAAAACTTTCTATCATAAGGATAAAATTGTATCTCAGAGTCTGTGATAGATAGGAAGAAAAAATTTAATTAACAAAACAGCAGACATAACTTGCATTTATTTAACTCTTTTAAAGTTACAAAGCATCCCAAAGAACCTGATGGGAGGATTATTAAGCTGAACCACATGAAGAAATGAGAGGCAAGTTTTACAGAGTGTTTTAAAGAAGAGGAATGCACAGAGGCTCAGAAAGGAAATTCCAGAGCTTCAGGCTCAGTCAGCTGAAGGCACACCCCTAAAACTGGAGTGATGAAAATTGGAGATGCACAGGAGACCAGATTGGAAGAGCATTGAGATCTCAGAGGGTTCGAAGGCTGGAAGAGGTTACAGAGATAAGAAGAGGTGAGGTTACAGAAGGATTTAAAAACAAGGTTGAGAATCCTAAATAATTAGATAGTTGTTAGACCATGGAATGGTTTACTACTGGGAGTAATTGCAGAAGAGACCATTGCATTTTTTCAAGGGATAGAGAGATAAACATTTGAAGCAGAGGAAGACAAACAGAGCTTCAGGGGAGAGAATAGGGCAGGAGGATTAGGCTTGGATTGCTCGAACAAAGATCTGATACAGATGCAATAGGTTGACCTTTGGTGCTGCAAGCTTCTGCGTTTCTATTACTGTTGGTAATTCTTAGATTTAAGTTATGGCCATGCTGTTTTAATGAATTCTACCTCAAATATTTGTCTGCTTTTTCCCCTCTTGTCAAATGCATTATTTTCTGTTTGTATTCCAGTTTTATTTAGTGCTCGAGATATAAAGGGCAATCATGGCAATAAAAAGGGCACTCTTTAATTGTAATTGCTATAAAATGAAATAATTAATTCACATAGTGATGGAAGTTGTGTCACAACAAATCTTCTGAGCGCTTCCAATTTCATTTTGCTGGTGGAGATTTTCTGGTGACAAATTTGTTACAGTTTCCCATTTCTTAATTTGCATTGCTGTGTTAGTGTTGCCACATCCATATTTTTGCTACTAAGGCCATTTTGGGGAAATACATATATAATTTTCCACGTGTTTCCTGGAAGATGATCCCCATGTTTTCTACACTACATGTTGGAGATTCAAGATGCACTGTGTTCTGATCAATAATGGCATTATACTTGATATTGGTCAGAAAATAGTTAGAGCTATGAACTGTTTGAAAGATACCCAGATGTTCCACATTTAGAGTGCCACACATTTGTAAAAAAGGTGTACTACTGTTTCACATCTATGTTATGCAAGGGAGTATTTCAGGCTTCACAAAAATATCATGATTTGCCACTGGCCTGACTTTTCCTAAAATACTAAGTTAGTCAGATTCAAAGCCAACAGCTGTATTGGAAGCTTAATTAGCATATCTAGCTAATTTGCAGAATATATAGCACAAGGATATGCAGATGCTGGTTTACAAAAAAACCCCACAGAGTGCTGGAGTAACTCAGCAGGACAGGCAGCACCTCTGGAGAACATGGATCGATGACGTTTTGGGTCCATGACCTGAAATGCTGCCTATCCATGATCTCCAGAAATGCCAGCTGACCCTTTGAATCATTCCAACAGTTTGTGCCTTTTTTAGTGAACAGCTCTCTGTACAGATGCAAATACTTTGCGTGGCTCTTTGATTGAAAGATATAGCTTGGAAGCAGTCCCTTTGGCCAACTAAGTCCATGCCAACCATTGATCACCTATTTACACAAGTTCTATGTTGTCCACTTTCGCATCCACTCCCTACATGAGGAGCATGACAGACAGTTTACAGAGGCCAATTAACCAACAAACCCGCTCATCTCTGGGATGTTGGAGGATCCCAGGGCACCTGGAAGAAGCCCATGCAGTCGCAGGGAGAACGTGCAAACTTCATCGCCTAGGTTCGAACTGGGTGTCTGGTGCTGTGAGGTAGCAGCTCCACCAGCTGTGCCACTCTGTTTCATGTGGACTTATTAGTCCTCAGGATGATTCGGTACATATTCCGATCCTTCCATACAATTTTGCTCCCTATGGTTCTTGAATGTCCATTCATGTACGTGACTACCTACTTAAATGACAGTGCTTAAAAGTTCTTTGATTCGCGTAAAATATTTTGAGATGTATTCAGGTTGTGAGAGGCATTATAGAAATGTGAGGCTTGCTTTTTCAGATAACCTTTTGGGGTTTTCTGGGATGTGCATTAAGCCCCTGTCCCACTTAGATGATTTTTTAGGCGACTACAGGCGACTACAGGAGATTAGGTTGTCACCACACGGTCGCCGGGGTGTCGCCTGTACGGTCGTGAGTCGTCTCCAAAGAGTCATAGCATTTTTCTGGTCGCCGCTGGATTTTGAAATGTTTAAAAAATTTCGCCCACGGTTGATTTGACGCCAATGATAGTAGCTTGACGTCTCCTGACGTAGGTGCTGTTGTAGGTTATCGCCAGGTTGTTGCCAGGTGACGTAGGTTGTCGCCGGTGCTGACCGGTGAATTCCATTGGTGACTACCTACGTCAACCGGCGACAGGCGTCAAAACCGGAGGCCAAAATGATGTGAAGTGTCTTTAGTTGTCACCAACAGGGTTGTAGCTTGTCGTAGCTTGTCGCGGGTAGATGTAGGTTGACTTCAGTTGCCGTAGGTTGTCGCCTGCGTGGTAGTAGGTTGTCGTGGTGCGGTCGTAGGCGGATGTCTTAAGTCGCGATGATTGGGTCGCCGGTTGTCAGTAGCATGCCGTAGCTTGAGGTCGACTAGGTGGTAGGTTGTTGTAGCTTGTCTAGACATTGACGTAGGGGGGGCTCCAGTCTCCGGTTTTTCGGTGACCTGCTATGACAATGACAGTCGACAGCAGTCACCTAAAAAATTGCCTGTGATACAGGCCCTTTAGCAAGTCTTGCAATGATGTCGTTGCATGCGAGTTGAAATAGTTGCTTAAGTCTTAGAAAGACTAAAGAGTTAACATTTGTGAGGAGCATGTAGCTGAATATATTGTCCTGAATTTAATACAAGTGTTTGCTCCTGTTATTTAAAGGTACATGTGAGAGTGGGTAACATTTGAATGAAAGAAAGCCATGGACAATCCTGCTGGTCTTTTACAACTGTATAAAAAGTTGTTAGTGGAGTCATAAAGTCATATTGCACAGAAGCAGTCTCTTTAACACAACTCATCCATGCCAACCAAGATGCCCCATCTCAGCTAGTCCCATTTCCCCACATTTGGCCCATATCCCTTTTGACATTTTTTATCCATGTACTTCCATGTGTCTTTGAATCAGGCAAAATTATTTTTTCAATTCTCAGATTTCTCTTTCTCTACTATCTACACCATCTATACTGTACTATCTATATACTATTGATGATATACAATAGATAGCATACCATATAGTCAAGTCAAGTCAAGTCAATTTTATTTGTATAGCACATTTAAAAACAACCCACGTTGACCAAAGTGCTGTACATCTGATTAGGTGCTAAGGAAAAAAAAAAAGAAACATACAGTAGCACGCAAACAGTTCACAGCACCTCCTCAATGAGCCTCAAACGCTATGGAGTAGAAATAGGTTTTGAGCCTGGACTTAAAGGAGTCGATGGAGGGGGCAGTTCTGATGGGGAGAGGGATGCTGTTCCACAGTCTAGGAGCTGCAACCGCAAAAGCGCGGTCACCCCTGAGCTTAAGCCTAGACCGCGGGATAGTGAGTAGCCCCAAGTCGGCCGACCTGAGGGACCTGGAGTTAGAGAGGGGGGTTAGAAGATTTTTGATGTAGGGGGGGGAATGTCCATTTAGGGCTTTATACGTGAATAGGAGGAGCTTGAAGTTGATTCTGTACCGTACAGGGAGCCAGTGGAGAGAGGCCAGAATCGGGGTGATGTGGTACCTTTTACGGGTACACGTCAGGAGTCTCGCTGCGGCGTTTTGGACCAGTTGCAGGCGGGACAGGGAAGATTGGCTGATCCCAGTGTATAGGGAGTTGCAGTAGTCTAGGCGGGAGGAAATGAAAGCGTGAATGATTTTTTCTGTGTCGTCGAATTGGAGGAAAGGTTTGATTTTAGCTATGGTTCGAAGTTGGAAGAAGCTGGCTTTTACCACAGCGTTGACTTGCTTATCAAATTTTAATGCAGAGTCAAATATCATGCCGAGGTTTTTGACATGCGGTTTGACTAGGCAGGATAGACTTCCAAGACTGCCTGTTATCGATTTGATGGAGTCGGGGGGGGGGGGGGGGGGGGGGGGCGAATAGGATGCCCTCAGACTTGCTCTCATTTAATTGGAGGAAGTTCTGTGCCATCCAACATTTTATGTCCTCAAGGCAGTGTAAGAGGCTGTTTAAATTTGACTGGTTGTTGGGTTTCAGGGGGAGGTAAAGCTGAGTGTCATCGGCATAGCAGTGGAAAGAAATGCCGTGCCTTTGAATGATTTGGCCAAGGGGGAGCATGTTTAGAGAGAAGAGAATGGGGCCTAGGATGGAGCCTTGTGGAACTCCGCAGGAGAGGCTAGCTGGAGCAGAGGAATAACTGCCTATGTTGATGGCGAAACTCCTATCCTTGAGATATATATCTAGATATATCTACTCCTATCTAGGTATATATCATATCTAGCATGCACACACTATCTATATCATCACATGAAGCTCACTATTTCTTTAACCTTGCTTTCTCAGTGAAATCAACCACAGACATTGCATGTGAAAGATTTTCACTAAGAAATATTATTCATAAAATTCTATCTCTCGAGGGTCTGCTTCAACTTCTCCATCGGCTTATTATTCATTTGGAGAGGTGAATGATCAACTGATGAAAGAGGCAAAGGATATTTTGGCAAAAGGATTTGCGCTGAGTAAACAGCTGGCACTTATGTTTTTAAGTAAGGTTGGAGTTTGAATCCAAATACTCCACCGTTCACCATTTTCCCTACTCAATCACACAGCCCCTCTGTCTCTCTACCCTTCTCCAAATATGTACAAGCAGGATGTCTCTTTCACTATTCTCATCTTTCATCTCTGGCGATCCTCCATTGCACAGGGTCACTGTTTATAATGCATGATGAAGCGTGCGGAAGGAGCTCAGGAGGAGAGAACTGTTCTAATACAACTGGAAGATATCACAGGGTCACTTCAGTGTAAGTGTAAGTGCAACATTACAGCACCATTACAGCGTGCTAGGATTAAACATTGTTAGCAGAGACTGGGAAGGCTTGTCAAAGGCTGCTGTGCCTAATGGTCATTTAGACAGTGTCACAGCAGACATCTTGTTCTTCTTGCCTCTAAACTTTAAACAATGTAGAAAGTACCACAAACCTTAGTTATATTTATCGCCATTAATTTTGTTTGCATATTGTTTTTCCCCTCCATCAATTCCCCTCATATAAAAATAACATGAAGCAACACATTAATAACGGGATCTTCACGAACTCCTGACTCTGCACCAATTATGTCATCGCATCGTGTATTGCTGCCCTTGATTGTTGATTTAATTACCTGTATCAATTTTAAATACAACACCAATTTGGATTGTTTTCTCTAGCGCATCGGAGGCTGAGATGAAGTTATAAAATGATGAGAGGTGTAGATAGTGTGGACAGTCAGAATCTATTGTTCCCAGGATGGAAATGTCAAATATTAGAAGGTATCGCTCGCTGTAGAGGACGCTTAAAGGAGATGTGTGGGTCAAGCGTTTATACCGAGATTGGGAGGTTCCAGCGAAAGAGGTGGAAGCAGATATGATCATGGCATTTAAGAGGCTTTTCAATAGGGACATGGATATGCAACAATTGCAGAAATATCATGTGCAGGCAGAAACAATTAGTTTTATTTAGCATTATGTTTGGCACAGGCAGGGTGGATCAAATGAACTGTTCCACTGCTGTACTGTTCTATGGTTACAGTCAAGTATTTCATGGAACAGATAAGTGAGGATTTGAATGAAATTGTACGTTCTCCCCGTGACCTGCGTGGGTTTTCTCCGAGATCTTCGGTTTCCTCCCACACTCCAAAGACGTACAGGTATGTAGGTTAATTGGCTGGGTAAATGTTTAAAAAAAATTGTCCCTAGTGGGTGTAGGATAGTGTTAATGTATGGGGATCGCTGGGCGGCACGGACTTGGAGGGCCGAAAAGGCCTGTTTCCGGCTGTATATATATGATATGATATGATATGATATGATATGATATGGGCACAAAATGCAGCGTCTCTGAATGGAAGGAGTGGGTGACGTTTCAGGTCAAGACCCTTCTTCAGACTGAGAGTCAGGGGAGAAGGTGATGCAGAGATAAAGAAATGTAAGGTATGAAAACGCGACAAAGGGAATGGGGATCAAGGAAAATGTAGAATAGATCAATGTTAGCTGACATTGTTACCTTCTCCTGGCTAACAATGATCTATTCTACATTTTCGCTGAGTTACTCCAGCATTTTGTGTTTATCTTCAGTTTAAACCAGCATCTGCAGTTCCTTCCTAAACAATATAGAGCAACACATACTTGAGGCTCCTGATGCAATGGGTAACAGGAATGATAGACTCATAGATTGATGGATTTTACAGTGCTGCAGGAGAAACAGTGCAATAATTGTCTATCATTCCTGTTACATAGGTAAATGCATGACCAATATCCAGAGAGTAGCAAAGATTGGAATTTCATCTCCTTATATGATGCAAACTAAATCTTCCTCCAAGGAAGTGATATCCAATAATGTTAAGACTGACCAATGTGAAATTTGTTGAATTCAATAAAAATATGTTCTTTGGAGATTTTTATTAACATTCAAAGTAAATTAAAATTAGTGCTAAATGCATATTAACTAATGTTAGTTTCCCTCAAATTACAATGTAGAATTTATTGGTTCATTTAGTAACTTCAATACCAAGCCATCAGCAGTAAATAACTGAGGCAAAAAATCATCCTCAATCATTTGCACAAAACGAGATGCAGAACTGAAAAATCATGTCTACAATTCAGGTCTATTGGACTGCATGCATTTAAAAAAAAATATTTTAAACATTCTAAATATGTTTGAAATATTAAGTACTAAAATCTCACAAATTAATTCTGTTTTCTTAGAGTAATCTTAAAGCAGAAGAGATAATAAACACATTCTTCATCAAAATCAGGGAGGGTTTTAAGGCTGCATGTGGAGACCAATTAATTGGTCAAAATTCCATATACATTCACCATCTTTTTTTATTTGTGCTTTGTCCTCCCTGTTATTTGATTTGTTTATTTTATTTTATTTTGGATCATTTCCAGATTTGTTGCGCAATATTTTTTGAGAGATTGGGCTATTAACTTGTTTCTGTGTTTCTGACAATTTCTCATTCTTAGCCAGTCACGAGGCAATGTTTACAAAATATTTCCTTGCACAATCTCTCCAACAATCATCTTTCAAACCCCATCTTAAAACGTACCTCTTTGACCAGGTTTTCAGTCACCTTGGCTAATCGGTAGCTTGGTGAAAAATGTTGTCTTCTAAACCTTTACTGAAGAACCTAAAAATGTCTAATGTCTAAAAAGAAAAGTGTTAGGTGAAGGTATTTCTATAGTTAACTTATTTTATGGGCTTTTAGGTCAAAAAGCTTAAAAGAGATGTGTGAGACAAGTTTTTTACACAGAGTGGTGGGTGTCTGGAATATGCTGCCAGAGTTGATGGTGGAGGCATATACGATCATAGGATTTAAGATACTTCTTGATAGGCACATGGATGTGGAGGGATATGGATCACGTGCAGGCAGAGGAGATTAGCTTAACTTGGCATAATAATCGGCACTGGCATTATGGGCCTGTTCCTGTACTGAACTGTTCCATGTCTTATGTTTGCATTCTTGCAGAGAATCACTTTTCTACAATTCACTCTGCCCATGGCCGAAAGCTGAACACAGTTCATAGTGTGAGAACTGGAATGCAGACCTCCATCTGGGCATTTAACTCATTTCCAATGTCCAAATTATATTACCACTAAATTGTTTTTTATTTTTTTAACAACTTTGCAGGCAAAAACAAAGACCAGGTACTTCAAAACATTAATTCAGAAGAATTGCAAAAGTATCATTACATATTGAAAAAATTGAATTTGTTAAAACAAAATTAGAGCCAAATAGCATTAGAATATATCATGTCTTCAATATTGTCTCTGCAGCGTAATAAACAAAAGTTAAAACATTAATTAACAACAGAAGTCAATCAGTGTTAATTGCATTTTTCACTACTATTGCCTGGTAGTGAATTGATGTCCATAATCTTATCTTAGTTTTGTTAATGTTCAAACAGATTTCAAACTTCACTCTTTTGAGTGAAGGAAAGAATATCATGTGAAGCTAGAATGAGGCAAATCTCTAGAATATTTGTCCAGAGCTAACTGAAACGTTATGCCCTTGTTTATTTCTGGGAAGAATCAGATTAGTCACAGACACAGAATTGTTCTCGCTCAGGAGAAGCATTCCCATCCCTTCTGGGCCCATTTAAAGATAGTTCATAGAAACAAGGAAAACATAGAAAAATAGGTGCAGGAGTAGGCCATTCGGCCCTTTGAGCCAGCACCACCATTCAATGTGATCATGGCTGATCATCTGAAATCAATACCCCGTTCCTGCTTTTTTCCACAATTTCCCTTGATTCCTACAGCCCGAAGAGCTAAATCTAACTCTCTCTTGAAAACATCCAGTGAATTGGCCTCCACTGCTTTCTGTGACAGAGAATTTCAAAAATTGCTAATCTTAATTTTGGTTGGTGGTTTCCAGATATTCCCTTCAGGAAAAATGTTTTGGCCCAGAACAAATTAAAAAAAATATGCAGAACAAGTCCATGGCCTGCTTTATCTAGTTTTGGCCAAATACTTTGCAGGTTGCTTAACCTGGATTTATCACTCTGATTAGGATACTGAAGCAATCTATTGATAGCTTCACTAGATGTTCTGGGTTTCTGCCCTGTGACATTGCTGACCCAACTTAAGGTAAATCAGACTTCTACAGGAAGCACTGTCCCAAGAAAGCAACTCCTATCATCAAAGACCCACACCACATCGGTACCATAACAGTGTTTAAAAGATATTTTGACAGGTACATGGAAAGGACAAGTCTGGAGGGATATGGGCCAAACGTGGGAGGTCAGACCAGCGTAGATGGTGCATCTTGGATGGTATGGAGAAGGTCCTGTTTCCATGCTGTATGACTCTATAACTCCATGACTCCATGACACCCTGGCCATGCTCTCATTGTGCTGTGACCATCAGGAAGAAGATACAGGAGCCTGAGATTGAAGCTTCTTCCCTTCAATCGTCAGTCTTTTGAACAACACCACCCAACCCTAAATACAAACCTATATCAACAACAAGCTGCTTTGGAATTTGTGTAGGTTGGATTGTTGTACTTTGATTTGCACTATTGTGATCTCATTACCCAGTATTACTGATAAATTTAATCAATTATTGATTGGTATGTATTTATTTGTTGTGTTATTACCTTAATGTGCCTGCAAAGTTGCAGCAAGTATGAATTTCATTGTTCTATTCCTGGTGCAATTGACAGTTAAGTACTTTTGACTTGACTTTACTAAATTGGTCCCTCCTCTGACACTAGTTTCTTTCTCCAATATTTAGCGGATGGGGATCAATTTTCCTTTCCTGACACTGAAAGATGCAACGGCCGTATAATTCTCAGTTAGTGCCCGATTATTTCACATAGATTTTGTGTAAGTCTGAGAAGTCTAAATATGTTCATATCGATGCATAAGAGATTTAAATTAATATAAAATCTGCAGATGCAATAATACCAGACTAAACTAGAATTAAGGACCTGCACGGAAATTAGTTCAGCTCTGCCTATAAATAAATGGGTTCACAGCTAATAAATTCAAACTAAGATCACAGGAAGGCATGGACTGTTTCTGATGCAGGCAGAAGAAGCAGCCAGCCCTGGGAATTGCTAATTCCCATGTAAGGTGAATGAATGACGATATAAGCTGCTGTAGGAGCTGACTGTCATATCTCTGCTGGAAACCATGGTGAAATGCAAGCTATTAATATATCAAGTTGTACCTCTGTGGGATGCTGCCATGATTGGATTAATGCTGCGTCAAGCACCCACAGGGACAAACAACAGGAAAGCTGACCTTACAAGAGGTTACCACTGTCTCAGAAACACTGAGTCATGAGCCCAATAAAAACCCTTGAGGCGCATAATACAGCTAATAAACATAGAAAATATTGGATTTGTGCGGCACTAAACTTGGTTTTCAAGATTGTCAACACATGTAGCAATGTTTCCCAAGGCTTGACAAAGGGCCTGCTTTGTGGCCAAAGAAAGCAATGGCCTAGGCCTCTGGAAATGGTTTAATGAAAGATCTGATTCTCAGAGATCAGAACAATGTACCATCAGCGGTCTGTAGACATCGGCTCCAGTTTTGATTGGAAAAACACTGATTTTTGTTTTTCCCCCAGTCATCATATTTAATGAATATGAAACCCAATAGTGAAACCTGCGGTAAGCCAAAAGGATTATTTTAGGCATGAGAAAAGTCACTGCTGGAAACATTTACACAGGGCCACTGGAAACAACCTCACTCTATTTTCAATATTAAAAATATTTTGCAAGCCGCTTGCAACTCAAAATTCCCATAAGTTACACCAAACAGACAGTAAGCTGAAAACCAGAAGTCGGCATAGGAAGTTTTAGTCAGGTCCTTCGATAATATTCCTTCAGCAAACACATAACTGTAATGAAGCAGAGCACATGCATGGTTGGATATTAAATTGCAGTTTTGTTTCACGACACATTTGCCAGTTGGCGGTGTTGCAGAACTATAATTGTACCCAAAAGAGTAAACTCAATCCTGTCGTGTGATTTAAATTGACTTCAGTTTCACTAAGCTGCGGCTTTGATTCTAGGTTGTGGATCACACACAATAAAATGAAATGGAGAGAAGCTTTGAGCTTTTTACTTTCTAGTACAAAACATGAAGATCTGGAATGGAACAGTATGACCCCTGAGTGGAGTTTAGAGATACAGCATGGAAATAGACCCTTTGCCCATCGAGTCCATGCCAAACATTGATCATCTACTTACGCTAGATCTATTAACCCACTTTCGCACACACTCCCTTCACACAATGGCCAATTTATACTGGCCAATTAACCTACAAACCTGCACATCTTTGGGATGTGGGAGGAAACCGGATCACCGGAGGAAACCCATGCGATCACAAGAAAAATATGCAAACTCCGCACAGACAGCACCCAATGTCAGGATTGAACCTGAGTCTCTGGTGGTGTTAGGCAGCAGCTCTACCAGCTGTGCCACGCTGCCACCCGTTGGTTGCATTTTCTGTAAATGCCTTGAAAATTAGCTTTCAAGGAGCCAGCAATAAGAGACCCGTATGGAAGATGGTGTACACCAGAGTCCCACATGGCTATTTTAAAACACGTTTCACTTGGATAATTTTTAGCTAGAATTGAGCATTGTATTTCTGTAAATGAAATATCGTTAATTAAAATGCATTGGAAAAAGAAGGTAAGAATTCAGCCAAAAAGATTATGAGAAAAGATATTTAAGATTTGCTTGCACAGGCTACAACAGTAAAAAATAAAGGGAACAAATGTCAAGGAATAAAGAATGGAGAAAAATATTATTAAAGTGGCCAAGAATACACGTCTTGGTTTGCAGAGTTAATGTAACGACAGGAGGGCTGAACTTCACAATGTTTATTTCAAAGCTGTGGGACAAGAAACTGATTACAAAGGTGGAAGCAGCAGTCAGTTTCCTGGATGAAATACTTCAGAGGACTCAGTGACCACGGTAACAAATATTGTGGTAGCCACTCCTTTCTCATCACAGTTAAGAGCTATTCATTGAATTGATTTAATGTTGTAGAGATTCAGAACCTTCATTTTAATTAATCATTATTTTTTGCTCTTTTTTAAAATAAAATCCTCCCTTTTTGTCCAACCTGCTCCATGCCCCATTCTTCAGTAATCAGTTTGTGTGAACTACTTACCAGTGATTTCCATATGTGGATTGATAATTAAAACTCAGCAGCAACCCACCTTCAATGTACTCTCAGCAGCGCCTGTCCAACAAAACTCACTCATTGTGAGGAACGCACCGTGCTTTTATCACCATGACCCAATGGCTATAACTCAAACACCATTATCTATATTGTGAATAACCCACCCTTTAGACTTTAGACTTTAGAAATACAGCGTGGAAACAGGGCCTTTAGCCCACCAAGTCTGCACAGACCAGCGATCCCCATACACTAACACTATCCTACACACCAGGGACAATATACAATTTTTACCAAAGCCATTCAACTCACAAACCTGTTCTTCTTTGCAGTGTGGTTGATTTCATCACCAAGGACCAACAGCCATATCCCCTTGTGAGTAATTCACTATGATGATGCCACCATGGCCCCTGTGTCATAACCCAAACATCACCATCATCCACTTATATAGTGTGTTATATAGTGTGGAACCAGGCCCTTCAGCCCAACTTGCCCACACCGGCCACACTTATGCAAACCATCTACGATGGTCTGCTCACCAAGGCTCCTTCTCCATATCCTCCTTATGTGCTCACCATGAATCAATCACTCACCATATTCTTCTCCATGAACCCCTCTCATGATGCCCTCTCCATATTCCAGTCCTCAGAGTCTGTTCACTGTGAAATGGTCAGAGTGGCCCATTCCCCATGCTTCCCCCTCCATGACCTGCTCACCGTTGTACTTCATGGTGAATCATTCACCATGGACTGATCTGCATGGCCTGCACTTTCTTCATTAAGTAAGTAACTATACTGCCAAGGTTCCTAAAAAAAAAGTCTTCGTGCTTCTGTTGTGGACTACCAGATAGCACCAGTGCAAGAGTCGGCATATTCTAGAATACCACATCTGTAAGTTGCATCATGCAAGTCAGAGATAAGCCGGAGGTCAGATACCTGCACAGCTTTACTTCCTACTTTACCATTGGACTGCAAAGTCCATTAGGGGGGCACAGGCAATCTAAACTGTGGCGCCAGATACATTTTTCATCTGGCTCCTCAACTTTGTGCCAAATACTTGAGTGGAGTTGCTGACCTTGAGTGAAAGGATAAAGGTTTCTTTTTTTTTAAATTTCACTGAATCTTGATCAGTTTTAATTACAGATGCTCTAAAGTACATTCAAAATTATCTTTTCAACTATTTTTATGTTAATTTATAAACATTTTTCATCAGCAGAAATATTTAAAAACAGTTCAAAGGTCTTTGGTAGCGGTGAGCTGTCAAAAGACCATTATGGAAGTCTGGGTGTCAGGTGAAGTCTGTCCGGTGAGAGCGAGTTAGCGCTCATGGACTAACACTACAACCTCAAATAAGCTCTGAACCTCAATAGACTATTATTATTATATTATTACATTACTATTGTTTGCTTTTTGAGTATGTGTGTGTATGTATATATATCCACGCCCGTCTAGTATACATATATATATATATATATATATATATATATATATATATATATATATATATATATATATGTATACTAGACAGGCGTGGATCCGTTGGGTCCAAATTCTCTCCTGCAGGTATGTGCATATATATATATATCCACATGCATATATTGCATATATATATATATGCAATATATGCATGTGGATATATATATATATATATGTGTGTGTGTGTGTGTGTGTGTGTGTGTGTGTGTGTGTGTGCGCGTGTGTGTGTATATATATATATATATTGTAATGGCAGTTTCTATACCGTCTCGAAATCCCACTTCGATAGCCATTACTTCTCGGGGATGAAATGCAGTTATAGCTTACGCACACGTCGCACCCTGATATGACAAGACGAATCTTCCAAACTTCTTTTCTTCATTAATTGGTTTTATTAAAATAGCACAAATCATAGAGTAATTCATCAGTTTCCGTGCTTTATCAACTGTTTCTTCTTCAAACACTATCTAGAATTCTTGCAGTTATTACCGTATGGTTCTTACAAATATAGATGATACAAGCGTATGGTACGAGCGCGTGTGTGGTAAAGAACTGTATGCTCACCATCCTCCGAGTCTAAACTGACCCACAACCTCTGTCGACACACTAGCCTCCTCCCATCTAGACACTCCCAATTACGCATTAAGTCACACCCACAAGCAGGCAAAAAAGACATAAACTAGAAATATTAAAACATAGCCATAACACAATGACAATAACTGAATTAAGCATAAATGGCTCCTATATATGTGTGTGTGTGTGTGTGTGTGTGTGTGTGTGTGTGTGTGTGTGTGTGTGTGTGTGCGTGCGTGTGTGTGTGTGTGTGTGTGTGTGTGTGTGTGTGTGTGTGTGTGTGTGTGTGTGTGTGTGTGTGTGTATGTATGTGCGTACTTGTTGGTATGTGTACATATACACACTGAACTTTTTTTTCTCTCTCTTGTTTATCATATTGTTTACAGTGTACAGTGTTTACATATTCTGCTGTGGTGCAGCAAGTAAGAATTCATTGGTCTACCTGGGACACATGACAATAAAACACTCTTGACTCCTGAGTCTTGGACTACTCCAGTGGAGGCCTCAGATCCACGCAGGTGCAAAATGCAACCTGAAGATATAGCGCAGGTGAGTGAGCTGGGGTGGCAGACTGCATCATGCACAGTCCCATTATTTATTTAAGCCGAGTCAGCTGCTATATATATGACCATTGGTAGCAGCTCCTCTTTTGGTTGAAGTTCCTCAAAGAGGAGCTTGCCAGCTGTATGGAGGACAGAGATGTGTGGTGCGTCCATCACCGTGCCCGTCGGAAACCAGCACCACTGCGTTGTTAATGTTTTCAACAATTTTAATTAAAAAATAAAACAAAAATTAATTAATTGGTAGAAGCACACATTTGTAGTAAAGAACTGCAGATGCTGGTTTAAATTGGTTAATTTAAACTAGGTTAATTCCCGGGATGGCGGGACTGTGATATGATGAAAGAATGGAGCTTGTATTCACTGGAAATTAGGACGAGAGGGAATCTTATAGGTTTGTAGGTTAATTGGCTTGGTAAATGTAAAAAATTGTCCCTAGTGGGTGGAGGATTGTGTTAATATATGGGGATCGCTGGTTAGCACAGATCCGGTGGGCCGAAGGGCCTGTTTCCATGCTGTATCTCTAAACTAAGCTAAACATACAAAATTATTAAGGGATTGGACACAATAGATGCAGGAAACATGTTCCCAATGTTGAGGGAGTCCAGAACCAGGGGTCACAGTTTAAGAATAAGGGGTAGGCCATTTAGAACTGAGATGAGGAAAAACTTTTTCACACAGAGAGTTGTGAATTTGTGGAATTCTCTGCTTCAGAAGGCAGTGGAGGCCGATTCACTGGGTGCATTAATAAAAGAGTTAGGTAGAGCTCTTAGGGCTCGTGGAATCGATGTATGGAGAGAAGACAGGAAAGGGGTACTGATTGTGGATGATCAGCAATAATCACATTGAATGGCGGTGCTGGCTCAAAGGGCCGAATGGCCTACTCCTGCAACTATTGTCCATGTATCTATGTATCTATGAAAATAGGCACAAAATGCTGGAGTAACTCAGCGGGGCAGGCAGCATCTCTGGAGAGAAGGAATGGGTGACGTTTTGGGTCAAGACCCTTCTTCAGACTGAAGAAGAACTCAGCGGGTCAGGCTGCATTATTTGGCTCTTAGGAGGATATGGATCGGTGATATTTCAGGTCTGGACCCATCCTCAGGCCGTAAAATATAACTATTCCATAATGATGGGTCAAATGGATATTCTTTGTTGCACAATTATTTTAGTTTTAAGTGTATCAGTGCCTACATGGATAAAGACATACATAAGTGTCTAGTAGGTCAACATTAGTGAATTTAAAACATTTGTATGCATCATAGAGGTAATTATTAATGCTATTAAGCAGTCCCTTAGAGAAGAGAAATTCTCTGAATTCCAAAGTCCACAAATCGTAAATAATCCTCTTATAGTTCTTAGTGTGTTTCTCACATACTGGAGACATAAAGTACAATGTTCTAAGAAACCTTAATGCATTCATAAGCTTCCAAAGAGAGTGTGGTAAAATCTAGCAGCTTAGCTCGTGACACTGAATGAGCAAGAGGCCAGTTGGTGAGTTTTGAAATGGGGAACAAAATAAATAAGATTTATGGTAACGTTAAATTAAAATAGTTTTCCATCTTTTACCAAGTATATGTATTGTTGCCAATGAGCTCCTGTTTACATTCTCACTGAATTTTTCTATTAACTTTCATCTGGCTCTTAGCCATAACTGGAATGGCCTGTGTTGTGATACGCTCCAGAAATGATGCTGGATGCAGAATATCTACATGCAGGCTATTTGCTGATAAAGGATGTCAATTTGTGCTTCAACCTGTCTCTGCTCAATTTTAAAATGGTCAACTTCCCTTTCACATTCCCGCAACGTTAAACCCTCCCTTCTTTGTAATCTTTGTTGGTCGAAGTCTGGAGCCTTGTCCCTCTTGATGTCATGTCCTTCAAATGCAAAGAAGGCCTTGGATTCTCTCGCTTAATCTTGCTCTCCTTTAACTCTCATTTCTCCCAGTAACACCCCTTCAAGCATACTTGTTAAACTTAATATATCTTGGTCCCAAATTGTGAAAAACCTTAGGATGTTTTATCACATTAAAGTAAAACGATTGTTTTGGATACTTTAAAAAAAACAAAATTACTGACGATCATAGGGACATTTTTTAAATCGTCACTTCCAGTGAAGCGTCACGGAGAGCAGAAACATAAATTGGAAAATGACAAGGAGTACATCAAATCTGGGACATTACACTTTACATCTGATTCTCTGATCAAGTATCCCAACAGCTATATGCATGACTGAGGGGGTAACATGTAATGTGCCAAACATATGCAGGCAGGTTGACGATTTTATGTGAAAGGGTGAGTATATTTAACTCTTTGAAAGCATTCCAGGACAACATTTATTGAAAGTTCAAACAATATGCCACCATTTCATATTACAGCAGCTCCATGCACTGTGCACTAACAAACACATGGCAAATTTATTGAATACAATGTTAGCAGTTGTTCTTTGCACTTCAAGCACTATGCAAACACATAATATATGACCGAGCTTAAGTAGATAGTGGATGTTTCCAACAATCAACATGGTTTGTTTATAGGAATCTCATAGTTCTCCTCTGCTAACATTTAAATTCTTATATTTGACCTCCAGGTCCTCAGTAATCCCCAGATTAAATAAAGAAACAGCATGATAGTTGTGAAGTGCTGTGTTACTGGACCCTCAACAATTTAACGTTCACACGCAATGCTGGCAATCATGTAGTTAAAAAAGCTGTATCTCACTACAATAAAATTCAGGGTTTTTTTTCCTGTCCAAGCCTTTGGTTGGTCAATCCATGATAAACAAATGCTGTAAATGGACATGGGTTGATAATAACCCTATTAATTTAATTTAGATGTTCAAGACCAATAAACAGACTGTAATTAGATACCTTAAAGTGTACCTTTGGCAATTTGATTCGTTTAATTTAGTTTAGTTTAGTGATACAGCATAGGAACAGGCCCTTCGATCCGCTGAGTCCATGCTGACCATTGATCACCCATCGATCTCTACAACTCTACAAGTTCAACATCACACTCAAATATTTCTAATAGTTTTCATGTTTTTTTAAAAAGCAGCAGTGCATTTTGCCACGGAAAATAACAGAACAGTTAAGAAAAAACATTTATTTATGCAAAAGCTGCAGATTCAGATGAGAATAGATCTGTGGTTGTATGCTAATATCCAGAAATTGCCATTGGAGTTGATGGAGCTCAGATATAGATGCCATTTCCCCGAAAACTACCACAATTGCATTATATTGAATGACATATGAGTACTCTACTTTTACCATTGATAGAATCTAATCCTGCAAAAAGTCTTATGACTATTAGTTATAAATGTGAATACTTAGCAGGTCAGGCAGCATCAAATGGCAGAGAATCAGTATTAGTATTTCTGGTTGATTTCAAATTGGTGTTCATCAACCTGCATCAATTTCACTGCCTCGTTTGGATCTAAAATCAGGCCACAAACACACAGTCAGTATTTCTCCAAACTCCTATAATAAGCATGCCTCACTTTCTGTTCTTCAGTCAATTTCTCATCCCATTCCCAGGATCCTTCTGAATCATCGCAACTTTACGTTATACTAATACCAAGTTATGTTTAACTCTATTAAACATTTCTAGAATGTCAGATACAAAGATATAATCTTAAAAGATCATCAATAATTATTTCCGATTTTTTTCAGTTGATTACAGTCTTTAAAATCCCGTTGTTGCTGATGATTAAATGGATCTGTATCTCATCACCTCTCATCCTCTTCTCTTGCTGTGATAATGAATGATGCAAACCCTCTTGATCCACAAGCCCCCGTGTTCGATGTTGGGCAACCCATGGTGTTATTGCTGAGGAAGGGTCCCGACCGGAAAGCTCACCTATCATGTCCTCCAGAGAATCTCAAGATTTCAAGATTTCAAGATTTCAATTTATTGTCACATGTATCTGCCTGACCTGCTGAGCTATTCCAGCACTTTGTGTTCGACACAAGATTCCAGCATCTGCAGTTCCTTGTGTCTCCATGGTGTTATTATTTCTTTTATGGTCTGAATGGTTGGAAGTTGTCATTATTTTAGTACTGCTCATAATGATTAAAACAAAATATTGAGCAATGTGCGTAATTGTCAAGTAATTGAGCACAAAATTACTACATATCCATCGAGATCAAAGTGCATTCGATGTCGAGGTGATTTGACTGCAAAGTGCCTAAATTAAGCAGGCTGACAATGATGAATCAAATAACGATTATAACATGGGATAATTGTTTGTTGGAGTACAAACATCAAGTGTTAGAATAAGAAAATAACTGCAGATGCTGGTACAAATCGTCTGAAGAAGGGTCTCGACCCGAAACGTCACCCATTCCTTCTCTCCTGAGATGCTGCCTGACCTGCTGAGTTACTCCAGCATTTTGTGAATAAACATCTAGTGTTCCTTGTCTCAGCAGTTCAGAAGAACTCATAAATTTTCTCTTGTTTACTCTCCCTGTTGTCTGTTCAAAGAATGCTATGAAATTGGTCACACAAGACTTCATTTTTGAAATCCACATTAATTATACATCGTATATTTTTATTTAAGCATATTTTTCTTTTATAGTGATTCTCTTTTTTTCCTATTAATAATGTTAAGTTGATTGATCTATATTTTCATGGAGATGATAATTTCTATGACAAAATGTTGGTATAATGGTAGCTGTCTTCCACTTTTCTCCCCTTGCCCATCAGACAAGAGATACAGAAGTGTGAAAACGCACACCTCCTGATTCAGGTACAGTTTTTTCCCAGCTGTTATCAGGCAACTGAACCATCTTATCAGCAACTAGATAATGGTCCTGACCTACATTGGAGACCCTGGACTTTCACTGGACTATATCTTGCACCAAATGTTATTCCCTTTATTCTGTATTTGTACACTGTGGACGGCTCGATTGTAATCATGTATAGCCTTTTCACTGACTGGATAGCACGCACCAGAAAAAGCTTTTCACTGTACCTCAGTACACATGACAATAATAAACTAAACTAAACTAAACAGCAGTTGTTTGTTGCGCTTTGCCTAGATCTTTTAATATTTAAGTTTCCAAGTGCAATGTGTATGCAACAGATTTTTTAATAACTTTGACATTGAATTATTTAGTTTAGATTAGTTTATCATAAAGCGCAGAAACAGACCTTTTGGACCACTGAGTCCGTGC
Organism: Rhinoraja longicauda; assembly: GCF_053455715.1. Lineage (NCBI taxonomy): Eukaryota > Metazoa > Chordata > Chondrichthyes > Rajiformes > Arhynchobatidae > Rhinoraja > Rhinoraja longicauda. The sequence goes on from NC_135953.1 coordinate 127,188,316, forward strand.
CGACCAGCAATTTCCCCACACATTAACATTATCCCACATACACTAGGGACAATTTACATTTAAACCAAGCCAATTAACCAACACCCTGTACGTCTTTGAAGTGTGGGAGGAAACCGAAGATCTCGGAGAAAACCCATGCAAGTCACGGGGAGAACGTACGGACTCCATACAGACAGCACCCTTAGCCTGGATCGAACCTGGATCCCTAGCACTGTAAGGCAGCTACTCTACCGCTGCACCACCGTGCCACCCCTTAATGTTTACATTAATGTTTCTCTGGCTCATGTGTCCTCTTCAGTTCTCTTCATCTTTTTCCTTTTCATGCTACCCCTACAACCCTCTGACACCCCCCTCCCACACTACCACCACCACCACCACCCTCCCCCCCCCCCCCCCCCCCCCCCCCCACCACTGTCTCTTCCTACTGTCTCCCTCTACTGCCTTCATAATATATATATCTTTCCGCTATCTTATTAATTCATTGTGGCATTTTGGCTGGAAGCCTGTGACCAACGGTGTCCCGCATTGATCAGTGTTGGGACCTCGGTATGACTTGGACAAGAATGTAAATGGGTTGGTTAGTCAGCTTGCAGGTGACACAAAAATTGATGGAGTTGTGGGCAGTGAAAAAGGCTGTCAAAGGATGCAGCAGGATATAGATCAGTTGGAGATAATGGAGAATTGGCAGATGGAATTTAATCTAGAAAGGTGTGGGATGTTGCAATTCGGGAGGTCGATTGTAAGGGTCATGTGTCCTCAACAGCATCAACGCACAGAGGTATCTTGATCCCATTCACTAGCTCCCTGAAAAGAAGCAAGACAAGTAGATAGACCGGCACAGAAAACAGTTGGTGTTCTTGCCTTCATAGATCGGGTAAGTGGGTATAAAAATCAGGAAGTCTTGTTGCAGCATTATAAAACATTGCTGAACCACATTTGAAGTACTGTATGCAGTTCTAATTGCCCCATTACAGCAAATATGTGAACGCTTAGGATAGGGCGCAGAAGAGGTTTACTGGGTTGCTGCCTGGATTAGAGGGTATTGGTTATAAGATGTAGGACAAATTTGGATTGATCTTTCTTGAGTGTCAGAGACTGAGGGTGACCTGATAAAGTTTCTAAAATGATGACAGGCATAGATAGGGTAGATAATCTTTTTTTTTCCCCGTGGTGGATATCAAACATTAGAAAGCAAGGTTTTAAGCTGACAGGAGGAGAATTTAAAGGGGGTGTGTGGGGCAACTTATTTTTACACAGAGAGTGGTAGGTATATGGAACATATTGTCAGGGATGGTGATGGAAGCAAATACGATAGTGACATTTGATCTATTTAGATATTTAGGTATTTAAATACCAGATCCTATCATGAATTTTCATTGTTGGGCCCCTTAAATTCTAAGAACAAGTAAAAGTTAATCAGACACAAAATGCTGGAGTAACTCAGCGGGACAGGCAGGATCTCTTGAGAAAAGGAATGGGAGAAGTTTCGGTTCGAGACCTTTCTTCAGACTGAAGAAATGTCTCGACCCGAAACATCACTCATTCCTTCTCTCCAGGGATGCTGCCTGTCCCACTGAGTTACTCCAGCATCTTTTGCCTATCTTTGGTTTAAACCGGCATCTGCAGTTCTTTCATATACTAAAAGTTATTCCTCATCATCTTCACCTACCTCTTTTGGTGGGTCAATTTTGATGTAGTTGGGAATCTTCCACTTATTCACTTTTGTTATTATCTTGTTTAATTTGTTTGCACATTTCTGCACCATCTACTCCAACACTATTGGGTGGTCTGCTGATCTTCCTACTATGTGATTGATTTTTTTATCTTTAGCTGAAGCCACATGGATTCTATTTCTGTCTTACTCTTTGCAATATTGCTTACTTTATGCTGCCAGAATGTTATCTCAAACAAGTACAGTTACACCACCTCCCCATGTACTCACTTTATCTTCTAAATATATTAAAACCTCCAATGGCCAGTTTCCAGCCTTCATTCTCCATAGCTACATTTCAGTAACTTTCCATCAGATCAATAAATGCTCAACACTTGAGGAAAGAGGAAAATAAAGTGATCATTTCAGATCGATGACCTTTCATCAGAGTTTTCTGTGCTTAATAGAGTGGTGAATCTGTGGAATTCTTTGCCACAGAAGGCTATGGAGGCCGTCAGAGGATATTTTTAAGGCAGAGAGAGATAGATTCTTGGTTAGTGCGGGTGTCAGGGGTTATGAGGAGAAGGCAGGAGAATGGGGTTAGGAGGGAGAGATAGATCAGCCATGATTGAATGGCGGGATACACTTGCTGGGCCGAATGGCCTAATTCTGCTCCTATCACTTATGACCTTGTGACCTAATATAGTTCCCACATACTCTGCAAATAGAGCAATCATGCAGAATCAAAGAGAAAGTTTTTTTCAGCAAGTAGTTGGTAAAGTGATCAGCAGCTCTTGAATCAGCCTTTCCAGGTGAGACGGAGGTTCACCTGCACCTCCTCCAACCATATCTATTGTATCTGCTGCTCTAGATGTCAATTTCTCTACATTGGCGAGACCAAACGCAGGCTCGGCGATCGTTTCGCTCAACACCTTCGCTCAGTCTGCCTTAACCAACCTGAGCTCCCGATGGCTGAGCACTTCAACTCTCCCTCCCACTCCCAGTCTGACCTTTCTGTCATGGGCCTCCTCCAGTGCCATAGTGAGGCCCACCGGAAATTGGAGGAACAACACCTCATATTTCGCTTGGGCAGCTTGCAGCCCAACGGTATGAACATTGACTTCTCCAACTTTAGATAGTTCCTCTGTCTCTCTCTTTTTCCCCCCTCCCCTCCCCCTTCCCAGTTCTCCCACCATCTTCCTGTCTCCACCTATATCCTTTCCTTGTCCCGCCCCCCTGACAACAGTCTGAAGAAGGGTCTCGACCCGAAACGTCACCCATTCCCTCTCTCCTAGATGCTGCCTGACCTGCTGTGAGTTACTCCAACATTTTGTGATACCTTCGATTTGTACCAGCATCTGCAGTTATTTTCCTACACTACAAGCAGCTCTTGAATATTTGAACCTAACTGCGTGCCAATCCATTGCTTTAAATTATTGTGCCTTTGTACTTACATAATGCATAAATAATATTGAGCAACAAAAGTAAAGATTGGTCCAGGCCACTTCCAAACATCAGTGTAAGCCAGCTCATTTCAAATGTAATAGTTCTATTCAATCTACTGTTTAGTTCTGGGACTTAACCTCATCCTCATCATTACACTATCTGGAATGGTACTTGGAATCAAGGGTGAAGAGACTGCAAATTATTATAGGAAGGTCAGTGGCTGGAGGTGACTTATTACTATGGAAATGTGCAATCTCCACTTCTGTCTTCCTTGCTCATTAGTTCAGCAGCTCCTTACTGGTGTCCCAGCTGTGGGAATCAAGAGAATCAAAGCCTAAAAGTGTAAAGTGCATGTTGAACAGCAGAGATGAAGGGATGAGAAACATCAGTGGGAGCTGGCGAGGTTAGGTTTTTCTTTTCAATCTTGGGGAAAGAGGTTGAACCAGCATTAAGGATCACAAACCTTCATGCTGGATTGAAAATACACATTCTAGGCGTGCACAAACACTGAAACTTAATCACACACTTAAGTACGCTGTACAAAATTGGTTCACCCACAAAGCTGAGCCCATTGAAACCAAGTGTATCTCTGCAATCTTTTGAGGAGAATCTTCAAACCACCGTGTTTTCTTCAGCAAACAATAGATACATTTTTAATAGAGATAAAGATTACAAAAAAAATCACTAAAACGTATTTGAACACCATGAGCAATTTTCACATTTTAAGACATTTTCTGTGCTTTGAAATCAGTTTCCTTATGGGTGGAGAAACAGATACTTGTTAAAAAAAAGTTTATTCTGTCACAAACCCAAATTCATGCTGTAGGAGAAAAATTATGTTCAATTGAACTAAATGCTTTGGATCGCGCTAACTGCATTGAATTGCAAGGCTATGTTAGCCATCAAATAGGCACAATTATTTTGTAAACTTGACATGAAGGAAGTGTGAACAATATGGAAACTCTGGTTCATGACCTGCGGACCTTTCACTGCCCGGCGGGGGCTTCAAAGTCGGGAGCCCCGACCGCCCGACGTGGCAAGTTCAACAGCCTTACCGCGGGAGAAGACGGCAGGGGAAGAGAAAAGACATTCTGGCCTTCCATCACAGTGAGGAGGTGACTGGAGGAGACTCACTGTGATGGATGTTTCTTTTGTTTGGTGTTGGTTTATGATTGTATGTGTTATTGCATTTTTATTGATTATTCTTATTGGTCTTATTGTTGAACTGCGGGTAATCTTTCATTTCACTGCACATTTATGTGTATGTGACAAATAAATTAACTATTGAGATTGCAGTGAATATTTGCTGGAGGTCAGCTTGGATATTGCACATGCTTATTGGAGTCACATTACAGGGTAGATATTCAAATTACCATCTAGGTATAGGAAAAATAAAATGCAGCTGCTGGTTTAAATCGAAGGTAGACACAAAATGCTGGAGTAACTCAGCGGATCAGGCAGCATCTCTGGAGAGAAGCAATGGGTGTCGTTTCGGGTCGACAACCTTCTTGGTCTCGACCCGAAACGTCACCCATTCCTTCTCTCCCGAGATGACGGTAGCACAGCGGTAGAGTTGCTGCTTTACATCGAATGCAGCGCCGGAGACTCAGGTTCGATCCTGACTACGGGTGCTGCACTGTAAGGAGTTTGTACGTCCTCCCCGTGACCTGCGTGGGTTTTCTCCGAGATCTTCGGTTTCCTCCCACACTCCAAAGACGTACAGGTATGTAGGTTAATTGACTGGGTAAATGTAAAAAATTGTCCCTAGTGGGTGTAGGATAGTGTTAATGTGCGGGGATGGCTGGGCGGCGCGGACTTGGTGGGCCGAAAAGGCCTGTTTCCGCGCTGTATATATATGATATGATATGATATGCTGCCTGACCCGCTGAGTTACTCCAGCATTTTGTGTCTACCACCTAGGTATGTCAGAAGCACTGGTAGGAGATCCAAAGTACCTAGTTTACTCTTCATATCAATTTCAAATTTTTCACCTGTTTAATATTTTCACAATTATTTTTCGCCAAGGGGCATTTCTATCTGTACTGTACTTACATTGGCCTTTGCAGATTTACATTGGCCTTTGTATTGAAGACACATACCAAATCACACGTTCTCAAGGTTGATCACACGTTTAAATTCTCTGTGCAAATGAGTTGGGAGGGTAAGTTCGTAAGTCCATGGAGCAGAATTAGGTCATTCAGTCCATCATGTCTACTCCACCATTCAATCATGGATGATCTATCTTTCCCTCTCAACCCCATTCCCCTGTCTTCACCCCATAACCCCTGGCACCCGTACTAGTCATGGAATCAAAGACATTACTTTTTGTTCCACCAAGGTGAAGAACTTAGGACTCCTTAAGCATTCCCTAAACAAACTCACTGCACCCTAAGCATACCTGATGCAATTCAGGACACCCGAACCGTAGTTAAGTTTAGTCACTATTGTTTCGACCAAAAAACAAAGCAGCAATTTGCACACCGCATTAGATAAGATTAATTTGACATCATGTTAGGCATAGACATTGTAGGCTGAAGAGCCTTTCACTGTGCTGTATTTTATATTGGCAAACTTACAGCAGTAAGATGAATACCAACAAAATGTTTTTTTTACCAGATATAAATGTAATCAATTATAACAAGAATAATATGTACAATACAAAACAATACCAACAAACCCACCACCATATTACAAAATAAAAACAAATATTCTTAAATATCAAATATACTGAGTATTAAACAACTATGTCACAATCCTTGTCAAGAATACATTCCACCCCCACGCTATGCCCAGCGACACAGAAATCCCCCAGGGTGGCTGTGGACAGTGCGTAGTCGCTCTCTAACACCACCCGAGCACAGGCGAAACCCCGGAAAAGGGGCAGAGCCCCCTTCCGCCTGGCGCCGTGACTCGCGGATGGCCAGCTTGGCCAGGCCCAGGAGCAACCCAACCACGACATCTTCAGCTCTACCCTCTCCCCTACGCTCAGGGTGTGCAAAGATGAGGATGGTGGGTGTGAAGTGCAGCCAGAAGGCAAGGAGCAGCCCCTTTAGATATTGGAACAGGGGCTGCAACCTCACACACTCCATGCACACGTGGTACACAGGCTCATCCAGCCCGCAACAGTGGCAGACGGCTGGCTTTACCTTGATTGTTTGAGCAGCACAGCTAAAGGAACGTTGACCATAAGATTCCAATCTCTATAAATAAAATAATTTTCTATCCATTAATTTACATGGAGTAGAAATCTGTAGTTATTTATAGGTGCACAGATTTCTGCGCAAAACCTTCCTATGTTGTCTGACCCAGAAGTCCGAACAAAAATCAAGTTATAGAAACTGGTAGTTCGGCCTAGTAAGGAGAGCAACCGATAAATATGAAGGTTGTTTACAATGAGTGAATACAAGTGGTTGTTACCGGTTAATCATTTTAGACACGGGCTGATTATCCTATTGATTGACTCACTTCAGCATAATCCAATTCAATTGGGCTGCTTTATAGCTTGCTGGTGTTATCTTATCCCTATGTGTGACAATGTTGGTTTCAGAGCTGTATTTGGAATCACTGTTCCCCATCGTTCCCTAGTTCCCAATGCACAAACCATTGAAATGACTGGAGTTTGGTATGAGCTTTGATTCTGCTGCATTTGGCATGGCTTCTGGGGACTTTTCACCAATAGTTATGGCAGACGAGTGCCAAGCCATTGTAGACATTTGCCTACTTTGACTCAACATTTACTCTGCCAAACCCTCTTGGATACAAAGGTATCAGAAGCGTGTAGGAAAATAACTGCAGATGCATCATGAATGACTTTACTTGACCTCATCATAGATATCAGATGAGCACACATTTCTTCGATTATAGTTTCATTGCCCAATATCTGATGTAAATGAACTCAGTGATTTCTCCTTCTGCACTCTGAAACATGTAACTCCGAAAAGTTGAAGTGCATGTACATCAATCTCTGTAACCTCTTCAACATTTAGAATTCTCCTGTATACAGGGACGCACGGGGTAGCTGATTTTATGGTCTCTATCAACTCTCAAACGTGCCACACTTCAGAGTGACCTGACAATGTTTAATAACTAATACCAAGTCAAAGGGTGATGAATTTGTGGAATTCATTGGCACAGAGGGCTATATTTTTAAAGCAGAGATAGATAGGAGGAGAATGGGGTTAGGAGGGAGAGATAGATCAGCCATGATTGAATGGCGGAGTAGACTTGATGGGCCGAATGGCCTAATTCTACTCCTATCACTTATGACCTTATGACCTAATATCAGCAAGGTGGAAGGGTCTGTTTGCATGCCATATCTCTCTATGATTATAGGCAGTTAGGAAAAATAGGTAAATAATTACATATAAAATTATTAATGCACATCTATTTCATATACACACTATTCTCAGCCACATTGGGCTGGATCTCCCGGCTCTCCTGGCTCTCCATTCACTGAGATTTTGCTGCACAGTTATGGCCATAACGTACATTTCTCTCTGCGGTCTTGTTGAGCTCCACATGCAGTTAATCTTTGCTGAACCCTGATTTCATTGACCAGCTGAGCAATCTTACAAGTTCATAAGTCGTATGTTCATCATCATGTTCAGCACGGCAGTTATGGACCAAATGGCCTGTTCCTGTGCTGCACTGTTCTGTGTTCTATCTCTGACTTAATTAAGTGTATTTTGTCCACTATCACAAAGCTAAATGTTCCCTGGCAGACTAATGTAACAAAATCATCAGGTCTTTGGAGATTAGTCTATTACACCCTGTTGCACTGTCACTGGTACCTGTAAAAGCGCAAATTCACCAGAGTAGCAACAGACTGCACACGAGGAAACATATAAAAATGGCCATTACTGCTGTGAATTTTTGTCTAATTGTGTAAATCTGTAAATCTTTTCTGGATTACTTTACAGTAATAAGTTCATAAGTTATAGGAGCAGAATTAGGCCATTCGTCCCATCAAGTTTACTCTGCCATTCAATCATGGCTGATATCACTGTGGCACGGTGGTGCAGCGGTAGAGTTGCTGCCTTACAGAGAATGCAGCGCCGGAGACTCAGGTTCGTTCCTGACTATGGGCGCCGTCTGTACAGAGTTTGTACGTTCTCCCCGTGACCTGCGTGGGTTTTCTCCGAGATCTTCGGTTTCCTCCCATACTCCAAAGACGTACAGGTATGTAGGTTAATTGACTGGGTAAATGTAAAAATCGTCCCTAGTGTGTGTCGGATAGTGTTAATGTGCGGGGATCACTGGGCGGCGCCGACTCGGTGGGCCGAAGGGCCTGTTTCCGCGCTGTATCTCTAAAAAAAAGATATATCTTTTCCTCTCAACCCCATTCTCTTGCCTTCTCCTCATAACTTTTTACACCCTTACCAATCAAAAATCTATGCCGTGAAAATACCAATTGTCTGCACTCATGTTGCAATTTCCCGCATTTCTCGGGTGATAATCATGGAAGGTTTTTCTGATGTTCTTCCACTGTGTCTTTTTTTTTGAGGTGCAGGTGAGTGTTTAGCTTAGTTTAGTTTAGCTTAGTTTAGTTTAGTTTATTTAGAGATACAGCACGGAAACAGAACCTTCGGCCCACCGGCTCCATGCCGACCAGCATTTCCCGTACATTAACACCACCCTACACACATTAGGGACAATTTTTATATTTTGCCAAGCCAATTAACCAACAAACCTGTACGTCTTTGGAGTGTGGGAGGAAACCGAAGATCTCGGAGAATACCCACGCAGGTCATGGGGAGAACGTACAAACTCCATACAGACAGCACCCGTAGTCGGGATCGAACCCGGGTCTCCGGCGCTGCAAGCGATGAAAGGCGACAACTCTACTGCTGAGCCACAGTGCCGCCCCAGTGTGAGGCCATTTGGTCACATTGTGGCAGTCCTGTCCAGTAAGCATCCCTCCAAGGCACAAGGGCGGTGGCAGGGGCCAGCAGCCACTCTGGAAAATAGGCTGGAAGTGGGAACTTAATAAAGAAAATTAATTGAATCCCAGTCACCATAGAAACAAAAAGAGAAATGCTGGAGACACTCAGTCAGTCAAACAGAATCTATCGAAAGATGAGCAGAGTTAATGTTTCAGGTGAAGGAAACTAGAGGAATCATTCAAGATAAAATCTGGTAATTAATAAAGGAGAGCTGCCAGAAGAGGTAGTTGAGGGGGGCACTATAACAACATGTAATATTTATAGCAACAGGTACATGGATGGGAAAGGCTTAGCGGGATCTGGGCCAAATGCGAAAGGGTAGGATTAATGTAGATGGGGCATATTGGTTGGCATGGGAAGTTCGGGCCGAAGGACCTGTTTCCACGCTGTATGACTCTACGACACTATGACTCTGCCAGAAAGTCCAATTTATTTCCCTTCCATCACAGTTCCATATTGGGCTTCAGCCCATCTGAAAGAAGTAAGTCAAGTCAAGTCAAGTCAATTTTATTTGTATAGCATATTTAAAAACAACCCACGTTGACCAAAGTGCTGTACATATGATTAGGTACTAAGGAAGAAAAAAAAAGAAACATACAGTAGCACGCAAACAGTTCACAGCGCCTCCTCAATGAGCCTCAAATGCTAGGGAGTAGAAATAGGTTTTGAGCCTGGACTTAAAGGAGTCGATGGAGGGGGCAGTTCTGATGGGGAGAGGGATGCTGTTCCACAGTCTAGGAGCTGCAACCGCAAAAGCGCGGTCACCCCTGAGCTTAAGCCTAGACCGCGGGATAGACAATAGACAATAGACAATAGGTGCAGGAGTAGGCCATTCAGCCCTTCAAGCCAGCACCACCATTCAATGCGATCATGGCTGATCACTCTCAATCAGTACCCCGTTCCTGCCTTCTCCCCATACCCCCTCACTCCGCTATCCTTAAGAGCTCTATCCAGCTCTCTCTTGAAAGCATCCAACGAACTGGCCTCCACTGCCTTCTGAGGCAGAGAATTCCACACCTTCACCACTCTCTGACTGAAAAAGTTCTTCCTCATCTCCGTTCTAAATGGCCTACCCCTTATTCTTAAACTGTGAGTAGGCCAAGTAAGCCAAGCCCTATCCCTCTCCACCACACGCTTCCCTCCCCCCACCCCACCAGATGCACTGAGATATCTCTGCACAACCTGGATCACTATTAGCACAGGCCATCCATTAAACCAGAGCCAGGAGATTCCAAGGTTCCAAGGTTCTTGGGTTCTTGGCACCACAACAGGAGACTGACTTGAATGGCACCTGGGCAGATTGGAACGTTGGAGGACCAGTGATCAGTGGGCATTTCTGCTCAGGCATCCATCTTCCCACCCAAAGAGAAGGCAAATGCCATCAGTCATCTCCATAACAATGGTTGATGGGTTAGATGATCCAGTACATGTAAATTGGATTTAGTTCAGCTTACCTGGAGACACAGCATGGAAACGGGCTCTTCGGCCGACCACATCCACGTCAACTATTGATCACCCGTTCACATTAATTCCAAGTTTTCCTACTTTCGCATTCTCTCCCTCCACGCGAGGGGCAAATTTACAGAGGCTAATCAACCTACAAATCCGCACGTCTTTGGGATGTGGGGGGAAACTGGAGCATCCTGAGGAAACTCACCCAGTCACAGGGAGAACATGGAAACTCCACAGAAAACAGCACCCGAGGTCAGGATTGAACCTGGGTCTCCTGCACTGTCAGCCGAGCAGCTCTACCAGCTGTGCCAGATGTCATGAGTCTTGATTGCCAATCAGGGCCAACAGGGGATTGAAGTATTTGTATAAACTTTTATGGATCACACTGGAATGCCAAAGATGACTCCTGGCATGTGCCCAGAAAGCTGATTAGTGATTAATATAAACCAGTGGTTCTGGTGAAAAGATGTAACAAAATGGCAGGGTGAGCTGCATCTAGCTGCATCTAGCTGCCAATGATTCAGAGATTTGAAGGTGGAGATACTGATAAGGAAACGCCATTAACTACTGCTTCATGCCTTTAATGTCCAGGAATATAAGGTCATGAGGTCATAAAGTCATGCAGGCGTAGAATTAGACCATTCGGCCCATCAAGTCTAATCTGCCATTCAATTGTGGCTGATCTATCTCTCCCTCCTAACCACATTCTCCTACCTTCTCCCCATAACCTCTGACAACCGTACTAATCAAGAATCTTTCTATCTCTGCCTTAAAAAATCCACTGACTTGGCCTTCACAGTCTTCTGTGGCAAAGAATTCCACAGATTCATCACCCTCTGACGAAAGAAATTTCTCCTCATCTCCTTCCTAAAAGAACATTCTTTAATTCTGAGGCTATGACCTCTTGTCCTAGACTCTCCCACTAGTGGAAATATCCTCTCCACATCCACTCTATCCAAGCCTTTCACTGTATTATTGTAATATTGTTAGGCTTGTATACATTGGAATTTAGAAGGATGAGAGGTGATCTTATCGAAACATATAAGATTATTAAGGGATTGGACACGTTAGAGGCAGGAAACATGTTCCCAATGTTGGGGGAGTCGAGAACCAGGGGCCACAGTTTAAGAATAAGGGGTAGGCCATTTAAAACAGAGATGAGGAAAAACTTTTTCAATCAGAGAGTTGTAAATCTGTGGAATTCACTGCCTCAGAAGGCAGTGGAGGCCAATTCTCTGAATGCATTCAAGAGAGAGCTAGATAGAGGTCTTAAGGATAGTGTAGTCAGGGGGGTATGGGGAGAAGGCAGGAACGGGGTATTGATTGAGAATGATCAGCCATGATCATATTGAATGGTGGTGCTGGCTCAAAGGGCCGAATGGCCTACCCCTGCACCTATTGTCTATTGTCTATTGTCTATTGTTCCATTGCAGCACTTCCTCCCTAGTAGCTGTGTCAAAGGTAAAACTTGGTGTGAGTCAAAAGAGTTTTGGATGTCCTCAATTTATGGAGGGTAAAATACGAGCAGTCAAAAATACATTTGAAGAATCATACCTGGATATAAACAAAGACATGATGTAGATTTCAGTGGCAAACGTACTGAAGCAGGCATGGAGTTTGGTTATATTGTGCAGGAGGGACTGACACAGTTTGTAATGGTGTAGCTAAGATCCTCTATTTCAGTTTTAGATAGTTACCAGGGAGTAGGATTTGTATCCTATGTTACGCTGGGGTTGGAGATCAGCACACCGTTTCTCAGTGTGGGAAAGATGGGCCTGTTTCCATGCTCTATGGCTCTGTGACTCTTTGACTTGAACAATCTCTTCTCAACTATTTCTTTAACAAATGGCCACAATATGATTGTTTCTGCTCGTCAAACATTTAAATGTCTAACTGTAAAGAGACAGCACCGTGTTGTGCTAATACTGAGGCAGGTTCTGACGCTGCCCCTGTTATAAGCCAGCTACAGTTAGGAAGGAGTCAAGTAATATGAGCTGGGGCTGGTAGCCGCGGAATAAAGATAAGTGCCTGACTATGAGGGCAAATATTGATTCAGTGTTCATCAGGGTTCAAAGCAGCCTTTCCATGCTGGCATGCATTTGCTGAGATTGTGTGGTGTTTGGGGAAAATAAGTAAAACTTGGTAAGCTAGATTCTACACAGAAACCCTGCCAATGACTCACTTCAAGCATATATAGGGCATACCCCGGGGTCTAGGGGTATGATTCTCGCTTGAGCTGCGAGAGGTGGCATGGTGGCACAGCGGTAGAGTTGCTGCCTTACAGCGCTTGCAGCGCCGGATACCCGGGTTCGATCCCGACTACGGGTGCTGTCTGTGCGGAGTTTGTACGTTCTCCCCGTGACCACGTGGATTTTCTCCGAGATCTTCAGTTTCCTCCCACACTTCAAAGAAGTACAGGTTTTTAGGCTAATTGGCTTTGTATAAATGAAAATTGTCCCCAGTGTGTGTAGGATAGTGCTAATGTACGGGGATCGCTGGTCGGTGCAGACTCAGTGGGCCGAAAGGCCTGTGTCCACGCTGTATAAACTAAACTAAACATAGAATATACAACAGTACAGCACAGGAACGGGCCCTTCAGCCCACAATGTTTGTGTCCATAATGATGGCAAGTTAAACTTATTTCATCCACCTGTACATTTAGTTTATTTTAAAGACACAGCATGGAAACAGGCCCTTCGGCCCACCGAGTCCATGCCGACCAGCGATCATCCATACACTAGTTCTATCCTACACATTAGGGACAATTTACAAGCCGTGGACAGAGCTAATCAACCCCTCGACCACCAGGTCTGATTAAGGGGTTGATCAGTTCTGTCCATGGTCTTCAGCATGTATGTAGCGATGTGTTGCAATTGATGGGTTGGACCCTCCTTTTCAGGTACATCCTGTAATTGTTCTGGGCATTTATACCACACTCCTCCACGATGCTTCACATTGACTTTATCGGTAGAGTTTGGCTTATGAGGAGTGTCAGAGGTTATGGGGAGAAGGCAGGAGAATGAGGTTGAGAGGGAAAGATAGATCAGCCATAATTGAATGGCAGAATAGACTTGATGAGCCACATGGTCTAATTCTGCTCCTATAACTTATAAGCGTGAACCTACTGTATATCAGGCTATAAATGTGCAGGTTGTTGTAGAATACAAGTCTGTTGCTGCTGCCGCCGGCCTAGAACATTTCATGAATCCCCATTTTTTAACTGTTATATTGTCCTAAACCTGATCATTTAACATCATATTCACATCACACAACACAATGTTGGATAAATGCAGCACAAAAAATATTAATTAAAAACAAAGTTTGTAAAGTGCACAAGAGTCATAGACACATGGAATCAGAGAGTTATACAACAATCAAACAAGCCCATCCATCCAAACTGTCCATGCCAACCATGTTGGCATTCTGGGCTAGACCTCGTCTCATTTGTTTGCATTTGGCCCATATTCTCTTTAACCCTTAAAGATTCATACATCTGTCAAAATATTTTTTTGAAAGTCGTAGTTGCATCCACTTCTAAAACTTCCTCTGGCAGCTCATTCCAGATACGGAGTGCCCTCTGAGTGAAACAATTGCCCTTCGGGTCACTCTTTAATCTCTCCCCTTTCACCTTAATCCAATGCGCTCTAGTTTGTGAATCCTCTACTCTGTGTGTGTTCACTTCATCCATGCCATTATGATTTTGTACACTTCAATGCGATCACCCCTCAGCCTCCGATAGCCAAAGAAAATAGTCCCCGCCTATCCATCCTCTGTCAAAAGGAAAGAAAGTTCATGTTCACAAGGTTGGCAAGGGATCAGAGGCATAGTTCAACAAGAATAATGGCTTTCAATTCTGTGTAATCGACTGCTAATGTAATGAAATTATCGTTTAACTTTGCTCCCCCTCTTCGTTCCTATATTTAATGCATGGTATTGATATTGATATTAGATTATTATTGTCAGGTCTCCCGAGATAGAGCTTTAATCAGCATCTGCCTCCAGGGAAACACTTTTACAGGGTAAAAGTCAGGCATATATTGTGTAGGAAGGAACTGCAGCTATTGGTTTAAACTGAAGATAGACACAAAGTGCTGGAGTAACTCAGAGGGACAGGCAGCATCTCTGGAGAGAAGGGATGGGTGACGTTTCGGGTCGAGACCCTGCTTTTTACATTGTGACAGTGGGAGGAATAGTGGGGCTGGAAGACCCACTGTCAACAGGAGCTTTAAAAAAAAAACTCGGTGGAGAGTGAGATAAAGCAAAAAGATGGATTATTCGACTCCATCCAGTTTTGTTTCTCATCTTTTGTCATATTGCTCATCTGGAATATTTACCAAACTAAAAGTCATTCATAAAATTTAGATTTTTATTTAAAAAGAGCACTTGTCATCGCCACCTGGATTGTCACTTTGAATCAAGTTGAAGAGAATGGAGAGAAAGCAGGAGCGGAGTACTGATTTTTGAGATGATCAGCCATTGTCATATTGAATGGCGGTGCTGGTTGAATGACCTACCTATTTTTCTCTGTTTTCTATGTTTTTATGAAAATGTTTTGAGAAAACCATGGAGTTAACATCCTCCTTCTGTGGTTTCTGTTTAGTTAACGTAGATCTGTGGAATGCCTGGAATCTTTTGGCTCCACGCAGCTAATGATTCTCTTAATAGCTGATATGGCGACCTTCACGTGGCACTGATGAATCACACCTTCCCGCCTAGACCGAACTTTATATAAACAGATCAATTAGAACAACCCCTGCAAGAGATTATCACTATGGCTTTTATATTGTTAAGGGATTAGGACTTTTCAGACTCTTGCCAAATGCATCCACACACATAGCTGTTAGTATGTTGAATAGTTTGTTATTGTAGTATAAATGGTATTTCATTCATGCTCATATCACAGAATCAGATTATTTCAGTTGACTTTAAGATTAGAGGCTTACTTGCAGATCTTTGTTTATAGCCGCTGTTAGTAGCTGGTGATTGGAGGCTAAAGTAGGAGCAAACACAATGTAATCATCAAGCTAATATTGGCCACTTATTCACTCACTCCTCACCCACTGATGTCAAGATACGAAATGCTAACATTGTTATAATTCATTCTTAAAACAGGCAACATGATGGAAGATGGCAAGGCATGTGATAAATGAAACATAAAAATGTTTGCAAAATGCAGAGGAGTTGCCATTCTGCTAATCAGGTATCAGTCACACTGTGACTGAGGCCACTGATAGCAGGCACTGTGATTTGTTGCAACAAGTGATTTGTTATCACCCAGAACCTGGCGTTTTCTCAGCCCCTGGGACTTTTCATGCAGGCCTGCAATGTTTCTGCAGGAAATTCCATTATATACCAATCAATTGCTTTGTTTTGTTTTGTGCAGAAAGACACTGCAGATGCTGGTTTGCATGGAAGCTAGACACAATGTGCCGGAGTAACTCAATGGGTTAGGTAGCGTCTCCAGAAAAAAAGAAATGGGTGATGTTTCTGGTCTGTCTGAAGAAGGGTCTTGACCTGAATTGTCACTTATTCCTTGTCTCCAGTGATGCTGCATGACCAATCGTTTTTTAAAATATGATTTGTTGCAGGATATCCAGCTGCACCACACCGTTCACCTTGAAGACGCTGCACTTTCGTTCATTTGGCAGTAGATTGGACATTCTCCCATTTCGTGGCACTGAAATTGTGTGCGTGGATTTTCCATATGCACGATATCGAGCACAAAAACAATTTTTTCACCACTTAAATGGCGGAAGAATGGACTGAACATACACCTGTACATCTACATGTACATGATGCAAAGAGCACACCACTGCAAAGTCTCAAAGCAAGGCAAACAATATTCTTTAGGATGTCTCGAATTGTTCTTCTAACATTGGAAGGTGAGCCATCAGTTGTCTTGCATCTAATCTGCAGTCTGAAGAAAGGGTCTCGATCCGAAATGTCACCCTTTCCTTCTCTCCAGAAGTGCTGCCTGTCCCACTGAGTTACTCCAGTGTGTCCATCTTCATTTTGTGTCCATCTTCGGTTTAAACCAGCATCTGCAGTTCCTTCTTACACAGTAGTCTTGCCCAGTTTATTTTGATTTCTTTCTCTGCTGTTACTTATTCCGTCCACCAGTAGGTTTCCCAAAAGGCCATTGTTTTTGCATGAATCAGTGAGAATCAAGAAGCAATGTAAACTGTGCCTTCAATATATATATAAATATATATATATATATATATATATATATACATACACATATACACACACACATATATATATATAAATCAGCAGACAGCTTTTCATGGCTAAAAAAACACTAGTTCTTTGACGCTACTGAGTCAATTAGAGTGACCGGCCACCATACAGGTTCAGAATAGATAATTCAAGCTAGGACATGCACTCAACCTTAGATTCACCAAGAGCATTAGAGATGTCAACAATTCAATTATTTGTAATTGATTAGGTCAGGTAAAATTAATCAACCTTGGAGCCTCCAGCCATTTAGACAGCTATTTAAGCTGAATTGAACGGAGAAATGCAAGTGGTTCAATGACGAACAATTGATATTCAATCCTACAAATTGCAACAAGTTCACGATTTAAAAACATGAATTTCTGAACACAAAATCTCCAACTTTTCTCTTGGATACCAATCAGTGAACCTGTCAATACGTCCGCCACTTCACCCAGCACCGAGTCCAATGATGGAAACACAAACTTGTTGGGATACTACAGCAGTTGAACAATGAAGGTAACTTAACAACAAAGTTAGGAGAACGATTCCTAATTCTGCAGCAATCAAGTTGGGAAATTTGCTTATTAATCTTACACCCATTTATCTGAATGTAATTTTGATGATTATGCAGACGATGCTAAGAGTAAGGTAAATTACACAATTTTCAGCTATTTATGTTTACTATATCATTTAATTATTTATCAATATTTTTGGTGAATTTAGCTGATTCTTTTATAGACAATAGACAATAGACAATAGGTGCAGGAGTAGGCCATTTGGCCCTTCGAGCAGGCACCGCCGTTCAATGTGATCGTGGCTGATCATCCACAATCAGTACCCCGTTCCTGCCCTCTCCCCATACCCCCTGACTCCGCTATCATTAAGAGCTCTGTCTAACTCTCTCTTGAAAGCATCCAGAGAATTGGCCTCCACTTCCTTCTGAGGCAGAGAATTCCACAGATTTACAACTCTCTGAGTGAAAAAGTTTTGTTCTCATCTCCGTTCTAAATGGCCTACCCCTTATTCTTAAACTGTGGCCCCTGGTTCTGGACTCCCCCAACATCGAGAACATGTTTCCCGCCTCTAGCGTGTCCAATCCCTTAATAATCTTATATGCTTCAATAAGATTTATTTATAGCATTTGAAATGTAATCATTTATTTTAATATTTAACAATTTTTGTATGTTTCCGGATGGCTCGAACATTTAAAAGAGTTCCAGAGGCTTGAAGGAGAGTAAAAGTGGGAGCACTTTGTGGCAGTATTTTCCCTGGTCCACACTTGTGGCCTAATTCCATCGCACAAGGCACTGGCACCATGAGGGTCTCACTGTCTGGATCCAGGATGTTTTAGACTTTAGACATACAATGTGGAAACGGTCCCCTTGGCCCACCGAGTCCCTGCCTACCAGCGATCACACCGTACCTTTGCATTATTCTACACACTCGGGACAAATTACAATATACAGAAGACGATTAACCTGCAAACCTGTACGTCTTTGGAGTGTGGGAGGAAACCGGTGCTGCCTGAGAAAACCCACGCGGCCACAGGGAGAACCTACAACCTCCATACAGACAGCACCCAGAGTCAGGATTGAACACGGGAGTCTGGCGCTGAAAAGCAGCAACTCTACTGCTGCGCCACTGTGCAACATGGAAGGGATGCAAACCAGGGAGGTGTGTGATAATGGGGTATGTGTGCCATGGTAGAAGCAGTCATCTCCTCAGCAATATTCCCAGTGCGATTGCTGCCAACTGATCCAAACAGATCACGACCTGTCCATTTACAATTGAGCTCACAAGGAATGAAGATTCGGAACCAATTGAATTTATAACATTATCTCCAAATTTATGGTGATAGCGTTGTTACATTTTATACATTGGTACCCTTTTTGAGTGTTATCAGGAGTGGAATAACTATGGAGCAGGATGTAGAGCTAGTTCATCCAACTTAGACATCTGAAGCTAGGAACATTCATCCAGAAGCTAAGGTGCCGGAGATGATATTTATCCATTGCATTTATATGATTACATTTTATTGCGATCTGAAGAGCCAAGGATACCATCACCCGAATAAAAACAATAATGTAGAATTTTATAAAATGGAACCAATGAGTCTCCTAAGAATTATATTAACAAGTTTTCATATTAGGAATTACTATAGCAGGCTCTAAAGCCAGGTACCATTTGAAAGATACGTGAGACAAAAGAGCTTGTCAAGAAGCAAAGTCACCAATGCCACTTTTCTACTTCAGTACGGTTCTCAAAGTCAGGATGACTTTACCAAGTTCCTTGGTCGTGCAACAAATCAGTGGGACTTTTTATTAAAAAACCCTTGCACTGGGTTAATAAACTGCAGCCAATGTACGACTAAAACCGAGTTTGTACGTTAATTCTCCCTAATGTGTAGGAGTGGATGTGGAAGTGGAATAACATTGAACTAGTATGATCCGATGATCGCTGACTGGTCGGTGTGGACTCGGTGGGCCGAAGGTCCTGTTTCCATGCTGTATCTCAAAAACTAAAGTAAATTAAAACTAGAGTCAGTCATTCAATGGTTTATTTATTGTTACATGTACACAAGATGTACACAAGCATAGACACAAAATGCTGGGGTAACTCAGCGGGACAGGCAGCATCTCTGGAGAGAAGGAATGTGTGACGTTTCGGGTAAAGACCCTTCTTCAGACCCGAGTCTCGACCCGAAACATCACCCATTCCTTCTCTCCAGAGATGCTGCCTGTCCCGCTGAGTTACCCCAGCATTTTGTGTAAATCTTCGGTTTAAACTGGCATCTGCAGTTCCTTCCTACATGAGATACAGTGAAATATTTCTTCTGCATGCTATCAGGTCAAATCATACATGGGTACAATAGATCCTCTTCTAGAACAGCACACAGAGGGGCACCACATTCCAGCGCCGTCTTACATCGCCCAAGTCTCCGAAAACTCCGATCTTGGGGTAAGAAGTCAATCCAAGATATCGCTTTGAGACAAGTTATTTTAATACCTGGGCCATTCTACAATTGACCAGGACTAACTCTCACCTAAGTTTCAAGCAGAAGGCTGACACCAAGGACATTTGGAATGGTCTCTGGCTGTTAGTGAAAGTAGTTTAGTTTAGTTTAGAGATACAGCGCAGAAACAGGCACTTCGGCCCACCAAGTGCACGCCATCCACCCTGCACATTAACACTTATACCAAGCCATTAACACTATTCTACACACTTGAGGGACTATTTACACTTATACCAAGCCAATTAACCTGTAAACCTGTACTTCTTTGGCATGTGGGAGGAAACCGAAGATCTCGGAGAAAACCTACGCGATCACGGGGAGAACGTACAAAAGTCATTTTGACAGCACCCAGAGTCGGGATCGAACCTGGGTCTCCGGCGCTAAAAGCGCTGTAAGACAGCAGCCGCTGCTCTACTGCTTTGCCACCATGCCGCCCAAGTCCACACCGACCATCAACCACCGGTTCATACATCAACCACCAGTAGTGTTAGGGCAATTTCAGAAGTGATTTTGGTTTGGCAGCAGCGGAATCCAGGGAAGGATTTTGTGTTCCTCCTGTCCCACAAAGACACATTGGAAACATTTAAATGTGTTACCTCTCTGAAAGCTTTTGGGCCTACTGTCTTCTGATGGCCCTGTGTTCGAGCAGAGGTCAGTAATGAAGCCCATTTAAGCAACTGGAATGAAAATGAATGTTTGGGATTGAACAATATTATTAAAACTTGGCTTTTGAATCTCAGTGAGACTTTTCCTTAATTAGAAGCTGCCTGCCTGAAATGGCATTTGGGTAACAAGAAAGGAACTCAGGACACAGTGCGTAAAATAGAGGATGATCTATTGCTGCTAGTTCATATCAGTGCGAAGAATTAGAATTGCCTCATATAGTTATTTGGTTTCACTAGCTGGTGGCTATTGATCAAACCATCTTATCTCTGAGGCAATAAACAATTCCAATCGTTTACCAGGACTTTATTGTCCTTGACAAGTTGTTAATCTTACCCTGGGATTAAATAAATTGTTTGTAAATATGGTGGATAATAGATAGTTTTCACACCACAACATTGAATAGTTTCACTCAGATATTGCTGGTGTTTGACTAAAAGTAAAGGGAAAATGTTTTTACCTTCTTCTCTCAAAGGAGAAATTTACACCTTTTTAAAATCTCTGCAGAGCGTAACGTTAAAATATTATACTGCCGTGTTTCTAATCATGAGCACACATAAGCCACGTTGATTGGCACAGTGCTTCTCATCTTGATAAATTGCAAGATTGCCCTCTTGTATTTATTTAAATGATGAACAGAGCTGGTGAGTTGCGAGGGAGGTTTGACCCCTAATTATTAATTATCTAATCATGTCACAGGAGGGTGCAGTCTCTCTGGTGCCACATGTAATAAAGCTTTACTTCCACACACTGATTCGGCCATCAAAGACACAGCAAATGAAAAAAAGTACAATATATCCAGAATAAAGACATTGACGATCAGAATGGGTCGGCTGGGCTTATATTCATTGGAATTTAAAAAGATGAGAGGGGATCTTATGGGAACATATACAATTATTAAGGGATCGGACAAGCTAGATGCAGGAGAAATGTTCCCGATGTTGGGGGAGTCCAGAACCAGGGGTCACAGTTTAAGAATAAGGGATAGGCCATTTAGGACTGAGATGAGGAAAAACATTTTCATCCAGAGAGTTGTGAATCTGCCACAGAAGGTGGTGGAGGCCAATTTATTGGATGTATTCAAGAGAGTTAGATAGAGCTATTAGGGCTAACGGAATCAAGGGATATGGGGAGAAAGCAGGAACGGGGTCCTGATTCTGGATGATCAGCTGGCTTGAAGGGCCAAATGGCCTACAGCTGCACCGATCTTCTATGTTTCTATGTTTCTATGATCAGTTCTCCCTCCTCCCCCTCCCTCCCCCCCTTGTCAATCTTTGCACATCCCCAATCCTTTCCACTTGTGTTCTTATGACCGTTGGCAGGACTATTTATCCTCCTGGGATAAATAAAGTTCTATTGTATCGAATCATATCGGAGATCATTTGAGTCAATTCGCCTTTTATTTTGGCACTTTTTGTACTTCCAGTAGATTCATAATAGTTAGTTGGTGGGTGACGAACTCTTACTGCAATTTTTCATGCTTCGATGAATTCACTCCTAAATTATTGTGTACTGTTGTGGTCTCCTTACTTAAAGCAGGCTATCTTTAGTTGCACAGTCTCTTGCCCAGAGTAGGTGAATCGAGGTCCAGAGGATATAGGTTTAAGGTGAAGGGTAAAAGATTTAATAGGAATCGGAGGGTAGCTATTTTTCACACAAAGGGTGGTGGATGTATAGAATAAGCTGTCAGATGATGTAGTTGGGGCTGGGACTATCCCAACATTTAAGTTAGACAGGTACATGGACAGGACAGGTTTGGAGCGATATGGGTCAAACGCAGGCAGTTGGGACTCGTGTAGCTGGGACATGTTGGCCGGTTGGGCTGAAGGGCCTGTTTCCACACTGCATCACTCTATATTTGTCTTACAGGGAGTGCAACAAAGGCTCACTAGAGTGAATCCTGGGGTGAGAGGGTTGTGTTATGAGAAGAGATTGAGTGCAACGTGCCTGTATCTTCTTATGTTTCGATGAAAAGGTGATCTCATTGAAACACTCCAAATTGCTGGACATTTGACAAAGTAGAGTTGGAAACATATCCTCAGAATGAGTGGCTTTTTAGTATTGAAATGAGGAGAAAATATCTGAAAATTCTATTGTTTTCATACAAATTATCTTCATAGTACGGTTAATGCACACTCCTGCATTTCCTCAAGTTAATCACATTTCAATCTTTTATCTTTTAGATTTAAGCATACAACATCGTGGTGGTAATTCCAGCCCTTTAAAACATAGAAACATAGAAAATAGGTGCAGGAGTAGGCCAATCGGTCCTTCGAGCCAGCACAGCCATTCCATATGATCATGGCTGATCATCCAAAATCAGTGCCCCGTTCCTGCTTTCTCCCCATATCCCTTAATTCCGTTAGCCTAAAGCCCTAACAGCTGTATCCAACTCTCTCTTGAAAACATCCAGTGAAGTGGCCTCCACTGCCTTCTGTGGCAGAGAATTCCATAGATTCACACCTCTCTGGGTGAAAATGTTTTTCCTCATCTCAGTCCTGAATGGCCTACCCCTTATTCTTAAACTGTTCAACTATTCAGAAGGAAGCCTGAGTGCATTTCTTCTACATTTATTGTGGCCAACAAGACAAAAAGCATTCACATGAGTTAATGGATGAATTGTTGAAATGCTGGACAAATAAAAACAAATGGTGATGCTTAGAGATATGCGTAACAAACATTTTTGGCTTTCGTTTGGATTACTCCTATTTACCTGCGATGTTACAAGACAAATAGGATTTTGAAAAGGATGTTTCTGACTCAACCTCTTACAAGGTTTACAATTTATTGATCTCTGATCATTGAAGTTAATTCATAATCAAATCTGGGCATCAAAAGAAAATGAGTGAACAGACATGCAGGCTGGGATTTTCCAAACAGGAGAGAGAAGGGATATTTAAAGGCGAGCTGATTGAATAAAATCCATTTAATATCTAATGTTAGAATTAGCCCCTAATTAATCTATTGCTTCTACCTTAGCAAACATCATCCTATTTCTGATTTCTTAACAGTTCGTTCATATTCAGGATGTAGTCATTTTCTTCAATAGTGAATGAAGAATGCATTTCCAGAAAATTATTAATTCTCCATATTTATGCAATCAATATCATCATTACAGTGGCCAAGCAAGCATCAGGAAGAAGTAGCACTGTCAAGATGGTCAGATGCTATTTAAACTTCTTAATTCAAACACAACGTCCTGAATAGAACATCAAATATACACAGAGAAGTAGAGCACAGGAGCTTTGATTCCATCACAAGATATTCAAGTAATCATATTGAGATCACTGCAAATATTAGGTGGCACAGTAACACAGTTGGTAGAGCAGCTGCCTCATTGTTGCAGAGATTATGGTTCGGTCCTGACCTCGGGTGCTGTCTGTGTGGAGTTTGCACGTTCTCCCTGTAACCACATGGGTTTCCTCCAGTTGTTCCGATTTTCTCCCACATCCAAAACAGGTATTGGCCTACAAAACACGGATTTGTAGGTTAATTGGCCTTTGTGTATTGCCTGTAATGTGTAGGGTGAGGATGCGAAAATGAGATAACATAGAACTAGTGTGAAAGGGTGATCAACGTGAACTCGGTGGGCTGAAGGGCTGCTTCCATGCTGTATCCTTCAATCAATTGATTATCATTAATCATATAATATGAATCAATAGATAATCATTCAGCAACAGTGGCAAGAGTCTGTGCAATATTGCTCGTGTCAGTCATGGGTATCAGATCTTCAATTTTTTTTCCAAAGCCCTTCCAGCTTTTACGAAGATGTTGCCAGGTCTCAAGAGTCTGAGCTATAGGGAGAGGTTGAGCAGGCTGGGAGTCTATTCCTTGGAGCACAAGAGGATGAGGGGTGATCTTATAGAGGTGTATAAAATCATGAGAGGAATAGATCAATATTGAATGGCAGAGTAGACTAGATGGGCCGAATGGCCTACTACTGCTCACTTATGACCTTCTGACTGAATAGATTCCACAATATTCCCCCTGTTGTTGTCTCTTGCATAGAGTTGGAGAATCGAGGACCAGAGGACATAGGTTAAATGTGAAGGGGAAAAGATTTAATAGGATTCTGAGGGGTAACTTTTCCACACAAAGGGTGATGGGTATATGGAACAAGCTGCCAGAGGAGGTAGGTAAGGCAGGGACCTTTGCAATGTTTAAGAAACAATTAGACAGGTACAAGGATAGGACAGGTTTGGAGGGATATGGGCCTAGTGTAGCTGGAACTTGTTGGCCGGTGAGGGCAAGTTGGGCCGAAGGGCCTGTTTCTACACCTTGTGACTCTTTGACTCTATAACCTTCTAATAATTTATTCACTCATCTGCTCAAAAATACAGGTTAAGATCAGAACAAACTTCAGGACGACAGAATCAGAATGGAAGTGTGATGTCTAATTTTAATTGCTACTGACCCTCGCAACATGTTTTCCTCAAATCTATGTTGAGTAATATTATTTTTATTAATCAAACCTTATATCGAATGTTTAAGAAGCAATGTACATTGTAAACATTACTGCACATGTGAGTTCCACACATACCTCATTCACATTCAATTACTGTACTTTGTTAAAGAATGGGTCGACTGGGTTTGTATTCACCGGAGTTTAGAAGGAAGAGAGGGGATCTTATAGAAACATATAAAATTCTAAAGGGTCAGGCTCGATGGAGGAAAAATGTTTCTGATGTTGGAGAAGTCCAGAACCAGGGGTCACAGTTTAAGAATAAGGGGTAGGCCATTTAGGACTGAGATGAGGCAAAACATTTTCAGCCAGAGAGTTGTGAATCTGTAGAATTCTCTGCCACAGAAGGCAGTGGAGGTTAATTTATTGGGCATTTTCAAGAGAGAGTTGGATAGAGCTCTGAGGGCTAATGGAATCAAGGGATATGGGATAAAAGCAGGAACAGGGGTACTGATTTTGGATGTTCAGCCATGATCATATTGAATGGCGGTGTTGGCTCGAAGGGGCAAATGGCCTACTCCTGCACCTATTTTCTATGTTTCTATGCTTCTATAACAAGAATTTTCTGATATCCAATATTTTCCTTTCTCACATATTGCAATGATCCTTAATTTGAATGGTTTCAAAACCACTGACTTTGGTGCATTATTTAGTTGTTTCTTCATTTATGAGCTGAGCAAATGATGGACTAAGAACAATTCTTCCAGCCAAGTTGGAATGGAGCAATTCACATTGATGTCCAATTTTAAATTTGAATTGATTTGGCAAGGAACGAGCTCTCTCCCATAATTCTGAACTGGATCGTAAATTGTCAATAGGATCACAATGACATGCCAGCTGACTCCCAACAGGGAAGCCTCAGTGACTTTAGGAAGTATAAGTAAGTGTGCATATAAATTATCCTCGAAGGAGGCAATGGTGGGGAGTCAGATCTGTATGATGGACTAGGCTACTTCCACTATGCTCTGCGATTTCTTGCCGCCTTGGGCAGAGTTGTTTTTCTAAACAAGCCTGCTTGCTTGGCATGTGATGCTGTTAGCAGCTAACTCTTTCTTACTGAAAATCCCGTTTAACCCTTATGTTAAAAGGAGCAGGGTAGCTAGGAGGAGAGAGAGAAAGGGACAGAGGAAGTGCAGAATACCTGAAATTTGCACCCTGGATCCCTGAAAATGGGTGTCAGGGGTTATGGGGAGAAGGCAGGAGAATGGGGTTAGGAAGGGGAGATAGATCAGCCATGATTGAATGGCGAAGTAGAACTGATGGGCCGAATGGCCTAATTCTGCTCCTATCACTTCTCGCTTTATGACCTTATGTTCATGCTGTTGGATTGTGGGCTACCCAGGTATAATATGAGGTGCGGTTCCTTTAGTTTCCATTTGGCCTCACCCTAACAGTGGAGGAGGCTGAGGACAGTCAGGTTCAAAGGGGGTTAAAATGGTCGGCAGCCAGGATATCCAAACAACCACGGGCTGACAGAGCACAGGTGTCAGGCAAAGTGGTCATCTTTTCTGCATTTGGTCCCATTTATGTACAGGAGGCACCATTGAGAGCACTGAATGCAATAAACAAGGTCGGAGAAGGTGAATCTCTGCTCCACCTGGAAGGGCTGTTTAGGTCCCAGGATGAAGGTGAGAGAGGAGGTTTAGGGGCAGCTTTCACACCTTCTGCAGCTGCAGGCAAAAGTGCTTGGGGAGTGCGAGGGATGGGTGGGGAGGGTTGAGTGAACCGAGAGGTCACAGAGAGAGTAAAAATCAAAGTGCTGGAGGAACTCAGTTGGTCAGGCAGCAGCCGTGGAGGGAAATGGCCGGCTGACGTTTCAGGTCAGGATGGGCTCCTTCTTCAGACTGAGAGAAGGGTCCCGCCCAAAGCGATGTCTATCCCTTTCCATCCACAGATGCTGCTTGACCTGCTGAGTTCCTCCAGCACTTTGTTGTGCTCAAGATTCCAGCATCTGCAACCACTTGTGCCTCCAGTCACGATGGGAATGGTCCCTGTGTAATGCAAAGGTATGAGGAAGGAAGATGGGACTGGTGGTGTCCAAACAACTTTTTTAGACAAAGGGTGGTGGGCGCATGGAACGAGCTGCCCGAGGAGGTAGTTGACGCAGGTATTATCACAATCTTTAAAGAAACATTTGGACAGGTACATGGTTGGGACAGGTTTAAAGGGATATGGACCAAATGTAGGCAGGTGGGACTAGTGTAGATGGGGCATGTTGATCGGCATGGGCAAGCTGTACTGATGGGCCTGTTTCCACGCTGTATGACTCTCTATGACCTCTATGTCCACCACAATTAAAGCGGCACGGTGGCGCAGAGGTAGAGTTGCTGCCTTACAGTGAATGCAGCGCCGGAGACTCAGGTTTGATCCTGACTACGGGCGCCGTCTGTAGGGAGTTTGTACGTTCTTCCCGTGACCTGCGTGGGTTTTCTCCGAGATCTTCGGTTTCCTCCCACACTCCAAAGACGTACAGGTATGTAGGTTCATTGGCTGGGCAAATGTAAAAATTGTCCCTACTGGGTGTAGGATAGTGTTAGTGTGCGGGGATCGCTGGGCGGTACGGACCCGGTGGGCCGAAGGGCCTGTTTCTGCGCTGTATCTCTAAAATCTAAAATCTTTTTAAAAAATCTAAAATGTGTGTGACAACAGGAGGACAGTTTTTCTGTGTCCTTCCCATTCTATTTCTGATGGTTTGACGCCATCATAATCAATTAATGGGTGTTGGGGAATTCTGGTTCTTACCATTGGAACTACACAAGGAAGATAATAAATGGAAATTCATGCTAATCGGCCACCATTGAAACCCACATGATGAAATTAAAGAAATCATTAAGAGGCCTTCTTCTGTATTAACAGGCTGATGGGACTTAATATGCTGTTCAGGACACGTCTCTGTGTGACTTAATATTCTGGCTATTTGTATATTCAAGGAGCTATCCCTCAACACGGTAGCAACAGTTGGTATATTTTGGAAGTCTGGTGTTTACAGCTCAGAACCTTCATATCAGTCACAGTATTTGAAAATCCAAAGGGGTTCTGATGGTTGGGATGTGTCCCCATTGTAAATATGTAATGGTGCAAAGTTGCCAGTCCACATTCAATGGGTGTTAAAGTTAAGTAGGTAATTATGGCCAATGAAACTATAGTCAATCATTTACAGTTGTCTTTGTGTTAAAAAAGGATAAAACATGACCGTATTTTGAGTTTGGGGAATTTCTGAGACGGTCTCCAAAAGTCTGTCTTTTGTGATAAAGAAAGACTTCTATATCTACCAGCTTCAGTGTCTCCAGTGACTCATTTCACAGACGTATCAGTCTTCAGCAGTTCAGGCATGCACTGAAGTGTTCCAGGCTCCATCCAACCACTGGGGACATCTCCTTTCACCAAACCTGCTGGTGGCCAAGTAGCCATGGCAGAGAGAAGTCCCAGCCAAGTAGTCCTTTTACTCTGAGCCGCACCATTGGCTCGGAGATGTGCTTTCAGAATAAACAAAGGCTCTGCTGCATGTAAGTAGAAAACGTTGGTGTGCCAAGTTCCAGCCTCAGTCAAGATCTTTCTGTCTCACTCCTGCCCGATTTATGGATGGAATGTGCCAACAGGGGCCAAGATATTTTTGAGAGACCACACTAATAAATATAAAAGATTGTTCCCTTTCTAACATTTAATCAGATGTGGCAGTTTCCTTTGGTGTACTTCCATTTAAAATGTTTCATTGGCAAGATTAATCTAGACTCCCAGTGCATTGACTCTGAATTATATTAGAGAAGAAAGGGGGATAATTTTATCCTTAAGAGCTATTAAATCTTAAATAAGAAAACAAAATGTTGTGCATGCTGGAAATCTGAAATCTCTTTCCTGACCTGCTAACTATTACCCGCATTTTCTGCTCTTATTTTAGTTTCTAAAAAACTTGAGTGTATGGTTTAGTTTAGTTTTTTAGTTTCGAGATACAGCACGGAAACAGGCCCTTCTGCCCACCGGGTCTGCACCGCCCAGGAATCCTCGCACATTAGCGCTATCCTACACATACGAGGGACAATTTTTTTACACATACACCAAGCTGACGAACCTACAAACCTGTACGTCTTTGGAGTGTGGGAGGAAACTGAAGATCGGAGAAAACCCATGGGGAGAGCGTACAAACCCATGGGGAGAGCGTAGTCGGGATCGAACCCGGGTCTCCGGTGCTGCAAGCGCTGTAAGTCAGCGACTCGACCGCCGCGCCAGCGTGCCGCCCCAAGTTTGATGTAAAACAAGCTTCTCCCTTTATATTTCAGTTTTCAATAAATGGTTTTTGTTTTTGATTTGCATTTTTACTTGAAGAAAATATCATATGGGATCTTGGGAGGTGTTTCCAGCTGTCAAAGTAATTGAGCATTCCTGCCCGTGGCCCTAACATTGATTGTTATCACACACTCACTCCTTCCTACCCAAAGTAAACATTTATAGAATTATCATCCTTTCACATTTAAAAAAAATATATGCCTAACTTGGACAGGTTTTTGGAAAGTTTACTTCTTGTAATAAATAACTATAACTTGCGTAGTTCAATGTTTCGAAAGCCAAAGTGCATTTAAAAAAAAAATCTGAACATGATGGACCAATTAGGCAATACAGCAAACTGCCTTCACATGACATTATTTAAATAGGTAATTTCACCAGGATTAGAGATTGTACCGACAGTGATCATTGTTGTATATTAATTAAAATTGGTGGATTTTTTTGGCCTATTTTACCTTAACAATATTATTTTATATAGCATGTACATTTTAATATCCAATGTTACAGGAGAAAGCACATCTTTTCAGGCGATTTATCCAAAAGATAGCTGATAAATGTGTAAACATTCACAATTGTTGGGGAGGCAGGATTTTGGATGGATTTTATGTGTGATTACAGCAATAGACAGGAGCACTTAATTTAAGTAATAGCTCACGTTATCTCATTTTGAAGGAAGCTCAAAGGGGATATATTGAGATAAAGACTGAAACCTCTTTGATATTTATTAGCAAAATGTGAAGAAAATCCTTTGAAAATTCTAATCTCTTCAACAAATGTACGGATCTTAAAGCAGGTTAGAAAAATGGAACTATTTAACAGATTCTCCAAAAAAAAAAGAGGTATAAACATTATTTGTAAATAGAGTAAAATAAATTATCTTATCAGGATTACACAATAGGCTGTCCCATTGTGTTCTGACCGTTTTCAATCCCTCCCCACAGGTTCTTTCACACTCCCCCCACCTCACAAACCTCCCCTTTCACAGCTAACACCAAACTGGACGCAGTGCCTCCTAACTTTAAAATAAAGAGATTGAGAAGAGGACCAGACTTTTTATTACATTACTCATGTGGAGGGCTCAGCTGGGTTTAAAGCATATCCAAGAATGTCGTGCTCATGCAAGTTATCATTTTCCTTGGCAGCTTTTCTTAAGCTCTTAAATAAGATTGGATGATGTGCCTTGAATTACAACAAAGTAAACTTGAATCCAAACAGAAAAGTGAGTATTTTTTTGGTGGCATTGAATTTGCCTTTAACAACTGGTAAAAAATAAATCCTAATTTCACATTTTAAGCAGGATTTCATTTTTTCCGTCTTTGATTAAAGTTAAATGTATTTGCACTGATTGTTTGAAAGGGATTAGACTCTACCTATGTGGCTCATTTACTTGCTGGTTCAGAGGTGCTTATCATTTGCTCTTGTCCCTATCAGTCAGTAGCTGGAAGGTACAAATCTCTAGTTCTTAAGATGGTGTATGAAGCAGATTTTACAGCTCTTGTCCTGATTAGTCCAGTTAGCCTATAAAGACCAGGGATGTTTACAGGGAATGTTATAAGGGAAGTAGGGGTTAATTCCCCAGGTCTTTCCCTCTTTCCCAAGGGGTTAGCCTGGCAGTCTGGTTTGCGCACACAGGAGGTCTGACAGGTAGCTGGATTTGTGTAAGCAGCTTGCATGAGAGCCAACAAGGAAACTGAACGTTGTGGATTAGTTTTGGATTATCTTGTCAAAGTGAAGTCTGGCGGACAAACTGCAGGAGAAATAACGCAATCTGTTAAGGGAGAATACTGTTGTACATCCCGGAACAGAAAGCTGTCATTTTTCAGAAAACTGACTAGTAATTTACAAGCATTTTGATCCATTAGCTTGGTTTCTATTTTCTTTAATAAACAATAAAAAAAGATCTGCTTTTAACATTTTAACACAGTCTTACGTGTCATATATTGCAATATTAGATTTGAATATGATTGATAAATGTCTTACTGGAATATTTACTTAATCCTGCAAAAATGACAGATATTTAATCTTTATATAATCAGAAGTAGGGAAATGTACTTATTTGAAAAATGGAAGAAAGTCATTCATTTTACAAATTACCGATTAGCTAAAACATTATTTTTACATTAGATGTATTTAAGAAATAATTTACTAAATGAATACCTTATATACCTGGTATTTTATATGACATATATATGATTGTTAATTATTCATGGAATTAACATTTCTAGGCCTGGGTGCAATATATCAAAATAAAAGATTGCTGTTCAGTTAAAATAAACACAGATTGCATAAATTTCCATAATTCCATCTCATAATATTCAAAGGAAGTCCCATTTATCTTCCCTGAAATTAATTTGAGAATCATAAGGAAAATAAAAGACTTTTCAACCCAAAGTTGAACATTTGCTGTGATTAGATCTGAAAATAAGGGATTACTGAGCAGTAAAATAATTCTAATGAAACAAAGTGAGGTAATTAGTCCTGCATTTCATGTCAGTGTTTTGCCATTGCAGTTTATAGAAACTCAGCATTTCCACAACTCTCAGCAATGTTCTGCATTGTAGAGTTTATTTTCACCATGCTGAGTAAATGAATTGTGGAGATCCTCTTATTAATGTGAGGGCTACACTGATCAAATTACAGTAATAGGTGAACAGAGGGATCTGAAAGCTCTGGGTCACCGGAGGGACCTTTACATCGTCAATGTTTTGTTTGTACCTAAAAGTAAAACAGAATTGCAAGGTGCATGACAGGTGGAAATGTAATTCCATATCTTGTATTTCTGCTGTTCTGAATTGCGTGTGGACCATCACCAACACTCGGAGCTCCTCTCTGAAGCAAAAAAAATGCTCATCAAGGTCTGATTTCACACTTAGGAGCCTGACACCATTCCCAGCTCAGCTTACCTAAAAGCTATTACACGGTTCCTGCTCCGCTTCAGAGACTAACCTGGGAGGTGAACCGGTGAAAATTAAACGCGGTCATTAGCCCACAGGCATGGAAATCTGGCTGGGATCCTGGAGATTTTCATAAGGCAGTCACTTGTGAGTGTGGAATTTAAAGGCTTCCAAAGTTACTGCTTCAGATTATAAATGCAGAATGCCTGCCACAGACAGCTAAAGTTCTTTTTATTCTGGTCCTATTCGTCTTCCTTGAGCTAATGCATTTACAAACCCTTCGGATTTGTCTTCAACAACCAATATCCTCCCTCCATTTCAGGCAAGCTGCCTGTTGAGAAACTTATTTCATGCCTGCAAGTGCCAATCGCATTAAAGTGCAGACTTAGAGCCACAACAGATCAAGTCCCAGGCTCAGGTACCCCAGGGGTTAGGTCTGCCCAATACTCACCACAGTAACAGCAGTTTCTGCAAAAAAAGCTTCACTTTCAGTGAGGGCTTGTACTCATTCTACAGCGTTAAGAATTAATTTCCTCACAAAATTGAATTTCTACATTTTCAAAAATGAACAGTCTGGAATCCATTAGGTCTTGACTTCCGTCATCAACATGTGAAATACTTTTTCATATGTGCAGGATGGTCTTGGATGAAGAAGGTCACAAAGCCTATTTTATTAACACAAAGCAATCCTAAACCACAGCCTCAGTTCTTCTCACTGGCATCCAAATTGCTCTTAGACTTTTCCACAACTCTCAGCAATGTTCTGCATGAAGTAGTTCCTGATATCAATTTAAAAACTATATTTTACTCATTTGAACCTGTATCCCTTCATTCCACCCCATAAATGTAATTTAAAGTTTCATTTAATATACCAATCTTTCACATAATTCAGATAATTGACAGTGGGGGATAGTCGTAGAACATAGAATATATAACAGTACAGCACATGAACAGGCCCTTTGGCCCATAATGTCTGTGCCGAACACGATACCAAGGCAAAACAATCTCATCTGCCTGCACACGATCCATATTCCTCCATTCTCTGCATATCCATGTAGTTTCCTAAAAGCCTCTTAAATGCCACTGTCACATCCACTTCCACAACTACCACTGGCAACATGTTCCAGTGACCCACCACTCCATGTATAAAAAAGCTAACACAAGCATCTCCTTTAAACTTTCCCCTCTGACCTCAAAGCAATGCCCCCTCGTCTTTGATATTTCCACCTTGGGGGAAAAAAGTTCTGATTGTCTACCCTGTCTATGCCTCTCATAATTTTATATACTTCTATCAGGTCTCCCCTCAACTTTCATTTAATATCTTCCAGAAAAAAACAATCAAAGCCTGTACAACCTCTCCTTGCTGCTAATACTCTTTAATCTGGGCAGCATTCTAGTAAAAAATATATTTAATTTCCCCAGTGGGAATTGAACCTTAGTCTTCTGTGTGATGGTCGGGGACATGTACCACAAAACTACTGAGGAATGAAGTCTTGTAGTTCTATCCAGAACGCTTGAAATTCTCACATTTCCCAGTGAACATAAGTGAATTAAATATTGAAGGTGCAGACTGATCAGCAGAGTGTTAATGGATACGAAAAGCTAGGTCTAAAGAAGGGTCTCGACCCGAAACTTCATCCATCCCTTTTCTCCAGAGATGCTGTCTGACCCGCTGAGTTACTCCAGCTTTTTGTGTCTACTTACATAGCACAATAAGTTTGATCAAACCCTTTACTGACTTACATTCTGTTATCTCATTGTGGTTCAACAATCCATTGGCTTTGTTGATTATTACCTTGCACATTTAACGTCGACCCCATAAAGATTCCTGGGTATCCTGTCACTTCATTCTATTCCAACACCAGTCATTGACAAGTCACGTCTATAAATTCTCCTGCTATTGCCAAGGAATTCATTCCATTAGAGATTTTATACCCAACAAACAGCTAACAATGCCCATTGTTATCATTGTTTATCATTGTTACTTCTTTGCATATCTTTTATTTATTGTTCTTTATCTCTCCACATCACCGTCTATATCTCCTGCTTCCTTTATCCCGTGACTTTCAGTCTGAAGAAGGGTCTCGACCTGAAACATCACCCATTCCTTCTCTCCAGAGATGCTGCCTGTCCCGCTGAGTTACTCCAGCTTTTTGTGTCTATCTTCAGTTTAAACCAGCATCTACAGTTATTCCTTACACATAAATAGTTTTAAAATATTTTCCAGTCTGAACTAATGTAAACTTAATACTCAGTCATTTTTAAAATTATTATCAAGACAGACATAATTGGCAAAGGCAATATTTATCTCTTATGCATTGCCTTTCGAGTAACTATTCTTCATTTAAATTTGATATGTCCACTCCAATTCAGTAATTTTCACAATTACCTGAGGGGTAATCCAAGCATGACACAGCACAGAATAAGGATAAGCTGCCAATTTGGTCATCGTCTTTTGTAAAGGTATGCAATTAGTTCAAATGGCTTGGTATTTTTTTAACTTTCAAGTACGTATCTAATTTCCTTTTGAATGCTGCACTGAGTCTATTTCTACTGCCCTTTCAGGGAGCTGCATCACAGAACGTAAAATCTTGCTTCCTCAAATCGACTCTGACTCTTTTGACAAATACCTCCAACCTGTGATCTTCAGGACTTCTGCCACTGGAAGCAGTTCCTTCTTATTTATTTAATCTAAAGTAAATTTCCTTTTAATATCCTCTACTTTGTGGAGAACAAGTGTTTTATATCCATACAACTTCTGCCCATTTCAACTCAAAGAACATTAACAAAAACATATTATAGCATTAACGGTATTAATACTGGTATAATAGCATTAATCGTACTTAATCATATGCCCTATGAAAACCGAATGACACAACATCGACTGAAATGCAACACTTTCTGTTATACTGGCATTTCATGGCTGGTGTGTGGGCTGGTGTGGGGTAGTGGTGAGCACCCTACAATATTGCAAAGAGGAATGTCATGCTCTTCGTGATTTATAGTTTAATTAGACGATAAGATCTTAAGAAAGGACATCAGGCCTCTACGTAGAATATTTGAACAGCCTTTTGCGTTTCTCAGTCACATCATCAGCTTGCAGTTGGAGCTTTACCAGGGAAATCTGTGGTGGCACTTGGCCCGAACACACCCCACTACCCCATACCCATGGCCCTGCCCCACCCCAGTCCCAGCCCCAACCCTCATATCAGTGCTCATTTCTTTCCAACTCTTTTTTTTTACTCAACGTATCATTTAATGTAATCATAAATAGTAAAGTAACAAGTGATTGCTGCCCATGCTATTATTTCCCAGTGGTTGATATTCCTCATTGGTGAAATCTGCTTTAGTTCAATATTGATCCACTTATTCTATCCCAATTATTCTGTCTTTCTATCATTCCAAAGTGGTGACAATTAAAAATAACTCAATGACGTTACTTATATGCTGTTTCAGTTTCCTAATCATTAAAATATTGGTACAAATGACAAGCGCTACTGTTAAGAAACAGTTAGACAGGTACATGGATAGGACAGGTTTGGAGGGATATGGACCAAGCACAGGCAAGTGGGATTAGTGTAGCTGGGACATTGTTGGCCGGTGTGGGCAAGTTGGGCCGAAGGGCCTGTTTCCACATTGTATCACTCTATGACTCTATGAAGTTGAGGCATTTAAAAACATTGTAAAATGGCTGGAAAGAACACGAGAAAAGATTGTGCACAGCATTTGAGTCTGCTCCATCTTTCAATCCATTGAATGATTGAGGGGAGGCCATTTTGGACTGAGATGAGGAAAAACATTTTCACCCAGAGAGTTGTGAATCTGTGGAATTCTCTACCATAGAAAGCAGTGGAGGCCAATTCATTGGACGTTTTCAAGAGAGAGTTAGATACAGCTCTTAGGGCTAACGAAATCAAGGAATATGGGGAGAAAGCAGGATCGGGGTACTAACTTTGGACGATCAGCCATGATCATATTGAATGGCGGTGCTGATTCGAAGGGCCGAATGGCCTACTGCACTTATTTTCTATGTTTCTAATACATTTATGGCTCATCCTCTATCTAAATTCCAGTTTCTAGCTCTATTCTCAAATTTCTCGATTCAGTTGGTAATCACAAGCTTATCAAGTCTCTGTTTTAATTCTGCTCAGTAACTGAGCTTTTCTCATTTTCATGGACATTCCAATAACCAACAAATGGAAGAAGAAATCTCTTCTGATCAGTTTTATACGGCTTGTCTTGTAAACTGTAGTTCCAGATTTCTCAGCCAAGAAAGACATCAAGGCAAAATTTACCCTATCAAACCCAAATCTGATTTAGTGAGATTATTTGATGTTTGACAAAATATTAGGCATTGCGGTCTGCGTCTACTCAATCTATCCTATCCAGTAATTATTCTAGTAAATATTTGTTCCATTAGGCAAGGAGATCCAATTTAGGCAATGTATTCCAGGTATGTATGCACTAAGGCTCCATATAATTGCAATGAGATTTCCTAAGTCTTAACCCAATCCTTCAGTAATAATGTTCTCGCAACATTTAACTTTCTAATTGCTTTGTGTGACTGCATGTTAACTTTCTGTCTAGGTCTTTCACCACTTACATTTTCCAGTCAATCGAATTAATTAATCAATTCAATCAATCTAAAAATAATATTATTTTCTATTTTTCTGACTCAAGGGGATTCTCTCACATTCTCCTGCATCGTATGCCATCTGCCACACGCTTATTTAAATGTTTGTATCATGTTGCTCTCCTCCTCACGGTTTACTTTCCACATTGGTTCATATCAACAGAAACATTGGATAAATTACCATCAATTCCCTCGCCTAAGTTGCTGATATAGATTGTAAACACTGTGTATTGGAGTATCCAGCCAGTTACAATCCACATAACTAAAAATAATCTGTTTATTCCTTGTGGGTTTTCTTTCAATTAACCCGCCATCAGTCCCTTTTAAATTGCTCTCAATTCCACCAGATCTAATTCTATATAACAATCTGTGACAAATGCAGATTGAGTGATAAAGTCATAGAGCCTTGGCCCACACTAGTCCATACGAACAAGATGCTGCGTCTAAGCTAAATCCATTTGACTGCACTTGGCCCATGTTTCTCTAAGGCTTTCTTATCCAAATTTCTATTTCATATGTTATCATTGTACCCG
The DNA here is from genome assembly GCF_053455715.1 of Rhinoraja longicauda. NCBI lineage: Eukaryota > Metazoa > Chordata > Chondrichthyes > Rajiformes > Arhynchobatidae > Rhinoraja > Rhinoraja longicauda. Next base: position 127,225,505 of record NC_135953.1, read on the forward strand.
CAGCACAGATTTGCTCTGGCAGCTTATTCTCATTCCCACCACTCTGAGAAAGTTACCCTTCGGATTCCTATTAAATCTTTCCTCTCTCATCTTCAAACTATCCCCTTTAGTCCTTGATTCCCTTACCTTGGGATAAAGATTCTGTACCTCCTCCATATCTATTGTCCTCGTGCTTTTATACAGCTCCATAACATCACCCCTCAGCTTCCTGTGCTTCAAGGAATGCAGTCAAAAATCAATCGTGTCAAAAGAGTTCAATTCTCATATGTACCGATAGCAAAACAATGAGTTTCTTACTTACAGCAGATTAATAGGCCTGTAAGCAATACCCAGCAAAATATGTAATCATTTTTTAAATTAAATAAATTAATAGTCCTGATACTAATGCAATAAAACCATGATATTTTTAGCGCAACCAAAGATGGTCCATAGAATTTCATTGTTGCTGAGGTCAGTATTTCACAGTGCTCAAGAGCCTGATGGCATTGGGAACAAACTATTCTTCACAATACCACCTGAAGAAGGGTCTCGACCTGAAACATCACCCACTCCTTCTCTCCAGAGATGCTGCCTGTCCTGCTGAGTTACTCCAGCATTTTGTGTCTATCTTCAATTTAAACCAGCATCTGCAGTTCATCACAAGCTATTCTTCAGCATGGCTGTCACGGTTTTCAGGCTCTTGTGTCTTCTTCCCCATGGTGGGAATGAAATGAGAGTGTAGCCAGGGTGTAGCCTGCCCGACCTCTCCCTCTAGCTCAGGATAAAAAGTCTAAATCACTGATTACAATACGATACGATATGATAAGATATGATACGATACGATACGATACGATACGATACGATAAGATAGAACTTTATTTATCCCAAGTGGGAAATTGATCTGCAAATGGTCATATAACACAAAATACATGAAACATGGAATTTAAAGTGATGAGTGCAAAGGATTGGGGATGTTTTGGTGGGGTGGGGTGGGGGGGGAGAGGGGAGTCAGTCTACCCCATGGCAGAAGGGGGAGGAGTTATCCAGTTTGATAGCTGGTCTCCTGTGGTGTTCTGTACTGCATCTTGGTGGAACCAGTCTGTTGCTGAAGGTACTCCTCAGGTTGACCAGTGTGTCATGGAGGGGATGAGTTGTGTTGTCCAAGGCGCTCCGCAGTTTGAGGAGCATCCTCCCCTCCAAGACCATCTCCCATCAGTGAAGAAAGATGGAGTCAGGTGATCAAAGTCAAGAGAATGGAGCGGGATGAGTGGGAATAAAAGAGTCTGGCCAACAATTGTCAACCCAAACAACTCAACAACAGCCACACCGATACAACTTTCCCCATTCTGACAAATTCTACTTTACAACCAGGTCTCCAAAGAGACAGAATCTTAATCACATTGTGCAAATGAAACCCATGCAAACAATTCAGTTGAATTAGCAAAGAGTTATGCATGCAGTCCTAAATCATCACATAATCAATGTCTGATCATAGATAGACACAAAATGCTGGAGTAACTCAGCGGGACAGGCAGCATCTCTGGACAGAAGGAATGGGTGTTTCGGGTCGAGACCTTCTTCAGACTGAGAGTCAGGGGAGAGGGAGACACAGAGATATGGAAGGGCAAGGTGTGAAAACGAGGCATCAAAAGAGATGGAGATCAAGGAACATGTAGAAGAGATCATTGTTAACTAGGAGAAGGTGACAACAAGGCAAACAGAGATAAAATGTAATCGGGGACAGTCAGACTGGTGAGAGAACTGGTAAGGGGAGGGATGGAGAGAGAGGGAAAGCAAGGGTTACTTCAAGTTAGAGAAAACAATATTAATTCCGCTGAGGTATAAGCTGCCCAAGCGAAATACGAGGTTTTGTTCCTCCAATTTGTGCTGTGCCTCACTCTAACAATGGAGGAGGCCCAGGACAGAAAGGTCGGTGTGGGAATGGGAGGGGGAGTTAAAGTTTTAACAGGCAGCAGATCAGGTAGGTTTAGGCGGATTGTGCGGAGGTGTTCAGTGAAACGATCACCGAGCCTGTGCTTGCTCTCACCAATATATAAATCGAGCCTTGTATTTTCAATCATGCATTTTTATAATTCAAAATAGGTGAATTATTAACTCGTGAGTTGCATCATATAAGTTTACTTGTAGAACTTGTGAGTGTGATGGCTGAAAAAGTCAGGTATGGGAACAAAACTGCAGTGGTAAGGTTATGTTTTGATGATCAGTTTGAAGTCCAGATCCTAAGTTAGAGTTCCATCAAAAGTACAAAGTTACTGCACGTTCAAAAATAATGAGAATGGAACGATTCATTTTTTTTACATCAAAGGAATTATTTCCAAAATGGAGCAGGACACTGACCAGAAGGGCCATCTGTGATTTATCATCACTGCATTGTATTCGTATTTCATAATACGATTAGGTTTTCAATATAAGATATATGATGCTGTTGCATGTTTACAAAACTCCCGGAAAAAAGATTTCCATGCTTCTTTTGTGAGGAACTAAATCCTTTTCAGTTAGAACAATATTGACCAATTCATGACTAAAGTTTGAAATTTCAACATGACTGATATTAATGTTTGCACAGTATGTGCATGCATTTTTTGACTATTCATTCGTTTGTTGGTAAAATTGTAAGATGAAAAGCTGAGTGTGCACATTTTTTTCATTATTGTTAATGCTTCACTTTCTTTAGTTCTGAATAATGATGGATATTAGCAAAGTAAATTTACAAGTGAAGCATATTTGCTTCTATTATTTGCATGTGTGTGGGTGTGTTTTAAATGCCGCTAAAATATTGTTGCCATGGCCACAACATAGGAAAAGGGGCAATTTATTTTGGACAACGCTAGTTTAGATCATAAGCATTTTGGAAAATCATTTTGCAATGGTTAAATGAATCAATATTTAACATTGTTTATTTACTAGTCACTAAATACGTTAAATATTTCAAAGTTTTTAGAAGTGCTAAGAGATGATACTCACCTGGTGACTGATTCTGTGGATGGGGCCAGTTTCTATCATAATGCTTTTTTGAACGAAAGCAAAGGATTTGTGTTGAGTGTCATTTTCACTTGAAGTTGTTTGATGTTTCGTCTGGTGTGTCTGACAGAGGTGATTTGATTGAGCAAAAATCAAACATAAATAAAACTCAGATCTATCATTAGGACTGTGAACAGAAACGTGGCTACCATTAAAACAGTGGATCTAGTTTGATTAGACATAGATTGGTGAAATGAGTCTTCATAAGCTACGCTATTTTTCCCATTTGTTGTCACTTCACAAGCAGCTGGAATATTTATAACAAAAATGGCATACAACTTTATTAACAAACACACTGTGACATTCATGCGGGTTACATTCTTGAAAAGCAGTGATTAATTCAAAAATGCACGATTTAAGCATTTGCATGACTATGCTGCCAGGCAAAATTTGAGCACATTATTTCAAAAATACGAACGTGTAAATTAGGCTTTGGTGTTAATTAAACAATTAATTAAACAAGCGTGTCATTTCAAAAATACGTAAAATGCGTAAAACAAACACATGTAAAACATGAGGAGCCTATATATATATATATATACTGCATGTATATGTAAACATAGCACAAAAAGTAAGGAAATTTGTGTTTGGTAGATTATTTCTTTATTGTAACAATGTTTCTTGGCAATAAATCTTATACCATTGGAAAGCCTGTTTATTTCCCTTTTAAATGGTGCCACATTTGTAAGGAACATGCATTTGTGGGATGAGCAGCAGAGCTGAGTATATGGGTTGCGCCCATGAAAAATTTGCCAAATCTTCTCTGCCAATGCCAAACAGCTTATTCTGCTGTTGCTATTGACTCTTGTTTTGAGCTTCTGGTACCCCCAGGTGCTGACAACCAGGTGCCTGATTGGCACCTGATTGGCAGCATCTGTGAGCATGGGCCCTGCTACAGTGGTCAGTAGGTGTCTGCTCCAAGAATCGGCATGCCACGTTTGACTGATCTGGATAGGGCCCGTGCGATAGGGCAACTTCAAGCTGGTGTTCCGCAAAACCAAGTTGCGGCATTATTTGGAGTGAGCCCTAGTACCATCTCCAAAGTGAAGACTAAGTTCCATATAACGGGGGATGTCAGAGACAGGCCGCGAAGTGGGCGTCCCAAGAAGACGACACCCGAAGAAGACCGTTTCCTCACCCTGTCAGCACTTAGGAACCGTAGGCTGTCTTCTACAGATTTGCAGTCAAGGTTTGCAGGACGATATGGCCGACGGCTCTCTGCCCAGACAATTCGGAACAGAATGCACGCAGCCGATCTCCGGTCTCATAGGGCTGCCAGGAGGCCTGCCATGACTGCCCTTCACCGTCAGGCCCGTTTGCGCTGGTGTCGGCAACACGTGCACTGGAACCTGAACATGTGGAGGAACGTTCAGCGATGAGTCCAGATTCTGCCTACGGCAGTTGGATCATAGGGTCAAAGTGTGGAGAAGACGCGGAGAACGCTATGCTGATTGCTGCACCGATAGAGTAACATCTTTTGGTGGAGGCAGTGTGATGGTGTGGGGCGGCATCTCCCTCACTGGAAAAACGAGGCTTGTCATCATTGGAGGCAATCTCAATGCAGAGAGATATCGAGATGAGATTCTGCAACCAGTGGCAATCCCATATCTCCACAGTCTGGGACCGAACTCTATCCTCCAAGATGACAATGCTCGCCCCCACAGAGCAGGGTTTCTCAGAGACTACCTCCAGAATTTGGGAGTGGAGAGGATGGAATGACCTACCAGCAGTCCTGACCTCAACCCCATTGAACACTTGTGGGATCAGCTTGGGCGTGCTGTTCGTGCCAGAGTGACCAACACAACCATGTTGGCTGACTTGCGACAAATGCTGGTTGAAGAATGGGATGCCATCCCACAACAGTGTGTGACCAGGCTGGTGACCAGCATGAGGAGGAGGTGCCAGGCTGTTGTGGCTGTGTATGGTTCTTCCACACGCTACTGAGGCTCCTGTTTATTAAATGAATAAATTGTTAAATTGCCAATATGTCTTGTTTCTTCAGACTTAAATCATTCAATCTACCAAACAACACCGAACAAGAGTCAATGGCAGAATAAGCTGTTTGGCATTGGCAGAGAAGATTTGGCAGATTTTTCATGGGCGCAACCCACATACTCAGCTCTGCTGCTCATCCCACAAATGCATGTTCCTTACAAATGTGGCACCATTTAAAAGGGAAATAAACAGGCTTTCCAATGGTATAAGATTTATTGCCAAGAAGCATTGTTACAACAAAGAAATAATCTACCAAACACAAATTTCCTTACTTTTTGTGCTATGTTTATATAAATACACACACACACACACACACACACACACACACATGTGTGTGTGTTTGTGTGTGTGTGTGTGTGTGTGTGGGGGGGGTGTATATATATATATATGATAAAATATGAGAAGATAAGAGAGAGAGATGATTGTTCCGTATAAAGTATTCATATTTAGTAGGGTTGAGTTTAGATTTTCCTATGGATAAGAAACTAGCTCATGGATTCATGCCAGGATTTGTTGATTCCACACATCATTAGGAAAACTTGTCTCTTTTTTAAACGGAAACCCTACTTGGCATTGCTACTGAAAATTGTACAATTGAAGGAAAATAAACAGTTCTGGAAATACTGCTTCATCGCTCACAAAAAAAATGCACTGAAGTCCATTACTAACGCAAGAAGCTTCTTAATTCAATATTCAAACTGTATTGAGGAAACAATGTTTGTAATACACTGGCCAATGTTGAGCTATTGGAGGGGGGCATGCCAATTTAATCAGTATTCCCGGAATATAACAGAAAATAATCAGTTAAATTTATTGATCCTGATTGCTTTCCATCTATCAAACAAAGTTTAGACTTTAGATTTAGAGATACAGCATGGAAACAAGTGTCTGAAGGTCTCGACCCGAAACATCACCCATTCCTCTCCAGAGCCTGTCCCATTGAGTTATTCCAGCATTTTGTGTCTATCTTTGGTTTAAACCAGCATCTGAAGTTCCTTCTTACACATGGAAACAAGACCTTCAGCCCACCGAGTCCGGGCCGACCAGTGATCACCCTGTACACTAGCACTATGCTACACAATAGGGACAATATTATAATGTGGACTTTAATAGCAACTGGGCTAAGGTTGGCCCTGTTACTGAGCTGAAATAAAACATACTCATGGATCACTCAGCAGGTCAAGCAGCATCTGTGAAGAGAGGCTCAGAATTTAGTCATGGGGTTATAGAGCCATACAGCGCGGAAAAAATCCCTTCGGCCCAACTTGTTCATGCCGACCAAAATGCCCCATCTACATAACAGTATAACAGTATAACAGTATAACAGAGCTTTATTTGTAATTTGGTACCGAAGTACCGAACGTAACTACATAGCAGTCATAGAAAAAAAGAACACAAGACACATAACCCCAACACAAACGTCCATCACAGTGACTCCAAACACCCCCTCACTGTGATGGAGGCAACAAAACTTCCACTCTCTTCCCCACGCCCACGGACAGACAGCTCGTCCCTGACCGACCCGCACAGTCCCCGCAAGGGGATGGAAGTCCCCGCGGCCGAATCGCACCGGGCGTTGAAACGTCTCACGGCCGAGCCGGGCGATGAAAGGCCCCGCGACCAAGCCTTGCGCAGCTAAGTCCCATGGCTGAGCTGCACCGGGCGATGTTAAGTCCCGCGGCCGAGCCGCACCAGCGATGAAAAGTCCCGCAGCCGAGCTGCACCGGGCGATGTAAAGTCCCGCGGCCGAGCCGCACCGGGCGATGAAAAGTCCCGCGGCCAAGCCGCACCAGCGATGTAAAGTCCCGCGGCCGAGCCGCACCGGGCGATGAAAAGTCCCGCGGCCGAGCCGCACCGGGCACTGTTAAGTCCAGCGGCCAAGCCGCACCGGGCGATGTAAAGTCCCGCGGCCAAGCCGCACCGGGCGATGTAAAGTCCCGTGGCCGAGCCGCACCGGGCACTGTTAAGTCCAGCGGCCAAGCCGCACCGGGCGATGTAAAGTCCAGCGGCCGAGCCGCACCGGGCGATGTTAAGCCCCGCGTCCGAGCCGCACCCCGCGCCGTGAGGAAGAGAAAAGTTTCCCCCACCCCCCCCCCCACCCACACCACCACCCCCCACACATACACAACCAAAAAAAATACAAAAACCATCCCAACACCGACACACAACAAAAAAAAAAGGAAAAAAGACGAACAGACTGCTAGCGAGCCGCAGCCGTTAGGCGCCGCCACTTCCGCTTAGTTCCATCTGCCCGCATTTGGTCAATATCCTTCCAAAACTTTCCTATCGATGTACCTGTCCAAATGTTTTTTAAACACTGTTTATAGTACCCGTTTCAAATACCTCCTCTGCAGCTCATTCCAGATGCCCATTAGAGTAGAGGCATTTGTATCTATTACCATGATGACCTGCGATTAGAATTATCACGTTGATGAGAGTTGTCCACATGGAGACCAGGGAAACAGCTCAGGCAGTAATTGTTTGCATCAGGTTGAGAATACAGACAGTGGAAGGGAAGGGAGGGGACAATGGTGTGGCAGTTATTGAAGATGACGGTTTTGTGCTCCAAACCAGCCCTCAAGGTAAGGTTGCTCTGCTTTAACATGCGCGCTTCGTGTAGCCCTACTGCTTTTTCACCTCTATGTCCACTGGAGGACTATACTAGCGTTCTGACTGAAACAGACTTCATCATCCAGAGGTCAGTGTGGCTACTAAATGTATCATGGTTCTGTTTTTGAGTAAATATGTCTGACAGCATATGTGAGTGAAGGAATAATAATAAGAAAATACGATAAACTGTTTATGCAAAGAAGATCCTGTCTTTGAGACCTTTAAGTCTGCATCGTGCTCTGGCCTTCAGTTTAACACCTGCACTCTCAGTCAGTTGGCTACCTTTCATTTGCCATCAAAGCCAGGATCCCACTCAGTCATCTCACCCTGTCTTCTGGCGTTCTCTGCCTGAACCATAACATTTTCACCTACCACAGCCCACCACCCCCAACCCCCCCCCCCCCCCCCCCCCACCATTATCTTCTCCTTTCTATCAGCCTCCCTGCTCTCTTCACTCCTACATTGGCAATTATGCCTTCAGTACCCTCAACTCCAGAATTTTTATTCTAAACCATTCCACCTCTTAACATCTACCTCATGTCATCCCACATTCATTTTTGCATTTTACCAGCAGTTCTGTGAGATTTCTTGGGATAGCTTACTACATTGGAGATGTAATATGAATTCAAAAAGGTTATATACAACAGTACAGCACAGGAGCAAGCCCTTCAAGCCACAATGTCCGTGATGGACATGATGCCAAGAAAAAAAACAAACATCATCTTTTTCAGTCAGAGAGTTGTGAATCTGTGGAATTCACTGCCTCAGAAGGCAGTGGAGGCCAATTCTCTGAATGCATTCAAGAGAGAGTTAGATAGAGCTCTTAAGGATAGCAGAGTCAGGGGGTATAGGGAGAAGGCAGGAACGGGGTACTGATTGAAAATGATCAGCCATGATCACATTGAATGGCGGTGCTGGCTCGAAGGGCCGAATGGCCTCCTCCTGCACCTATTGTCTATTGTCTATCTGCCTGCACAGGATCCATACTCCCCCATTCACTGCATATCTATATGCCTATCGAAAAGCTTAAAAGCCACTGTTATATCTGCCTCCACCACCACCCCAGCAGTGCACTCCAGGCACTCGCCACCCTCTGTGTACAAATATTTGCCCCGCACATCTCCTTGAAACTTTACTCTTCGTGGGACTTGGAGTCAGCACACATCTCTGCAACTGGATCCTCGACTTCCTGACCAGCAGACCCCAATCAGTGAGGATAGGGGACAAATCACCCTCCACAATAATCCTCAACACTGGTGCTCCACAAGGATACGTTCTCAGCCCTCTTCTATATTCCTTGTACACCAACAATTGTGCCCCCATCGTACAAAATCTAATTCAATTGACAAATTCGCAGCCGACACCACCATTGTGGGTCGAATATCAAATAATTATGAGACAATGTAATAATAATGAGTAAAAAATAACGATGAAATAATAATGAGGGTGAGACAACAATCTTTCCATTGACAATCAGCAAGACCAATGATTGACACACATAATTGTGTCACCCCTTCAGTGATTACTGTCATCACCCATCAGTTATTCAGCTATCTGTTGCTTTTGTTCCACTGTTCTGTTTACAGTGCATTCAGAAAGTATTCGGACCCCTTCACTTTTTCCACATTTTATTTTTTTATCATCAATCTACACACAATACCTCATAATAAAAAAGAAAAAATAGGTGTTTAGAAATGTTTGCAGTCATTAAAAAGAAATAACTGAAATATCACATTTTCGTAAGTATTCAGACCCTTTACTCAGTACTTTGTTGAGGCACCTTTGGCAGCGATTGCAGCCTCAAGTCTTCTTGGGTATGATGCTACAAGCTTGGCACACCTGGATTTGGGTAATTTCTCCCATTCTGCTCTGCAGTTCCTCTCAAGCTCTGTCAGGTTGGATGGGGAGCGTCGATGCACAGCTATTTTCAGGTCCCTCCAGAGATGTTCAATCGGGTTCAAGTCCGGGCTCTGGCTGGGCCACTCAAGGACATTCACAGACTTGTCACAAAGCCACTCCTGCGTGGTCTTGGCTGTGTGCTTAGGGTCATTGTCCTGTTGGAAGGTGTACCTCCACCCCAGTCTGAGGTCCAGAACGCTCTGGAGCAGGTTTTCATCAAGGATCTCTCTGTAATTTGCTCCGTTCATCTTTCCCTCGATCCTGACTAGTCTCCCAGTTCCTGCCACTGAAAACCATCCCCACAGGATGATGCGGCCACCACCATGCTTCACCGTAGGTATGGTATTGGCCAGGTGATAAGCAGTGCCTGATTTCCTCCAGACATGAAGCTTGGCATTCTGGCCAAAGAGGTCAATCTTGGTTTCATCAGACCAGAGAATCTTGTTTCTCATGGTCTGAGAGTCCTTTAGGTGCCTTTTGGCAAACTCCAAGCGGGCTGTCATGTGCCTTTAACTGAGGAGTGGCTTCCGTCTGGCCACTCTACCATAAAGGCCTGATTGGTGGAGTGCTGCAGATATAGTTGTCCTTCTGGAAGGTTCTCCCATCTTCAAGAACAACTCTGGAACTCTGTCAGAGTGACCATCGGGTTCCTGGTCACCCGACCAGGCCCTTCTCCCCCGATTCCTCAGTTTGGCCAGGCAGCCAGCTCTATGAAGAGTCCTGGTGGTTGCAAAGTTCTTCCATTTAAGAACGACGGAGGCCACCGTACTCTTTGGGACCTGCAATGTTGCAGAAATTGTTTCGTACCCTTCCCCAGATCTGTGTCTCGACACAATCCTGTCTCGGAGCTCTACGGACAATTCCTTCGTCTTCATGGCTTGGTTTTTGCTCTGACATGCACTGTCAACTGTGGGACCTGATATAGACAGGTGTGTGCCTTTCCAAATCATGTCCAATCAATTTAATTTACCACTAATGGACTCCAACCAAGTTGTAGAAACATCTCAAGGATAATCAATGGAAACAGGATGAACCTCAGCTCAATTTTGAGTGTCATAGCAAAGGGTCTGAATACTTATGTAAATGTGATATTTCAGTTATTTATTTTTAATTACTTTATAAAAATTTCTAAACACCTGTTTTTGCTTTTTTATTATGGGGTATTGTGTGTGGATTGATGATTAAAAAAATGAATATAATCCATTTTAAAATAAGGCTGTAATGCAGCAAAATGTGGAAAAAGTGGAGGGGTCTGAATACTTTCTGAATGCACTGTATAATGATGCATTTTGTGTTCTCTGGCCTTGAACGTCATTCTTTATGGTAATATTAAACACATCTGATACTTGAGTATTGTTTAATTCTGCAACAGAATCGATGACTTCTTTGAGTGAAACACAGTCTCTATTCCAGGTCGTTTCACTTCACCAAAGAAATTCAGCCAGGTATTTCATGTTGTGAGATATCCTTGTTAACTTCCACCGCAGGGCTGCACGTGATGTTGCCATTGCCCGTAAAATACTTTGTTTGAAACAGCGGCGGTGAATTTCAGCCACATTGTCCCTGGGAGCACCTGTCACCCTTCACAACAAACAGTTGTAAGAGTGGGAGGTGGATTGAAAAGCTAACTTCCTCGTGAAGGCAATATTTTTACTTTTCAGCTCATTTGAACCTTTTGGTTCAACGTCACAAAAACCAAAGGAGACTACAAAAACAAGGTGAACCCTTGCAAAGTATTTGGGGGTGATGAAGCATATAGGCAAGCATTTTATATTCATTTTCTTTTCTTAAATTTTAGTATTAAAAAAACAATCATCTGATGAAGTTGAAGAATTGTTATGTGTGATAGAGCCATAGAGCGATAGAGTGACACAGTGTGGAAACAGGCTCTTCAGCCCAACTTGCCCACACCGCCCAGCATGTTCCAGCGACACTAGTCCCACCTGCCCACATTTGGTCCATATCCCTCCAAACATGTCCTATCTATATAACTGTCTAACTGTTTCTTAATCATTTGGAACAGTCCCTGCCTCAACTATCTCCTCGGGCAGCTTGTTCCATGCATCCACCACCCTCTGTGTGAAAAAGGTACCCCTCAGATTCATATTAATTTTTTTCCCCTTCACTTTAACCCTATGTCCTCTGGTCCTCGATTCACCTACTCAGGGCAAGAGACTGTACATCTACCTGATATATTCCTAATAATCTTATACACATCTATAACATCTGATATAAGATCTATACGATCATATAAGATATGCATTATCAATATGAGTGATGCAGTATACAGTTTATTTATCTCTAATCCATTCATTCATGCAGATTATAAATGACAATGTTGTCAAAGGATAGTGTGTATTGATTGTTTTAATAGAAGGTATTTATTTCACAAAATGCTGGAGTGACTCAGCAGGTCAGGCAGCATCTCAGGGGAGAAGGAATGGGTGACGTTTCGGCTCGAGACCCTTCTTTAGACTGATTGTTTTAATAGGATCATTGTAGGCTTTTTCCCCCTGGAGGAGTAAGTGACAAAGGTAAACAAGTTTTATTTACCCACCTTGTAAATAGAAGTGTTAAGATATCTGTATTGTGACGCAATTCTCTTCATTCCTCATCCATGCCACTTAGAGCGTACAAGCCCCTGTGGTGCAGTGGAATTATAACAGGGCCACAGAACATTATGCATGGCACAGCAGCACGGTGGTATAGTCGCTGCCTTGCAGCACCTGAGGCAAGGTTTAATCCTGACTAAGTGTGCTCTCTGTGTGGAATTTGTGCAATCACTCTGTGACCGCGTGGGTTTTCTCCAGGTGTGCAGGATAGAACGAGTGAATGGGTAATTGTTGGTCGGCTTGGACATGGTGGGCCATGGGGCCTATTTCCAGGCTGTATCTCCAAACTAAACTACACTAAATTATTGGAGAAAGCATCGCACCAGAATATATGAGCTCGAGATATGAACTCAACCAAACCTTGGACTCACTTGCACTCACAAGCTTAATTTTGATACCCTTTGGCTTAAAATTTAATGTAGCATATGTCTTTGAAACAAATGGCGATTGAATTAAAATGAATCAACATGGATACCTAGTTGGTGGTCCTACCTGTGTAGCATGTAGCATGAGTTTAAATTGTATACTTCCAAGCACTGATGAGCCTACACACAGATAACACCAGATCTGTGATAAGGATCGAAATCAACTGTAATGATTTGATAATAATTTATATCCCTCTAATTTTGCAACACTCCACCTGAAATATGTGACATGAAAATAAAATGGGCTCCAGATGCAAAGAACCAGATCCAGTCAAGTTCTCCTTAAAGGACAAATCTTATGTCCAAAATTTATGAAAAGTCTTCAACAGAAAAACAAAATGTGGACTAATTCTATTCACAAAGAACCTGATTTTCTTTCAGCATATGAAGATAAAATTTTCAATAATGTATGGGTAATCAATGATCCTCTCTCCAGATGCCCACTTTAGTTGCTATGATGTCCAATCCAGTTCTAGTGAGGTTAGCTGCCTGATTCCCATATCTTTTTATAATCTTCATGTCAGGTCATCCCAAGCAATCCCATTATTTCATATAAACCCATTGACTCCCACAGTTATCTGGACTATACCTCCTACCACTTTGCTTCTTCAAAGATGCCATTCCCTACTCTCAGTTTCTCTGTCTGCTGTATCTTCTCTCAAGATAAAGCTTCCCTTTCTTGGACATCTGAGATGTCCGCTTTCTTCCGTGAACGTGGTTCACCCCTGCTGCCGTAGATGAAACTCCTCTGGGTCCCATAGTTTTGCTCTCACTTCTGCTCCCCTCAAATGGAACAAGGATAAAGATCCCCCTGGTTCTCATCCTTCACACCACCAGCCTCCGCATCCAACACATCATTCTCCACTATTTCTTCCACCTTCAACGTATATAATCCAATTCTCACCCTTCTCCATTTTCCACAGAGACTGATCCCTCTGTAAATCCTTGGTGCACTCAGCCTTTCCAAACCAAATCGTCCACTCCCTAGGTACTTAAGCAAGAGATGTAATACGTGCCTCTATACAACCTTTGCATCCATCCAGGGACCCCAGCAGTTCTTCCAGGTGAGACAGAGGTTCACATGCACCTCCTCTAACCTCATCTACAGCATCGGGTGATCCTGATGTGGGCTCCTTTACATCGGCAAGACCAAGTGCGACCATTTCACGGAACACTTGTTCTCGGTCTGCCAAAGCCTGCTGGAACTGTCAGTTGCGAAACATTTTAACTCCTCTTCCCAGTCCCATGATGATGTTTCAGTCCTTTGCCTCCACCATTGCCAGAGTGAGGCCATACACAGCCACATTTCATATTCCGCATGGGTAGCTTACAACCAAATGGTAGGAACATTGAAATTCGCTAATTTTGGTTAACTAACCTACAAAGACCTCCCACCTTCTTCCCCCCCCCCCCCCCTTTATTTTCCCCTCCATTTCCTGTGCCCCACCTGGATTCACACCTATTTCTCCCTTTCCCCCTCTCCCATCCCCCTCCACCAAGGGTGCTCACCCTGGCCTCACATTTCACGCCTCTTCTATCCCTAGATCCTTATCTCGCACATTTTGTCTTTTCATCCCCAGCTTTTGTCCACCCATCTGCCAATCAAACAACCCTTCTACTTTATCCACCTATCACTTGCCAACCTTGGTCCTGAAACTACCTCTAGCTCATTTGGAGGTTGTAGTGTTTAATAGCTTAATGGCTGTAGGGAAGAAGCTGTTCCTGAACCTGGACATTGCAGTTTTCAGGCTCCTGTACCTTCTTCCCACTGGCAGGGATGAAATGAGTGCCTGGCCAGGGTGGTGTGGGTCTCTGATGATTGTGGCTAGCTTTTTGAGGCAGTGACTCTGGTAAATCCTGTGAATAATATAACAAGGACCACGAGACTCCTCTTTTATTACACGTCATCTGAGAACCCATCCTAGACTTTTGCAGTTGGGAAAAATTGCATCAATTTAATTGCCGGAAAACTGACATTGAAAATGCAAATTTGCTCTGCAACTCATCTTTTAGGGGGATTTAACATTTTTTTAAACCAAATGTTGCTTTTCTTGTTTCCCTCATGGCTTTGGCATCAATGAAATAGTTGCAAAACAGAGATTAGAGGACAAGAAAAGTCATTAGATAATATGCAAGCACTCAGAGCAATATGAAATTATTTGAAATCCTCAGCCAGGTTTCTATCATGTAAGTCACTCCAGCTGAGTAGAACTAGATGCCAATCCTAGAAACAAGAGAAAGAAGTTGTGGCCAAAGTTGTGTTTAGATCCCTTGAATCTATTGTACTATGGAGTGTAAAGCAAGAAATAATGGAGGCTTGTGATAATTATATAAATCAAAAAATAATGTGGACTTGCATAAGACCTGCCATTGTGGAAATGACAAAATCCATTTTAAAATGGAACACTTAGAAAATCTGCCTGCATATGATCCATATCCATTCATTTCCTGCATATCTATGTGCCTACCTAAAAGCTTCTTAAATATCACTTTCATATCTGCCTCCACCATTACCCTTGGCAGCACATTCCAACCACCCACCAAGAGTTAAGCGAGTCAAGGGGGTCAAGAGTCTAGTGTATTTATTTTCATATGTACCAAAATGGAACAATAAAATTCTTACCTACTTCAGCACAACAGGTTTGCAAACTCAATACTCAATAGATAATAAAATAAACCAACAACTAAAAAAGAAGTTAAATAAGTTAAAAACAACCAATATCGTGCAAAAATAAAATAAAGCCTGAAGTCCCTTGCGCAAGGAAGGCAGTTCGTAGTTCAGTTTGGTTGGAGTTCGTGATATTCAATAGCCTGATGGTTGTTGGGAAGAAGCTGTTCATGAAGCTGGACATTACAGTTTGCAGACTACTATACTTTCTTCCCGATGGCAGGAATGAAATGAAAGCGTGGCTAGGGTGGCATAAGCTGCCATTCTGAGATACCATTCTGAGCTGCCATTCTGAGACACCACCCTCTGTGTAAACAAAAACTTGCCCCCCAGCATCTCTTTTAAACTTTGCTCCTCTATGCCTTCAATGCCCCTCTATGCCTTCCCCATTGAATCTATAAAGTCTAAAGTCTAAAATCTAATAGTCACATATCCTGCTTGCACTCTGAAGCTCACAGTCCAGATACCAAGTGAGCCAAATGCCAAACAATCAGGATTCCTGAAAAAGTGTAAGTTGGATTCTTGAAGGCTATGCCTTCAAGTCCTTGATATTTCCACCCTGGGAGTAAAGGATCTGACTGTCTACCCTATCTATGCCTCTCATAACTTTATATATATTGTTAAAATTATATATGGCGTCTCACTAATCCTTATACCTGGATGCCGAATCTACAGGTAATTTGAAGTTCCTTTATGCCATTAGTATAGTCAGAGGCAGAATCAGCAGGTGGAAGACTCTATTGAACCATATGGACTCACCCATGAAAAATGATCAATTCAGTCTGAAGAAGGGTCTCGACCTGAAACGTCGCCCACCCATGAAAAATGATCACTTCGGTATTGCAAGATCCTTGCTGCCTGCAGAATCGCACACAGTATAAGATCCATAACATAGAAAATGAAGGGGAGTGCACTAAATTCCAGAGTAAGCAGAGGGTGTTCGGCGAAACGATCGTCGAGCCTTCGCTTGGTCTCGCCTGACTGAGCGAAGGTGTTCGGCGAAATGATCGCCGAGCCTGCGCCTGGTCTCGCCTTCATTCAGAGTGGCCTTAAGTCATGAAAAGACAGAAAATGCTGCAAACAACATAATTTCAGATTTCCATCAACTACAGTTCTTTTTCGATGTTATTGGCTTGAAGACAACTGTCATTTGAGCATTTGTTAGAATCTGGCATTTACAGTAATTCTCCCAGAACCTGGCAGCCTTGGGACTTTGGAAATTTTGGATGAGCAGATTCTCCCGACTGTTGGAGTTACTCCTATTCATTCCCAAATACACTTTGTAATACTTTTTATATGTTATAGAATAGTTTGATCATTTTTTAATAGTGTTTTTAAAGGGAGTATGACACATATAAGCAGTCAGGACCCTGCCTACCCATTTTCCTGAACCTGAATATTCTAGACCACAACCCCTGCTCCAACCCACAGTCCAGAATCCAGCTCCAACCACACTCCAGATCCCCACTTGTTGGAGGCGCGGTGGCACAGCGGTAGAATTGCTGCTTTACAGTGCCAGAGACCCAGGTTCGATCCTGACCACGGGTGCTTGTCTGTACGGAGTTTGTACGTTTTCCCCGTGACCGCGTGGGTTTTCTCCAGGTGCTCTGGTTTCCTCCCACATCCCAAAGACGTACAGGTTTGCAGGTTAATTGGCTTCTGTAAAAATTGTCCCTGGTGTGTAGGATAGTGCTGGAGTACAGGGAGGTCGCTGGTCGGCACGGACTCAGTGGGCCAAAGGGTCTATTTTTTCACATTGTATCTCTAAAGTCTAATCACATATCCTACTTGCACTCTGAAGCACTGGCTCACAGTCCAGACACCTAGTGAGCCAAATCCATTGGGATTCCTGAAATATTGTGAGTTGGATTCTCGGAGTCTTACTGTGGTCCTTCACTGAAGTCCAGGTTAAAGAAAACAGACATTATATGAATTCAGGGGGTATGTTTGACATTGTTCTGACAGGCAATTTCGGCAAGCTTCCAGGCCCGCATATAAAACAAATGATGTAAACAGCAAGATCATCTTGAAGCATTCCAATTGAAATCCGACCATTAACTGTTGTAGAAACAAGGGACTGCAGATGTTTGCTTACAAAAAAAAGACACAAAGTACTCAACGGGTCAGGCAGCATCCGTAGGTCACATAACGGGGAATACGCCCCGATCTTTATCAACGGGGACAGTGTGGAGAGAGTGTCCAGCTTCGAGTTTCTGGGCACTCACATTTCGGAGGACCTAACATGGTCCAATAACACTGCTGCGCTGGTCAAGAAGGCACAGCAACGACTGTTCTACCTAAGAACTCTGAAGAAGTCTGGTCTACCCCAACAGCAGCTGACGACATTCTACCGCTGGAGAGCATCCTAACACATGGTATCCCTGTGTGGTACCTCAGCTGCACGGAGGTAGAGAGGAAAGCTCTTCAGCGGGTAGTCCATAGAGCTCAGAGGACCATCGGAACACAGCTACCAGCCTTGGAGGGCATCTACAACACACGATGCCTCAGAAAAGCCACCAGCATCCACAAAGACTCTTCACACCCCTGCAACAGTCTGTTCGGACTCCTTCCATCGGGCAGACGATACAAGGCCTTCTACGCCCGCACCTCCAGACTCAGGAACAGCTTCATCCCCAGGGCCATAGCTGCTATGAACCGGTCCTGCACATCGCAGAGTGATCCGGCACAGATCTACTTGCACTTTATTCTGTTTTAAAACTGTTACAATTTGTTTCATTGGGTTGTTTAAATTAATACTGACTAGCTAATTAAATTATTGCATCGTATGGGAGGCGCATTCCCAATCTCGTTGTACCCCTGTACAATGACAATAAAGATATATTGTATTGTATTGTATTGTATTGGAGAACATGGATAAGCAACATTTCTGGTTGGAACTCTTACTGATTGTACTTCACCATAACGTGTGATCCTTACTTTTAGTAAAACAAAATGTTGGGTCGGATTTCCTTGATATTTTATTTCCTGCAGAATTATGTCCCAGTAAACCCCCCTCAATCGAGTTGCTCAGCAAGTGGTGGATGAACAATTGACTTTTCATATGTTTTAACACTGCTGATTGTCACTGAGTTCCTACACTGATGGTGATATGTTACTGGAATTCACTTCATAGAATCTCTGGCTTGAACAGATGTCACTATGGCCACACTGTTAAAATTACAACGTAGAACAAAACACGTATTCCTAAAAGGGAGTGGAAGAATCGCTGAACATAAGTAATGAGAGCAGGAAAGGGCCCATGCAATGTTTTAATCATTTACAGGATGAAAGCATCGATGGCAAGCTCAGAATTTATTGCCCATCCCTAATAGCCTTTACGAAGGTGGAGTAGGCTACTTTCTGGCACCTCTGCAGTCCATCTGCTAAAGGTATTTCAACACAGCTGTTGGATGGGTACTTGACTCAATGGCAATGAAGGAACAGTGAATCACATCTGAGTCGGAATAGCTCGTGACTTCGAAGGCAGCCTGCAGGTGGCTTTCATTCTCATGTGTCGAAGGTTGATCCCATTATCCCCTGGGTCAGAAGTCTCCAAGGTATTTGGTGAGAGAGGAGAGGGTAGTAGGAGAAACATGTGGGGGTCTTGATATCCAGAAACATTTTTTAAAAATTACTTGCAGCAGCCAACTTTCTGTCCAAACATTAAACACCTCTCTGTTGTACGAGGACATCAGATGCCCTTTTCTCGCCCTTAGCCCTCTCCACCTTCCCTGCTTCCTTGTGCCTCCATATTTGTATTGAAGATAGACACAAAGTGCTGGAGTAACTCAGCGGGATAGGTAGCATCTCTGGAGAGAAGGAATGGGCGATGTTTCGGGTTGAGATCCGAAAAGAAGGATTTCGACCCGAAACGTCACCCATCCTTCACTCCTGAGATGATGCCTGTCCCGCTGAGTTACTCCAGCATTTTGTGTCTATCTTCTATGTTAACCGGCATCTACAGCTCCTTCCTATCCATATGTATATTATCTTCAGAATGGACACGATATTTACTTAAGACAAAAAACTGTTTACATGCTGAATCTAATACGTGTTGCACATCTGCAAACGCTTCAGTGATAGTGTCATATTGTGAAGAGGGAGGCAATCCTTCTGCTATATAGTAGGCTTACATTATAAGCACGCACAGAGAGACAGGGAAATGGGATATTTCATACTCAGAGAAGCAATGAGGCATTAATCGAGATGCAGGCGCAAAGACCTGATACACACTGTGAAGAAGGGTCTCGACCCAAAACGTCACCCATTCCTTCTCCCCAGAGATGCTGCCTGTTACTACAGTTGCTCCAGCTTTTTGTGTCTATCTTGGGTTTAAACCAGCATCTGCAGTTCTTTCCTACACACTGTGAGCTGTTGTTGCCCTCGGTTGTAACTCCTGCTGCCATTTCACTCTGCTGGGAAACAGGAGTAAGTGTGGGATGGAAAAGGGAGGAGTATGGAAGGAGAAAGCAAGAATTGGAAAAAGAGAGAGAAAGAGGATGCAGAGGGATAGAAGGAGAAAGAGGAAAGAAAGAGGATCTCTCTCTTTCTCTCTCACACACTCTCTCACAACCTCTCTCATACACGCATACTCACAAACTCACACTCTCACTCTCTCTCTTTGCCACGCACATACACATGCTTTCTTTCCAACATACAGACACACACATGCTCACCCAGTCTTCATCTCTCTCTATCTCCCTCCCTCCCTCCCTCTCTCCCTCTCTCTCCACCTCTCTTTTTTTCTCCTGCTTTCTCAATTTCTCTCTCTTTCTCTCTCTCTTTCTCACTCTCACTTTATCTCCCCCTCTCTCTCTCTCCCTCTCTCTCACATGCACACATTCCAACCAGATATTGTCCCACTCAGCAGATTGGAAGGCATTTATCTGTTTTACTGGACAGTCATTCCTCCAGAACCTATTTCTTTATGATTTTAATTCTTCATTGTCATTATATCATTCACTCACCACAATTTCTATTACGTGTCATCAGACAGATGCAACAAATGTGCTTAACTATACAATCTTTCCTAATTCTTCATTATAATCACTTGTGAGACCCACTTACCAAGAAGCCCATGTTTACTTTGTTATCCTTTTTCTTTATTATTTGTAAAACATCTTATGCATTTTTTATATTTCTTCCCAACTTATTCCAGTTCTATATTCCACAGTTGATTTTAACCCTCCCCACCCCAAATATATGTTGTTTTTTTTTTACAACATTGTAACTCACTTAACCTATTTAACCTAACACTATCTATAACTCCTCTAGTTGACCATGGCAATGTCACTTTTCTAGCATTTTTAATTCCTCCTGGGAATGTGTATTCACTCAGAATAATAAACAATTTATTTTAGAATTTGCAATTACTTACCGAATATTTTTTTTAATCTAATTTCTTCATCTTCCTCAGCCAACATACTCAAAACAGTATATTACTGGCTTTGTTCAAGCTAACACCATAAGATCCAGGCCGAACCATATTACTCTCTGAAGAAGGATCTCAATCCAAAACACCACCCATTCCTTCTCTCCAGAGATGCTGCCTGTCCCGCTGAGTTACTTCAGCATTTGGTGTTGACTCTCAATAGGAGATGTTTTATCATTATGATCACTCTTCCCTGGAGGATTCCTGACGATAACATGATCCATTAATCCTGTCTATTTAGATAGCAATAGCCTGCTCCCAGATTGAATATTGACATATTAATTTAGTTTAGTTTAGTTTAGTTTAGTTTAGTTTAGTACAGTTTGGTTTAGTTTAGATTAGATTAGAGATACAGTGTGGAAACAGGCCCTTTGGCCCACCGAGTCTACGTTGATCACCTGTGCACCAGTTCTATCCTAGGGACGCAAGGGACAATTTACAGAAGCCAATTTACCTACCAAAATTGCATGTCTTTGTAATGTGAGAGGAAACTGGAGCACCCGGAGAAAACATTTCCTTGATCAGTACGGGTGTCAGGGGTTATGGGGAGAAGGCAGGATAATTGCTGGTACACAGTGCCAGTACACAGTGGGAGACCACCACAGAGATTTGCTTCAGAAACTGACAATGCAATCTCCTCTCTTGATTCTGGTACAATATTTACAGTTTGCCAGTTCATAGCGGAAGACTACTTAAGACATTTGCTTTGGAAATTGAGAAGGGGGTTTTCGTGGCACTTTCTGTGATCCAGCTTTTTCTGTGCTCTGGCATCAGTTGTGTTCCAAGGGAGCTGGAATAGAGAGCATCGAACCGTATTTGGTTTATTAAGATCTCTGGTTGTAACGTCAATCTTAGTAGGCACTTCCTATCCTTTTACAACTTATGAAATAATATATGAAATAATATTTCCATTCTACACTGCCAGAACAATCTCTAGTTCCTTTAGTTCTATAATCTCCTATTATTTCTTTGCATTCACTTTGCCAGTCCATGACAATGCAGTCCTTGCCTTGCTCTTTCATGGTTGATATGACTAATGGGTTCCAGTCAGGATGTCCGTTTTTCCTCATCTCCGTTCTAAATGGCCTACCCCTTATTCTTAAACTGTGGCCCCTAGTTCTGGACTCCCCCAACATTGAGAACATGTTTCCTGCCTCTGGCATGTCCAATCCCTTAATAATCCTATATGTTTCAATAAGATCCCCTCTCATCCTTCTAAATTCCAGTGTATACAAGCCCAGTCGCTCCACATAATTTCAACATACGACAGTCCCGCCATTCCAGGAATTAACCCCGTGAACCTACGCTGCACTCCCTCAATAGCTCCCTTCAGCAGCAATTGAGCTGGATGATTCTTCATTAAAAGTACTGGCAGAGTAACGTCCTGTCATTAGAAACATATTCAACTTTCTCAGGTCAAGAGGAATCAGTGCTGGCCTCAAAAGAGTATGCACACTGCATGCATTCACACTGTGCACTACTCTTCTTACTTCTGGCACCCATTGTCTCTGCTGAGGCCTTCATCAACATGGTTCAATGGTTCAACGGTTCCTTTATTAGCCTGTGTACCAATTTACAGTGAAATTCTTTTTTTTTGTTGCATGTAGACCAGAAGATTATTGGCATACATAAGTACAATAGGTACATAATTGTATTATTATGACTATTAAAAATGACTATTGACTATTAATACATAGAAACAGCCCACAGAGTCTATATGCAATAGTCACCAGGTTTTGGCACCATTTCACAGTCCCAACTGCAGTTGGTCATAAAGGCCTGTTGCAGCTGCTGCCTAAAACCAGTCGTCCTGTGAACAGTTGTCCTTCTCGTGACTGGGCCATCTTCAACCTTCATTCCCCGGGGGTGCCTCCCACATCCGACCTTGAGGGCGGAAAATAAGACCCCCCTGTCCTTCTCACCAGCCCTTAGACCAGCGTCCGCTGCTATTGACAAGTCCCTCAGAGTGTCTCTGAGGATCCTTCATTGCTTCTACTCTGGGGCTGTAGAAAGCATCCTGTCCGGCAACATTACAGTCTGGTTTGGGAACAGCTCTGCCCAGGACAAGATGGCCCTGCAGAGAGTAGTGCGTTCGGCAGAACGCACCATGGGAACTACACTCGTCCCCCTGCAGGACCTATACATCAGGAGGTGCAGATCCAGAGCAAGTAAGATTATGAGGGACCCCTGCCACCCCAGTAACGGACTGTTCCAGATGCTACGATCAGGCAAACGCCTCCGCTGTCACGCTGTGAAAACGGAGAGGATGAGACGGAGTTTCTTCCCACAGGCCATCAGGACTGTCAACTTTTATAACTCCAGAGACTAAATTTTTGTCTACACTATAGTAACTTATTAACTTTATTTATATGCTGTAACTGTAATTCTTTTTTGTGCATAATCCGCAGGCATTGCCACTTTCATTTCACTGCACATCGTGTATGTGTATGTGACAAATAAATTTGACTTGACTTGACTTGACTTGACTTCTCCAATTCCCAGTCTTCGGGGGCAAGCAGGGCCAAGCTTTAGTGACTTCCCTCCCCTGGTCCCTTAACCTGACATGTAGAGAATGCCTCACTTGGAAAATACCTGCACACGCATAGGATCCTGTTTTGGAACTAAGAAAACACCTGATCCATTCACAAAAAAGAACATGTGCTGCAGAATTGAGTGCATTCTTGAAAGAGTTAATATCTCTGAGCAATTGCTTGTTTGAGTGTTGGCTTCTAACACAACCTATCATCCTTTGTGGCTCCTGCAGAGCTTGACTTCTGCAGAGGCCATGGCCTCCAAGTTCGTCGTGCCATCTTCATTTATATTCTGACAATATATTATCAATCCCCTGATTACTTAGCACACATTCTGTTTATACACCACAGCAAATGCATAAATAAGTGGTGGCCATGTTGTCTATAGCCTTTCCTTTTGTGATTTAAGTCAATATTTGTTTACCCACATATGTCTACTCTGATTTAATTCCTGGGTGTATTGAAAGCTTTTCGATTTGAAGCAAAGACCACTTATTCTCCATTATTGTTATATTGCAGCCTGCAGATAATGGCGAGTTATAACGATATGACATTCAACTAATAGTGAGAAGTGCAGCCATAAAGCAGGATGGATCACACTTATTAGGCCAGTCATCTTTGCTTCTAGCTTGGTTCTAAAGCCCTTTGATTACACAGCTGCAGTTTGGACCAATATATTTTCCTCTGGATTACTGACTGCCTCAACACTGTTTGAGCACAGCCCATACAGCAAAGCTATTTTACATTGCATGTTAGTTTTCCTATTCAGATCAATGGCAATTGGTT
This sequence comes from Rhinoraja longicauda, assembly GCF_053455715.1. Lineage (NCBI taxonomy): Eukaryota > Metazoa > Chordata > Chondrichthyes > Rajiformes > Arhynchobatidae > Rhinoraja > Rhinoraja longicauda. The sequence continues at coordinate 127,249,483 of NC_135953.1, forward strand.
TTCCTATGTTAACTGGAATTAAATGGCCTTGCATCTGACAGAATTTGAACTGTTCATGACTTAATTCAAATTAGTTCTTCAGTACACAGGCTGAAAGATAGGTGTATTATGAAGTGATTGTTTGCAAGCTGATACGAAGGACAGTATTCACTCCAGGAGCTGAGACTGTAACTGTGATAATTGAATAAACCATTCGGCATATATAATATGCTTAGATGTATCAATAAAACTTTGCTGGTATTTAATCCAATTTAATTACAGCTGAGAGGGGGATCTCATTGAAACCTGCCAGATAATGAAAGATCTAGATAGAGTGGACGTGGAGAGGACGTTCCCAGTAGAGGGAGAGTCTAGAAGTAGAGGGCACAGCCTCAGAATAAAAAGTTGCACCTTTGGAATGGAGGAGGAATTTCTTTACCCAGAGGGTGGTGAATCTGTAGAGTGCATTGCTGCAGATGGCAGACATTGAGTATTTGTAAAGCAGGGATTGATAGGTTCTTGATTAGGAAAGGTGTCAATGTTTACGGGGAGAAGGCAGGAGAATGGGGTTGAGAGGAAAAATATAGATCAGCTATGATTGAACAGCAGCGTACACTTGATGGGCTGAATGGATTAATTCTGCTCCTCTGTCTTATGGTCTCAATCAAAGATTAAGGCTGAATTGTAGACATTTAGGGAACAACAATCCATTGATAGTTGTGAAGTTTAGAATTACAGGTGCATTCTTGAGGCCAGAAGGCTTGGATGTTCAGTGCAGTGCAACTGTGAGCCCACAACCAAGCTTTACACCTGGCTCCTTCATCGTTCAGATGTATTAGAATCAAAATCAAAATCAGAATCAGAATCAGAATAAATTTATTGGCCAAGAATGTACACATACAAGGAATTTGACCTGGTGCTTTGCTCGCACACGGTAAAAACACGACTCAATAGGCCAAAGGGCCTGTTTCCATGCTGTATCTCTAAACTAAACTAAACTAAACTGCTGTGAGGGAGGGGGGAAAGAACAAAGGGAGACTGGCGTGGGGGTACTTTGTAACTTTATCAGCGCCCTTTATGGGCGACTATTTGCATACCTTGGGTATGCAAGCAAAACATTTCACTGTGACTTGCCACAGGTGACAATAAAGCATTCATTCATTCATTCATTCATCCATTCATTCTCTTAATAGCCCTAAAAACCTCCCTGAGCATAAGATTCACCTCATGCTTCTTCATCCTCACAAAATACTGTTCATTCTACTATTCGGATCTCAAGTTTGCCGATATTTTTAACTATTCTCTTTGAAACAGTTCCTCCCATTCAAGCACACACCTCCCCACTTTCAAGGTGCTGATGTGAGGTGAGGTGCTATCTTTTCAAAACAAGATATTTGGCCCTTCCATCTTTGTACATCCTGTATTATTTCTAATCTCCCCTTTCTCTTTGAAACTTCTGAGAGTGCAATTGCCTCCCAATCCGTGCCAATCTTTCCCAGACAACATATTTGGTTCTCTCTAATCGGGTTTCCATGCAGCCAAAATACCGTTGATTATGATAACAACAAAATATTTTGCTGTTACCAAAATCACAAAAGACATTCTCTGCTGTGTGGGGAGAAGGCTGGAGACTGGGGTGAGGAGGGAGAGATAGTTGAATGGCGGAGTAGAATTGATGGGCCAAATGGCCTAATTCTGCTCCTATCATTTATGACCATATGACTTTATGCTCTGATGACAAAATTCACCCTTTCCTTCTTGTCTAGACCTATCCACCATCTTCAATATGATTGACCCCTTCTGCAATGGCTCTCCACCTTGATGCTGCTGTTACTGACTGTGCTCAACTGATTCTAATCTCTTCTGCTCAGTCCCAGCAGAGAATCACCTTCAAGGACATCTCTTCCCTTCTGCTTTTCATTCATCTGCTGCCTATTGATGATACCTTCCACAAACATGCCATCATTTTGCACATGTGCACCGATCGCTGCCAGCAGGAAGATCGGAGGTGTCCTCCAACCAAGTAATACAAAAAACACATTGCCACTATATTAAGACCCCCTCCAGAACAGCCTTGTTCAGTGGACAGTAGCCCCTTCCCTCTACCTGAAAATTCCTCTAAAGCTTAACCAGATAGTTTGCAGTCATGATGTCCATTATGGCCCCAGACTAAGCTTCTAGCCACGTATCCACGTCAAGATTATTTCTACCACTGTAACTCAACTCACTACCTATCCTGTAGGTTTAAAACCTTGCCTATGCATTTGTTACCTTTGGATGTGACAATTCGAGTGCTTTCCAAGCCAGACTCTCATGTCAAGTTTTCATTAAACTTGAGCCATCCAAAACTTTGCAAGCCTCATGCCAAGTTCAGATTAGTGTTGAGATATAGCGTGGAAACAGGCCCTTTGGCCCACCGAGTCCGTGCCGACCAGCGATCACTCATACACTAGTTCAATCCTACACTTTAGGGATAATTTTCAGAAGCCAATTCACTTACAAACCTTCATGATGTTGGAATGTGAGAGGAAACCAGACCACCCAGAGAAAACCCATGTAGTCACTGGGAGAATGTGCAAACTCCATACAGACAGCATCCGTTGTCAGGATCGAACTCAGGTGGCTGATGCTGTAAGGCAGTAACTCTACCACTGTGCCACTGAGCCACCCCTGCGCCACTGTGCTGCCCCTTCTTAACACATCGCCCTGTGCTTGCTAAGCTGCTTTGTCTCACTTAAAACATCACCAAGGTTGTCATCCTATTTTCAAATTCCACCGCAGGTTTGACCATCTTTTCTTTTGTATCTCACTTACACTCTAAAACCTTCTGAGTAACTCAAAAAACTGGAGTAACTCAGTGGGACAGGCAGCATCTCTGGAGAGAAGGAATGGGTGATGTTTCGGGTTGAGATCCTTCTTCTGACTGAAGAAGAGTCTCAACCCGAAATGTCACCCATTCCTTCTTTCCAGCCAGAGATGCTGCCTGTCCCGCTGAGTTACTCCAGATTTTTGTGTCTATCTTCAGTTTAAATCTGCATCTGCACTTCCTTCCTCCACAACCTTCTGAGATATTTGTGCTCCTCCATTTCTGGTCTCTTGAGGATCGCCAACTTGAATTGCTGCCTGCATTATTAACCTGATCTGGAATTTTATTACCTAAACCTCTCCTCCCTATATTTTTTTCCCAAGACGTTTCTTGAAACTTATTTTGTGAACCAAGCTTTTGATTGTCTGTCTGAATGTCCCTTATGCAGTTCCATATCAAGTTTTGTTTGAACCACCTCAGGATAATTTGCCGTTATAGGCTGCTAATAAATACGTAAAATTGTTAACATTTGTTACATTAAGCATGGTGCTCACTCTGAAGAAGAAACCTAACCCAAAACATTGCCTGTCCATTCCCTTTCCAGATGCTGCCTGAGCCGCTGAGTTCCTCCAGCACTTTGTGTGTTTTGATTAAGGTTGCAGCGTCTGCAGTTTCTCGTGCCAACATTTTGGTTTAGTTGTATTCTCTCTTGTCTCTCAAATACAAAATGCAACAGCTGCTGTATTAACACCAAGACCCAAGCTCCCAGTCTCGTGCAGTCCACCACATCCAAGATCTAGATTTTCTGAGATTCACAACAACAAGGATTGTTAGGACGCACGGTGGCACAGTGGTAGAGTTGCTGCCTTACAGCACTTATTTCATATTTTTCATATTTCAGATACAGCGCGGAAACAGGCCTTTTCGGCCCACCAAGTCCGCGCCGCCCAGCGATCCCCGCACTTGCGGCACCGGAGATCCTGGTTCGATCCCAACTACAAGTGCTGTCTGTACGGAGTTGGTACGTTCTCCCTGTGACCGTGTGGGTTTTCTCCGAGATCTTCGGTTTCCTCCCACACACCAAAGACGTACAGGTTTGTAAGTTAATTAGCTTGGTATAAGTGTGAATTGTCCACTTATACTTGGTATAAGTGTAAATTGTCCCTAGTGTGTGCGGGGTAGGGTTAATGTGCGGGGATCGCTGGTCGGCGCGGACTCGGTGGGCCGATGGGACTGTTTCCGCGCTGTATCTCTAAACTAAACTAAACTAAAGTAAACCCGTGGAAATAGAAGATTTGCACTTGCAAAGCCATCTTGGTAACGTACCTAAGTGAATCCCAGCAACTGTTCACTCTGGTTGCAGCTGCTGAGACCCGCAAATCCAAAAGTAATATCTTCAGCACACAATTTATATAAAATAAAATCCCATTTAGTCTTGAGCATGAGTGCAAAACACACGATTCTCATTTATATGCAAAATATTTTTCACGTCAATTTCTGGACAGGTCATCTATCGGCACCAGCAATTATATAACTCGCAATTATACTGTTTCCCTGGTTCTTACATTCCCAAAGTCAATGCACACCACAGCATTAAGATCATAACACATGGTATCATTGCAACACATTTACCATTAGAATTTGCATAAGTTTTAAAGAAATAGCCCCTCAACCAGTTTTGAAGAAAAATCTGATGGTAAATGTGGTGTAATGATATCATATGTTCTTTTATTACATTTATATTTTCTCCCAATTAACAATTTCACTCAGTATTGTGTCAAGGAAAACAGTCTTTCCTTTGGTTAAAATGTTTGTATTCACTAAAACCAATAAATAAAAATAAAAAATGCTATCTAATGATGCCACATGATAGAATTCTCAAAAGTCCGCTCCTTATTTGCACTTTGACACAGATTAATATTTTGGTCTTTTGGTCTGGTTTTGTGTATAGCCCTGTCTGTACCATATACCATGAACCAATTAAGATAAATTATTAGTAACAAGAATGACAGACTGTTACTGTCAGGAACAATGACTGGAACCAGAACAAGGTTCTGCACTTTAAATTTGGATGAACGCCTCCGCAATAAGTAGTGGGAAAATTGTGACAATCTTTAAGAAATACAAATATTATCAGCTCAGAATACACAGAGATGAATCCACCATGAGAAACATCTTTTAAACACATTTTCAAAGTTTATATTGAGTGTGTAATATTAACCGCTAGCTGCTTAAAAATTATTACTGTCTAATGTTGTTGTCTTTTGATAAAACATATCTATGTTCTTAAACAAAGGTCTCGACCCAAAACGTCACTCGTTCCTTCTCTCCAGAGATGCTGCCTGTCCCACTGAGTTACTCTAGCATTTTGTGTCTATCTTCTATGTTCTTGAAATTGTGCTTCAAATGGAATTAGCTACTGATTGCACAGTTGTTTGAAATTCAGAGGGATACATGATGGACAATTGTTCCAATATTGCCTATGAAAAAAATGTTTAAATGATACAATCATCCAAATTTTCAAATATTTAACTCAGTGTCCTCCCTCCATGTGCTTATTGAGAAATGTATGATGAGTTCATTGCTCCCATTAAGTTATTTTGAAAGGAATTTTAAAGCTGTATCTTTGGGGCGAGTTTTGATAGCTGAACACTACAGGTTCCAGTCGGAGCCATCAGTTTTCATCCATTGAAAGTCGAGCACATCTCAGCTTTCATCACCTGCACTACTGAACACAACAGCCTGAAGCTTTGCACCTGCCTCTGGATTCCCGATGGAAACCAATGGGAGATCCCAGTCTTGCGGACACACTCTGGCATAGGGGAGTCATTGCAATCTTATTCCCGTTCAGATGATTTCAATAGGACTTCTGGGCCTACAATGAAGACTCCTGGGCCAGGGTGGCACAGTGGCGCAGTGGTAGAGCTGCTGCCTTACAGTGCCGGAGACTCGGGTTCGATCCTGACCACGAGTGCTGTCTGTACAGAGTTTGGGCGTTCACCCCGTGACCTGGGTAGGTTTTCATCTGGTGCTCTGGTTTCCTCCCACACTCCAAAGACGTGCAGGCTGGTAGATGTAAATTGTCCCTAGTGTGTGTAGGATAGTGTTAGTGTGCGGGGATTGCTGGTCGGCGTGGACTCGGTGGGCTTGTTTCCGTGCTGTATCGCTAAACTAAACTAAACTAAACTAAACTAAACTAAACTAAACTAAACTAAACTAAACTAAACTAAACTAAACTAAACTAAACTAAACTAAACTAAACTAAACTAAACTAAACTAATCTAATTCAACAACATGATATCATTGATGGAACACAAAGCTCCACCTGCCCACTTTGTGTTCCAGCGAGGTTCAGAGACAGGGAGAAGGAGGGAGAGCCTCAGCAGTGGATTACTTGTGGTCTACTTTCATTGAGCAGATTCATTCCTCAAATACAAGGTAGAGATGGTCCTTGAAATCATCCCCCCCACCCCCTTCCCCACCCAAATTCAGCCCAACTGAGTGAAGACAGACAGTGGGCTAGGTCCAGCAAGCTCCTACTATGTTCTTATCCATTCTATGATATGTAGGTTACATTTAACACCTTCAACTTCTGTTCTTTTGAAATTGTCAACCATCCAAAATCAAGATTTGATGATAGAAGATACGTACATAAATGAAGAAAGCCAGAGGGCACAATGCTTTACATCGAGGGGTGAAATTTGGAGCAGAAAGTCATTTTATCGATGGGCAGATTGGACAACCAGACAAAAGTTCTGTGGCTCAGTTTTAAGAACAAGACCAATAGCAAGACCTTCAATCCCTTGTGCTTAGTGTCAAAACTCCCCATCCACTTAATAAGCCCTTCCACTTTCAGCACTTCCACTTTTACATAAGTCTTACAGATCTCTTTTTGCATAAATGGCACTTTTCAATAAAGTGATGAGAAAAAAAATTGTTTTCCTGAAAAGCATTTTGGAAAAAGATTGGGAAATCAGATGCGTTGATCTCATCAGCAGTGTAATAATTGTTATATAAGTGTAAATGTCACCAGTCTACTCCAGGTCAATTCAAGTCACTTTTTTGTTGTAACATATCAAACAGGATTGGCTTTAACCCCGTACGCCCAGCAGAAACTGAGCAGACGGACAGTTAAAGGTGAGATAAGGTGGGTTGTCTTTCCTTTTGTAACTTATAGTGCTTTTCCAGTGTTCTCAGTTTCAACCGGGGTCAGTAGGCAGTTTAGTGAACACTCCAAGCAGTCAAAGTCCTTATGATCTTGTATAAATCAGGGTGACAATAATTCAGTGTAACCGGGACCTGAGTGGGGAAGACATGTTGCATTCCAGCCAAGCTGAAGCAGATGTGCAACTGGTCTGCAGACAGAAGAGGCCCTTAAGGGGGGATCTATGAATTTTCCTTTATGCAGGCAAAAGAATATGAGCACTCATTCGAGTCCTGTAAGTGAAACTGTAACCCCTCGCCTACGCCCATCACATCTTCCAATAGATGTAAAATTTAAGCATGCACCTCCTTGGTCCATTCCAGATCAACCAAGGTCTCTTTTTTGTTGTGACAAAATTTCAATGGCAACCAATTTTAGGAATGCCTGCAAACAAATGGATCTTGTTGTTGTCACATTACTTGCTTTTTTAGAAGGCTCTAAATTCTCCCTCAACGATTCAATCAATGGGTAGGTTTACAAATGCTAATGGATGACAGCAATTATTGTTTGACAAGACAAATTCCAAGGTAATATTTGTTGATGTTAAATTAAAAGTCAATGCGTTCTTGTAGTCCAACCATGAAGGGTGCTTTTAGAAGAGTTAATATTTCACTCCTGCCATCAGGAAGAAGGTATAGGAGCCTGAAAACTATAACTTCCAGGGTCAGGAACAGCTTCTTCTCAATAAACATAGAGTCATAGAGTCAAAGAGTGATACAGTGTGGAAACAGGCCCTTCGGCCCAACTTGCCCACACCGGCCAACATGTCCCAGCTACACTCGTCCCACCTGCACCCGTTTGGTCCAGATCCCTCCATATCACCAATATCATCATCAGGCTATTGAACACTATGAACTTCAACAAAACGCCAAACTATGAACTGCCTTGATTGCATGAGGGACTTGGGGCTTTGTTTCTGATTTTGCACTATATATTTTTTTTACTTTATTGACCCTTTTTTGGTTATTATGGTATCTGCTGATTACTATGTTTGCATGGAAGTAAGGATTTCATTGTTCCATTTTGGGGCACATGACAATAAACCACTTTTGACTCGATTCTTTTAAGAACATTCGTTTAGTTTAAAGAATGAACATTGAAACAGGTCATCCAGCCCACCCAGTGCATGCCAAACATGGATCACCTGCTTACACTAGTTCTATGTTACACTAATCCCACTTTCTCATCCACTCCCTACATATTAGGAGCAACTTACAGAGTCTAATTAACCTACACATTCATGCATCATTGGGATGTGCGGGGAAACCAGCACACCCAGAGAAATCCCATACGGTCACAAGGAGAACATGCAAACTCCACATAGACAGTACCCAAGGCAGGGAGGCACCAGCTTCAGTTCAGTTTCAGTTTAGTTTATTGTCACGTGTACCAAGTTACAGGGAAAAGCTTTTTGTTGCATGCTAACCAGTCAGTAGAAAGACAATACATGATTACAATCGATCCATTTACAATGTATAGAAACATGATAAGGGAATAACGTTAAGTGCAAGGTAAAGCCAGCAAAGTCCAATTAAGGATAGTCCTCGAGTCATAGTTAGAGAAGTGTTGCTGTAGGAATAGATATTAAGAGTGTGGAGTGATTGTAATATGAGATTGTAGATCTGCTTCTGTGACTAGTATGCAAATAATCGCCTCTGTTGGACGCCATCTTGGAAGCACAGCATTATCAGCTGTGTCACTGTGCTGCCAACTAGGCCAGTAATATAAGATAGAATTTCTGAGACAGCATATATGCAGATAGGAAGAATACAAAGTTTCTACAAGTCATCCTCTCTTGTAACTCAGTAAATTATTTCATACCCAAACATGGAAGAGAAAAAAGTAATCAGAGCAGTGTCATGAAAAAGGTCTTTTGAATTCCATTCTATTTCAGACATTGAACAATTGTTTCTGTTAGAGGTGGAGAGTATTCATTGTCCTTTTTGTTACCTTTCTTAAGGTCATAAGGTCATAAGGAGTAGGAGTAGATTTAGACCATTCGGCCCATCAAGTCTACTCCGCCATTCAATCATGACTGATCTTTCTCTCCCTCCTAACCCCATTCTCCTACCTTCTTCCCATAACCTCTGACACCTTTCAGCTTTGACCACACCGGCCAACATGTCCCAGCTACACTAGTCCCACCTGCCTGCTTTTGGTTCATATCCCTCCATATCACCAATATCACCATCAGGCTATTGAACACTATGAACTTCAACTGACAATTACTTTAATCTTTGCCATTTGTCATTCGGCTTAAAGCCCTTTAGTCCCCCACATGTAATGTTGCCACATCTGGATGGATGTTCCTGCTGATGTCATATGCCAATGTCATTCTTCAGTCTTGAAGAAGGGTCTCGACCCAAAATGTCACCCATTCCTTCTCTCCAAAGAGGCTGTCTGTCCCGCTGAGTGAATCCAGCAGTTTGTGTCTATCTTCGGTGTCATATGATTCTCCGCTCTCACAGTACTACCAAGATGCATTGCCTTTTCACACCAACTGAAAGCCAATACCCTTCATTTTCTAAAAGGACTATTATCAATCAACACCTTTTACTCCCCAAATAAATATGTTTCTTGATAGTGAGCAAAGGTATCCATTAATACTCAAGTTTTTATGTGAGTCATTTTTTTAATTACCTTTGGGTTTTTTTCCTGGATAGGCTGAGCATTGTCCTAAAGATGTGATTATGTGATGTATGTATGTGTGTATGTATGTATGTATGTATGTATGTATGTATGTGGACTAGATTGTGCACTGTGGACAGTGTTTGATAAGTAAGTTTATTTCTGAAGCATAATATAAATAGCTGGAAGAGCTAGATGGACATCCTTGGGAACAAACATGTATTCATATGGCATATCCATATGGCAACGATATGGCAATTAAACCAGTACACAAAAGGACATCATAAACCTTTAATAAAAACAGAAAATGTTCAAAGACTCAGCAAGTCAGGCAACATCTGCAGAAGACTGTCAAAGATTATCTCCCTACCCACAGATGCTACCCGACATACTGAAGGTTTCCAACTTTTTTTTGCTTTTATTTCAATTGTCTACAATGTTTGATTCTCATTAGTACCCTTTGTTTTTGTTTTCAAACCTATCTGCTAATTCTGTACAATTGAATTGAGACTTTTCAAGGTGACTTGATAATGTAAGCTCAATGTATATCAGTTAGAGCCTTGATTTAGAACCAGTATTTGGAATCAATAGATCTTATTTGGCATCTGGGCAGGAGGTTGGGGAGTAAAGTTAAAGACTGCCATCTAGAGAGGAAGCCATGTACAGTGCTCCAAATGCTGGAATGTGTTCATAATCTGGTTTGAATCTGTAAAGTTAAACTTTCTGGCTATGGATAATTGCCCTCCAGTTGAACTTTGGGGCATCAGACCAACTAACAAATCTTTTGGGATGATGACGTATTGTATATATTTACACTCTATGCTCTTGGCCTTCACGTTATGCAACAAAACTCAACAATACACTTAGGACTACAATGTTTCTTAATCAGTTTCATTTATGTCCAGTATTAACTACTGTGTTTCCAGTTTCCATGGTTGTAATTGTATCTAGCATTAATTCAGGAAAGTTATTGAAAGTTAAGTTCATTATCAAGTTGTCTTTCGGTACATTTCCCATTCCCTTGGACTATCAAAAGCTGTTCTGTTTACATTGTAGAGGATTTTGAAAGTATTATCCTTTTTTGTTATATGCTGTGTTTAGTAAGTACCCAAAACTCCCATTTTGTAGATCATCTGTATTGCTACGCTGTTCCATTAGAAAGCAGCAAAATGTAAAGAGTTAAATGAATTTAATTTATTACTGGTTGGCAATTTTTAGATGTTTTGTACATGTCAATTGTTTTACGATTCCATGTAGAACTTCAATGGCCATTGAGAATGCCCATGTTTTTTTCATCAGTTTTATGCTTCACCTTTCAAGTATTGTTCTTTTCCTGTGATACAGTTCATTCGGCACTAATCATCACCCAATCTAGAGGAAACCATTTTACACACGCGATCTTGGAAGCGGTAGCAGAATATTCAACCATGAGGGTAGTGTGGTTGAAAGCAACTGAGTCTGATCCAACACTCAGGCAACATGGACACATAAGCTGATGTGGCAGCAATCACTAAATAGGGATAGAGAACTGGTACCTGTTATTTCTTCCCCTCTTAATCTATACTAGACCAAGTGGACCAGTTGGGCACAAACCTCTCCTGCATTGGTGCAGCACCCTCTCCTCCCCCCATCCCCCCCTTCCCTGCCCCTCCCCTCCCCTCCCCCCTTCCCACTCCCCCTCCCCCCTCCCCTTCCCCCTCAACTCCTCTTATCCCCCTTCCCTCCCTACGAGATAGATTTAAACTTTAAAACGTGAATAACTTTAAAAATATAACACTGATTTCAATGAACCTTCTTCCATTAGCACCAAAGGAAAGATGGTGAGTAAGGTGGGCCTAAAATTGTTGTGCTATCATGTACCGTTTTGGCTGTAGTTCAGGAACAAACAAAGAAACAAACGAGTGTTTTAGTATATAGATATAGCAGATCTAATTGTAGTGGCTTCGTGGCTGTGGCTAGTACATTGTACCTTTCAATTGAACCTAACCCCTTCCTGATCTTGACAGTTCCTTGTTAGCTTAGCGATCGTGTTAGTAAAGACAAAGTCTGCAGAGTTTTCACCGACAGAGTCTGGCGAGAGGCCTGTCTCGGTAGGCTCATTTACTCCCTCATCATTTGGCTTCTGTCATTTTTACTATATCTTTCATCTGTGTTTCTCACTCGCACCATCTGTTAATCTCTCTCACATCATCCATCATTTCTCTCACATGTACTGCTTCCTTGCTGTCTATAACTTAAGATGACTGTAAACACACGAGACCTGAAGATACTGAAATCTCGAGCAAAAACAACAAACTGCCGGAGGAACTCAGCCAGTCGGGCAGCATGTGTGGAGGGAAATACAGACATTATTTCAGGTCAGAAATGTCAACTGTCCAATTCGCTCCATAGATGCAGCCTGACCTGCTAAAGTCCTCCAGCAGTTTGTTAAGATGACAGCAGCTCTTTTATTTCCTCTCATGTCAGTACCTTCAGCATCTCTTGCTCCCCTCCACTGGACTTCTGTTCTTCACACAAAACAAAGCATTTTCTTAACACAAAATTTAATTTCAGTGCAGATGCAACTGTTCATCTGCAGAGGTACTGTTGTTGTTCCCTTGCTTCCAATAATATCACACTTAGTAATAAAACAGTCAAATATTAACAAGAGTTGCCAATATTTTAATATAGAAATGAAAATGCAAGCGCAAGATTTTTGTTATTTGACTTGTTGATTCATTGATCGAACGATACTGCATAGAAACAGGCCCTTAAGCCCACTGAGTCCATGCTGACTATTGATCACTTGTTCATACTTGCTGTGGGCAAATTGGAGGTTATGTTTCCAACATGATATTTCACTTTTGCATCCATTCCCTACACAGTAGGCACTGTGGGAATGTTGGAAACATAACCTCCAATTTGCCCACTGCAAGCCACCACACCCATCAATAATATTATAACAACCTTGTAATTTTCACTGAACACCTCCGCTCAGTCCGTCTCAACCAACCTGATCTCCCAATGGCTCAGCACTTCAACTCCCCCTCCCATTCCCAATCTGACCTTTCTGTCCTGGGCCTCCTCCATTGTCAGAGTGAGGTCCTGCGCAAATTGGAGGAACAGCACCTCATATTTTGCTTGGGCAGTTTACATCCCAGCGATACGAACATTGACTTCTCTAACTTCAGGTAGTCCCTGCTTCCCCTCTCTATCCCCTCCCCCTTCCCAGTTCTCCCACTACTCTTCCTGTCTCCGACTACATCCTATCTTTGTCCCGCCCCCTCCCCTGACATCAGTCTAAGGAAGGGTTTCCAGTCAGAGCTGAAGGCATAACTAACTTAAAGTATGATACATTATGCGAGTTGAATGAATGAATAAATGAATGATATTTTATTATCACATGTGACGTGTCACAGTGAAATTCTTTGTTTTGCATACCCAATGTATGCAAAGAGTCGGCACATAAAGGGCGCCGACAACAAACGTTACAAATTATTCCATTTAGTCCCCAATGGTCCCCCTTTGTTCTCTCGGCGCCAACCCCCCATGCCAGGCCCCTCTCTGTCCTCGGAGCCCCCCCCCCCCCCACACCAGGTCCATCTTTGTTCTCTGTGACCCCCCCAACCCCCACGCCGGGTCCTCCTTTGTTCTCGGCGGCACGTGTGACTTCCGGTACCTTCTGTCCACCCGTCCTCAACCGCTGGGACCCGCGACCTAGACGGCCATTGCTCACCTTCAACCATGTCCTTGAACGCTGGCTCTCTCCTCGATCTTTCACACAGTCATGAACTGCACATGATCCTGCACAAAGTCTATATCCATTCACTCCCTGCCTGTTCGTGTGACTGTCCAAATGCCTCATAAACAAAAAAATACATTTATAAAACAATGTTCGGACATAAATTGTCCACAGTCTTGGAGTTCAACATTCCTTTGAGTTTGAGCGATGGATATTAGCAACAAGCAACTTTATAATTTTTTTCTTAGTTCAGCAATTACACAAGTTAAGAATTTGTGTGTTTGATGATATTAATATTTCAAATGGATTGTTCCCAACATTTGACAGCAATGGAATCACAATGTAATTTACCACTATCAATACCAATTACCTTGCAAATAGGAAATATTTGATAATAATAATATATTCCTTTATTCGTCCCACACCAGGGAAATTTACAGTGTTCCAGCAGCAAAGTGGATAGCAAGAGAGCAAGAGATCATTAATTATAAATAAAAGATACATAAATTGTCATCAGTTTTCTGTGTGTTCTTTGCTGTTATTGTTGACTCGTTTGCTGGGAGCAGTGCAGGTTGTGCAGTCTCACAGCAGCGAGAAGGAAGGACCTCCTATATCTCTCCCTCATTTAGTGATTAGTTTGTGTTCAAAGTTACAGGAACATTGGCTCCTCCATACCAAACAAAATCTACTTTTGTTCATTTTGACATTTTTTAAAGAAATATCTGACGAAAAGACGTTTGTTGGAAATTTTATTTTCGAAATTTGGGTATGGTCACGACCAGACTGACTTGCATTGTCATTTATTGAAAAATAACTGGAAACAATTGCAGTCAAGGCTCACCAGAGTGAAGTAAAGTGAGTGGCAATTGCAGTGCGAAAAGCTGAAAATTCCCTCCTAACAGGAACATTTCCAAAGTAATCTGGTTCATGTCTTGTAACATGGATCACCCTTTCAGTGTCCAGAGCTTTATTTTAACTTTAAATTATCTGATATGATCTAATATACAATGTGGAAAAGTCAACAGATTAATCAGCACATGTAGACAAGTTCTCTTTGGTTTATGTTTAATGTATTTGAAAAATCATTCTTTGGACTGTCTGTGAGGACACAGCAGCTGTTCAACAGGGAGCCTGTGAGAAATCTTCCAGGCATAAATTCCTCGAGCATTTGTACAGGAACTCTGAGTAGCAGTTTTGTGACTAACTATTTCAGTTTGTCCAGTACATCAAAAACAACTTTTAAAAATGTAATTCCGCCCAGGGATTAAACTGTTAGCTTTACTTCCACTGGCTGAGTGATGGAGATCTTTTAACAGCCTAAAGACTTTAAGCCTCAGTGCAAGACTTCACATAAGACCCTTAACACGGGGAAAGTCTTTTAATCCTCTAGGACTACATGGTAGCTATTCAACTTTATCAGGAGACATGATAAAGGATGCTAATATACTACTAGGTTTTGTATTTGTTTGTTTACAGCACATTTCAGTGCCTCGAATCTTATCAAAATACAGTACCTATAACAGTGCATTGAAATACAACAGACAGTGTTGTTGGTATTGAAAAGTCGCTGACTGATGGCAAGTGGCGATAGGCATTATGTTACAAATCAGGCTGATCTCAAAGACATGTACATGTATATTGGGGAATATCAAATATGTATTACTTGATTCAACAAATCTGCAAAACTTTCATATGGAGTTCAAAGTAGGCAAATATGTCATCCAAATTCGATCTCAAAGAGTCAGAATTTCTGAAATGTTAGAAACTAGAAGCAAAGTGAAAAAGATGCATTTACCTATGCAGATATAGAAAATAATCACAAAGACACATGGAAAGCCAGTCTTGATATCTAGAGAATGAAAGAATAAGGTGGTGGATGTTCTATTACAGTTTTACAAAGGCCTGATTAGACTAGAGCTGGAATGTTCAGCTCTAGGCAACATGTTGTAGGAAGGGTTTGTTAGCCTGGGGCAATGCACATAGAATTACCTAAATAATGTCTGGGCTATAAGAGTTAAATGAGAAGGAGAAACATTTGCTTTTAAGTGGCGCATTTGTCTCTCAGGGTATACAACCACAGGAATAGGAATATGATTCATCCATTTGTTTGGTAAAGTACCACTGTTTTTAAAATAGTTTATTGGAGAGAAAGATCCAGGACACAACAATAACTTGTCTGTGCTGTTTGTTTCCAATCATACTTACAATACTTTCCAACAGCAAAATAACCTGCAGAATAAAGTCATAATCAAAGATGATTCCTGACCCACTTAGTGTCCAATTGTAGACATGGTACTGCAGTTCTACTGCAAACTTCTTGAAGCTGTGATGCCAAAATGTTTCTACCTAGGTAGCCTAAAGCTAACTTATATGTGCCTGTGCATTTTTTGGATTCAAGTGACTGACAGTCAATAATACTCAATTGCGAGAAGCTCAAGCATCCATACCCTTCAGAGATATCTGAATGGGATGTCAGTCAAATCAGTGGTGGGCGCTGAAGTGAAAAGGTCAGCACAGAGCTAATGGATAGGCACTCCAAAAATGACAAATTTACACCGACCAGACTGATGGGAGAAAACATCCTGTGTTTGGCAAGGGTTACACTGTGTTCACTTTCATTAGATATGCTTTGTAAACCTCAGTTCCCTTGTTTCTTTTAATGGTCCGTGTACAGAATTAATCAAGGGGGCTCAGCCAGACACCATATCCATTACAGACTATGCAGATGGGCACATATTGAACTGTATGCAGATTATTCTGGTTGATCTCAAGTTGATTGATATATCACAGTGGTAAGCAATACTCTGACAACGGACTTCTTGCTTGCCAATGAATTTAGTTCGTATTAAAAGCAGGACATCCAATCCATTGAATAAATAAATTTGGAGTCCATTCTTATAGCTTTTGTTAGTCCATTTTCAGTGTTTGAAGGCCGACAGTTTGGCACGGGATTTGTCGGTATCCTGTGTAGGAAGGAACTTCAGATGCCGGTTTAAACCGAAGATAGACAAAAAAAGCTGGTGTAACGCAGCGGGACAGGCAGCATCTCTGGAGAGAAGGAATGGGTGATGTTTCGGGTCTGAAGAAGGGTCTCGACCCAAAACGTCACCCAGTCCATCTCTCCAGAGATGCTGCCTGTCCCGCTGAGTTACTCCAGCATTTTGTTTCTAGCTTTTGTGGGTATCCTGTTGGGGTGGATCAGGGATGCTCTGTGACAAGCTTAAAACAGCCAGAGGATTAGTTGGTTTGACCAAGTGACCTTGTGGGAGTAGCTGTGGTGGGGTGGGGGCAGGGGGGGGGGGCGGGGTTTGTTGGTCAGTGATGGGGTGGGTGGAGGTTGGGTGAGGAGGCCTGGCCCCTGGTGATGGGAGGCCTCAACTACAGCAATGTTTCTGTGGCCTGTTTTGTGACTGAAGCGTCTTATCAACACCACGAGATGAGCACTTTCTGAAGCTGTGGCTGATGAGAATTGTGTTAATCAGCCGGGGATTATCTGCAGCTCAAACTATACAGCTTCTAATTCCTCCTTCATGAGTGCAGTTTAAAGGACTGAAAACTGAACTGCATGCAGTCCATACAAACAAGAAGTGAGTGTCATCACAGCTTTTAATTAACCTTGCTCTGGTGATGCGCGATGGTGTGATGGAATGAAAATTGTCACAGTACTTGTGGACAAAAGTTAGAAAATATAAAAAGGACCATTCCAACACAAGAAGAAGCAGAAATAAAAAGACAACGAGGGACATTAGAAATACAGAATGCATGATTCGTTCTAATGGATCAGAAACTGTGGTTATCTCTTGTATGGCAATTGCTTCCTAAACTATAATTTCTATTTGAAGATAGACACAAAAAGCTGGAGTAACTCAGCGGGACAGGATGACATTTCTTCAGTCCCTCTCTCTCCATCCCTCCCCCCACCCAAGTCGCATTAGCTTCTCGTTCTCACTAGCAAACAGCTGACAATGGCTCGTTTCCTTTATCATCGTTACTTTTTGCATATCTTTCATTCATTTGTTCGAGATCTCTACACACCTTCTATATCTCTCGTTTCCCTTTCCCCTGACTCGAGTCTGAGAAGGGTCTCGACCCGAAACATCACCCATTCCTCTCTCCAGAGATGCCGCCTGTCCCGCTGAGTTACTCCAGCTTTTTGTGTCTATCTTCGGTTTAAACCAGCATCTGCAGTTCCTTCTTACACATTTCTATTTGAAGAACAAGTTTACAGAATGATTTTGACAGCACACACAAAAGTAATACGATGTCCCATGGAACTCCTGTGTTAAACAAAATAATGCAAAATCCCAGGAAAATGTCAAGGACTGGAGGAAAATCTTACAGGTAACCCAAATATCTGCGAATGTGATGGAGTATGTTTTTCTAATACAAACACTTAATTTGCACTAATATTTCCGCGACAAATGCCACCACTTCATTCTAATTTACTTCAATTAACTTCACGGGCTGTAAAGAATTTTGTGGGAGCTGCTGTATAAATGCAAGGTCAGTTTCTTTTACATTCCCATTTTGATTGATTGTTTGACTGACTAAAAAATACCGCATGGAAGCAGGCCCTTCAGCCCACCTAGTCCATGTGGACCATCGCTCAGCCGTTCTATGTTATCCCAATTTCGCATTCAAAATTCTCTACAGCCCAGGGGCAATATTCAGAGGCCAATTAACCTACAAATTGGCAAATTGTAAATGAATGGGAGGAACATAATGCAGAGTGAGTCCATGGAATCCTGTTTGGAAAGGGAATAGTGTTCCCTGACCTCTGGTCACCAGCCTCATTTGGCTTTGCATCCTCACTCCCTCAGTTACTGCCAGCAGGAACCTTTGCCTAGCCTGAGGTAATCCTCACTGCCAGATGGCCGTCTCTTGGACAGGAATTAGTGATGATGCAGAAAGTGGGAAGAAATGAGGGGCTTCTAAAATTCCACTGTAAGTGAGCAGATCAATAGAGCAGACTGACCCACAATGCTTCCGAACCTTTATGTGCTACATCATCCACCCCTTGGTTAGTCAAACAAGCTTTGGACTCGGTAGAATTTAGCAATACTTCTCCCCTGAGAAATGATATAAACAGAAAATGAGTGAAATTAGATTTACCAGCGCAAGAAGTTGTCTTGTTGGTTTTAGTGATTCTTTGCAAGTTTGGTGAAGTAATGAAGTTTAAATTGTGCTGTTACGTAAATATAATCTGCTCATGTATGCTTGCATAAGGTTGATTAAGTTTTATCCACACCTATTTAATTATTCACCCAATTGCAATTTCAATGCAACAATAATTTAAACGACTAAATTCTGTTTCATCCAAAATGTGTGAATGATTTTTGATACCATTCCTCATTGGTTAATTGCAGGAACATCCAGTCTACAACACATACCCCAAGTCTTTCTGCTGACTGGTTGGCATGTAATAAAAAAACTTTTCACTGTACCTAGGTACACGTGACAATAAATGAAACTAAACTAAGTTAAAAATTTTCAACAAAAATTTAATAAATGAACTAATTATGTTTCCACTATAATAATTGTCCTTCAATGCTTGTTGAGCAGTTAGCAAGTGACTCAACTTGCGCGCAGGCCCTTTAATGAACAGCATTGATAAAGCAATATTGTCTCTGAACAGTTCTTGGAAGAAGCGAGATGGATGTGAACTAGGATCTGTGTAAAATATTAGGAAAATTTAAATCATGAGGAGAGGCTTGGAAGGTGAGTTTAAGAAATCACAGCATCTCAAAGCAACTATCATCAATGTTGGTGGGCAAGAGGATATCTTGCAGCTCCTGTTCCTTCACTGTAATTTCACCAGAAATACAATGGAAATTCTATTTACACACATCTTAATACCTAGTGCTCAGACAAAGCTGGCAGATAAGTGACAGCTTAACTCAATGAATGGCACTCCTGCCTCTGATTTGGAAGATTGTGGACTTACCTCCCAAGCCAGACCTTGAGACTGAATTTAAGTTAATAGAATTGAATAGAATATCCACTATTCTATTGAAGGAGTGCCACTTTGTTGCCAGTTTGGATGAATTATCAGACTGAGGCTTGATAATACTGCACTGTGTTTGGGAAGAACAATGTTTTATGTTACTCTCACAGCTTTCTTCCTAGGTTTCTGAAATAGGCAAAATCTAATTTTCTGAAATTTGGGTGAGAATTTGGAATACTGCTATAAGTGCAAAGGACATTTTCATTATCTAAGTACCCTAACTTAGCCTAATTCAAAGTGTAGCACAAAATAGGCCCCATCGCGCCTGAAAGCACAAAGGTCCCAAACAGAAAATGCTAGAAACATTCAACAGATTGGGCAGATTTGTGCAGATTTGGGCAGATATTGTGGAAATAGAAGCAGAGTTAACAGTTGAAAGCCATTTTTCCATCCTGTTGATAGAGGGGTCTTTGAATGAATTGTTAACTTCTGTTTTCCCTTGCTTTGTTTGGTTTCTCAGTATTGTTTATTTTGTTTAGTTTAGAGATACAGCACAGAAACAGGCCCTTCAGCCCACTGAGTCCATGCCGACCAGCGATCCCCATACACTAACACTATCCTATACACAAGGGACAATTTACAATCTTTATCAGAGACAATTAACCTACAAACCTGTACATCTTTGGTGTGTGGGAGGAAACCAGAGCACCAGGAGAAAACCCACTGGGTCACGGGGAGAGCGTGCAAACTCCATACAGGCAGCACCTGTAGTCAGGATGGAACTCAGGTCTCTGGTGCTGTAAGGCAGCAACTCTGCCGCTGCCCCACCGTGCCACCCCGCTGGTTACTCAGCTTTTTAGGTTTCTCGAATCACAAGAGTAATGTGCGTTTGAAAAATGTTCTTCACACTGCTGAAAAGATGACTATCATGGATTGGCTGTTACTGTTTCAGCTGTGTCAAGGGAGTTTCGGTCTGTGGATAACTTGTGCTGTGTTGACAGGGGAAATTTTAGCATCAGAACCAACGCAACAAAGTCCACTCACCATCATTGATATCTCTGAGTTTGTGACGTATCAAGTCCAATTAATTTTGAATCCATTTAATTCAAATTTATTGAATTGTGACTTCATCTCCGGTCCAAGCAGCAAGCTCATTGCAGAAAATGGTGGCAAACACTGCAATGTGAAAAATCTGAACTCA
This sequence comes from Rhinoraja longicauda, assembly GCF_053455715.1. Lineage (NCBI taxonomy): Eukaryota > Metazoa > Chordata > Chondrichthyes > Rajiformes > Arhynchobatidae > Rhinoraja > Rhinoraja longicauda. Next base: position 127,269,966 of record NC_135953.1, read on the forward strand.
AAGGCATGATGAGCAACAAAATGGTTAGTTAAAAGGCATGAGATCAGCTTCAACGTGTCTTTAGGATGAATGTACACTCAGAAGGAACAGAATTATCACCTATTAGCTACTTTCTGCACATGTCGAAGAGTTCTAAACCTGGCAGCAGTCTGATCTATGGCATTTTTCCCACAAGAGGTTGCCTTATCTGACATTGTGACCTGACAATTTTCTCAGTAACCTTCACTGGACACGTTGTCAAAGTGACATAGAACAAGATATCATTAATTCCCTGACACATTTCTTCAGCTCAGTTCACTGGATGGCCACCCACAGAGATAGTGCTATTTTGTTTGTCTTGAATGTTAACCCTTCCATTGGCTCATTATGTTGAGCAATCGATGCAGCACATAATATTTACTTTTGTGTGTGTGTCAATTCAGAAACTATCAACGACAACAACGGCTAATTATAAAATACTATGTTAAGACATTAATTCGCCCTTGTTTGATTTTAACAGCTTAATTAACAGGGCACTGCACAGATATAAATTGTCGCTGGATAAGAACAGTCACACAGCACCTGGAAAGAAATTCTACTTCGCAGACAACTAATTTGTAAGGGAATAATGATATTTTTGTGAACACTCCCAAATACAATGCTAATTAATGTATGAGAACGTTGGAAGAATTCTTGCACAGTTCTTATTTTGTATATGTTTTTTATTCTAAATAGTTTATTTTGGTTAAAAAGATTTATTCACGTCTGAGCTGGAAAATGTGGGTAAATGGGTTGCCTGACCAGTCCCATTCAAATGTTTAACTTCATGACATCTTTCCTAAAGCTTCTTTATTGTAAATGTTTGTAATTGTGAAGGAAAGATAAGATATAAACTTGTTTCAATGACATCTGAAACTGTATCAGTTTTTGTTCTAAGTACCGATCCAATGAAAATTAACTTCAAGCTAATTAATTTCAAACTACATTTTCAAACCAATTAATATTTGGCCTGAATACCTGTGGAGAGAAACATAAATTAGAAGGTGTAATTTTTAATTGGTATTATGAGCATCATTTTTGAAGGAATTGTTTTGCTTTTTAAGGGGAAAAAATTGACTTAATGGTGAGTGGACATACATTACTCAGTGGTCAGTGATCTTTGTCCTTAGTTCAAAGCTACATTTGGTAGGTAAACTTAAACTTAAAGCTAAATTTAAATGGTGTGGTTGACCTCTAATGCAAAGCTGACCGAGGCAGGTGTATATCCATATATGGAATTGGAATGCAGATAAAGCTACGGGCCAGACTTCTAACCACAGGAATTTTGGATGCTGTGAGAAAACATAGACAAATTGACCAAGGATCCAGGGGAGGAGTGAAACTGTGGCCTCCCTTGTCATGAAGTGTGTTTCTCACAAATCCGCCAATCTGATGGAGTTTCTAGATGCATGGCCTAGATACAAATGCTATGGGTACGCCTATTACTTGTCAACCTTGATGGAAGTCAAGATAAGATCATGGGAAATGGATCTCCCTGTTGCATTAAATGAGAAAGGAGACATTTCTCCAACTTTCAAAGCTCTTGAGAAGAACCCTCGTAATCCTCAGGTATCACAAGCTGGGCGTATCCAAGTTGAAGCATGAAATCTTCTATTTAGAAGCTAGCAGATTCCTGTTCTCATCTGCTGGCTTTCAAGCATAGAGCAAAGTGTAGGTTTAAATGCAGTCTTCTGGTCCAGGTATATCTCAGATTTGAGATACCTGCACTGTGCAGGTAACTCCTCATGGAGTCTATGAGGCCAGTACATACTTGATGAATGAATGAATGAATGAATGAATGAATGAATGAATGAATATTTTATTGTCACATGTGACAAGCCACAGTGATATTCTTTGTTTTGCATAGCCAAGGTACACAAAGAGTCGCCACAGAAAGAGCGCCGACAGAGTATCCCACGTCAGGTCCTCCTTTGTCCTTCATCCTCCCCCCCCCCCCCCCCCCCCCCCCGCATCATGATGGTTCCCTCATGCCGGCTCCTCCTTTGTTCTCAGCGCTATGTCCTCCGGCACCCACGTGGTCAGTCCTCGACCAGCAGCACCATCCTCGACCTCAGCCGCCGGCCCGACCTTGGCCAATGTTCGCCAACCTCGACCGGCATCCTCAACGACCACTGACCTCAACGACCGGCGCCCTCGACAAACGCCGACCACTATTGGCGGCGCCCTCATCGACCGCTGCATAGACCTCCTCGTCGATCGCCAACCCGACCTCCCCGACGACCGCCACCGAGCCCACTCCTGACGTCTCCACAGCGCCGACCCAGTGTCTGGTCGCGGGGCTCCACCGACCCAGAGATTGGCCGTGGGGATCCGCCGCTCGGCTTCTTCGTGGCCTCCTGGTAGGTGTCTGCCACTCCTGGCCTCCTTCCCCAGATTCCCACCTCTTAGACTGAGAAATCTAGTAGGCTTGTCAATACAGGAGTCTGTAGATTGAGTCCAAAAAATCTTGTTTCTATTTCCAACACTTTAATCACCAGGAATAAATGCATCTTGGACATAAAATCAGTATAATTAAAGTTCTTAGAGGAAGTTAAAAAAAATAATTCTGGGCATAGTTACTTTGGAAGTGTTGAATATGATAAATAAAATTTATGATTACTGTTTTACTGTTAGCTTTGACCCACTGGTTGTTCTTGAACTAGGTTGACATATATCATAAAATGATAAATATTTTTATTTTTCGTATGTCAAGTGAAGTGGTATGAGATCATTGAAGCGTCACATTCCATCTCAGAGTATTGAACGCAATAAAAACTGAGAGAGATTACACTTTTGGAACGACAGTCTTGCAGATGAGAGTTTAAGCTTTGAGTCACAGGGGAGATGAGTTGGCAATTTTTCTAGGACAGTTTTTTAAGGGAGCTTGCTTTGGATCTTTGGAGTCTTTTTAAAAAATGTTAACCTTGATGATAATTCAACAATACTTCATTTGAAGTGCTCGCCATGTAGCTGAAATTAAACCTAACAAGTGACATTTCTTCAAAAAATATCTGGTGATTTTTTTACAAAGTGTGCTATTCTATTTTAATGTTTTACCATGTAAAGTAAGTAGATATACATTGCATGAAAAGTTGCAGTATAGATCTTAATTTTGCCTATGCGTGCTGTAACATTCATCATTGAATGCATACATAGATGCCCAGCTTCTATGGCTGACAATCAAATACCGGATCCTGGAAGCTTTTGGTTATTACATTGTTTACAGAGTACTATGTTTACATATTCTGGTGTGCTGCTGCAAGTAAGAATTTCGTTGTTCTATCTGGGACATGTGACAATAAAATACTCTTGACTCTCTTGCCTCTGAAGCGTAAATAAGCCACATATATCTGGTAGACACAAAATGCTGCAGTAACTCTGAACAAGGGTCTCGACCCGAAAAGTCACCCATTCCTTCTCTCCAGAGATGCTGCCTGTCCCCCTGAGTTACTCCAGCATTTTGTGCTTATCTTTGGTTTTAAACCAGCATCTGCAGTTCCTTCATACACATATAATCTGGTGTTCAGTCTGTTGCAAGGACGCATGTGAAAGCAGTAAATGTACAAGCCCAGCAAAGAAAGTACAGAAGTAAAGATGGGAAGATTGTGTCCAATGCGTCCAATCTGTGGGAGTGTAGGTCAGGATGTGTGTCCGTGGTGATTTACAGGTTGGGAGGGATCGCACTGACCTAGGTTATCATACCCTTTTGGCTCTGGAAATGCCTGAAATTTAATGTCTCCGTGCCAAAGCTGAAAAAAACAGAATGCTTATCTCAAGTCTGTTTACAAGTGTCTCGAAAGTCTCTTGCAGGCAATCAATTTAACGGAGTATTATTTTTGCAAACCTTTAGAGTAAGTGAAAGATCTGTGGCTGGAATGCTCCTATCCTTTGATTGTCCCAAAACCTTTTAGCGCAGTATATCCAATCTCGTCGAATTAAATAATATATTCATGTCCATCTGTCAGGATGCTTTTCTTGACTCTGACATGAAATGAGCTGTTTCTTCCCCATTCAAGAGAAATTGAGAATTATTTCTTGAAATAAACATAGACAGCATTCAGTAATCGAGGGTGCACTGGGGAAAACATGAAGGACATGAAGGCACATGAGTGCTGTGTTAAAGGATAGAATCCTTGCCATAATGATGAGGCATATAAGCTCAAGACTAATGAAGCTTATTTGTATGCGGTGTGCATTCCATACACTCATGCCATTACATTGTCAGATCATTTGGTTCATCTGTCAAATGTGCTGCTTTCTCCGCAGTGTCATTACAGGTAGACATCATCCTCGCAGTTTGTGTTAGGCCCTTCCAGAGCTCCCACTCCTCGTAGATGAGATTCTTATTATAAACAAACAAGCACTTCAGAAGGTATCATTTGACAGCTTTGGTAATCCCAAGAGCCATTTTTATCAGCTGATGGGTCGAACCCAAGGCCTGTAGAGTTTCCAAGCACTGTAGGCTGCTTTGATGCTGAATAAATTAGTCTGTTTTCCATTTACTGACCATAAAACAGAAAAAAAAAAAAGATTTAAAAAAATGTTAATTATTCTCATAGCCGAAATGTGGAATAGGCTATTCATGGCTAAACTTCAGGTCTAGCCAAAAACAAATAATATGAATGAGTTTCAATCTAATTTAATTTATTAAAATGCACACTAATGTAAGTTAAAGCTTTATATTACGTAAGTTAAAGAATAACATCCAACTAAAATTGTAACATAATTTTTTTTTGTTAAAAGAAATCAAATGAAAGTGAACATTATTTCAATGAACTAGTCTTATTTGGAAAATATACTTCGTCTTGGTGGCCGAAGAACCTCCTCCTGGTTCACAATGAATATTCCACAAAGGAATGATTTTCATGTGTCAGTTCCAGAAAAAAACACATGACAGAGTTTTGGGGTTATTGCCTGGCCTTTTTGGACCACCCCATAACCTTTGACTTTAATTGACATATCTTTGAAAGATTGCAGTCATATAGAACAAAGAACAGTACAGCACAAAAACAGGCCCTTCAACCCATAATGTCAGTGCTAAAAATGATGCCAAGACTAGCTCTAATCTACCTCCACATAATCCATATCCTTCCATTCCCTGCAGATCCATATCTCTAGCCAAATGTCTCATACATGCCACTATCGTATCTGCCTCAACCACCACCCCCGGCAGCGTGTTCCAGGCACTCACCACCCTCTGTGCAAAAAAGGTTGCCCTGTATCTCCTTTAAACTTTGCCCCTCACACCTTAAAGCTACGCTCTCGAGTATATGATATTTCCATCCTGAGGAAAAGGTTCTGACTGTCTATCCTATCTATGCCTCTCTTAATTTTATATAACTTCTATCGGGTCTCTTCGCAACCTCCGGCGTTCCAGAGAAAATAATCCAAGTATGTCCAACGTCACTCTGTAGCTAATCCAAGCATCATTCTGGTAAACCTCCACTGCACACTTTCCAAAGTTTCCACATAATTCCTGCAATTGGGTGACCAGAACTGCACGCAATACTCCAAATGTGCCCGAACTAAAGTTCTATAAAGCTGCATCATGACTTTCTGACTCTAATACTCTATGTTGCCACTTTCAGGAAGTTATGGACAGTCCCCAAGATCCCTATGTACAGCATTGCTGTTAAGGGTCATGCCATTGATTGTATCATGCCACAGTTCACACTTGCTTGGATTAAACTTCATCCACCATTTTACCATCCATTTCTATAGCTGAGCCTTATCCTGCTGCATACCTTGACAGCCTTCCTCATAGTCCGCAACTCCAGCAATCTTGGTGTAATGTGCAAATCTATCAACCATCTTGGCTATATATCACAAACATCAGAGGTCTCAGCACAGATCCATATGGAACTCCACTGGTTACAGATCTCCAGCCTGAATATTGTCTTCCACAGCCCTCTGACTTGTCTCAGTCAGACAGTTCAGAATCTATATGACAAATTCTGTTGATCCCGTGCATCTTAGTTTTCTGAAACAGCCTATCATGGAGGACTTTAATAAATGCTTTACTGAAGTCCATGTATATAACATCAACTGCCCTACCCTCATTGGTCACCCTCATCACCTCCTCAAAAATCTCAATCAATTTAGTAAAATACGACCTGCTGTGTTCAAAGCCATGATGAGTGTCCCTAATTAATCCATTCTCTTCCAAACAGGAGTAAATCCTATCCAGAAGAATATTCTCCTATAGCTTGGCACGGGATTCACTGGTCTACAATGCCTTGGGTTCTCTCTACTTCCCTTCTTAAATAAAGGAACAACATTAGCCATTATTCAGTCCTTTGGGACCTTGCCTGTGGCTAGAGAAGATGCCGAGATTTTTGCCAAGGCTCCCGTAATCTCTTATCTTGCCACTCTCAAATACCTGGGATAAATCCTATCAGATCCTGGGGATTTATCCAACAATGTTCTTCAAGACCCCCAACACCTCCTCCTTCTTAATCTCAAACTTCCCTTGCATTGTAGTATTCTCCACACTGATTTCATTGTCGTCCATGCCCTTTTCCTCAATGAAAACAAATGCAAAGTAGTAATTTAATACCTCGCCTACATCCCAAACTCCAAGCTCCTTTATCCTTGAGCAATTCTACCTTCTCCCTGGTTATCCTCGTGTTTAATATACATATAAAAAGCTTTAGGATTTTCTTTAATCCAACGCACCAGGTCGAGCTTGTTGTTTCTTTTGGCCCTTATAAACATCTGCCTGAGGTCTTTCCTCATTTCTTTATATTCCTCAGAGACCCTGTCTGATTCCATCCTCTTAAATCTTGAATGTGCTTCCTTTTACTTTTGGAACAGGTTTACAACCTCTTTGGTCATCCAAGGTTCCCTTACTTTTCCATCCTTATCACTCCTCTTTGCTGGAACATGTTGGTACTGAACTTCAATCAACTTTTTAAACAACTCCCACATGTCAGATATGGACTTGCCCAATAACAATTGCTCCCAGTTTACCTTCCCAAGCTCCTGCCTAATAAAGTTGTAGTTTCCCTTACTCCAATTTAGTACCTTCTTGCAAGGTCCAGTCTTCTCTCTATTCAAAACAATCTTAAAACTTATGGATAGCCACAAAAAGCTGGAGTAACTCAACGGATCAGGCAGCATCTGTGGAGAAAAGGAATAGGTGACATTTTGGGTCCAGACCCTTCTTCAGGCTGAGAGTCAGGGGAAAGGGAAACCAAGCAATATGAAAAGGTACATGGAGCAAATTTATGAAAGACATGTAAAAAGACAGATCAAAGCCATCAACGATGATCAAGGAAAGGTGAAGCCCACAATGGTCCATTGTTGGCTTAAGGAAGGTGATCATGAGTAAAAGAATAAGCGAAGAGATGCAAGGGTCACTTGAAGTTAGAGAAATCAAAAATCATACCGCTGGGTTGTAAGCTGCCCAAGCGAAATATGGGGTGCTGTTCCTCCAATTTGGCCTCACTCTGACTCACTCTTTTCAATGCTCTTCCATTGAAACACCGTTCCCCTGGCCAGGCTCATTTCCCAACACATTCCCTTCTCGGGTTGGACTATCCTCATACAGTTTCTAGAAATTATTTTGGTTGCACCTCACAAATTGTGTCTGGTACTGAGCAAGTCCCAGTCAATATTGGGGAAGTTAAAGTCACCCATTAAGACAACCCCATTGCACCTATTTTGTTTCTAAGTAATACCCATATCGCCTGAGTAGATTAATCCTCCAGTATATCCCCCTCTGACAGCCACTGTCATAATCTGCTTGATAATTTTGCAACTCTTCTAGCTTAAACAGGCTGACCCTGCAATACCACCAGGACAACGGGCCTTCATGGTCAGATCAAGATCCCTGCACTTACAACTACTGGGTCTTGAAAATGGCACCAAACTGGCGATGCTGTATACTGTATTAGTGTACTATTATACATTTGAGCTGTATCTGAAATGTATCTAAGTGCTTATAATAATAATAATAATAATAATAATATTCATTTATTGTCGTTGCAACAAGTGCAACGAAATTAAAAAATAGCAATCCTGATGGTGCGTAAAAAACATATATGCAATAAATGCAAAACAAATAAATACCAATATATTAAATACAAAAGTTTTAACAGTGTGACCTAGTGCAGAAAGTAGTGTTCAGTTCTCGTATGGCCCTGGGGTAAAAATTGTTCTTGAGTCTGTTTGTTCGGGATTTGATCGACCTGAAACGTCGACCAGAGGGCAGAAGAACAAACAGACGGTGGCCGGGGTGGGATGGGTCTTTTATTATTTTTCCTGCTCTACTGAGGCAGCGCAGGCTGAACAGGTGCTCCAGGGGCGGCAGTGAGCAGCCGATGATCTTCTGGGCTGTCGTGATGACCCTCTGAAGGGCCTTCCTGTCCTTTTCTGAGCAGCTGGCATACCATGTGGTTATACAGTATGCCAGCACACTCTCGATGGAGCAGCGATAGAAGGACATCATGAGCTTCTCCTGCAGGTTGGTCTTCCTGAGGATCCTCAGGAAGTGGAGTCTCTGCTGTGCCTTCTTCACTGTGGTAATGGTGATATGTATAGTGATATGTATAGTGTATAGTATAGTGATAGTATATATATATATATATATATATATATATATATATATATATAGTATATGTATAGTGATACTTGCACTAAACTGTGTACAAAAATTAATTTCACTGTACCATGTGACAAATATAGGACCATCTCCAAAATCACCATCACCAGCTCACCTACCCTGCCTATTCTGCCTTTGAAACCTACGTAATGTACTGTACGGTTACTGACAATGTTGGTTCTGCAAGAAAGTACTAGTGGGTTATTACTAATGTAGTTTCTGCAAGATTTTCCAGATTCACTGGCAGGTTAAATGAGCTGATGCCAATGTTTTCTCCCAATCCAATGCATCCAGGAATCGACTTCCTGATTACACTGGCAGCTTCGATGGGCAGGCCACATTGTTTTGTAGGCCCAAAAGCAAACGTTCTATTCCAAGTTTCCAAAATAATTGTGAGGTGGATATGAAAACTATTTGAGGATGTTTTCAAAGGCCTGCTGGAAAAAGCGTAACATGTCCAATGACGCACAAGAATCCTTGATGCGTGGCCACTCGAGATGGAGAAGGAGCATGTAGGACGGCATTCAGCATCTCGAGTCATCTGGATCACACACAAGCCTACAAAATGGTGTAAGAAGCACCTCGGCTTCCAAGTTAACCAGCCCGCACATCCCCTCAAGTCATTCCTCCCCAATCAGTGCCAGAGTCTGCGGGTCTCACAATGATCTTATCAACCACGTCAGAAGCCACAGTGTCAGAAACCACCAGCCATCCTTGACCCCAAGGGACTGCCTACAAAGAGATGAGATGCTATTTTGAGCTTCTGAAACAATATAGTGAAAGCTATTTTTAATGAACTCATAATGAGATGTTTTTAGATTACTGTGTTATTAAAATGCCATACAGTGCACAGCTGTGTTCTCCTTTAATATCAGCTACATTCGTTTTTGTTTGCTAATCTTTATGCATGTAATTTAGTCTTATTAATAACATTTTTCAATTAAATCAATTTTCAAACTAGAAGTCTGCAGAACGTTATTAAAGTTATTAAAATATTCTTCAGCTACCAACTTTCTAGAGAGCACTTTTGCAGAAAATAGATGCAACAATCAAATAATCAGCAAAGAAATAAACTTTATGGAAGCTTTTGAAGGAAGGAGAGAATAGGCAAGATTTAAAGTAATCAAGATGGTTGGAATGTCGATCAGAAAGTGCCATGGAGAGGATTGGAAGAAAAGAAAGAGATGTGCAAGAGATTAGAAAAATACTGGAAACACCCAACAGGTCAGGCAGTACCTGTGGAAAGAGTATATTTCTCCACAAAATGCTGGAGTAACTCAGCAAGTTAGGCAGCATCTCGGGAGAGAAAGAATGGGTGACATTTCGGGTCGAGACCCTTCTTCAGACTGATGTCAGGGGGGCGGGACAAAGGAAGGATATAGGTGGAGACAGGAAGATAGAGGGAGATCTGGGAAGGAGGAGGGGACGGGAGGGACAGAGGAACTATCTGAAGTTGGACAAGTCGATGTTCATACCACTGGGCTGCAAACTGCCCAGGCGAAATATGAGGTGCTGTTCCTCCAATATACGGTGGGCCTCACTATGGCACTGGAGGAGGCCCATGACAGAAAGGTCAGACTGGGAATGGGAGGGGGAGTTGAAGTGCTCGGTCACCGGGAGATAAGTTTGATTAATGCGGACCGAGCGCAGGTGTTCAGCGAAGCGATCGCCAAGCTTGCGCTTGGTTTCGCCGATGTAAATAAGTTGACATCTAGAGCAGCGGATGCAATAGATGAGGTTGGAGGAAATGCAGGTGAATCTTTGTCTCACCTGGAAAGACTGTTTGGGTCCTTGGATGGAGTTAAGGGGGGAGGTAAAGGGACAGGTGTTGCATCTCGTGCGGTTGCATATTTCTCCATCCACACGGATGATGCCTGGCCTGTTGAGTGTTTCCACCATTTTCTATTTTCATTTCAGATTTCCAGCATCCGCAGTTTTTGTTTTGATTTTCAGATGTGAGAGGAGGTGGGAAAAGAGTGGTTCGAAAGCCATGTTAGTCTTGGGGGAGGTAAAGTTTTATTCAAATGGAACAATTTTCACTGCAGTTATTCAGATTAAAACTAGTATTTTGACTTGTCACATTTGGTTCAAAATATCGCTTTGTTTTAAAGGAAGGTCCCCTTTCTTGTCCTGCATTTGCCTAATTTTTTACTAGGCTGTACCTGTACGGGTGGCACGGTGGCGCAGCAGTAGAACTGCTGCATTGCAGCGCTTGCAGTGCCTGGGTTCGATCCCAACTACGGGTGCTGGCTGTACGTAGTTGGTACGTTCTCCCCCTGACCTGCTTGGGTTTTCTCCGAGATCTTCAGTTTCCTCCTACACTCCAAAGACATACAGGTATGTAGATAAATTGGCTTGATAATGTGAAAAATTGTCCCTAGTGTGTGTAGGAGAGTGTTAATATGCGGGGATCGCTGGTCAGCACGGATCCCTAGGGCCGAAGGGCCTGTTTCCGCCCTGTATCTCTAAACTAAACTAAACTAAACCATCTGAACTGTCTCTGTCAACACCACCATTTCTAATCTCCATAGTGCACTTCATTTTACCCACAACATGGAATCTATCATGGAACTCTGCCATTATCAGAGTGTTGTTGCATAACATATTGGACCAGTTCCTATCAACTGTGCTGTGTAGCCTCTTGACCCATATTATTCCTGGTTCATTCATCACCTACACTCTCTAAATGACTCTTTGTATGTAAAGGACTTAATTCATATCAGTTTTATTATACTTCTTACTGATTAGTCTGCTCATGTCTGTAATGGCAATCAACTCTTCAAGCAAGCAAAAATCAGAGCACTGCATAACTTAACACTGTTTTGCCACCTGTCACTCAACTGTCAGTACAGATATTTCCAAGAATAGCAATGATGGGGGAATATTATTTCAATATCACAATTTTTCCAATGAAAAGAAAGCGATTTATTTTACATTATTGCACAATTTCCTTTTGACAATTAGATAGCAAACATGCTTGCCATGGTTGAAAGTGAGGATGGATGCGGAGAATTTGTTTGGAACCAGCATTCTGAGAGTGAAGTTTTAATTATGAAAATCAAAACAGAACTAAAGAAGCTGGAAATCTAAAACAAAAACAAAAAATGCTGGAAATACGCAATAGATCAGGCCACATTTGTGTGGCCTTCCATCGTGTTTCAGATATTTACATTGTATTTACTATTAGACATTAGAACAGAGCAATGTTTTGCAATTCAATGCACTTGGTAAAAGCCCAGAGGAATCTACAATTATACTTAACTTTAGCACCTTCAGTGCTATAAGTGATGTTTTTGCCCATTGTAGTGAGAATAACATTGCCACCTTTACTATGACTTTATTTAACTCAATAATCTTCAGATAATGAAGACTCCGACCATGTATGAAATCACTAAGCTACCGCTGTGGCTAGATATGCTGACCTGTCTAAACCTCTGCCATAAGTTGATCCCAGTCACACAGCTATTCCATTATATCTTCAACATTCCTAGACCCAGTAAAATCCATGCAAAAGCATAATCAATGATTCTTGCACTTTCTTTTTAACTTTTGTCCAAACTGAATATTTACGCCAAGAATACTTGGTGAGCCTTCCAAACTTCCTCTGCTGTTCTCACGTTGGACACTCTGAACCAGCTTATTTTTTCAACTGAAGATAGACACAAAATGCTGGAGTAACTCAGCGGGCAGGCAGCATCTCTGGAGAGAAGGAATAGGTGATGCTTCAGGTCGAGACCCTTCGTTTATGAGAACTGGTCATCACTGGCAGAGCCGGCATTTATTGCCGTGCTTAATTGCCTTCGAGAAGCTGGTGTGGGAGAGATGTTTTGAATTGAGTCCTTCCGGTGACATTATTCCTCCGGTCTAACCGGAGAGGGAATTCCTTGAATGAACCCTACCGACAATGACAGAATGGAAATGCATTATGTGACATAGAACGGAACATGTGGGAGGGAGATGGTGCCTCCATTGGACCTCCATGCACCATTGTCCTTGTCCCCTTTAGTTGTTGAGCTCATAGGTTTGGAAGATAACATCCAAGTAGACTAGGTGAGTAGTTGCAGTGCATTCTATTGGTTGTGCCCATTGCCGTCATAGCATGCTGGTGGTTGATGGAATGAATGACCCAGTGGATGGTGTGCCAATTAAACAGGATGCTTTGTCCTGGATGACCTTCTTGATCTCGTTCAACCCACACTCATCCAGGTAACTCTGAATTCTATCTGTTAGTTATCTTTGGAGTGTCAGGAGGAGAATCATTTAAAAAACATAGAAACTTAGAAAATAGGTGCAGGAGTAGACCATTCGGCCCTTTGAGCCAGCACCGCCAATCATAGAAAAAAATAAGTGCAGGAGGAGGCCATTTGGCCCTTCGATTCAATATGATCATGGCTGATCATCCAGAATCAGTACCCCGTTCCAGCTTTTTCCTCATATGCCTTGATTCCGTTAGCCCTAAGACCCACATCTAACTCTTTCTTGAAAACATCCAGTGAATTGGCCTCCATTGCCTTCTGTGGCAGAAAATTCCTCAGATTCACAACTCTGTGAATTTTTTTTTTCCTCATCTCAGTTCTAAATGGCCCCTACCCCTTATTTTTAAACTGTGACCCCCTGGTTCTGGACTCCGCCAACACCAGGAACATTTTTCCTACATCTAGCGTGTCTAATCCCTTAATAATTATGATAATTCTAATAATTTTGGTGCAAGGTTCTTAACCTTTGACTGGTTTTAGTAGGCACAGCATTGGAGTGGCTGTTCTGACTGAGTTCTAGTCTATTGTGATCCCCAGGACATTGATGGTGAAGGAGGTAGCATTGGTAATGCCATTACAGATCAAATATAGGTGGTTTGTCTCTCTCTCTGTTGAAGATGATCAATGCATGGTACTTGTATGTAGACGCAAACTGCTGGAGTTACTCAGCAGGACAGACAGCATCTCTGGAGAGAAGGAATGGGCGACATTTTGGGCCGAGACCCTTCTTCAGACTGATGTAGTGCAATAACTTGTCACAATAACTCAAACCTACATATTATCCATTTAAGTTGCTTCATTTGCTGATCTTTTGCGAATGGAATTCACACTCCATGTTTCACACTGGTCAGCATCCTTACCTCCACCCTCGCAATGGAAGAACGATCATTGAAGAAGCAAGATGAAGATGGTTGAGTTTAAGGCGACTGCCCTGTGGAAATATTGAAATGATGTTCCAGGGCTAGGCTAATTGCCCGCCTATAATCATTGGCACCTTCCTTTGTGCAAGATATGATTCCAACCATTGGAGTGTTTTCCCCTTGAGGCCCGATGACCACAGCTGGTTTCACACTTTGCTGCTGATAGCACTGCCACTGAAATATTCCATCCGTTTGCTGACGATTGACTGATTAGGTTTATGTAGCCAAATGGAGTTTGTCCTGGTCTTTGTACATCAGATATAACTAGGGAATTCTCCACATTACAGCTGGATGCCAGAGCTGCAATTGTACCTGGATAGCTTATCATGAGTCAAAGCTAGTCTGGGCTACAGATTGCATTCTGATTGTGTATATTTCCATAGTCTTTGTTGTATAACTGAGGATCCCATAACACTCAAAGCTATCTATATTGAATAAAGACTGCTTTAGATTAGTTTAGTTTAGAGATGCAGCGTGGAAACAGGCCCTACGGCCCTCCTAGTCCACACCGACCAGCGATCCCCACTCATTAACACTATCCTATGCTAGAGACAATGTTTTACATATATACCAAGCCAATTAATCTACAACCCGTACATCTTTGGAGTGTGTGAGGAAAACAAAGTTCTCGATGAAAATCCATGCTGTCACAGGGAGCACGTACAAACTCCATACAGACAGCATCCGTAGCCAGGATTGAACCTGGGTCTCTGGTGCTGTAAATCAGTAGCTCGACCGCTGCATCTCCGTGCTGCCATTTCTATTATGCTGGACGCTTCGAAGGAATCTGAAATGAATCACATTTCAGGTTGAACAGAGAAACTACCTGCTGACTTTATTAACCCCTTGGTACCAATGGTTACATCAAACCTGGAAGGAAAATGCAACAAAGCTGGAAAATGTGCGACAATTGATCACAGTGATTATCAGACAAAAAATGGCTCTGTTCACTGTTATCTGGATTAAATTTGTCCTCCCTGCTCCTCAGTCCCAAACTCTGATCAAGATGTGCAGAGGTCTTGAATATTGTCCATCGCTGAGAATTCGTGTGTGGCCTAGTGGCACAGTTGGTAGAGCTGCTGCATCACAGTGCCAGAGACCTAGGTTCAACCCTGGCCTCGGGTACTGTCTGTGTGGAGTTTGCACGTTCTCCCTGTGACTGCATGGGCTTTCTCCGGATGCTCCAGTTTCCTCCCACATCCCAAAGATATGTGGGTTTGTGGGTTAATTGGCCTCTGTAAATTCCCCCTGGTGCATAGGAAAATCGAATAACATAGAACTAGTGAGAACGGGTGTCCGATGGTCGGCATGGACTCGGTGGGCCGAAGGGCCTGTTTCCATGCTGTATCTCTAAATTCTAAATTCTAAAATGGAAGCACAATTTCATTTCAAACCAGTGTGCATTGGTATCGGATGTGTTTTGGATCTCTGTGTTAAGATCACAGCTTGCACGCCATCAAGTAGCAGAAACAGGAGGAAGATTAATTTTGTTGGCAGCCAAATTTGAGAGCATTCTTCCAAAGACATGTCAATTAAAGTGAAAGGTTATGGAGTGGTCCAAAAAGGCCAGGCAATGAAGCCAAAACTGTGTTGTGTGTTTTTTTCTTGAGTTGACATGTGAAAACCATTCCCTTTGTGTTTTAGGTGGCTGGAATACTCATTGCGATCCAGGAGGAAGTTCTTCGGCCACCAAGAAGAAGCCTATTTTCCAAATAAGACTTGTTCAATGAAGTAATGTTCACTTTCATTTCATTTATTTTAACCAAAATAAATGTTCCAATTTTAGTTGGATGTTATTTACAATTCTACTTTAACTTAAGTAATATAAAGCTTTAACTTTTGTTAGTGTGCATTTTAATGGATTAAAAGATTAAAAAAAATATTATTCATATTATTTCATTTTTGGACAGACCTGAAGTTTAGTTATGAATAGTTTATTCAACACTTCGGATATGAGAATAATTAATTATTTTTTTTCTCTCTGTTTTATGGTCAGTAAATGGAAAATAGACTACTTTATTCAGCATCAACGAATGGGTGATTAATGGGTCGCATGGATTCACTGGCCTAAAGGACCTGTTATCAATGTCGTATCTTTAAACTAAACCAAACTAAAGTAAACTAAACTAAATTGCTTTTGTTACACAGTCAAACTTGCATTTCCTGACCCACAGTAAATCAGCATCTGCAATTGCTTGTACCCTGATCCAAAAAGCCTCATCCCTGTTTAGTTTCTTTCCCATTTCCCTCTTTACTCTTTAATTCACATTTTAAGGCAGCATTTTCTATAGATCCCTTCAGTCTTGGGAGGTCAGTACGTGTAATGGACCGGGCAATGTGTATCACTCTCTGCAATCTCCTTCATTCCTGGGCGTTCGAGATATAACATAAACATTGAACAGTATTGAAGATAGACACAGAAAGCTGGAATAACTCAGCGAGTCAGACAGCATCTCAGCAGAAAAGGAACGGGTGATTTCACTGAGTTAAGGGCCTGAGTTAGGCGATTTTTTAGGTGACTGCCGGCGACTGTCAAAGTCGTAGCAGATCGCCGAAACAATTAACCCTACGACAATGTCCACGACAATGACCACGACAATGCCCGCGACAAGCTAAGACAACCTACCACATAGGCGACGGCAAGCTGACGACAACCGGCAACTCAGTCCTCGCTACCTAGGACGTCCACTACGACAGGGACCACGGCAAGCTAAGACAACCAACGAAAACCTGCACTTATGTGGAGGTGTCACAAGCACAACTCACACGTGAACAAACCGACAGCAAGGTCCGTCCAGTGAAATTTCTAGGTATTTTTTGCGTTCGTGTGAAGTGTCTGTTTAAAAAAAAAGGTTTTGGCGTGCAGTTATCCATCTTTCAAAGGAATATATTGTTTTTGAATAAAGTTGATTTTGGTGATTTAAAAAAAAATAGGTGTCGGAATTTATTGAATTTCTAAGTACTTTATCATGACATCTCATTCAAAGATTCTAGTCGCATTCATTTTGACCATTAAAATCAAACGCTGACACACGCACTGCGCTCTGAGAACACTTTTCATTCATTTATTTAGGTCAATGAGGCAAGCACATACACAGGCATTTCACTACGTTTATTAATGGCCAAAGCTCACACATAAACGGACACTACTAACACATAGATAAACTGAGTTTTACTGCTATGCTGTTTGTAGGGGGTATGCACACCTGACCATAAGGACAGCAAGGTCCGGCCAGACCATTTCACACATCACTGTCCTTTATGGTCAGGTGTGCATAGGTCACAGCCTCAGAATTAAAGGACGTTCTTTTAGGAAAGAGATGGGGAGAAATTTCTTTTGTCAGAGGGTGATGAATCTGTGGAATTCTTTGCCACAGAAGGCTGTGGAGGCCAAGTCAGTGGATATTTTTAAGGCGTAGATAGATAATTCTTGATTAGTCCGGTGTCAGAGGTTGTGGGGAGAAGGCAGGAGAATGGGGATAGAAGGGAGAGATAGATTAGCCATGATCGAATGGTGGCTTAGACTTGATGGGCCGAATGGCTTAATTCTATTCCTATCACTTATGGCCTAATGACCTTCTGGATTTGCTCCAGCAGCCAACATACAGTAAGTGGTGATGTGCCGAAAGACCCTCCTATTTTGTTATGAAATATGCGAAAAAGAGATTTTGGTCACCATCTGATGATTAAGTTATCTTTCCTTTCTTATATTCCAATAAATATAGTTTAAACTCATTTTTACGCACAGGACAACAGATCCATATCTAGAATCATCCTTGTGAACCTTCTCCGAAACACCTCTAATGGAATAATACTCTTCCTTAAATAGGAGACGAGCTAGAACATGGAACATAGACAGTAGAGCAAAAAACAGGCCCTTCGGCCCACAATGTTTTAGCTAAACAATGCCACAACCGTAATCCCCATCCCCCCATTCCCTGCATATCCATATGCCTATGCAAAAGTCTCATAAATGCCATTATTGCATCTACTTCACCCACCACCCCTGGCAATGGTTTCCAAGCACTCACCATCCTCTGTGAAGAAAACTTGCCCTGCACATCTCCTTTAAACTTTTCCCCTCTCACAAAACTGTGCCCTCTAGTGATTGATTTTTCCATCGTGGGAAAATGGTTCTGATCTATGCCTCTCATAATTTTATATACTTCTACCATGTCTCCCCTTAACCTTCGGCATCCAGAGAAAACAATCCAAATCTGTCCAACCTCTCCCTGTAGCTAACACCAGCTAATCTGGGCATCATTCTGGTAAACCCTCTCTGCATCCTTTCCAACGCGTCCATATCCTTCCTATAATTGAATAACCAGAACTGCATACAATGCTCCAAATGTGGCCTAACCAAGGACCTACAAAGCTGCATCACGACTTCCTGACTTTTATACTCAATGCCCCGACCTATGAAAGCAAGCATAACATATGCCTTCATCACCATCCTATCTACTTGTGTTGCTACCTTCAGGGACTTGTACTCCAAGACTTCACTGAAAATCTGTTCAGCTAGGATGTGTTCCCGATCTTCTATCCAACCTCATAGTGGATCTTGCACTTTTTCTGTAACTGTAACTGTAACACCATATTCTGCACCGTAGCATTTTTTGCTTTGCACTTTGTGTTGTACTTGTGTAGACTTGATTGTATTCATGTATAGTATGATTTGGCTAGAGTACTCTGCACGTGATCTCACTGATCTTGCATGGCACAGTGGGGCAGCTGTTATAGCTACTGCCTCACAGCAACAGAGACCAGAGTTTGATCCTGACCTCAGTTATGCTGTGTAGAGTTTGCACATTCTCTCTGTGACATTTGCACATTCTCTCTCTTGCACATTTCCTCTGGGTGTTCCAGTTTCCTTCCACATCCCAAAGACATGCGGGTTTGTACGTTAATTGGCCTCTCTAAATTGTCCCGTGTGTGCAGTGTGAAAGTGAGATGCTTCGAACCAGCGTGAACGGGTGATCGATAGTAGGCATGGACTCAATGGGCCAAAGGGCCTATTTCCAAGATGTATTTCTGAACATCATTGACTCACAACTCTGTGGTAAGATTTCCATATGATGATTCTGGAGATCCTTCAAGAGCCACAGGAATTGGAAATTTACCTTGAACTTCATTTGATTCAATAAATTTATTTTGCTAAATATAATTTGAATAATCTCAAAAGTAAACCTTCAATAAATCAGCACAATACAGCAACATCAGTTCAATGTATTTTGATCTTTCCATTGAAAAAATAGTCTTTGGTCAAAATTGCCATTTTATAAGCAAAAATAAAAAAGTGTTGATGTTTCCAGTATTTCATCCATGAATAATTTACCTTAAAGCCATTATATTTATTTTTCTAAATAAAACAAAATGGACCCAGTAAATGGTTAATTAGCAGACTCTAGTCTGTCCTTACTAAATGTCAGTCGGTATTGATTAACGTAAAATATGTGTAATTCATTTACTCTATTATCCAATTTTTTAATTGTGCAAAACGGCTGATTTCCTTTGGGTTGCGATGATATAAGTATAAAGTACAGTTCCACAATGTTCACTAGTAGTAATGAGCATGGTATAGAGTGTGGATCAGCGCACTGAATTAAACGCATTAAATAAGATAGTGCACAATGAAATGTCATGAAAAATCTTCAAGGTATTCACTGAGCACTGAATCTACCCATTGTCGCAGAGGTAACTCTAATACAAAACAGTTTCACGCCTTCCAAGGGGGGAAAAGAAAAGTTACGTTTGACATGTTGTCATTAGTGTTTTGCTACTCCTTTGACAAGTCCAATAAGGCAACTTGCTTTTCTGATGATGCGATGAAAGAAAAAGTCAGGAACATCTGCAAGAAAAAGTTTGAAGGATAGGAGCAGAACCAACTCTGGGACTCTTATTTCTGGAGGAGTTCAAAATGTTAGAAGTGAAACATAAGAACACAGATGGTAGTGTAATTTCCATTGGAAATTTGAGTTGTGTGACCAAGCATCCTGCAGAAACACTTGGAAATGGTGCAGCACAATTGGATATCCTTGGCAAACTTCTCAGGCCGTGATCCAAAACCACAGAACTGTAGCTTTTAACATCTTTCAGCCATTTTCCTTGTTCATTTGCTTATTTAGATAAAGATGTGAAAAATATATGTTATTATAATAAATGTAAACTGAAAATCACTGTCAATGGGATTATCACAATCATAGAGCCGAAATGATGGAGTAAGCTTAAAGAACATAAAATTCACAGTTTATAATTATATACCTCACAGCATTTAATTTAATTTAATTTGCAGAGCGACCTTGTTGAATAAAGTAACTTTGAAAAACAATCAGAATAAATCTTCATTGAATTGTCTGATCAAGATCGATTTCCATTTGCTGATCAGACATAATTAGAGCATTAATAAATACCTGATAATATATTCCATATTTTTATTCAGTGTGTAACGGGCAGACAGCATTTTTGAAAAGAGCAAATAGATAAATGATTGCCTGGAGCAAATAGATAAATAAATGTCTTGCAGTTACATGTACATAATGGGGGAAATGTGATTATTTCTATTTTAATAATAAAGAGAACAAAAATACAAATCTTTTCTAAAAATGAAATATAGAAACATGATATAAGTGACATGCTCTGTTATTCTACAAAATGTAAGTAACTTTGTTTTATATTTATACCTAAAGGTTGGGCATTCTAAAAATAAGCATTCCGAAAGAGGAAATTTTCAGAGCGTTTCACCATGTTATCCTTCATGTCATGCCATATCTTGATAGCATGGTATGAACAGCATGGCGCCACAATCTCTGTTATCCATTAGCTGTTCCTGTGTTATAATCTTGCTCAACTCTCCCTTCTATCTCTTACAGATTTCTAGACAGAGAAGTTGACAAGGGGGAGGGAGCAAGGTGCTTGGAGTCCTACAGACCCAGTCTGGCATGGATTACATGATTTGTGCATTATGTATCAATGGTAAGAGTTTCATGTCTGTATATAATTCATCTCTAGCTCCTCGCTGCTAACAGAAGTGGATTGTGCATCTGTGAAATGATGTCCTGATATGAAAAATGTAGAATGAGAACACATGGATCTCATCAGACATAGCCTCATTCCCCACAGCTGAACCACTTCAGCTCAAAATACTGCAGCACACTTCATAAATACCCATGATCTATTCAATCAGATGATGAAAAGATAAATGTGAAAAATACTTAGTTCTGATCCCAGCCTTGCCTGCCTTGGAAAGATTTTGTTAGGGTGTGCCAGTGTTAGACATTTCAAGATTATTCCCCTAACTATTTTATGAAACCGGAAGATTATTTCTAAATTGCAGATTAGGACAACTCAGCAGGTTGCATTTGTTGCCAATTCTACTTTAACAGACACACAACGGATATGCATCATATCTCAATTCCTGTAACTATATTCATCAGATCATAAGATCATAAGTGATAGGAGTAGAATTAGGCCGTTTGGTCCATCGTCTACTCCGCCATTCAATCATGGCTGATCTATCTCTCCCTCCCATCCCCATTCTCCTGCCTTCTCCCCATAACCCCTGACATCCATACTAATCAAGAATCTGTTTTAAATATATCCACTGACTTGGCCTCCACAGCTTTCTGTGGCAAAGAATTCCACAGATTCACCATATTGTGTCTTTGCCACTGCAAAGTACCATGCCACACTTCTCTAGAGCAGTATTAAATATTGAATGCCTTCATCGGGGTAAGATTCCTATTTATTCACCTCGCACATCTGATTTTTATCATAGGAATGATGAATTGTCCATATTCAGCCAATGGATAACTTTCTAGCCAACCATTAACTGATTGGTCTATAGCAACAATAGCTGTGGTCAATGATATAAGTAGTGGACAGCTGGAAGTTATGCAAAAACAACATTTATTTCCCATTTTCCAAACCAATTTCAGTTTTACACTAAAAAAAACAAAAAAATGGAATTCTTTAAAAATAATCTGTTCCAAAAAACTAATTTTTCAGGCTTTGTTCAGAGGAGGATTGATCATCGCACCAGAGATTAAAAAGCCCAAGGCATTGCTCAGCTGTTTATTCAGAAATATGTAAGGAAATCATTGTTACGTTCCTGGCCTCTGGCCACTGAAAGTTGAGAAGACACAGCGGGATTGTTATTGAGAACCTGGAGTTAATTTATCTGGAGCAAAAATGAAGTCCAAAATAAATGGCAGTAGGAGCACAACACCTCCCAAACTACTCACTTAAGTTCCTATCAAGCACCTCCTGCACCATGCATGTTAGAGTCCGTAAGTTCTGGGTGGCACAGTGGCACAGTGGCACAGTGGTAGAGCTACTGCCTTACAGCGCCACAGACCCGGGTTCGATCCTGACTATGGGTGCAGTCTGTACGGAGTTTGTGGCCCGTGACCTGCGTAGGTTTTCTCAGTGATCTTTCCTCCCACACTCCAAAGATGTATAGGTTTGTAGGTTAATTGGCTTGGTATAAATGTAAAAATTGTCCCTAGTGTGTGTAGGATAGTGTTAGTTTGCAGGGATCGCTGGTCGGTGCGGACTCGGTGGGCTGAAGGGCCTGTTTCCATGCTAAACGAAACTAAGTTCCACATTGGTCTCACTAGCTGCCTCTGACCCCACAGAACTAGGGTAAAATCAAGGTACCCTTGATCCTAGGGGACGGCCCATGGAGAAGTACAAAGAAGCCAGATGACATTTTAATGTTGGAATCAATGCAAACTATCTGAACAGAATTGATGAACATGGATTTATTAAAGGCAAAATAACTTTAGTTAATTTGATAGAGTTTTGAATGCGAGAAATGTGTTAGGTCTAGTGATTTATTGGATTAAAGTGTCAGTTTAGTTTAGTTTAGTTTATTGTCATGTGTACTGAGGTACAGTGAAAAGCTTTTTAGTCAGTGGATAATTAGTCAGCAGAAAGACAATACATGATTACAATCATGTCATCCACAGTGTAAGATACATGATAAAGGGAAGAACATGAACAACGTTCAGTTGAAGATAAAGATTATTAACAGTCAGAATCTTTTTCCCAGGATGGAAAAATCAAATACCAGAGGGCGTCACTTTAAGGTGAGGCAGGCAGAGTTTAAAGGAGATGTGCGTGCCAAGTTTTTTACACAGAGGGTGGTGAATGCCTGGAATGTGCTGATGGGGTGGTGGTTCAAGCAGATATGTCAGTGGTATTTAAAAAGCTTTTAGAGAGGCATATGGATATGCAGGGAATGGAAGGATATGGTTTGTGTGCAGGTAGATAAGTGAGGATCTTGGAATCATGTTTGACACCAGACGTTGCTGGCCAATGGTTCAGTTCAGTTTAGTTTATTGTCACGTGTATCGAGGTACAGTGAAAAGCTTTTTGTTGCCTGCTAACCAGTCAGCAGTAAGACAATACATGATTACAATCGATCCATTTACACTATATAGATGTATAGATACATGATAAGGGAATAACGTGCAAGGTGAAGGCAGGAGGGACCTGCTCTTGTGCTGTACTGTTCTATATTCTATGTTCCATTGAGATTGGTCTTTGAAATAAATGGTGTAGAGGCGGTATGGAGCTGAAACTGGCAAAGTGACAGGAAACAGGGTAATAATGAACAGACAGAGTCCAAAGGAGGGTTCCAACCTGAAATGTTGTTTGTCCCTCCTCATATACTACCTGGCCCACTAAGATCCTTCAGCAGTTTGTGTTTGGCTTAGGAATGAACAGATGCTTATCAACTGGAGGGTAGTGTACAATGGTGGATTTCAGGGCTTGGCACTCTGTTCACAATTGTTCTTACTATATATTCATCATTTGGGATATGAGTACATGGCACACTTTCCAAATCCCTTTTAAGGCTCAAAACATAGAAGTGTGTAGGATTTTGACTGGTAGAATAGGTGGACATGTGGAAAATAAAATGCACTGGTACATTTTAGTAGGAAGATTTCAAGCAAAGGCAGTACAAAACCTAAAGGCCACAATTCTAAAATAGCCGTGTGAAAAGAGGGGAGAAGGAATTCATTTGTATAAATTATTGAAACTGCCAGGGCAGCTGGAAAAGCTTGAAAAGTATGAAAAAGGCAAATGGGACCCAGGGCTAGATAAATAGAGACAAAAAGTGAAAGACCCAAGGAACGCATGATTGAAAATGAATAAAATATTTCTTTAACCACGTCGGAAATATAATACCCAGTTCTGTGTCCAGTGAGCCTGTCAGAGACATTTGCTAAAATTATACCAGTGATGATGGACTTAAATTAAATAGGTAAACTGCTTTGGAACAGAGGAGGTTGAGAAGGGGCCTGTTGTTGGTACTTAGAGGATAGAGGAAAGCTGTTCCCTTTTGGCAGATAGGAAAAGAACAAGGGAACACAGAGTTAAAATGTGCAGGAAGGAACTGCAGATGCTGGTTTACACCGAAGATAGACACAAAATGCTGGAGTAACTCAGTCTGAAGAAGGGTCTCAACCCAAAACGTCACCCATTCCTTCTAACCAGAGATGCTGCCTGTCCCGCTGAGTTACTCCAGCATTTTGTGTCCATCTACAGATTAAAATGATCGGCACAGGAACCAAAGGTGATCTAATAATATACTGCTTTATGAATGGAGGAGTTAGAATCTGGAATATGCTGCCTAGTGTATAGGGAAGTGGATGAGAAAGTGGGATAACATAGAACTAGTGTGAATGGGTGATCGATGGTTGGCGTGGAATCGATGGGCTGAAGGGCCTGTTTCCGTACTATATCTCCAACAAAACTGAAAGGCGCAGGTGGGGACACCGAGGGCAGAGGTTTCAATGGTAATGGGGAGAGACTGGCAGAGAAGGAGATGGCAGATTCAGGAGGCAGTTACTGCCCACAGCAGTGGAAGTTGGAAGCACACACTGGGGTGGGGTGAGGGGGCATGAGTGTTTGACGACACTGGGCCTGTACTCGCTGGAGGTTGGAAGGATGAGGGGGGACCTCATTGAAACTTACAGAATAGTGAAAGACCTGGATAGAGTGGATGTGGAGAGGATGTTGCAACTAGTGGGAGAGTCTAGGACCAAAGGGCACAGCCTCAGAATGAAAGGACGTTCCTTTAGGAAGAAGATGAAGAGGTATTTCTTTCTTCAGACGGTGGTGAATCTGTGGAATTCTTTGCCACAGAAGGTTAGGGAGACCGTCAATGGATATTTTTTAAGGCAGAGATTCTTCATTAGTACAGGTTTCAGGGGATATGGAGAAAAGGCAGGAGAATGGAGTTAGATAGAACAGCTACGATTGAATGGTGGAGTAGACTTGAGTGGCTGAAGGGCCTAATTCTGCTCTTATCTCTAATGAACTAATGAACATCATCTTTAAACTTTGGCCCTCCCACCTTAAAGCTCATCCCTCTAGTTTTTGACATTTCCACACTGGGAAAAAGACTCTGATTTAATGCTGATAGTACAATTAACTTTCATGTTGTAGATGCTCTGAGAAATTTCAAAACTATGCCATGCATGGAAAACTGCATTACACATCAGTACGACATGCAATAGTGTAGGCTGAGCTGGGGCTTAAAGTCAGCAGATGATGTTGCATATCATGTGCTTGCATTCTGCGGTCTCCATTGCCTGGTTGGTATCAGATGCCTGTAAAGAAATCAGTTTCTTCTCACTGCGTGCACACCATCAGGGCTCAGCAGTGCATATGATCTCTGCTACATTCACGTCAAAACTCATTACATCGTTGCCATGTTCAGCAATTTATCTCATGTGCCCACAAGGTCTGCTGGTGCTGACTCAGCTGTTTAGCACTCTGACTCACTGCCACATGGGAGGTGGACACACATGGGTTTAGAAGAGTCTAGAAGAATAAGGGGGCACCTCATTGAAACGTACAGAATAATGAAAGGCTTGGATAGAGTGGATGTGGAGAGGATGTTTCCACCAGTTGGAGAGTCTAGGACTAGAGGTCATAGCCTTAGAATGAAAGGACGTTCTTTTAGTGAAGGAGATGAGGAGAAATTTCTTCAGTCAGAGGGTGGTGAATCTGTGGAATTATTTGCCGCAGAAGGCTGTAGTGGATATTTTTAAGGCAGAGATAGATAGATTCTTGATTAGTACAGGTGTCAGAGGTTATGGAAAGAAGGCAGGAGAATGGGGTTAGGTGGGAGATATACATCAGCCGTGATTGAACAGCGGAGTATTGACGGGCCAAAAGGCCTAATTCTACTCCTATCACATGCCCTCAATGACCTTATGAGTGGACACTTCCACTATCTTTACCTGCTCTCCAGGCTTCACTGAAAGAGCAAAGGTTTTTATCCCCTTGCATGTTTTAGCACACAAAAGAGCTAAATGAGCCCAAGGAACAAGAGCTGAAGAGGGTCAGGCATGGAGAGGGACATCGGTTCACAGGATGACCGGATGGAGGCGATGACTCAAATGCCCCTTTGTGGCCAAATGCAGCTGGGACTGTAAAATGGCGCCAACATGGTCTTTCTTGCCTATGGACTCAGTGGGCTATTCTGTGCACATTGTACTGACCGTGCGTGGGATTGTGCTATTGTACAGAGATAGTCTTGCTGAGTTGTATGCAAACATTGTCTTTCACTATACCTGGTACACGTGACAATAAAGAAACCATTGAATAGCTGCAATATCATTTCCAGCAAGAATTTGTAGCATTCAGAAGATCATAAGAACATAAGAGATAGGAGTAGAATTAGGCCATTTGGCCTATCAAATGTACTCCACCAGTCAATCATGACTGATCTATCTCTCCCTCCTAACCCCATTCTCCTGCCTTCTCCCCATAACCACTAACACCCGTACTAATCACAAATCTATCTATCGCTGCCTTAAATATATCCACTGACTGCCTCCACAGTCTTCTGTGGCAAAGAATTCCACAGATTCACCACCCTCTGATTAAATAAATTTCTCCTCATCTTCTTCCTAATAGAATGTCCTCTAATTCTGAGGCTATGACCTCTAGTCCTAGACTCTGCCACTAGTCGAAACATCCTCTTCACATCCATTCTATCCAAGCCTTTCACTATTCTGTAGGTTTCAATGAGCCTCCCCTTCGTCCATAAACTCCAGCGAATATGGGCTCAGTGCAGTCAGACGCTCATCATATGTAACATACTCATTCCTGGGATCATTCTCAAAATAAGTGGTATCCTTAATACTGTATCGAAGCATTCCCTCCACACAGGAGGGAATTGTTTGGATTGATTCAGTCCGTACAATTAATTACACTATTGAAAGATTTTAAAGCTCCAATTTTACGTATTTTGACATACCTTTCCTTTATAAACTGATGCAAGCATAAGGAACTGAACTGGTGAAGTCCAACAGAGTCTCAATCAATTGCAGTGCTCCATAGCTTCTCAGGAAAAATAACCAAATTTGTAAATAAGTAACATGTATCGCTACGACTAGCCTGGTTAATCTTCTTTTATCCTTGTCACCAGTTATCATAACAGCACCTTAATGTATGGACAACATTCACAATTTAGTAGTCTTAACATTTCCTTGCACTTGGAAGTGGAATCATATTTCTTGAAGTCTCTCTTTGCATCATCTTCAAGAGATTACCAAAGCAAATCTTCAGCCAGCACACAAATTCAATCAAGGAAATTAAATGCTTCAAAAGCAACAATTCAAATGATTGCAGAATTTGTAAATAAAACTGAGTGGTGAGTCAAGTGAATACTCCCTCCGCCTCCCTCTGCCCTCTTCCCCTTCTTTCCACCTTCTTTCCATCCCCTGGTATGAGCCCTGAGACTTAGATTTCAATCCAGGTCATATAAATAGATTAAAACACCTTTGTGCTGAATGGCAAGTAATTCAGCACAATTTAGTGTAAAACTGTAACTCATTCAGTGTCCATTTGGTTGATTGGTGTGTGGGACATTCATCATATATCATATATCATCATATATATACAGCCGGAAACAGGCCTTTTCGGCCCACCAAGTCCGTGCCGCCCAGTGATCCCCGCACATTAACACTATCCTACACCCACTAGGGACAATTTTTACATTTACCCAGCCAATTAACCTACATACCTGTACGTCTTTGGAGTGTGGGAGGAAACCGAAGATCTCGGAGAAAACCCACGCAGGTCACGGGGAGAACGTACAAACTCCTTACAGTGCAACACCCGTAGTCAGGATCGAACCTGAGTCTCCGGCGCTGCATTCGCTGTAAAGCAGCAACTCTACCGCTGCGCTACCGTTAAGTACCCTGATTAAGGTTGAGTGACATGATGTTTACGGTTTGACAATAGACAATAGACAATAGTGCAGGAGGAGGCCATTCGGCCCTTCGAGCCAGCACCGCCATTCAATGTGATCATGGCTGATCATTCTCAATCAGTACCCCATTCCTGCCTTCTCCCCATACTCCCTGACTCCTCTATCCTTAAGAGCTCTATCTAGCTCTCTCTTGAATGCATTCAGAGAATTGGTCTCCACTGCCTTCTGAGGCAGAGAATTCCACAGATTCACAACTCTCTGACTGAAAAAGTTTTTCCTCATGTCAGTTCTAAATGGCCTACCCCTTATTCTTATGGCCCCTTGTTCTGGACTCCCCCAACATTGGGAACATGTTTCCTGCTTCTAACGTGTCCAACCCCTTAATAATCTTATACGTTTCGATAAGATCTCCTCTCATCCTTCTAAATTCCAGTGTATACAAGCCTAGTCGCTCCAGTCTTTCAACATATGACAGTCCACCACCCCAGGCGCAAGACCTGGAAAAAAATCAATGTCGACTGTCATGGATTTGAGATATAACAACTGTTTAGAAATGAGCTAATATAATATAATGTTATAATAGTGATCTTCCATGCAGAGAGTCAGATGTAGGAGGGGAAAGGGTGTGTGAAAGATGTGGGGAGCAGATGAAGTAATGTGTTTGTACGCGTGTGCATGTGCTTAGTTTAGTTTGATTTAGTTTATTGTCACACGCTGTGCATTTGTTTGTGTTTGGAAGAGAAGTATTTACATTGACCTAGAAAGAAGAGCATGATGACCTGCCCCAATGACTACCATCCGGTACCACTTATATTCCACTGTAATGGAGGTCTTGGTCATGCCAAGCACCAACTCCTCCCTCAGAAATGACCTGGATTACTTTTCAATTTGCCTGTCCCCACCACAGGTCAGCAGTGAATACTGTCTCAATGACCCCCTCCTCTGCTCTACACCATCTGAATAACAGAAATGCATCTGCCACTCTGCTGTTCATTCAACAAAATCATGACCGCCAAGATTCTTACTTCCTCGGAAGATTGAGGAGATTTGGTAGTTCATCAAATACTCGCTTCACCTGCAGGTGTGCAATAGAGAGCTTAACGACTGGTTGCATCACGGCCTGGTTCAGCAACTCGAACATCCAGGATCAAAGGAGATTACAAAGAGTGGTGGACACTGCCTGGTCCATCATGGGTACTGACTCCCCACTATCGAAGGGATCTATAGGAGGTGCTGCCTCAAAAAGACCCACACTGCCTTGGCTACACCCTCATTTCATTCCTAGCTTCAGGAAGAAGGTATTGGAGTCTGAAAACTGTGACTAGCAGGCACAAGAATAGCTTCTACCCAACAAACCATCAGGCTCTTGAACATGACACAACATTAACCTCAACTATGAACTATGGACCATCTTTGGTTGCAATTAGGTCATTGGGTTTTTTATGCACTAGTATTGGGGTTATTAATTTATTGAATTATTGTTTATTATACATTATCAATGTGCATGTATATACAGTCCTGTTACTCTGCCACAAGTAAGCATTGCCTTGTTCCATTGACAGTACATACTGTATGAAATTTAAATATCTTTGGTTTAGATTAGTTTAGAGATACTACGCGGAAACAGGGAACTTTGACCCACCGAGTCCATGCCGACCAGCGATCCCCGCACATTAACACTATCCTACACACACTAGGGACAATTTACACTTATACCAAGCCAATTATGTCTTGGAATGTGGGAGGAAACCAAAGATCTTGGAGAAACCCCACGTGGTCACGTGGAGAACGTACAATCTCCGTACAAACAGCACCAGTAGTCAGGATCGAACCCTGGTCTACTGGCTCTGGAAGGCAGCAACTCTACCACAATGCCACTGTGTCACCCTTATCTCTTGACTCTTGACAAAACCTGAGCCTCTCTACCTCCCATGGCACCTAGATCCTGAACCTTCTCATTGGCAGACCTCAAGCAATGCAAATCGGCAATAACATGTCCTGTTTACTGACAATCCACACAAATAGAGTCCTACAGTCATGGAGTGATACAGTGTGGAAACAAGCCACACCGCCCAACATGTCCCAGCTATACCAGTCCCACCTGCCTGCATTTGGTCCATATCCCTCCAAACTTGTCCTATCCATGTACCTGTCTAACTGTTTCTTAAACTTTGGGGGAGTCCCTGCCTCAACTACCTTCTCTGGCAGCTTGTTCCACACACCCATCACCCTTTGTGTGTAAAAGTTACCCCTCAGATTCCTATTAAATCTTTTCCCCTTCACCCTGAACCTATGTCCTCTGGTCCTCGATTCCCCTACTCTGGGCAAGAGACTCTGTGCATCTACCCGATCTATTCCTCTCATGATTTTATACACCTCAGTTCTGCGTGCTAAGTCTCCTGTTCGACTCTCTTCACACCATGACTGTGTGGCTAAGCACAGCTCCAATGCTATATACAAATTCACCAACAACACCAGTGTTGATGGCTGAATCATGGGTGGTAATGTGTTGGGGTACAGGGGTGAGATAGAACACTGCTGAGTGCTGCCATAACAAAAGCTTCTCGTTCAACTTCAACAAAAATAAGAGACTCATTGTTGACTTCAGAAAAGGATGACAGGGGCTCATGTGCCAATTTCCTATGGCGGGTCAGTTGTGAAGAGAGTTAGCAGTTTCAAATACCTATGTGTTAACGTTTCTGATGAGCTGTCCGGGGCCCAGCACTCGGATGTGTATGTTGAGGAAGGAGTGACAGTGTCTCAATATTCCCAGAGGTTTCAGCATGTCACCGAATACTCTAACAATCTGCCACAGCGTCATTGTACAAAGTATTCTGACTGGTTACATCCGACCCTGTTACAGCAATTCCAAAGGACAAGAACAAAGGAGGCTGCATGGGGTGGTGGACACAGCCATTTCCATCATGGGCACAGCTCATCGAAAGCATCTGCACAAGGTGCAGCTTCAAGAAGGCAAAATCGACCATCAAGGATCCCCACCATCCAGACGATGCCCTTTTCTCAATGCTACCAGTGCTCAAGAGGTACAGGAGATGCATGAAGTCTCACACCACCAGGTTCAGGAACAGCTAGCTTCCTGCAACCATCGGGTTCTAGAACCAACTTGCACATTCCTCATCCTACCTCAGCATTACCATGGGCTTGATTCCAATTGTGATTTTGCACGCATGCCATGTTTTGCACTCTTTTTCTTTTTAATCTGTACAATTTTATGTTCTGTATGTTATCAAAGTCAACATACCTGTGGTTCTGCAAGCAACATTTTCATTGTGCCTGTACCTCACCATATGATAATAACCTTAATTTGACTTGACTCTTCTATTTAGTCAAATTACCACTCAGCACTCTATGCAATGAGAACGTTTCTTTCTCCTGGCCCGCTGCTGAACATGGAAAGCCATGATTACAATTATGGCAGCAAAGTTTACTCCATGTCATGTGTTCTGAAATAATGCAGACTACAGCAAAAAATCTATGAGGTTGTGAGAATTCGATTCCTAATGCCTTCATAGCAAGGCGTTTGCAACAAAAAAAAAGCAACCTCAGAATGCTTGACTGTAGTGTGTCCATAGTAGATGTTTATTTGAACGAAAGTTAGCATGCACAGACTTTTCCTGGTGCCGCGACTATCTGCGGTGTTCATTACAAGAACCACGCTACCCCTGACAGTTGTCTGGTTCATGGCTGTCACGTATGAAGTAATCCATTTGTTGCTAACCACACCTGCCATTTTCATCATGCACAAGACGCTTGAATGCAGGCTATAAATCTGTCAACTAGGGTAGCACTGACTGGCACTAATGTTATACACAGACTTGCTCAGAACAAACTCTTGTCAAGCACTTTCAAATACAAAGATACATAAATGTTATACTTAGTGAATAATGCTTACAACCTACATTTTTAGAAGGCATGACAAATGAAGATGACTTTATCTTTACAGTCAAAGTATCATTTTGTTGACCAGTCATAAATTAACGTAGCATTCCACAGAACCTGCACGCAGGCTTCCTAATACATTATCTTTTTACCTAGAAGAATAACCTTTCCCTCTGGGATTTACATTAGTTAAGCTGTTAGTTCTAATGAGTTAATGGGAACTGGCCCTTAAAAAGAAGGTTTCAAAATTAGAAAAACAGGAATAATTTACTGAATCCCAGCAACCAGGTGGAAACGTTAGCCTGGGCAGGTTTTCCAGTTCATAATTTATGATATCCAACCAAAATATCTGTGAAGTAAGACACATATTAGCAAACCTAATTCTATTGCAAAAAAATTAGATATCAGAAAGGCACAAAATGTTGGAGAAACTCAGCGGGACAGGCAGCATCTCTGGAGAGAAGGAATGGGTGACGTTTCGGGTCGAGACCTTTCTTCAGACTTCAGTCTTGACCCGAAACGTCACCCATTCCTTCTCTCCATAGATGCTGCCTGTCCCGTTGAGTTTCTCCAGCATTTTGCTTCTATCTTGGGTTTAAACTAGCATCTGCAGTTCCTTCCTACCGATATCAGAAAGAATGCATGTAAGTTCTGTGGAGTGATACATTATTTATATCTGGCCTGCAAAGTGACACTGTAAAACTGTAAAGATTGTGCTGCCTTCATTTTTCATACTTCCTAAAATTATTCATTTCTCCACAGTTAACTGAGCAAAGAAGTCAATATTGGGCCATTACATATTCTGTTGTGTTGCAGCAAGTAAGAATTGTATTCTTCTATCTGGGACACATGACAATAAAACACTCTTGACTCTTGACTCTCTAACTTACAGGAAAAATTCAAGAGTGATGCAGATTGGAGAGGTTGAGAGGGGTGAGGGATTCCAAGCAAATATCAAACTCATACAAACTTCTACAAGTTGCATCACAACTTGGTTTGGGAACAACTCAGCGTAAGACTAGAAGACATTGCAGAGAGTTGTGGATGCAGCCCAGTCCATCACACAGACCAGACTCCCCACCACTGACTCCATCTACAGTGCACAATGCCTCGGAAAAGCAGCCAACATAATCAAAGACTTGTCCCATCCCAGTCATTCCTTCTTCTCCTTGCTCCTGTCCGGCAGAAGGTAGTGAAGCCTGAAAACACACACCAGACAGGAACAGTTCCCCCTCTGTTTGTCAGATTTCTGAATGGTCCTTCCATCAGCTAGAGTACTGTCTGATTCACCTCCCCCCATTGCAGATATTAGACTTTGTCCTTGGAACTGGAGTGCTACAACTTTGAGAACTTTTATCTGCACTCTGTATCTTCCCCTTTACTCTACCTACTGTACTAGAGCTTGACTTGATTGTATTTATGTATGGTATCTGATCTGACTGGGTAGCATGCAAATCATTCCGTTCACTGTACCTTGGTACACATAACCTAAACCAAAACCAAACAGTTCATCGTCACTTGTTCCATTGAGGACAACTAATCAACAGAGCTTCCCCACCTATGTTGGTTTTGTGGGTTGTTGAAGAATCCTGAGCAGAACAAGCGTAAAACATTCCCTAATTATTGACACTTAATTTCTTGATTGGGTCTTTCAATGAACATTTTGTTCCTAATTTACGTATTTAAGCGGCTTCAGTTCAAATTTAGAGAAAGAACCAACGTTTGTGTAAATTTGGTGCAGCCATTCCTCACAGATTAACTCTAGATTTCAGGTGTAGAACAGCGTGAAATTCAACCTCTCCAGAGTTTTTGGTCATGTAGCGTTCTGCACAAAAGAACAATGGCAAACCCCTGCTACAAGCCACTCTGTCCAGACTATTCATTGTTTTATGTAGTTTTATAAAATCTCAACCTGCCTTGCCATTTCCCATAACATGCACGTAAACCCTCAAGTTCTTGTGCTCCAAAGTCACTTTTAAAACAGTTTCCATTATTCTATATTGCCTCTCATCATTCGTCCTGATAAAATCTTCATCTCCCCATTAAACATCATCTACCAAGTCTCTGCCCATTCTACCAGCTTGTTTTTATCCTGCATCAAGCTATCACTACCCTCTTTGCAGTTCACAATGCTGCCAAATTATGTGAAGTTGGCAAATTTAGAACTTGGAGTTTGCAGCAACAAGAGAAAATCATTAACATAGATTGAAAAAAAAATAGCCCTAACACCAATCCTCGAGCAATGTCACAATCACCAATCTGAAAAATAACAATTCACGACCACCCTCTTTTGTCTCTTACGTGGCCAACTTTGTATCCAGGCTATCACATATTTAGGTCACGTATTTCAATTTTATGTTCATGTGGCATCTGATCAAAAGCCTTCTGGATGTCCATGTATATCATGTCAATCATTTCCTCATCAGAAAATTCTATCAAATTGCTTAAATATTGGTTAAATATTAGCATGATCCATGCTGGCCTGCCTTAATTAATCCATTTCCATCCAGGTAACTGTTGACTCAATCCCAGAGCAATATTTGTAAAAGCTTTCCCATCACCGAAGTCAAACTGACTGACCTGTAGTTGCTGGACTTATCCTTACTCTTTTTTTGGCGTTCTCTGATCTTATGTAAAATGAACATTGAAATGAAGTAAAGTACATGGCATGAAAGAAACGATTCTGCAAATCAGTAACAAAGCGTAAAAATGAGATTACCATATTTGGTGGTGGGGTAGGGTTAATAATCACAATGGAGTAAAGTACATCCTAAATTGGAAATTAAAAACTGTTATTGAACTTATTAAACTTATTGCAATTATTAAACTTTCCCTTCCAAATCTAGATCCTGCCTATGTTACGCTAATGGGCTTTGTGCTAAATCTCCGATGCCACTAAAATACTTCCTCTCTCTGGAGTTTTGTGCTCAGAGGACAGTCGAACAGATTTGTGATTCTAATTTTGTTTTAATTCTCAAATCCCCGGTCCACTATTTTTTTTAACACTGTCTCCAAAATATTGGCATTGGAATGATTTGGGACCAGTTACTTGAGGTACACATGCACATAAAAATAATTGCTTCACAAAATGTTGCACACTTTGAGAAAACCTCATCCCATGGGATAAAGTGGGATAATCAGCTACAGTTGTCAATCTGTGAAATGACCTGTGCTTGTTGAAAGAGGTGGAAGGGTATATCCTACATGTGCTGTTCCTGACACTTCACATGGAAATGATACCCGGTCATCATTGTTGGTGCAATTTACAAGTAAGTCTCTGGGATAAAGGAACTTTGGAAAGTGCAGCACATATTGGCGATGTGGATATAGAGATCATCAAGCTTTGCATAACTTTGGATTTGGTGTCACATGAAACTCTATGTCAGCTGTGCCAATTCATAAAATCTATCCCATTTATAGACATCATGCATCTCGACACATTAAAATAAATGTGTAACCTAGTGAAACATTTGCCTTGACTAGGGTCTAGTTTTATTGATCACTATCAACAACATAAATATCCTACCATCTAATTGTGTGGGAAGGAACTGCAGGCGCTGGTTTAATCTGAAGATAGACACAAAAAGCTGGAGTAACTCAGCTGGACAGGCAGTATCTCTGGAGCGAAGGAATGGGTGATGTTACGTCACCCAACACCTAAATGGGTCATTCAACAATTCTCGATTCAATGTTTGATCGGAACATAAGCAATTTAAAATTAATTAATTGAATCATCTCTTAATGTAATCGTATTTATGCTTTTGAGTTCCCATATCACAATTAGTCATCGAGGAACAAATTCTTTTGCCTGTTTTAATGAAAAATATATTTGAAAATTTGGTCTGTATGGGTTTCAGTGAGTTTGTGATTTTTGCTACAAATCTGGAATGACTGATGGTGCAACACAATTTGGTGTGCAGGCTTGAGGCCCTCATGTACACTTGGGGATCACTTCCATGACTCCCCTTCCTGCATGTGTGGCTAGCACCCTCTCTGTGGTAATCAGAGTAGAGGCTATCAGATTGCCTGCTTTAGTATGACTTGGATACCATCCAGAGCTCATATCCTGACTGTATCCTTGAAGCCAACATAAGTAGGTCCCCTTTTAGATAAGTACTTCTTGGCTCTCTTTGTACACACCAACCACATGAAAGCCGTCCCAAATATCTAACGTTTCCCAAGCTTGCAACCTTGCCTGAATCCACCCCACCACTGATCCGCTGGCAACAAACCACCCAGCCACCTGGTTTCCCCTCTATGCCACAACCCCAATTACAGTTACTTTAGTTTAGTTTAATTTAGTTCAGAGTGTTCAGTCATTAATAAATACCATGAATCATATTATTATTATTATTATTATTATTATTATTATTATTATTATTATTATTATTATTATTATTATTATTATTATTATTATTATTATTATTATTATTATTATTATTATTATTATTATTATTATTATTATTATTATTATTATTATTATTATTATTATTATTATTATTATTATTATTATTATTATTATTATTATTTAGAAGGATGAGGGGGGATCTTATTGAAACATATAAGATAATTAGGGGATTGGACACATTAGAGGCAGGAAACATTTTTCCCAATGTTGGGGGAGTCCAGAACAAGGGGCCACAGTTTAAGAATAAGGGGTAGGCCATTTAGAACGGAGATGAGGAAGAACTTTTTCAGTCAGAGAGTGGTGAAGGTGTGGAATTCTCTGCCTCAGAAGGCAGTGGAGGCCAGTTCGTTGGATGCTTTCAAGAGAGAGCTGGATAGAGCTCTTAAGGATAGTGGAGTGAGGGGGTATGGGGAGAAGGCAGGAATGGGGTACTGATTGAGAATGATCAGCCATGATCGCATTGAATGGCGGTGCTGGCTCGAAGGGCTGAATGGCCTACTCCTGCAATTATTATTATTATTATTATTATTATTATTATTATTATTATTATTATTATTATTATTATTATTATTATTATTATTATTATTATTATTATTATTATTATTATTATTATTATTATTATTATTATTATTATTATTACTGGCTTGTAAAATGTTTTTAAAATGTAGCTGAGAATTTGCGTAAAGCTAGATTTCTGTAAATCGGTTTATTCGTGGCACACAAGAAGATATCGGTTATTCGGTGATTCGGATCCAATGCCATGGATCTTGTGCGTAACTGACTCCACTGTGGTGAGGAAAGCTTTATCAGCCGCTCACAAACCAACTGTCTAAA
Organism: Rhinoraja longicauda; assembly: GCF_053455715.1. NCBI lineage: Eukaryota > Metazoa > Chordata > Chondrichthyes > Rajiformes > Arhynchobatidae > Rhinoraja > Rhinoraja longicauda. The sequence continues at coordinate 127,307,137 of NC_135953.1, forward strand.
GTGACAGCATAATGTTCGGCACAGATATGGTGGGCTGAAGGGCCTGTTCCTGTGCTCTACATTTCTACGTTCTATGAATATCTGAGCATTCCAACCCGGACTCTTTAACCTAAAAGGGAAAAGATGTCTGCTTGCTCCTTCTTATGAATGAGCCACAGGAATTTGACAGTGCTGGGAGTTGAGCAGCAACTTGGACAGAAATCAAATAGCTTCTGAAAAGAGGTGCAGGAATCACATACATATTGCCTCCAATCTAGAATAAATGCCACCTACAATTTAATGTTATAGCAGTATCTCGATATTGTTAACGGCACTGCTGCCTCCCTTTTCATTTCACTAGGGTCCCCAAAATGAAGCCGTCCTACACCTGTTGTGACTGTGGCTGTGGCAGCTACCGAGAATCATTCTGCAACTAAATCTGATCCAGGAGAATAGTGTGAAGGATATCTGACCTTCTGGGACAGTGAACATGGGAATCACCAAGTTTAGGATTATCTGATTTTGTTTTGGATTTCCGACATCTGTATTTTTTTTTAAATCTTCAAATCTTCAAGAGATGATTGGAGATGATGGCGCAAAGAGTCCGGTCACCAGTGAGGCAAAGGCAGTGAGGTCGAATGACACATTCCTCCACTCATTTGGTCAGCAGCCAGCTCAATACTTTCATGCTTCACCTCAACCTCACACAGTTAAAAGTGAGTCAGAATTGGTCATCAGGTCATAACATCATAAGGGATAGGAGTAGAATTAGGCCAAATCTACTCCGTCATTCAATCAAAGCTCCTACCTCCATTCTCCTGTCTTCTCCCCGTAACCCCTGACACCTGTACTAATCAAGAATCTATCTCTGGCTTAAAAATATCCACTGATTTGGCCTCTACAGCCTTCTGTGGCAATAAAGAGATTTCAAAACACACTAATCCAGCATCGTTAGAGATCGTACCTTGTTACAAACTTGGGACCCGAAGCCAAAATTCAGGTAAGATCATTGCTGATCAGAAAGTGGTGTTGAAGAATTTGTCACAACCATGTCAATGTGACGCTTCATTGGAACGAGTGCTGTGAGACAAGTTTGTATGCTGTTTAACAGATGATCAGACATTCTATATTATGCAAGAATTAACATTGAAGTATAAGTGCATAATAGCCAAGACCGTGGAAATGGCTCAAAAACTGCAAAGCATTTTGGCGAAAGCATAATGTCAGTGTGAATATGGAATGATTTCTTTCTATCATTTCTTTCTATCATTTTATTTCGTACATGTTAAAAGACATCAATTAAAAAACAAAATAAACAAAAAAAACAGAAGAAATACAAAGAATTTCATCCATTACTTAACGTCTTTACATGTGCGAAAAGGAGTAGGAAGAAGTGTGAACTTATTTAATCCTACCCCCATTCCCTAATCAATATTTATCAAGTATTATCTATAATAACTAATACCTAAAATACATGTATAACTACATATATACTCACTCACCCCTACAATCATATGAATATACCTATTTACACAATAATGTCTATATTAACTACATCTGATATATATACATACATTAGGCCAATCATATATATACATATACCCGACCATTTACATACAAAATATAAATACAAATATAGTCACCCACCCGTATAACCTGTATGATGGCAGCACAAAAACGAAAGCTCTGATATCAAATCAAAGTTTAGTTTCATTGAGTTTCAAGATACAGCATGGAAACAGGCCCCTTTGGCCCACCAAGTCTACATCGACCATTGATCACCCGTTCACACTAGTTATCCCACTACACACTAAGGGCAATTTAAAGAGGCCAATTAACCTACAAACCCGCATGTCTTTGGGATGTCGGCTGCAGGAGGCCCCCCCCGGGACACACAGATGGCCGGGCGAGGAGAGGAGAGGGATGTTGGTTCGCAGGAGCTGCTCCAGTGCATCGAGCACGCTGCCCCGCCGGACTTTGGACTTTGAATAACGTCGCCAGAAATGGTGGCGCCTGCATGTGTAATACGTGCAGAATGAATTTCACTGTGCAGTGCGTACATGACAGATAAAGCACTATTGAACTATTGAAGCTGGAGCACCTGGAGGAAACCCACGCACTCACAGGGAGAACATGCAAACTCCACACAGACAGCATCCAATGTCAGTGTTGAAACTGGGTCTCTGGCACTGTGGGGCAGAGGCTCAGTAAATCACAGGAGCAGGCCCATCGGCCCACAAAGTCTGTGCCAAACATAATGCCAATACTATTATTTATCTACATGCATATACTCCATATCCCTCCGGTCCCTGCATGTCCATATGTCTGTCTTTTAAATGCCACTAACTTATTAACTTATTTGCTTTAACCACTACCCTCAGCAGCATGTTCCAGGCTCTCTTCCAGGCCATGCACATCTCCTTTAAACTTTGACCCTCTCACCTCAAAGCTCTGCTCTCTAGTATTTGATTTTTCCATCCTGGGAAAAAGATTCTGATTGTTTATCCTATATATGTCTCTCGTAATTTTATATACTGCTATCAGGTCTTCCCGCAATCTCTAGCATTCCAGAGAAAACAACCTAAGCCTGTCCAGCCTCTCCTTGTATCCCCTAATATCCCCTACTCTAGGCATCATTCTGATCAACCTCCTCCGAACTCTTTTTAAAGCTTCTACATCATTCCTGTAATGGGTGACCAGAACTGCACACATTACTCCAAATGCAGCCCAACCAAACTCCTGTAAAGCTGCATCAGAGCTTCCTGACTCTTACACATAATGCCCAACACACTACATGCCCTCTTTACCACTCTACCTGGCTGTGTTGCCATTTTCATGGAGTTAAGGACTTGGATCTCAGGATCCTTCTGTACATTAATTGTATAGTTTCCCCTCTCATTTGACCTCCCAAAGTACAACACCTCACACTTGCTTGGATTAAACTCCATCTCCCATTTCTTCGTCCATTTCTGTACTGACCTATATCCCGCTGCCCACTGTGACAACCTTCCTCACAGTCCGTGACCTCAGCAATCTTGGTGTCATCAGCAAACTTATTAACCAACCCACCTATGTTTACATCCAAACAGTAGGCATCCCAGCACAGAACCCTGCAGAACTCTACTGGTCACAGCTCTCCAGCCTGAATGTTATCCTTCCACCACAAACCTCAGTCTTGTATCTGTAAGCCTATTCCAAATTCACACGACCAAGTCATTGTTAATCCTGTGCATCTTAAAATTCAGGAGGGAAAATTGGCTTCATGGAAGGAAGCAGAGGGCGATGTTGGATTCGGACTGGAAACCTGTGACTAAGTGGTGTGCCTCAGGGTTCGGGGCTGGGCCCATTGCCGTTTGTCATCCAAATCAATGATTTTGCAGATGACACGAAAGTGGGTGGCATTGGAAATAGTGTCAATGGTTGTCAAAAATTCTAGGTGATTCTTCATGCATATAATATTCGCCAATAATTGTGCCAACATTGTCCTTGGACTCTCTGATTTATGGGCCAGCCTGCCCAACCTTTTCCAAGAGCTAAGATTCTTGAGTCCTGGCAACTTCCTTGTAAATCTTCTCTGCACTCTTTTGAGCTTAGTGACATTTTTTCTGTAGAAAAATGTCAGAGTGCAAAATATAATTTATCGTATCGTGACATTATAGTTTGCAGAGAATAGGTCCAATGCCACAATGAAGTAGATTGGAAGATCGGGACTACACCCTTGCTTATGGGAAGACTGTTCAGTAGACTGATAATAAAGGAGAAGAAACTGGTTATGCTCATTTATGCCAGAATACAAAACCAGAAAATGAAAGCGAACTCAATAAAGAGCATTCACAATCTACTCGGGTATTATCTCTCTTATTCCCTGCCCAACAACATACAAAGCAAAATATTAGTATACTTCACGGGTGACTTATTTAATTGGTGTAACTAGTATACTAGAGAGTGAATTCAATATTAAATAAGGTCATAAGGTCATAAGTGATGAGCAGAATTAGGCCATTCGGCCCATCAAGTCTACTCCGAGAGATTCGATCATGGCTGATCTATCTCCCCCTCTCAACCCCATGCTCCTGCATTCTCCCCATAAACCCTGACAGCCATTATAATCCAGAATCTATCTATCTCTGCCTTAAAAATATCCACTGACTTGGCCTCCACAGCATTTATGTGGTAATGAATTCCACAGATTTACTAGGAAGATAAGAGTTGTTCTTGGCATCATGTGCTGCACAGACATTGTTGGCTGAAGGGCCTGTTCCTGTGCTGTACTGTTCTCAGAGGGCAGTGGAGGCCAATTCTCTGAATACATTCAAGAGAGAGCTAGATAGAGCTCTTGAGGATAGCGGAGTCAGGGGGTATGGGGAGAAGGCAGGAACGGGGTACTGATTGAGAATGATCAGCCATGATCACATTGAATGGCGGTGCTGGCTCGAAGGGCCAAATGGCCTTCTCCTGCACCTATTTTTTCTATTGTTCTATGTTCTATGTAAGGGAAATCAGAGTTATTTACACAGGTTCGCTACCATCTGACCAAAAATATTCCTCCTCATCTCCTTCCTAAAGAAAAGTCCTTTAATTCTGAAGCTATGGCCTCTAGTTCTAGACTCTCCCATCAGTGGAAACATCATCTCCACATCCACTCTATCCAAGCATTTCACTATTCAGCAAGAAAACAATGACTTCTCTGGGCTCCCAGAGGAGGTACAAAGGACAGGTTTTGTCATAACTTGGTAATTTCTAAAATCCCTAGGCTGAAACACTTACTGGGTAAATTAAGCAATTGGCCATCTTCTGATAGATCCCGCATCTCCTCAGGCCCCGTTTATTAAAAACTCTATTCAATGTCAATTAAATGTTTAAAGGCGCCTGTTATTAAACCTAATAACTCTGTAATCTTGCCCAATCATTTTTTGTGTCTGACTGGGCAGTAAACTCTACTAGAAGGGTCTCGACCCAAAATGTCACCCATTCCTTCCCTCCAGAGATGCTGCCTGTCCCGCTGAGTGACTCCAGCTTTGTGTGTTTATCTTCTACTTGGTACTACATACTAATTAACTACAAAGCAGCAATTCGAAATAATTTTGAATAATAACTCGGTAATCTGAGGAAACACGTCCTAAATCCATCACCCAATGAACAAATTTAAGATCCCATCTCTCTGGTTGCCAAATAGTTACAGGTTCACACGTGCCTTTATTTCTGTCCTTAGTTCAGCCTTCGGTCGAAAAATGTTTTTTTTTAAAATAATGTTACATATTTGGAAAACAACAATTCAATAAGCATAAGTTATGTTGCTCTGCTGACCACTGCTTCAACACTGGCAACACCTTAGTTCGCGAAAGAATAAAACATTTTCAATAATTAGTATTCCAGCAGCTTACCTGACACCGTTGCTGAAGATAGACACAAAATGCTGGAGTAACTCAGAGTAAACCACCATTGCTGCTTCATGGTGTGGCTCCCCTCTGCAATGAAACACAAACGTTCATGATTACAAGCTGCACACCCAGTGTCTCATTTGTTATGTCAGCAAGCTCATTTTCAATGGTTGACCGGTGTGAAAGTATAAATTTACGCCTCCTTTCCCCCACTAATACCCCCAATCTCCAATCCTTTTGGAATCTAAATTGAAAAGTAAGAGGATGAGTGGCAACTCAAGGTCATAGTCCAATTACCGAAAGTATCAGGCACGATAACATGTCACTGGTGTGGAACGAATACTTATTTATCAAATGCACAGAGAAACACTCACAACAGAGTCGCCGGCAGTTTGCTAATATCACGTTCTCCTCCCCAGCTTTTGCTTAACTCAAAATATCTTTGTCACTTCTTTCAGTGTGAATTAAGAGCCAATTGTTATGATCAAGCCCACAGCTTACAATGAGTCAATTAGCTATTCTGGTTCAGGCTACATTGTTTTACGAGTGTATTGATAGACAACAATCGGGTTCGGCTGATTAACTAAGATTATTACTGCTGGTTTTAATGTCCTGCATGTTTTAGGAGTCAATATGATCAGAAATTTCATTCATGAAATTGTCCGAATATCACAATCAGCTTGATTATCTTTCAATGATGCGGGTAAAATATAATAGCAAATCAATGAGGTTATTGAAATAATTGATGATTCTTTGTACAATGTGATATTGTGTACATTTCGATTTCTAATTTCGGATCAAAATAATCTTGCATTTTTCGCTGTGATTTAGGTCCACCTCAATGTTCTCCAAAGTGCTGGCTTCCTCCTTTAAAAATACTCTGCTCACTAGTTTGGGTGGTGCCAGTCCTGGCCCATTTACCCGACATGGAACCATCTGCTGTGTGCCCTGTTTCATGTCTCGTGCCTTCCCTCCCTCTGTTCCTTGTTTAATGTGAACATATGAACAAACAGTGTTCTGCCAGCTGGTGTTGGACAGGGCATGTGACTGCACCAGTTCTTCTGAACAAACAGCCCTGGCATCAAAGGTCTGGGGATTTGTCTTGGTGGGGAAATCATCAGCTCACTCTTAGTCACCTCATTCATATTGAAATGTGCAATCAGAGGGTCACCCTTAATCCCGTGATTGAAACTCGCCAGCGCAGCTGTGGGTCTCAAACTCAGGCCACTGGAGCGCCAGCTCATAACAGTGTTAGTCCCCTTGATGGGATTAAGAGAAATAAAAAGGAAATGCCGTTGTCACTCTAATGCCGGTCCTTGGGCTGTAGTTTATATCTCATTCAAAAGTGGGCCTGAGAGGACAAAGAGCAATCAGTTCCTTTCACTGTGGAAGTGCAACAAGCTCCTTCTGCTGCAATAGGTTGCTGTGAGTGTCCCGGTTTATTCCGAACAGCTAGCTCCATCTCGGAGGACTCTGTGATTTACGGACTGTTCCCAGGGATGCATTCAGATACGGACATCGAGAGCTGCTGGAGGGTCATCAACTCGGTGAAAGACGCTCTTTGGTCTGCCCGAGCCTTGTTGACCTCCCAGCAGAGCGGGATGTCCGTCGGGGAATGTTGCCGACTGGCCCTCTGCAGACTGCAGGAGTACGTGCTGAGGGACGCACTGAAGCTTGGTGCAGCCAACGCCAAGGCACTGTGGGGGAGGACCACAGTCTCGGGTCCCACTCCTGGACAGGGTGTGGTGGAGACGCCCCTCAAAATAAGGGAAGAGATTCCACGCCAGTGGGTCACATGAGTGGGAAGGGTGTGGGGCAATGTTGTGTGATTTGTGTAAACAGTTTTGCATGTATGTACCGCATCCGAGAATGTCGGAAGCAATATTTTGCATGGTTCCTATATTGTACATATTTTTTACTTGAATAAAGTTTACTTTGATTTTTTTTAAAGAGTGAGTCGTGCCCAGTGTCAGGCTCTCTCAGTTGCAGCAGACTCTCAGCCCCATCTCAATCAAGGGAATTCTTTGTGGAAGTTGAGACCTCACCACTTTACAGAAGTGAGGCCTCTTATACTGTTTAACGGAAAATTATGCCACTGCAAATAGTAAATGTGTTTGTTAAAACCTTAATTGAGACTGAATCACAACATCTTAAAAACTAATAAATATATAAACCGGACTTTGCTGGCTTTACCTTGCACTAAACGTCACTGTACTCGCTGGAATTTAGAAGCTTGAGGGGGGTTCTTATGGAAACTTACAAAATTCTTAAGGGGTTGGACAGGCTAGATGCAGGAAGATTGTTCCCGATGTTGGGGAAGTCCAGAACAAGGGGTCACAGTTTAAGGATAAGGGGGAAGTCTTTTAGGACCGAGATGAGAACGTTTTTTTTCACACAGAGAGTGGTGAATCTATGGAATTCTCTGCCACAGAAGGTAGTTGAGGCCAGTTCATTGGCTATATTTAAGAGAGAGTTAGATGTGGCCCTTGTGGCTAAAGGGATCAGGGGGTATGGAGAGAAGGCAGGTATGGGATACTGAGTTGGATGATCAGCCATGATCATATTGAATGGCGGTGCAGGCTCGAAGGGCCGAATGGCCTACTCCTGCACCTATTTTCTATGTTTCTATGTTTCTATGTATTCCCTAATCATGTATCTATCTACACTCTAAATGGATCAATTGTAATCATGTATTGTCTTTCTGCTGGCTGGCTAGCATGCTCTCTTGTTCTGGAAGGGCGCCAGGCACCATCCTTTATGGCGTTTCCCGTCCATTCAAGTACAAAGTGAATGTACTGAAAACTGCGTTAAGTGTCGAATAGGTCAGGAGGGCACATTATTGGCAATAATGCTGAAAGCAAGATTCAACTCTCAGCTCCTTATGCCAGTTTACCCACGTGCCGTACCTCCCCCCGTGAGCCAATCATTAACCCCTCCAATCAGTCTGTGCCACACTTAGTCTGTTGTGCACACTGTTTCTGCACTACTTGTGCATGGAGGGAGTCCACCCAACTACTGCGGTGTTTTGCTCAGCAAATGACTCCAGTCGGGGACACTGGGCCCCAGTGAATTTGTCCTTTAATTTTTCTCGTGTAATGACACATCGGTTCCACCACAACTGAAGTATCGTGATCATTTTTGAGAACTATACCTTGGGAAAGACAAAATGGCCTTCAAGATGATGCAGAAGAAAGAAGTTACCAAAATTATTCAGGGATGAAAAGCTTTAGTTATTTAAATAGGCAAGAGAATCTGGGGTTGTCTTCCTTGGGACAGAAGATGTGGCGAGGAAATCTGATGGAGGTGTTTAAAATCATGAATGGCTGAGAAAGAGTAGAAGGATAGAATGTGTTCCCATTAGTGGAAAGGTGAAGAACCAATGGGCGTGGACTGAAGGTGATCATAAAATGAACCAACACGACCTTTTTAAACAGTGTGTAGTCCATGCGTTGCCAGGAATAGTCACTAAGACAGATTTAATGATTCAAATAGAGTTGGATTAGCATCTGAAAGAACAGAATTTTCAGGGCTAAAAGGAGTGGAACTATGTGGAATGCTCTTACACTGATCTGATGAGGACAATGTGCTGATTTGCCTTGTTTTTACATTAATAAGTCTGTGATTTTTTTAATTGAACATTTTGCAAGAGATGGATATTAGCTGGAGAGGATTATTTTCAACTGTTTCATAAAACCACCCAAAACGTCACCCATTCATTCTCTCCAGACATGCTGCCTGTCCCTCTGAGTTACTCCAGCTTTTTGTGTCCATCTTCGAGTGAATTTGGATTCTTGATATGACAGCTCTTCAGGAGCTCAACAAAATGAAATGGAAGCAATGTACAGACAGAACAGGGGAACCTTACTCATACGCTTTTACATGATGGCCAATAAATACATTTTTTAATGTGAATTTAATTATTCATCTCTGGGGATATGATCTGCAGGAAGGAATTTTCCTTCAACCATATTTATTAATTTACTGAGTTTGTAAAACTGTTGAAAAACCATTTTAATATACTTTAAACAGATGCAAAGTAAGTGGTTGACAGTATTCGAGCTCTCATCAGTACTAACTACAAAATAAGTTTATTTTATGTGAAGCATCTATTGACTCTGTTCATTTCAAATAGGTTTATTTCCAAAGGTTATTGGAGTGGTAGTGATGGAGCACTTCACAGTCAACAGCTGCTAATTGTCTGCTGTTCCTTCTTTGAGCTCCTCGACACAGCGCCTTGCCACAACAACACTAGACTTAATGTTTATTTTTAAATAGAATTTTTTCGATGGCAGCATGAAGATAAATGAACAGCAACAGCTCCAACTTTACTTTTAAAGGTCTCAATAAATCATTGGACATCTCCATTACCTACTGCAGTGATGCATTGATTAAATTCTGGCTATCTCTTTGTGGTATAAAGTAATTCTGATATTCAAGTAATGTGAGGTTTCTTTAAATTTCAACAAATGAATTGATTTTCATTGAAAGTCAATGGCTCTTCAAAAAAAAAAGATTCAATTGCAGAAATGATTCTTATTTCATAAAAATAATACAATAGACAATAGACAATAGGTGCAGGAGGAGGCCAATCGGCCCTTCGAGCCAGCACCGCCATTCAATGTGATCATGGCTGATCATTCTCAATCAGTACCCCGTTCCTGCCTTCTCCCCATACCCCCTGACTCCGCTATCCTTAAGCGTTCTATCTAGCTCTCTCTTGAATGCATTCAATTAATTGGCCTCCACTGCCATCTGAGGCAGAGAATTCCACAGATTCACAACTCTCTGACTGAAAAAGTTTTTCCTCATCTCAGTTCTAAATGGCCTACCCCTTATTCTTAAACTGTGGCCCCTTGTTCTGGACTCCCCCAACAATAACACCGACTCCTCAAATTAATGGTGGACAAACAGTGGAGGATATTGCCACCAGGTACAGAAAACTCACGAACACAGGGACAATCAAGTAGGAACTTCATTACTTCAAGGCCCAACCATTGCAGAGATAGGAACGTGAATATTAAGATGGGGTCATAATTGTTCTGTTAAGGACCTCATGAAGAGAGTGAGCCAGAAATGCTGAACATTATTTCATCATTCTTATACTTTGTGTTCTCTGCTTTCACACATTTGGAACATAAATGTCACCTCCTGGCACAGTGTTCGAACTTGTGATATTTTTCACCTCCATCCCATGAGTGAAGATACTAACAAATTGAGGCTAATATATCAGGAAATAAATCTGACTCAAGAAATAATTTTATGATCCTCACTTGTCAAGAGAAATATCTTTAATAACAGCTACTTTCAAGAAAGTTTGTAGGAGATGTAATCCCTCCTGAGCCATGAAGATGTTATGAAATTATTTTGGAATATTTGAAGACATTTAAAAAATAATACTGTAATGAAAATGCTTCACGATTTTGTACACTTCTATAATAATAATAATAATAATGCATTACATTTATATAGCGCTTTTCATATACTCAAAGACGCTTTACATATACGCTTTCATATACTCAAAGACGCTCTATAAGATCACCCATCCTCCTGCACTTCAAGGCATAAATCAATGATAAGGAAATTGAGGAAGACAAAAATGTGGTCTCAAAATCTCTTTGTCAGGGAGTATTAAGGCAATTCTAAAGGTGTTTGATGAGTATATTATGAAACATAGTGACAAGATAGTAACGGTGGCAGGTACTGGGTTATTTACTGGTGCATGTCTGAAGGTTGTCTGAGTCTTGGTTCTTAATTCTTTGAAAAGTTGTGATTGGAATTGGACATTGTGCATTATCAGTGATTATTTTGACTTTTTACCTTTTCATCTTGAATTTAGTTTATTATCATGTGTATCGAGGTTCAGTTTTGTTGTGTGCTAACCAGTCAGCAGAAAGATAATACATGATTACAATCGATCCATTTACAGTGTAAAGATACATGATAAGGGAATAACGTTTAGTGCAAGGAAAAGCCAGCAAAGTCCAGTCAAGGATAGCCTGAGGGACAACAAAGAGGTAGATAATAGTTCAGCACTGCTCTCTGGTTGAGGTAGGGCAATTCAGTTGCCTGATAACAGCTGGGAAGAAACTGTCCCATGGATGTTGACCAAAGATGAGACAATTAATCTCCAACAGCCACGACCATCTTCAGAGGAGCATTTTCCCCTTGGTTGTTTTTGACGTCAGAGCAGAGGGGTGCTTGTTGTTACTCTTGCCTTCTTCTTCTTCTTTTGTGTCCATCTTCTATGTTTCAAATGTTACATCACTGTCATCGTCTGTCCTGAAAAGGACGCAAGCTTCCGGCGACAATCAGTGGGAACCAATAGATGATGGTGGTAGCAGAATTAGCTCAGGATACTTCCAGTTTCCAGCCCCGCGACGTGGACGCTTCTGCTATGGGGCCAACTCTTGCCTTATTCAATGGGAAAAAAAGGTATGGAGTGGTTGGGTGCAGTCATTTCAAAATAATCTTAACAGGCTGTGTTCTGCAATATATGTAGTTCAGAAATTATTATTTCAATCCTCATAGGCATGTGGGAGAGAACAGGAGGGCATTGATGGATTTTGTTGATAAAGTACTAACACTAGGTAACTAGAGTTGCACACCTTACCCCTGATCTAAGTGATTGAAGGCATCGTATATATCATTGATGACAATGGCACAACAATAAAGCAATTACTGGTTTTGCTACACATGATTGAAACACTATATCTATGGTGCTATCAAGTCCAACTTGACATACTCAGTAGGAAAAGAAACTGCAGATGCTGGTTAAAATCTCAGGTAGACACAAAATTCTGGAGTAACTCAGCGGGTCAGGCAGCATGTCGGGAGAGAAGGAATGGGTGACATTTCGGGTCGAGACCCTTCTTTGGACTGAAGAAGGGTCTTGACCCATACCTTCTCTCCCAAGATGCTGCCTGACCCGCTGAGTTACTCCAGCATTTTGTGTCTACCTGACATACTCAGGCTGTGACTTCCTTATCATGAGTTCCTTATCAGCTGGACACATAAGGTTTGAAAGTCTGTGTGGAATTTAAAGTTAGTCCCTGATTTTTTTCCATCTAAATTATATGGAATTAAACTCACATTGGCCGCAACGTGTGGCCAATAGTTTGACATTCCTGCTAAATTTTAATTTCATCTGACTGGCTTCTTATCAGCTCCCTAATTTGAGTTTTAATTTAGTTAAGAAATACAGCATGGAAACAGACCCTTCGGCCCACCAAGTCCACGCCGACCATTGATCACCAGTTCACACTAGTTCCCACTCTCTCATCTCCATACACACATTAGAGCCAATTTATTTTATGGAGGCCAATAAATCTACAACCCTGCATGTCTTTGGAATGTGAGATGAAACCAGAGCACCCGGAGGAAACACACGGTGTCATCGAGAGAACATGTAAACTCCACACAGACAGGACCTAAGATCAAGATCAAACCCAGTTCCTCGGCTGGGCTGGGCTGTTGGGCTGGAGGGCTGTTGGGCACCCGATCTAATTAGTAGCACTTTCTCATTGACTCCCTAAAGATAAGGGTCAATTTACAATGGCCAATGAACCTAGAAACCTGCACTTTCCTTTTAGATTTATTGCAAAACGTTGTAGACACTAATTTGTTCTGCAAAAATAAAAAATATGCTCCAATAGGATCATTATTAAATAATCAAATAATCCTGGCCACTCCCTCTTCTCCCCTCTCCCGTCAGACAAAAGGTATAGAAGTGTGAAAATCATTTAAATTATTAAATGATTTCTGTCTTGCATGCCAATTTTAATCCAGATGATTAATATTCTGTTCTTTTTAAAATCTTACGCTTCTTCTCGAAGCCTGAAAGAGTTCGATTACCTCTCACCAAATTCTACAGATGCACCATACATCACAGCTTGGTTTGGGATCAGTTCCATCCAAGACCACAAGAAATTACAGCAAATTGTGGATGCAGCCCAGACCATCACACAAACCAACCTCCCTTCCTTTGACTACACTCATACCACACGTTGCCTCGGCAAGGCCAGCAGCATAATCAAGGATGAGTCGCACCCTGGCCACTCCCTCTTCTCCCCTCTCCCATCGGGCAAAAGGTATAGAAGTGTGAAAATGCACACCTCCATATTCAGGGACAATTGCTTCCCAGCTGTTATCAGACGTATCAATCATTCTCGCACAACCAGAGAGCAGTGTTGAACTACTATCTACCTCATTGGTGACCTTCAGATTATCTTTGATCGGACTTTACTGGCTTTACCTTGCACTAAACATTATTCCCTTATCATGTAAATGGGTTAATTGTATTCATGTATCGTCTATCCACTAGCAGGTTAGCATGGAACCAAAGCTTTTCACTGTACCTCGGGACACGTGACAATACCCTAAACTGAACTGTAACTAAACTGAATTGAAACTTCGCATATGTCAATGTTTAGAAGGTAAACCACATTCAATGGCATCCAGACAAAAAAGGGAAATTTTGATTATGCATCCCTTCAGTTGCATTCTGAATTTTGGTAGGGTAATCATTCTCCTGAAATCTTTTAATGTTTTCAAACAATTTCTTCATGAATCCTCCAAAATGATCATCAGCAATATTAACCGCTGCAGCTACACATGGCAACTCATTCGATGGGTTTCTCTTGGCTGTGATGACAGACTGGCAATTAATTACAGTCCCATCTGGGTTGCCTAAGCTTTGGGTTGAGAGTAACAATATTTGTGCCTGGCGCCACAGCTGATGCCACCTTTGATTTCTGCCCTGATCGGCCTCTATAATTTTGGGAATCAATGGAGACCCGTTGAAGGCGTCACTGTTTTCAAACTAAACTTGAGCACATTCAGGAAGAGAAATTTGCCTCCCAGGTTACAAGAGTGACCTCTAGTGTTACTTTGAATATATCAAACATACTGGTGATTTTCACTTTGTGTTGGTCTACAGCATGCCTTTGCCTGGATATCAGGTGCACACCTGTTGGCATATGAATTCATTTGTTGCAGTGAAATAAAATATAGCTGCAACTCATTAGATAAAATGTCCAATGACCCTCGGACTATCCTTGATCGGACTTTGCTGGCTTTATCTTGCACTAAACGTTATTCCCTTATCATGTATCAAAACACTAAATGGATCGATTGTAATCATGTATTGTCTTTCTGCTGACTGGTTAGGACGCAACAAAAGCTTCTCACTGTACCTCGGTACACGTGACAATAAAATAAACTAAAATAAAATGCTCAAGTTCCCAACGTCTGATTAAAATAACTAAAAGAACTGATTAAAAAAAACAAAAGGAACTAAAGGTTTTCACTGTACATTGGTACGCGTGACAATAAACTAAGGTAAACTTAGATTTTATCATCAGGATCAGTAAGACTTTGATTGACACAAGGAAGTACAGACACTGCTTTATAAAAAAGACACAAAGTCCTGGAATAACTCAGCAGGTCAGGCAGAATCTCTGGAGAAGATGGATAGGCGACATTTTGGGTCAGGAGCCTCCTTCAGGGTTGTTGCTGGGTTGAAAAAGCCGAAAGACAATTGGTTGCCAATCTAACACCCCCACCTCCCCCTCCCCCTCACCAGCAAGACTTTGATGGCTGGTAAGATAATGTAGTGAGGGCAACTAAACCTAACCAAGTATGTGTAGAAAGTAACTGCAGAATAGACAATAGACAATAGACAATAGGTGCAGGAGTAGGCCATTCGGCCCTTCGAGCCAGCACCACCATTCAATGTGATCATGGCTGATCATTCTCAATCAGTACCCCGTTCCTGCCTTCTCCCCATACCCCCTGACTCCGCTATCCTTAAGAGCTCTATCTTAGAGGTTAGACACAAAAGCTGGAGTAACTCAGTGGGACAGGCAGCATCTCTGGATAGAAAGAATGGATGACATTTCGGGCCGAGACCCTTCTTCAGACTGAGAGTCAGGGGAGAGGTGTACAGTGATATAGAAAAGTAAGGTGTAAAACGAGACATCCAAGGGGGCGAAGAACAAGGAAAATATAGAACAGATCCTTGTTAGTAAGGGGAAGGTGACAATGAAGCATACCAAGATAACATTTAATCAAGGGGATGGTCAGACTGGTTGGAGAACTAGGATGGGGGAGGGATGGAGGGAGTGGGTAAGCAAGGGTTACTTGAAGTTAGAGAAGTCGATATTCATACCGATGGGTTGTAAGCTGCCCAAGCGAAATATGACATGCTTTTCCTCACATTTGTGTTGGACCACACTGACAGTGGAGGAGGCCAAGTATTATTTTGTGAGTTACAGATTTTCTTTTTTAAATTGGAGGAATTCTCTTTCCAAAGCCATTCTTATCTCAGGAGAAAGGAGTAAGAATGAAGATGTTGAACAGAATTAAAGGGACCGAGCTGGTCATTGTGAAAAGGAACGCAAACAAAATGATTCTCGAGTGGTCAGTGCTCACTTTAATCCACCCACCCAGGTGTTAGTTAGCCATGTGTCGTATCCATTAGTGTTCTGGTAACATTTAAAAACCAACGTAACATTTATTCAAAGCACATTTATCAGTATGATTGGGATAAGCTTTGTAAACTTTACTGGGTTTTATTCAGACACGTGTGAACCAGGTTTTACGCTGGCTAGGGGAAGGACCAAAGGTACTAGAGGAACAAGATGGACCACTCCGTTGAAATCGCCTATACTGAAGTGTAGTACGCAAAGGAGCGTAACGGCCGTCATTTTAGTAGGCAAAACCCACCGTTCGCTATGCCTCTCGCAGTGTAATCAGTGTTTTGGGGGAACAATATGTGTGATGATACCATTAAAATGCAGAATATATCTCATCTATCACTTCACAGATTTTTGTTATTTTTCTTTTTAAATGTTTCTGCAAGTTTCTGCCTACTAAAATGGCGCCATGACACACTACGGTTTTTAGGGTCGAGTGGTCTATCTTGCTCCTCTAGCATCTTTGGGAAGGACCAAGGAAAAAAGCACAGGCATACCCTTGTTGCATCCCTTGGGCTAGAATGGTAAATTAGGTACTTCCATGACTTGAGACACATGAACCATTCAGATTGAGAATGAAGTAATTATTACAGGGGCTTCTTAAGTGTGGGGACTGAAAAATGTTTCAAAACAGCATTTGATGGTGGTCTGGTAGAAATACACCCTCAATTGACAGCGCAATATAGAAGCAACTGCACTTCAAATACATGGTCGTGGTGATACGATACGATATGATAGGACTTTATTTATCCTAAGAGGGAGATACATGAAACATGAAATTAAAGTGACGAGTGGAAAGGATTGGGGATGTGCAAAAATTGTGGGGGGGGGGGGGGGGGGGGAGTCAGTCTACCCTACAACAGAAGGGGGAGGAGTTGTACAGTTTGATAGCCACAGGCGTTCTGTGCTGCTTCTTGATGGAACCAGTCTGTTGCTAAAGGTGCTCCTCTGGTTGACCAGTCTGTCATGGAGGGGGTGAGCTGTATTGTCCAGGATGCTCCGCAGTTTGAGGAACATCCTCCCCTCCAAGACCACCTCCCATGAAACCAACTCAGCCCCAGGACAGACCCAGCCTTCCTGGTGAGTTTGTTAATCCTGTCACCATCCACGGCCTTTGCCCTGCTGCCCCAGCACATGACAGCGAAGGTTTGAGAACATCTGCAGCATCTTATTGCAGATGTTAAAGGAGCGGAGCCTCCTCAAAAAGTACAGCTGGCTCTGTCCATTTTTGTACAGGGCCTAGGGGTTCCTGGACCAGTCCAGTTTACTGTCCAGGTACACTCCAAGGTATGAATGAATGAATGTTTATTGGCCAAGTATGTGCATATACAAGGAATGTGCCTTGGTATTCGTACTCCTTGGTAAACTCCTTGGATGTCCATGGAACTAAATTTCAGGAAGACAATGTATGTAAAATCAAGACTCCCACATTGTGAGCTGCCTTCTGATAACAGCGATGGGAGATCTCCAGTCACCCATGGAGAGGAAAGGGATGTCCACATTATTTTGATCTGCAGTGCCACTGGCAACAATAGACAATAGACAATAGACAATAGGTGCAGGAGTAGGCTATTCAGCCCTTCGAGCCAGCACCGCCATTCAATGCGATCATGGCTGATCACTCTCAATCAGTACCCCGTCGTTCCTGCCTTCTCCCCATACCCCCTCACTCCGCTATCCTTAAGAGCTCTATCCAGCTCTCTCTTGAAAGCATCCAACGAACTGGCCTCCACTGCCTTCTGAGGCAGAGAATTCCACACCTTCACCACTCTCTGACTGAAAAAGTTCTTCCTCATCTCCGTTCTAAATGGCCTACCCCTTATTCTTAAACTGTGGCCCCTTGTTCTGGACTCCCCCAACATTGGGAACATGTTTCCTGCCTCTAATGTGTCCAATCCCCTAATTATCTTATATGTTTCAATAAGATCCCCCCTCATCCTTCTAAATATAGAATATATCCTTGAAATCCTTCTCAACATAGCACAGCGTGACCCTTTCAGAACTAAAGTAAAGAACATGAACTGGAGGTTGCGACAGTTCAATTAACACTTGAGACTTGACACAGAGGTAAGCAAAACAAGAGGGAATGGTGCAAGAAAGAGGGGTTCCATTTCAGAAATCTCTGACAGGAAGGAATTGCACCATTGGTATAGGTTCCTCCTAAACTTGGCCGAGACTAGGATTCCAGCGAAATAGGTTTTTTTAAAACTGTCACAAGAACCTGAAAATAGGTCATGGAAGGATAGCCTTAAGGAAAAAAGGTAGCATGAAAAGTTCTATAACAAAGGAAAGTGAAAGCCACAGGTAAAGGGGCGGAAATGATACTTCAGGTGTGACAGGTAAAAGCAAACTTACATAATGCAAATAAATTAAACCGGGAACGCAATTGATAAATGTATTAGTGGGAGAAAAGGTTAAAAATTTCACACGATATAAGTATATCTGCCATTCGCTGGATAACATAGTGCTACTTACTCAGACCATGTGATGCAAAAGCAATCCAGTGCTGAATAAATTTTGTCAGTAATCATTTCTGAATGAAACTGCATCAAATATGAAAATAGGCCCAGCACGACTGGTTACAGTCCACATTCGAGCTTTGAGGGAATAATCAGAGGCTATACCGTGAGGCCACTAACACAAACAGCAGCCATTCATTCAAAGTCACAGATGCAGTGGATATTGTCTCAGTGCCAAATGTGTAATTAATTATGTCTCCCAGGAGGCAGCGGAGAATCCGGGACTGGAGCCTTGTGGGTTAGACCCCATGCCTCCCCGGGTCGGTGGAGCCTCGCGGGTCAGAGTCTGAGTCCCGCGAGTCGACGGAGCCCACGGCCAATGCAGCCTGGGTAGGCAGTTCCCATGGCTGGGCCTGTGCCGACGCCACAGCGCGGTGGCGATGGTGGAGAGGTCAGAGCGGCGGTCGATGAGGGCGTTGTCCGACAGACGAGGATGGACCGCGTGGAGTGAGGACGCCGCTGCCGATGTAAGGAACAAAGGAGGACCCGGCATGGGGGGACTGCTGTGAGAGGGGGGGTGGGGAGAACAATGGAGGACCTGGCGTGAATACTTTGTAACTTTGTCTGCGCCCCTTATGTGGTGACTATTTGCATACCTTGGGTGTGCAAGCAAAGAATTTCACTGTGACTTATCACACGTGACAATAAAGCATTCATTCATTCATTCATTCATTCGTTCATTGGGCACCGCACATTTCAAACCATCTCAAACTAAACTGAGTAAACAGAAAGCTACTGTCACTTGACAGCCACAAAAACAAAATCTCGGTGCACAGCACACCACAGCTGGGGGTAGTGGTGGAGGCAGATACAATAATAGCATTTACGAGGCTATAGATGGGCACATAGATATGCTGGGAATGGAAGGATATGGATCACATGCAGGCAGTGGAAATTAGTTTAACCTCATGTTCAGCGTGGACATTGTGGGCCAAAGGACTAATCCTTGTGCTATACTGTTCTTCAAAGGTAATGTTTAAAGGGCCACCCTGCTGACATCAGACACCTCACAAAGCTAATCCAAAGGTGACCTTCTAGGATCTTCAGAGTGTTCCAACCTAATAATGCATGCTTCCTGGAGAATTTAGCCATGCAGCAAATCACCTCACATGTGCTTCAATGGTCAAATTGCTGACAACACTTTGTGAATGGAAGCTTCAGCCTAAGTGTAGAGTTGCTGCCTTACAGTGCCAGAAACTGAGGTTCGATTCTGACCTTGGATGCTGTGTGTAAGGAGTTTGCACGTTCTTCCTGTGACTTGGGTGGGTTTTCTTCTGGTGCTCCAGTTTCCTCCCACACTCCAAAGACATACAGATTTGTAGGTTAATTGGCGTCAGTAAAATTGTAAATTGTCCCTGGTGTGTAGAATAGTACTAGTGTGTGGGCGATTGCTGGTCAGTACGGACAGTGGGCCGAAGGGCCTGTTTCCACATTGTATCTCTAAACTCTAAAGTCTAAAGTCTAAAGTAAATTACAGTCATGCATTCAGACCCAAACCTAAAGTCATCTAGGACCAGGTCACTCCCAACTTCCTGTTTTCAGGATTATTCCAGGAGTCCATCCCTGCTACAAGTCCCAATTTGCTGTTTACAACAGTTTTGGAGAGATTAAGTAAGCTCTTCATCCAAGGAAGACCTTTCTATTTTGGTTCTGATAAGAACCTGGCAACATTGCACGTATTGGGATTTGCCAACACAGCCACCTTTCCCAAGACCTAGACTGCCATCAAATACCCATTAGGCTCCCCTCAAAGCTTTGAGCATCTCATGAACAGAAAGGAATCCGCACAGCAACACGTTTGTGTGCAACCCGGGATGAACCATCTTCTTACCACACGTTACTTTGTAAATTCACCTGCAAGACTTATATCAACAAGTTCATCCCTAGTTTAATTTCTGAACTGTCTTGTAGCATCTTTCTATTTGTAATGGAATGTCAATACATTATCGGAAAATTTTGTAGACATTTGTGAACCACTTTGTAAATTTCAAAATTTTGTAAACCACTGTGCCGGCCTACTGAATTTAGTTTAGTTTAGAGATACAGTGCGGAAACAGGCCCTTTGGCCCACCGCACCGACCAATGATCCCTGCACATTCACACTATCCTACACACACAAGGGACAATTTACAATTAGACCAAGTCAATTAACCTACATACCTATACATCTTTGGAGTGTGGGAGGAAACCGAAGATCTTGGAGAAAATCCACGCAGGTCATGGGGAGAACGTACAGACTCCGTATAGACAAGCACCTGTAGTCAGGATCAAACCCGGGTTTCTGGCCTAGTAAAGCAGTAGCTCTAGTGCTGCACCACCCTACTTTTGCTGTGCTATTCCGCATAATGTCAAATACCTCAGTGACGTCAGTCATGTGTCTCTGCAAACTCTGGGAATCGATTATTTACATACCTGTGTTTCTGTGACTCCTCCCTTGGGGAACCAAACCCTCTGAGTTGCCTTTAACACTTAGCCTGAAACTTCCAGTCACAAAGTGTTGGCAGCAATTTGACCACTGAACCAGAGGACATAGGTTTAAGGTGAGGGGAGAAAGATTTAATAGCAACCTGATGAGTAACTTTTTCACGCAAAGGGTGGTGGGTGTACGGAACGAGCTGCCGGAGGAAGTAGTTGAGGCAGGTACCATCACAACGTTTAAGAAACATTCAGACAGGTACATGGATCGGACATGTGTAGAGGGTTAAATGCAGGCAGGTGGGACTAGTGTAGGTGGGACATGTTGACTGGTGTGGCCAGGTTGAGCCGAGGGGTCGGTTTCCACGCTGAATGAGTCTATGATTCTATGTTCACAATCCAATGTTAAACCAGTGGACATCACAATAAAAAGACCCAAATTTATTCTTATTTACAATCCTTCCAATCACTCCTTGATGTTGAATCTCTGCCAGGATAGGCCTGTTTGGACAGCGCCAATTGTTGTTTCAGTCATGTTGAGGTTAAAGGATAAGAATCTTTTCATGTTTCTCAATAGGATCGCTCATGACTTCTGAACAGAAATGGCAATATTGATGTGTGATCAAAGCACGATATTTAGGGTGGGAAAAGGCTTGAATTGTGGGTGCTCCCTTTCGCTTGTCATCACAATCACACCTCACCCAAAGCTGTGAAGGATCGCTTTGGATAAACACATGACTTATACATCAAAGGAAACGACCTCAAATATTGTGTCACTCCACGATATGTGGAACTAAAATAAGTTTTGTTTTGAGGTGAAAAGAAAAACTCAGTTGCTGGAATCATAAAACAAATCTGTGACTGAGTGCAAAAAGATCTAACACTTCAAGACTTTTCATTAGTTCTGAGGCTGCTCGCCTTGTTTATTTTAGCTCTTTTTTTTAATATGGGTTCTAGTAAATGGTGGTGGAGTTGATAACAATAATCTCTTTATAGTGTTTAACCTGTTTTGTTTTAACAAGTTGGGTGACTGTAACTTGCAGGACAACTTGTAATGTTTCCAGCCTATTAAATTTATTGCTATAATTGTGACTAGCTCCAAATGTCCACCTCTGTGTTCTTTGCATTGTTAAGCTAACAGAACATAACTGGATATTGCTTTTATCAACAGGGGGGGAGCAAGGGGAAGGAGTGTGTTTATATGACAACTATATGTTTGCCAGACAATCAGGTAACTGCAGCAGGTATGTTTTTATGTGATTTGAACAAATCGTGATTGAATTTAGATATTGCAGCCCCACTTCAATAGGCACAAGGCCAATAAAGGAAGCATAACTACTCCAGAGATTCTAAATGTAATTATATATTTACTTAAACAATGTACTCTTCATTAGATCTTGCTGGCTACGTCAGTATTATGAAGCTGAATCAGGGTTTTAATACTTCTAATTTCTTGTTTATTTTAAATAAGCAGAAGCCTCCCAAAGCACTCTGAAACACTAATTAAAGTAAACTATTAAAAAGGCTAATAAAATATGAGCCTACTGATTTGCAGGTGAACCACAGCAGCATGTTAAATGTAAGTGAGAGAGAAATACACATCATTTATGATTTAAAAGAGCTCCTTTTTAGCCATTATTTAAATAAAGGATTAAACCCAAAGCAGCCTATCATTAAGCATTTGAAAAAATCTTTGTTTTACAAAACAATAATGATCCTATCTGCTCATAATCGGCCAAATCCCACAGGATCTAACTTTCTGGATGACTCAATTTGAAATGCGCCTTCTAAAGCACAATATATCCCAATTAGGTTTTTTAAAAATTGTTTTCAAATAAAATCCTACTTGCTTGTTTAAATATTGAACAAAGATTGTGGAATCTTAAAGATGTGCGGAGAATATTGTGGAATGCCAGCTGAGTGCTTGAATACCTGCCCCCTTTGTTCTTCCTAACTGGAAGGAGCACTAATAAAGTTTACACAGACAACATAATAACCATCTCGGGTGTTTTGAGTTGTCAATCCTTCCCTAAGACTTAATTCCCTAGCATTGACAAATAATTATCAAATGGGTTCTGAGCAATAATTCCCAGTGGGATCTCCATTATACTTATTCCAATTATCCTTGCTATTTACCTGCCAAAATACTGGTTTAATGCCAGAACAGCCCACTTTCTAACATGGAGCAATCTCACAGCCAGAGATTAAGCTGAATTTACATGACATGTAGTCATAGAGTCATAGAGTGATGCAGTGTGGAAACAGGCCCTTCGGCCCATCTTGCCCACACCGGCCAACATGTCCCAGCTACACTAGTCCCACCTGCCTGCGTTTCGTCCATATCCCTTCAAACATGTCCTATCCATGTACCTGTCTAACTGTTTCTTAAATGATGGGACAGTCCCAGCCTTAACTACCTTCTCTGGCAGCTTGTTCCATACACCCACCACTCTTTGTGTGAAAAAGTTACCCCTCAGATTCCTATTAAATCTTTTCCCCTTCACCTTGAACCTATGTCCTCTGGTCCTCGATTCTCCTACTCTGGGCAAGAGATTCTGTGCGTCTACCCGATTTATTCCTAGCATGATTTTAAACACCTCTATAAGATCACCCCTCATCCTCCTGTGCTCCAAGGAATAGAGACCCAGCCTAATCAATCTCTACCTATAGCTCTGACCCTCTAGTCCTGGCAACATCCTCGTAAATCTTCTTTGAATCCTTTCAAGCTTGGCAATATCTTTCCGATAACATGGTGCCCAGAACTGAACACAGTAATGTATGTTTATCTTCGCTGTTACGCCTGAGAATTTCACAAACCCAAAACCCGTGTGTTTGGGCTCCACATCAGAGACTGCACAACAGTTGCCCTGCTGGCTACCTGCTTTCCCTCTTGTTAGAAATAATGCTTGGTGTCAATTTCCCACCATGCAGGTTGCTGGCAATCGGCAAGTGTTTTTGAAAATGGTCTCTTTGGCTCCACTTGGCAAAAATATCCTTGGAAGCTTGTGTGAAAACATCTAAAAGAAACAGAGAGTTGACTAAAGCAAATGTGACACAGCAGCATCTTTCACAAGTGGCCTTCAGTCAGATTAATGATTGTCACAACTCATTTGCAATCCTTGTGCATTAACAATGTTGGCCTAATTTCCAGTAGTTAACTGCAGGAGGTATAGCTTTGAAGTCAAGTTTGATTTATGGCCTGCTTGTATGGAGAGTGTAGAAATCAGATGCACTGTAGTTCACATGAAAGTGCCTCTCTCGTTTGGAGTAAGAACCACATTTAAACTACGTCAGTTCATTCTCAATAAACTGATAACACAAATACAATTAGGTTTGAATTCTGTCATGCAAAGTGGGAAGAAGGGACAAAAGGGCAAAGGTCAACTGTTGAAACAAACCTATTAAACAGTACTTAAACAATGATAAAAGTGGGATACACAAAGGTAACTGTTGTAATTGTCTGTGCCTCTTCCATCTGGGCAAATTTCATAAGGACAAATTATGGAGTCGATATAATACGGCATTTAAAATAGTTTTCCACCTGCTATTTGTTTATTGTGTTATGGTAACCAATAACAGTTTTGTGGTCCATGCAAACTTTCCGACACATCGCAATAAAATGCAGTTTGCGTAATTATATACTTGGAACATTTATTTCAGCGACAAATTTTAATCACCAATCAAGATCCAATTCTATTCATTTTACAGCTCCTGATAAAGGGGGCATTTTTTAACTTGAGCTAGGATGGACCATCAGTGGTCTCGGGCCTGCTGTATATAATTCATCATACTTGGCTTTCCTTTTCATTAGATTGAACATTAACATCAAAGGATGTTTTACAACATTAGCAACAATGGCTTCAGACAATTTGGCACAGCCTTTGCAACTATGAAACCGGCAGTAACGGTATGCATATTTTATTGCTAAGATGGGTAAGTGGAGTAGATACAAAAATCAACCTTGATCTAACTCACAGCCTTACGAGCCTGCCTCTAATCACCACGTTCCCAACCCCCCTAAACCTTGGTTAGCTTTCTCAAAATTAGCCCACATAAATCAAACACGTTTCCAATTCTGAGTTTCAGGTAAAACATGATGGAGAAAGACACAAAATGCTGGGGGTAACTCAGTTGAACAGGCAGCATTTGCGGAGAGAAGCAATGGGTGATGTTTTGGGTCGAGACCCTCCTTCAGACTTCAGACCTTGAGAAAGTATTTCGGCAATTGATCACGAGGAATTAACTAATTGAGAAATAGATTATTTCCGATGGCTAATTTTCACAAATAGGCTGTCAAGGTGTTTGCCATTAAAATTGTGCCAAGTTTTCCAATTACAGGGAAATGATGAATTGACCTGAACATCAGCCTCTTAACTGTGTCCAGTTCACCAGGTATAGAGGTATAAACCGCAGAGACCCTGATATGGGATGGAACTCTCATTGATCTCACTTTTTGTGAAGTCATGGACACTATAGAGTCATAGAGAGATGCTGCAGAGAAACAGGTCCTTCAGGCTTTCCCTGAGTTTATGCCAATCACCAAGCATCCTTTTTAATACTAATCCTTCCTAACCCATTTTATTTACTCCACATTCCCTGCACTCTCCTGGTCTGAAGAAAAGTTTTAATGCCTCTTCCTCGAAAAATAATCAGTGTTTCCAAGTCCTAGTCTACTTATAGCTCCCTGTCAATCTTATATAGAACTCTCACTTGCAATATGGAAGCAGTTTAAAGTAAATGCAAGACCTAAGTGTGGATTACCTGTCAAAAACCCATGACTTTGCTGACAGAAAAGGCTGAATATAAAATAACAAAAAAGATTTGGACAGTGAGGATAACACTATTTCAGAATATTGTCTTGGATTCTCTGATCTCAAGAACACGATTGCAATCAATCCTGTAGAGCAATCGTTAAGCTAAAGAAGATCAAAAGACCTTCCAAGTCTGTAAATTTCAACCTTTCTTTTTGAAGGTAGGTACAAGAGCCGATGAAGACTTTGAAATTGTACCAATGATTACAAATTATTTATTTTTTGTTAATACATATTAGTATCTTATATACTAAAACTCTAGTTTGTTTGTTTGTTTGTTTCTGAACTACAGCCAAAACGGTACACGATAGCACGACAATTTTAGGCCCACCTTACTCACCGTCGCCCCTTTGGTGCTAATGGAAGACGTTTCATTGAAATCGGTGTTATATTTTTTGTTATTCACATTTTAAAGTTTAAATCTATCTCCTAGGGAGGGAGGAGGGGGGAAGGGGGGAGGAGGGAGGATAAAGGGGGGTTGAGGGGGATGGAGTGGGGGGGAAGGGGGGAGGGAGGGGTGGAGGGAGGGGAGGGGGGAAGGAGGGAGGGGAGAGAGGGGATGGGGAGGAGAGGGTGCTGCACCAATGCAGGAGAGGTTTGGGCCCAACGGGTCCACTTGGTCTAGTTACCATTAATTATGTATTAAGATTCATAATTGATTTTCTTGCCGTGGACACACTTGGATAATGAAGCTGGTGTATAAATTCCGTGCCAGTGGGAATAGAGACGCTGTGCCAGAAATGGGTGCAACATCATGGTGAGGAAATCTAAGTTGTTTGGTTGCAGCCTCATCCCATGTTACTGACAAACCGTGGCTTGAAAGGAGCCCCACACTCAGCCAGTCAGAATGTTATTGAGCAATGGCCGGCAGTGGCGCATGGTGTTTGGTTTAGAAACACTGCATGGAAACAGTCTCCTGCTCAACTCAGTTACATTTCATTGTGGCAACATGAACATTGTCCAAAGCTGAGTCCCGTACGGTCATTTATAACTTGTACTTCCACCACCTCTCTCCATCCTGCCACTTTTCTGCCTGGTTGCTTGCTGCTCTTTGAAAGATCATTGACCTCAAACAAAGACATTGTTTTTCTCTCTCCACAGAAGCCTTGCCGTTGACTTTTTCCGGCATTTTCTGTTGCAAATCCTGTCCTGCATGGCTCTTTATACAAATTCTATCTAAGGCTAGAGAGGACTTAAAGCCGTTCATCCACAGAACCTGACTTAATACTACAACACTGCCATTGATTCCAAGTCTCTCCCTCTCAGGCTGAACTGATTCAGACTCAGCATCCTATTTAATCCCAAGCTGTTTCTAACTCCATATCCACTGCATAAGGAAATACTTAACAATCCATCCATACCATCTGAACACATTAGTTGCTGAAATCCTAATCCATGCCTTTTATTCCTATACCTACACAAGCCATGCATTTTCATGTCCACCAGATCTGGGACAGTTTCTTCCCAACTGTTATCAGGCAACTGAATTATCCTACCACAAACAAGGAGCAGTGCTGGACTACTATCTACCTCTGTGGTGACCCTCGGACTATCCTTGATCGGACTTTACCTTGCACTGAACGTTATTCCCTTATAACTACTATACACTGTATCGATTATAATTATGCATTGTCTTTCTGCTGACTGGTTAGCACGCAACAAAAGCTTCTCAATGTACCTCGGTACACGTGACAATAAACAAAGGTAAACTAAACTGACAAAACTGTCCAGCTTTCCATCTTCCTTTCTCAATAAATTCTAATTCATCCAAAAACACTGCTGTAGGTATTTGGTCCTGCAACCCTTCATGCTAATCCAAAACCAGCCTAAACTTGCAACAGATTCCATTATTCAGCCTAAACTTGCAACAGATTCCATTAATCCATTATTAATAAACTTGCAACAGATTCCAGGGTTCAATATTTTAGCAGTGTTTCCCAGCCCTCCAGACATAACATCAGCAAAAAGTCTGTGGAAATGCTGTAATACAACAGCAGCTTATATTTACAGAGCAGCAAATTATCCAAAGGCGCACATTGAGAGGAATTGTTAAACAGAATTTGACATTGAGCAGTATTAGAACAGATGACGAAAAACCTGCTCACAAACCAACTCACAAGGGAAGAGAGGGGGAAGGAATTTCAGAGCATAGGGATTAGTTGTGCAATTGCTGTTCTTGCTCATGTGCCTGTGGCAAAATGATGCAAGCCAAGCCTCCCACGAGGTACATAAGGCTTGAGAGTTGAAAGCAATTTGGTTCCCATTGTCTTCAGACCCGGGTGCCTCCCAGCAGTGGTCGCTGGGCCTTGACTTTCAACAGGACATCTGACTGCTTTTCCTATTTCCAGAAAGTGACTGCTCTACCAGTTTACTGAAAATTACTAATTTCTCTAGCCTAACTCCACACAGTGAAAAACAACCACTCAGAGAACAAACAAAAACACTTTGTTTTTGTCAAAGACACTTTCAGGTGGCTATTTAAAGTTATTAATAACAGTGTACAGGCACTCTGATCTGGATGACAAATCAGTAGAGCCTATATGGATTTGGTTGTCTACCAATGTCCTCTCACCTTATCCCCAGATGACAGATGAGAGAAACGTAAGTCCCAAAGTTATGGAGTCATAGAGTGATGTTGTATGGAAACAGGTTCTTCGGCCCAACTTGCCCAAACAGACCAATATGTCCCAACTACTAGTCCCATCTGCCTGTATTTGGCCCATATCTCTCCAAAACTGTCCTATCCATTGTTTCTTAAATGGTGTAATAGTATCATATTCTTGCCATATCTCCAAATCACTGGACTCTGGCAACACTTCTCTACCTTATCTCCACCATCTTCCCAACATCCATCTCCATGGTGACCCTGTCTCCATCATTGGTTGGTGGGGATCTGCAGTTTACATGGGAGTACAAATACCCTGGAGTGTACCTGGACAGTAAACTGGACTGGTCCAGGAACACTGAGGCCCTGTACAAGAAGGGACAGA
Organism: Rhinoraja longicauda; assembly: GCF_053455715.1. Lineage (NCBI taxonomy): Eukaryota > Metazoa > Chordata > Chondrichthyes > Rajiformes > Arhynchobatidae > Rhinoraja > Rhinoraja longicauda. The sequence goes on from NC_135953.1 coordinate 127,335,704, forward strand.
GCCGGCTGTACTTTTTGAGAAAGCTCAGCTCCTTCAACATCTGCAGTAAGTTGCTGCAGATGTTCTCACAATCAGTGGTAGCCAGTGCCATCTTCTTCGCTGTCGTGTGCTGGGGCAGCAGGAAGGCTGGCTCCGTCCTGGTGGCGGAGTTGGATTCATGGGAGGTGGTCTTCGAGGGGAGGATGCTCCTCAAACTGTGGAGCATCCTAGACAATGCAGCTCACCCCCTCCATGACACACTGGTCAACCTGAGGAGTACCTTCAGCAACAGACTGGTCCCACCAAGATGCAGGACAGAACAACACAGGAGATCCATCTTCCCTGTGGCTATCAAACTGTACAACTCCTCACTTTAATTTTATGTTTCATGTTTCATGTATTTTGTGTTTTATGACTGTTGGCAGATCATTTTCCCTCCTGTAATAAATAAAGTTCTCTCGTATCATATCATATCGTATCCACTTATCTTCCCAACTTCGATCCAAATTTCCTTGATCTTGGGGACCCTTCTCTGCTTTATCCACAACTCACCAGGGAGATGGAATAAAGAAGGAATAGACGGTGTGGGAGATGGGATCTGATGAGACTTCCTTGCATTATTCCCATCTCCCATGATCTCAGGGACATTCCCTGTTTTAACCTGTCCTTCATCAGTCCAGAGGATATTTTCCTGCTTTGCTCCCACATACCTTGTTTCCAGGATCACATTTCATTCCTATCTCCATCACCATGGATTCCAGTCCACTGCCTTGCATTGTCCTTACCTCAATTGATCTGATGACATTTCTCTGCATTTGAAATAATAACATGTCGCATGGGAGCATTGAATGCCAGCATTAAAGAACCATTGCCAATTTATCAGTTTACAGCCCCTTTGCCCTGGCCTGTAATTTCCTATTGTGCCCCTGAGTGCAGTCTGTACAGAGTTTGTACGTTTTCCCAGTGACTGCGTGGGTTTTCTTCGGGTGCTCTAGTTTTCTCCCGCATTCCAAAGGCATGCAGATTTGAAATTTAATTGGCTTCTGTAAATTGTCCCTGATGTATAGGATGTAGTGTAGAGGATCACTGGTCAGCACGGACTGGGGGGGCTGAAGGGCCTGTTTCCGCGCAGTATCTCCAAAGTAAAGTCTAGAGTAGTTCTTACAATTCATCACATAGAATTTACTCTTGTAGCACCTGTGCATAAGGCGATTGTATACTGTCTCAGTGTACTTCTACTATACAGTTGTACTCTACTTATCTAAAATGTATCTAAGTACTTACAGATGGTGATACTTGTACTGAACTGTTTCCAAACATGAATTTCACTGTACCTCAGTACATATGCCAATAAAGTACCATTGAACCATTGAAATTTAATTCAAATTCATGGCTGATCTGGTCTTATAAAATGAGACCAGACCAAGTGAACGCGTTGGGCCCAAACCTCTCCTGCATTGGTGCAGCACCCTCTCCTCTCCCCCTCCCCCTCACACGCTCCCTCCCTCCTCCCCCTCCCCCTCCCCTCTCCCCCTCCCGTTCCCCATCCTCCCTCCTCCCTCCTCCCTCCTCCCTCCTCCCTCCTCCCTCCTCCCTCCTCCCTCCTCCCTCCTCCCTCCTCCCTCCTCCCTCCTCCCTCCTCCCTCCTCCCTCCTCCCTCCTCCCTCCTCCCTCCTCCCTCCTCCCTCCTCCCTCCTCCCTCCTCCCTCTTCCCTCCTCCCTCCTCCCTCCTCCCTCCTCCCTCCTCCCTCCTCCCTCCTCCCTCCTCCCTCCTCCCTCCTCCCTCCTCCCTCCTCCCTCCTCCCTCCTCCCCCTCCCCCCTCCCCCTCCCCTTCCTCCCCCTCCCCCTCCCTCCCCCTCCCCTCCCCTCTCACCCCCCTCCCTCCTCCCCTCCTCCCCAACACCCCTCCCCCCTTCCCCTCCCCCTCCCATCCCTCCTCCCTAACATCCCCCCTTCCCCTCCCTCCTCCCCTCCCCCTCCCCTCACCCCCCTCCCCACCCTCCCTCCCTCCTCCCCCTCCCATCCCCCTCGCCTCTCCCCCTCCCCTTCCTCTCCCCCTCCCCTCTCACCCCCCTCCTCTCCCTCCTCCCCTCCCCCCAACCCTTTCAATCCCCCTTTTTCCCGTATCCTTTGATTCCGTTAGCCCTACGAGCTAAATCTAACTCTCTCTTGAAAACATCTAGTGAATTGAAAGCTACGTGAGATACATAGATCACGATCAATGGCCAGTGCTGCAGTCCCCTCACAGGTGGTCTCAAAACAGAGCCCCAATCTTCAAAACTACAGCAGAAAATATAAAACATGAAAAAAATATATATATATAATATAATTAAAACATTAATTACACATTGTACTTTCACACCAACCTCTGCCCATCCACGCACACCCCGCTGTGATGGTGGGGGGTGGGGGAGGGGAAGTGGTGGATTGGGGCGGGGGGGTTAATATAGGCACAACACCAAAATGCTCCTATCAAAGTGACAAAGCTAATCTTTCCCTCCCCACGAGTGAAACTGATGAGTGAAACAGCAAAACTAAGCGGGACTAGAGTGAGACTAGTAGCACAGCTCGGGTGGGGGAGGGGCGGAGAGAGAGGGAATGCAAGGGTTACTTGAAGTTGGTGAAATCAATATTCATACCATTGGATAGACACAAAATACTGGTGTCACTCAGTGTCTCTGATGAGAAGGAATGGGTGACGTTTCGGGTCGAGACCCTTCATCAGACTGGCATAGCGCTGGGTTGTAAATGGCCCAAGCTAAATATGAGATGCTGTTCCTCCAATTTGCATTTGGCCTCACTCTGACGGTGGAGAAGGTCCAGGACAGAAAGGTCAGTGTGGGAATGGGAAGGGGAGTTAAAGTGTTTGGAAACCTGGAGATCATGTAGGCCAAGGCAAGGTTATCACTTCATTTGTTAGCTTTATGACCTTCCGATGCAGGATCTAGGTGTAGTTTTACTATCTTAACTGTACGTTAGTAAATTGCTAGAGTGCCACCATTATTGAACCCACCTTGCTGTACCTGCACTGCAATCACTGGTATCTCCCGGGCAGCTATTACTGGAATTATTCCATTTCTTATCAACAACACCTTTCAAAAGGACAGCATCAGTTTCCACAATACGATGTTGGAAACACCCAGACCTGCCTCACCACCCTGCTTTTAATTTGTCAGGCTGTTTGTCAACACCCATTCCCAGAGGAGAGACATTTTCTCCAAAGAGGTCCGAGGACAAGCAAAGTTATTGTGTTTGATCCCTGCTCCCTGGCAACAGTTTGCAACAGAGCCAAAATGTTGACAGGCTTGGTGTCATGTTTGACCATGAGATGAGCTCTGGACCATAAATCAGCACCTTCACTGCGTCTGCCTATTTCCACCCTCATATCATAACTCAACAGCTGCTGGCCGCCCAGCTCATGTGTTCTGGAAGACAACACCCACAGCCTTGTACATCGATTCTAACATGCTCCTGCCTGGCCTCACCCTCCATACATTAAACCTCACCCCAAACTTTGTCAGCCCAATCCTGACTTACAGCAAATTTCAGTATCGTTAACCTCCAACCTCACTGACCTGCGATGGCTGCCACATAAGCAGTGCCCCCTTTCTAAAATTCTCCCGATTTTTTAAAAATCTTTTCATAACCTTCTCCTGCAGTGCTTCTGCTTTCTCCTCCCAGACATCTGTGCTCTTCCAATTTAGGGCTCTCGAGCTTTCCTGATTATAATCTATCCATCATATTGAGTCGTCTCTTCAGTGGCCAAGGCATCACACTCCAGATGCCCTTCCTTAAAGCTCAGCACCTCTCTACCTCTCCTCATTTAAGATGCTTCATAATATTTGTACTTTGATTGGACTTTTGGTCACCCACTCCAAAATCTTTTAACATGGAATCAAAGAACTGCAGGTGCTGGTTTATGCAAAAGGACACAAAGTGCTGGAGTAACTCAGCGGCCCATGTGGCACCTCTAAAGAACATGGAGAGGTGACATTTCGGGTCGGGACCTTTTTCAGACTGAAGAAGAGTCTCGACCCGAAACATTACCTGCCCATGTTCGTTAGATTTGCTGCCTGATCCGCTGAGTTACTCCAGCACTTTGTGCCCATATTCTTTTAATGTGATTTATTTTCTTATCTGGTAATGTTGTAATGAAACACTTTGGGATATTTTACGGCCTAAGTGTACCAGAAGCATTTGTTTTATTCTTGTTGTCATTATAGTGGTTGACAATGAATGGTTTCTGTTTCAGTGATAATTTTTCTCACTGTCCATATTCCTCAAATAAGATAACTTACAAGAGCATTTGACTGCATATACGCTAATCGTACCTTATTTTTCAGTCAATATTAATCCATAGGGATAAGAATGTTATCAACAGGTGTGTTCAAACTCTCTGCCCCTTTGTTCACCAAGCAGGATGTTGCATGTTTGATGGTATTTTGGTCTTTGGCTGAACTTTCGTCAGTCAGAATCATCCAACCCAAAACAGCGTTGTATCATCACAATTCCCCGACGCTAACTGGGAGTCAGCCAGAACATCCATCACAAATAAAGCCTTCCAATGTGATCAGAGCTCATGTCTGCTCCAAGCTAAAGTAAAAACTTCACTTCAAACACAAATAGTAAATGCACCTTTTTCTTTGAAATATTGTTGCTTTGGAGTTCAATGAATTGTGCAGCTTTGCTCCAATTCCAACTAAGGTGACATAATTACAACATGCAAATAGGTGGGCTCATGTTGTTTGCTCTGAAAGAGAGGAGTGTGTGTGTGGGGGTGGAGTAACAATTGAGATATTTTAAATTATGAGAGGCTTAGAAGAATAAATCAATAGGACTAATTTTCGTCAGCAGAAAGAGTAAAAAATCAAGGGGGTATAGTTTTAAAGTAATTGGTGGTAGGATTAGAGCTGGGATGATGGAACTGTTTATCACCCATACGGGTGTTAAGGGCTGGCATTTCACTTCCAGTAAATGTGGCAGAATCAGAAGCCCTTATCGGGTACCGTGGCTGTTTTTGGATGTGTTGTTTAGTTTAGTTTAGGGATACACTGCGGAAACAGGCCCTTCTGCCCACCAAGTCTGCTCCGACCAGTGACCCCTGCAAACTAACGCTGTCCTACACACACCAGAGACAGTTTTCAACATTACCAAAGCCAAACCTGCACGTCTTTGGAGTGTGGATGGAAACCAGAGCACCAGGAGAAAACACACGCAGGTCATGGGGAGAACGTACAGGCTCTGTACAGACAGCACCCATGGTCAGGATCGAACCCGGGTCTCTGGAGCTGCGAGGCAGCAAATATACCACTGCCCCACCGCGCGCTGCCCCTAATAGTGTACTTGAAGAATTGTAACTGGCACAGGGTGGAACCAAACGCTGCAAGGTTGGAGCACATTGAGCAGCTCTGTGCTGACAAAGTAACAAGTGGCCTTTTTCTGTATTTCCTTGGTACAAAATAACAGTTGAACATAAGTTGCATTCAGTGAGAAGAGTTGTGAAAGTCCTGCCCTGACCTGGTGTTCCAAATGCAACTCCTCACACTTAATTAAAATGCATTTGCCATTTCCCGGCCCATTTACCTAACTGATTGAGATCCCACTGTAATTCTTGTCTCAAGAGCGGGGCAGTGGGGTATCGAGGAGATCCGTGTGAGGACCTCGTCTATGACAGAAGAGCGGACCCCTGTTCCCTAAAGAAACGTATAAGATTATTAAGGGGTTGGACACGTTAGAGGCAGGAAACATGTTCCCAATGTTGGGGGAGTCCAGAACAAGGGGCCACAGTTTAAGAATAAGGGGTAGGCCATTTAGAACAGAGATGAGGAAAAACTTTTTCAGTCAGAGAGTTGCGAATCTGTGGAATTCTCTGCCTCAGAAGGCAGTGGAGGCCAATTCTCTGAATGCATTCAAGAGAGAGCTGGATAGAGCTCTTAACGATAGCGGAGTCAGGGGGTATGGGGAGAAGGCAGGAACGGGGTACTGATTGAGAATGATCAGCCATGATCACATTGAATGGCGGTGCTGGTGCGAAGGGCCGAATGGCCTCCTTCTGCACCTATTGTCTATTGTCTATTGAATGAGGATGTCCTGGTATGGAACATCTTGGGCACAGATGCGGCGGAGACAGAGGAATTTGCAGTAGGGGATAGAGTTTTTGCTGGAGGCAGGGTGGGAAAGAAGTGTAGTCTAGATAGCTGTGGGATTGTTTTGAGTGACTGAATGCCCATAGTAAAGATGAGGGAACAGGTGCCTGGAAAACGGAAATCATTGAAGAGACGAAGGGTGTGTGATGCACCTTGGACAAAGGTTGGGAGGGATTGCACCAGAGTTGATAGGATGGAGTCGTGGTACATGGAAGTGATTTCAGTGGGACAGGAGCCGGCAGAAACCATAGGTCTGCCAGGGCAGTTTTGTTTATGGATTTTGGAGAGGTGTCTGAGAGTTGGCGTCTGGCCTCAGCTCTCCAGACTACCACAGCGCCTCCCTTGTCAGCGGGTTTGATGATAATGTCGAGGGTGCTGCAGAGGGAGCGGAGGGCTGATTTTCTTCTTGAGTGACTGAACGCCCATAAGTAGTTCTGCTCCGACTGCCCCATCGTGGCTGTAGTTTGCATTCAGGAGCTCCAATTTATGGTGACGATGGAAACGTCCATTGCACAACCAATGACAAGATTTTCTGCAGGCCCAACCTCAGAAAATTATGAGAGGTTCTCAGGTCGATCGCACAAGGTTATGCCAGAGCCAATTTTCCGATGAGTGTGATCTCACCCAGAAACAACAGCGACTAAACCACACTTCCTTTATGCTCAAATTTCCTGGACACAAAGTTCAAAATACTCAAAGAAATCCTGTCCCGGCTTAAATTTGTAAATGCGATGCAAGGATTAGTTTAAGAGAGAGATGTATCCATGAAAGAAGCCAAGCAATAAGTTGAAATATTCTACTGGGAATGGGAACTGGTTTTTAACAATCTGCCGCACTGAAATTATTTTTCAATCATTATTTCACTCCAGTGAATCTGTAGCAATCTTTGAAATGTGATTCATATAGTCTCCTCTAATAATACGATAAATGCTCTAAAACTACTCATATTTTCTGTGGCGTGCTACGCTTCAAGCGAAATGTTATACACATAGACACAGACACAAGTTAGTGGACTCCTCTATATTCATGTTGTGAGTTTTGTATCTTCATAGCAATTGGATATGAGGTTCGTTGAAATACTATGATTGTGTGTCGAATCTGCTGAGAGATCTTTGCCACAGAAGGCTGTGGAGGCCAAGTCAATTGATATTTTTAACGCAGAGATAGATAGATTCTTGATTAGTACATGTGTCATTATGGGGAGAAGGCAGGAGAATGAAGTTAGGAAGGAGAGATGGATCAAATCCTGATTGAATAGGGGAGTAGACTCGGACCGAATGGCCTAATTGTGCTCCTATTACTTACGATCTTATGGCCTTATGAGAGAGGATGGGACTGCCATCAGTCCACAAGTATTGGATTCTTCCACACCTCATGCTGGGGAGTTTATGCAAATACTGAGCAAACTGGGTGGTTTCCAATGTTCAGAAATAAATTGACCGTATCACATAACAACTGGAGGTTCCTCCCTCCACTAACTCTTGCTCAAGGGTGAAGGCCAATGTACTTTATTCAAACCGGCATGAGTTCCCTCATCTGCAGTAGACAGCAAAAACTTAAATGAAGCAAAATGGGGTCAGATGGTCGATTGCGCTTGCTACTGGAAACAGAAGAGGAACATGTATTGCTGCAAAAATGCCTTCTCACTGTTGTGAGTGAGTGGGTGGGTGAGTGAGTGGGTGAGTGAGTGGGTGAGTGAGTAGGTGGGTGAGGGAGGGGGTGAGGGAGGGGGTGGGTGAGTGAGTGGGTGGGTGAGTGGGTGGGTGAGTGGGTGGGTGAGTGAGTGGGTGGGTGAGTGGGTGAGTGAGTGGGTGAGTGAGTGGGTGAGTGGGTGAGTGTGTGGGTGAGTGAGTGGGTGAGTGAGTGGGTGGGTGGGTGAGTGAGTGAGTGGGTGAATGAGTGAGTGAGTGAGTGAGTGAGTGAGTGAGTGAGTGAGTGAGTGAGTGAGTGAGTGAGTGAGTGAGTGAGTGAGTGAGTGAGTGAGTGAGTGAGTGAGTGAGTGAGTGAGTGAGTGAGTGAGTGAGTGGGTGGGTGAGTGAGTGGGTGAGGGAGTGGGTGGGTGGGTGGGTGAGTGAGTGGGTGGGTGAGTGAGTGAGTGAGTGAGTGGGTGAGTGAGTGAGTGAGTGAGTGAGTGAGTGAGTGAGTGAGTGAGTGAGTGAGTGAGTGAGTGAGTGAGTGAGTGAGTGAGTGAGTGAGTGAGTGAGTGAGTGAGTGAGTGAGTGAGTGAGTGAGTGAGTGAGTGAAAAAATAATAATAATGGAAAACAGATGACATCAGGTCAAAATGTTCAGCTCATCCTTCCCAACTCCCTTGAAGCTTTTTGGTCCTAGGATTTTCAGCATTAAAATGGGCTTAAAAGTGAAGGGCAGACCTTCCTCCAAGCCAGCTGTGGTTTGGCAGCTTTCCAAATCTTATCTTTTTCTCTGAACTCAGCTTTTCTCTGAGTGTAACATGCAGAATTCATTCTTTCTACAACTTCCTACCATTGAATCAGTGTTGCACCTTCTCATTTGGAGAGCCATCTTAAACACCAATTAGGGAAACCCTCTACATGTGTGTTCCCCAACAGAGCAATTTCACAAGCAACACACCGAGTGAATAGGAAGTTTCTCTGCGCTGGTCTCCGCACTAGTTTTTCCTCCCCGCGGTGAACAAATAAATCAACATGACTTTCAATTCTAGCTTTGAGAGTAGTTTCTGTTCAAGTTCCCCCACCCCTTCTCCTCTTCATTGATAGGGTTTCAACAGGAAGCCTTATTGAGCTTAAACCTTCACGATTAAACTAGCCCATAAATATCCAACAGGGCTCGTGTCAACTTTCCTTGATGATGGTTGTGAATCACAATCTTTTGAACTAATTCAAACCTTTTGATTACAAATAGTGATTTAAAATCCAGTAAGGCCGAGACTTTCATTCATCAACTAACTACCAGCTCCAATTCACCCTTGCCTGTACTGTTAATCCAAAACTGTCTGTTTCTCTTTCCACAGATGCTGTCTTACCTGCTGAGCTTTTTTTCCCCTGTATATTTTGATTTTTGTTTTTGATTTCCAGCATCTGCAGTTTCTTTTTAATTTCCACTATGTTGGTCTACATAAATGGCACGGTGGCGCAGCGGTAGAGTTGCTGTCCCAGGGACCAGGGTGCAATCGTGACTACGGGGGCTTGTCTGTACAGAGTTTGAACATTCTCCCTGTGATAATGATGATACAAAAGTGAGTGGTTTTGCAGATAGTTAAGGTGGTTGTGAAAGATTGCAGCAGGATCTGGATCGATTGGCCAGATGGGTGGAGGAATGGTTGATGGAATTTAATACAGACAAGTGTGAAGTGTTGCATTTTGGGACATTGAACAAGGGCAGGACCTACACAGTAAATGGTAGGCCTCTGGGTAGTGTTGTAGAGCAGAGGGATCTAGGAGTACAGTTCCTTGAATGTCGAGTCGCAGGTAGATAAGATGGTCAAAAAGGCTTTTGGCACTCTGGCCTTCATCAGTCAGAGTACTGAGTGTAGAAGTTTGGAGGTCATTTTGCAGTTGTATAAGATGTTGGTGAGACCACATTTACAATACTGTGTTCGGTTCTGGGCACCATGTTATAGGAAAGATATTGTCAAGCTTGAAAGGGTTCAGAAAAGATTTACGAGGATGTTGCCAGGACTAGAGGGTGTGAGCTATAAGGAGAGGTTGAGTAGGCTGGGTCTCTATTTCATGGAGTGCAGGAAGACGAGGGATGATCTTATAGAGGTGAACAAAATCATGGGATGAATAGATCTGGTAGATGCACTGTCTCTTGCCCAGAGTATGGGAATCGAGGACCAGACGACATAGATTCAAGGTGAAGGGGAAAAAATTTGATAGGAATCTAAGCGGTAACTTTTTCACACAAAGGGTGGTGGGTGTAAGGAACAAGCTGCCAGAGGAGGCTGGGACTATCCCATCGTTTAAGAAACAGTTAGACATGTACATGGATAGGACAGATTTGGAGGGATATGGACCAAGCAGAGGCAAGTGCAACTAGTACAGCAGGGACATTGTTGGACGGTGTGGGCAAGTTGGGCCAAAGGGCCTGTTTCCACACTGTATCACTCTAAGACTATATGACCTCTATGGGTTTCCTCCCACACTCCAAAGACATACAGGTTTGTAGGTTAATTGGCTTGGTATAAATTGTAAAATTGTGTGTGTAGGATAGTGTTAATATGTGGGGTCGGAGCAGACTTGGTGGGCCAAAGGGCCTGCTTCTGCACTGTAAACTAAATTAGTACAGCAGGGACATTTCAGAATGGCAGGCAATGACTAGTGGGATACCGCAAGGCTCGGTGTTGGGACCGCAGCTATTTACAATATACATCAATGACTTGGATGAAGGGATTAAAAGTACCATTAGCAAATTTGCCGATGATACAAAGCTAGGTGGCAGTGTGAACTGTGAGGAAGATGCTATGAGGTTGCAGGGTGACTTGGACAGGTTGTGTGAGTGGGCGGATGCATGGCAGATGCAATTTAATGTGGATAAGTGTGAGGTTATCCATTTTGGTGGTAAGAATAGGAAGGCAGATTATTATTTGAATGGTGTGAAGTTAGGAAAAGGGGACGTACAACGTGATCTGGGTGTCTTAGTGCATCAGTCACTGAAAGGAAGCATGCAGGCACAGCAGGCAGTGAAGAAAGCCAATGGAATGTTGGCATTCATAACAAGAGGAGTTGAGTATAGGAGCAAAGAGGTCCTTCTGCAGTTGTACAGGGCCCTAGTGAGACCGCACCTGGAGTACTGTGTGCAGTTTTGGTCTCCAAATTTGAGGAAGGATATTCTTGCTATTGAGGGCGTGCAGCGTATGTTTACTAGGTTAATTCCCGGAATGGCGGGACTGTCCTATGTTATCATATCATATCATATATTTACAGCCGGAAACAGGCCTTTTCGGCCCTCCAAGTCCGTGCCGCCCAGTGATCCCCGTACATTAACACTATCCTACACCCACTAGGGACAATTTTTACATTTACCCAGCCAATTAACCTACATACCTGTACGTCTTTGGAGTGTGGGAGGAAACCGAAGATCTCGGAGAAAACCCACGCAGGTCACGGGGAGAACGTACAAACTCCTTACAGTGCAGCACCCGTAGTCAGGATCGAACCTGTGTCTCCGGCGCTGCATTCGCTGTAAAGCAGCAACTCTACCGCTGCGCTACCGTGCCGTTGAAAGACTGGAGCGACTAGGTTTGTATACACTGGAATTTAGAAGGATGAGAGGTGATCTTATCGAAACGTATAAGATTATTAAGGGGTTGGACATGTTAGAGGCAGGAAACATGTTCCCAATGTTGGGGGAGTCCAGAACCAGGGGCCACAGTTTAAGAATAAGGGGTAGGCCATTTAGAACAGAGATGAGGAAAAACTTTTTCAGTCAGAGAGTTGTGAATCTGTGGAATTCTCTGCCTCCGAGGGCAGTGGAGGCCAATTCTCTGAATACATTCAAGAGAGAGCTAGATAGAGCTCTTAAGGATAGCGGAGTCAGGGGGTATGGGGAGAAAGCAGGAACGGGGTACTGATTGAGAATGATCAGCCATGATCACATTGAAAGTCGGTGCTGGCTCGATGGGCCGAATGGCCTACTCCTGCACCTATTGTCTATTGTCTATTGTCTAAATTAAACTAAACTAAACTACAATTAAACTGAAATTTAAGATTCATGTCACTATTTTCAAACACCTCTCTGGTCTCACTTATTCCCATCTCTGTAATCCAACCCTCTGAGATGTCTATGGTCTACTTACTCTGGCCCTGTGATTACCCCCAAGTTTCATCACCATCATATTTCCCTAGCTTGGCGTCAATATCTGTTTGATGATACTTTTGTGAAGCACAATTTGAACGATATAAATGGAAGTCATTACAGTTGTTTGGTAGCTTTGTCTTCTTCTCAAGAACTTTTATCCCCGAGCCCATCCATATTGCTGCTCTTCGCCAGCCCCATAAGTCTTCTCCACTCCTCCAACTGTGTCCTCTTGTACTCTCCTGACATTAATTGGTCTTTTGTTGGTGATCATGCAACAGTCTTGAGCACAAGCTCTCAAACACTCTCAGTCTGAAGAAGGGTCTCGACCCAAAACGTAACCCATTTATTCTCTCCAGAGATGCTGCCTGTCCCGCTGAGTTACTCCAGCATTTTGTAAACCAGCATCTGCAGTTCCGTCCTACACGCCTTCAATTCTCCATCTCTCCCACCTCTCTCCTATCTTTTATTACGGTCCTTGAAGCTTTGTTCTTTGCCCAAGCCTTTACTTATCTGCCCTCACATCTTACTCTGTGACTTGGTATAAAATTTTGTTGCATTCTTTACGATATTTTGTTACATTAGATGCACAAACTGTTTATTTCACTGGCACTATGTCCAAATTATATTTTGCACTAAACTAAAAAAATATTATACACTTGGCCTGAGTATCAGCTCCAATGCAAACCAGATGTGTTCAATGTTTAATCTTATGTTAGTCATAGAGTAGTCGTGATTTGATAACTTTATATGGGATTCCAAACTTCATAATACTACAGAGTAAGTATGAGTTCCTTCTACATTTAACACTTTAACTGGATGGAGTTATCACAGTGCTGAATTAGATTGTTACATTTCAATTCTTTAGGAGAAGAACTAACAGTCTTTTAAATGCATAACATCATGTCCAATGCTAGTACACCTCTGATTTTCCAGCAACTGATGGTCTAGCACCTCCTTTAATCCGGGCAAAATTACGAGAGTATTCCATGTGGCGCCTGCTTTTTCGGAACATGTACCTCCTGAAAGAGTTCATTGTTTATTACTTTGCTCATTGTTAATTCTTTATTTAAGTCTTTAGCAGTCCACTGTGTTTTGGAGACACGGAAGGGGTGTTTAGTGGGTCAGAGGTGTATTGTAGAATTATTATTACATGATCATTGTTGCTCCAGCAAAACTGATGATCTGGCAAGTCTTTCTGAAACCAAGGATGCCGGAAAATTGATGGTGTATCTACTGGTACTGCTATAATGAACACAATAGTTATGTTAATCAGAAACCTTGCATAATAGAAAATTGCATCATAAAAACAATTGTGTCAATGGGGAAAAGGGGGTTAGGAGTGAGAGAATTGCAGGCCCACAATAACAGCACACAAGATTTCTAAAGAAGGGTCCCGACCCAAAATAATACCTATCCATGTACTCCAGAGATGCTATCTGACTGTTGAGTTACTCCAGCACTTAATACACAATAGACAATAGACAATAGGTGAATGGCCTACTCCTGCACCTATTGTCCATTGTCTGTTGTCTATTAATGTCCTTTTCTGGAGTTTTTTCAAAACTCAAGGTATTTTTTAATAGCAATAAGTTTATTTTATATTACTACAAGATAAAAATACTACAGACACTAATTACATTGTTTAATCAAGTATCATTACGCTTGTTACAGAAGTGTTGGTTTGTCAGTTTCGATGCCCAAGTGCAATGATGAAGAGATAATGGTGTCCAATCACTGATGGAAACAATTTTTCTTTCTTAGATTTTTGTTTTCCATGACAACTTTTTTTCTGCTTGTCAATTTCCAAAATAGTTTTTCAACGGATCTCCAGTTCACAATCAAAATTGTGTTATAACCAATTGGGCGTGCGTAATACAAAATTATGTTCCCCAATTCATCAGTTGTGTTCTAAATTGCGCTAATTGTCCTATGGAAATACACGTTATAGCAGAACTACCACCAGGTGGTGCCGTGCATTGGCAGCCTCGCCAACAGTCTGTCTCGTACTTTTCTTTCTTTGGTGTTTTTAGTTTGTTATTAAATGTATGTTTTAGTGTATCTTTAGCTTTGTATTATGTGTGTGGGGGGGGGGGGGGGGGGGGAGGAAACTTTTTTTAATTTCTTTCCTCGAGGGAGATGCAACTTTTTCCGTATTGTATCTCTGTCCGCGCTGCGGCCTGACATCGATGAGCTGGTGGCCTCCTGCTGGGGATCGACTTCGGGAGCTCCAACTGCCGGAGCATGCAGACGTAACATCGTGGAGCTTGTGATCCCTTTGTCAGGGATCAACCTCGGGAGCACCAAGCCGCGATCGCGGGAGCTTCGATCGCCCTGAAGCGGGAGCTTCGATCGCCGGCTGCGGGAGCTTCGATCGCCCCGACTGCAGATGGTTCGACTGCCCCGTCCGCAGGAGAATAAGGAGGAAAGAAGATAAGATTTGAGGAATGTGGGGGAGCCACTGTGGTGGATGTTTATGTGAACTTTTATGTAGTTGTGCGTCTTGTTGCTTTATTCTGGCACGGTAAATCAAATTTACTTAAATGGTACACGTGACAATAATGGACCATTGAACCATGAAACCATTGATATAAGAGTACAGCTACGAATATGCCATGGTTTTGAGTTATGATGTTGGTACAATATTTCATCCATTATCAGTCAGTGTGCGTGCCAGACTGAAATTCTTAACACCACATCACTGATGGATACCTACAGTGTAGTCATTGGTCTCACAGAATACAAAACCATGCCAACTTATGTCATGGGGTAATGTCCTTGTGATTGATAGCATTATATAGAATAACTTTAATGCTTGACTCGTTCTGTTTGTAGAATATTTTCAGGTTGCTGTACAATAGGCTTTTAAGATTTCAAGAATTCATCTCCCTACGGTGATGTTCCTATTTTTAATTTGTCTGCTATGCTGGGCTACAACAAGTAGATTAGGAAGTTCTGAAAGAATCACCTTTTTTTCTCCCCCCCCCAATTGCTGTTTGGGGCTTACCCCTGTTTTATTGTTTTTTTTAATGTACAAACGGTGTCTGAAGAAGGGTCTCGATCCGAAACGACACCCATTCCTTCTCTCCCGAGATGCTGCCCGACCCGCTGAGTTACTTCAGCATTTTGTGTCTACCTTCGTGCTCCATCTGATGTTCTCCTTCTCTCAATGCATCTTTGCACAGGAAGGGGCATTGAGAAGTAGCGAAGGCTGCCAATGAGGAGCAGAAACATTCAATCATAGAGTGAAACAGTGTGGAAACAGGCCCTTCAGCCCAACGCCCACACCGACCAACAATGTCCCAGCTACACTTGTCCCACTTGCCTGCGCTTGGACCATATCCCTCCAAATCTGTCCTATCCATGTACCTGTCTAACTGTTTCTTAAATGATGGGATAGTTCCAGTCTCAACTACCTCCTCTGGTAGTCCATACACCCACCACCCTTTGTGTGAAAAAGTTACCCCTCGGATTCCTATTAAATCTTTCCCCTTCACGTTGAACCTATGTCCTCTGGTCCTCGATTCCCCTACTCTGGGCAAAAGACTCTGTGCATCCACCCGATCTATTCCTCTCGTGATTTTGTACATCTCTATAAGATCACCCCTCATCCATGGAATAGAGACCCGGCCTACTCAACCTCTCCCTATAGCTCACACCCTCTAGTCCTGGCAACATCCCCATAAATCTTTTCTGAACCCTTTCAAGTTTGACAATATCTTTCCTATAACATGGTGCCCAGAACTGAACACAATACTCTAAATGCTATCTCACCAGCATCTTATACAGCTGCAACATGACCTCCCAACTTCTATACTCAGGAAGTATAAGCCTTTGGACAACTGCATGTACACATCAGTGCTGCTAACTCTCCAGGGTTGTTCTGGTGTCTTCAGCGAAGATTAGTCTCCAATAATCCACTGCAGATAACTTGGAGGCAAAGTGCATAGGCATTAAAAATTCTACTGCCCAGAAATTCCAGAGCGCCATAAGCACTTGGAAAGGTTATCCGCTGACAGGAGGAAATGTAGACCTGGAATTGGGATGGTTGCAGGGTTTGGGATTGGTGCTGGGAACATGCCCTACAGCCCTGGATTAGGGCTGAAGGCAATGCAAATATATTGATATTTCACGCAATGAGTGAAATCGAGAAAAGGTCAGATTATTTTTCATTGTTTCCGTAATCCCATTATTAGGAAGGATAGCTTTTTTTTTGGATACAAGCATTGAAATCAAAGGAGTAATAGTTAAAAAAAACTATAAGAAGAGAAAATTAGATTGAGTTATTCCTTATTTATCTTGAGTCGTTTCATCCATCATTTCTGCTGGACTGATTGATTATGTGAGCCTTGCAGGCAGATTTGCAGCCAACGATACTGAAGAGATCTTTTGAAGCCTTCAGACACTATGGCAGCAGTTCAGTACTGAATCTAATTTGCGGTAAGGCTAGAATTTGTCAGTTTATTCACAGAATACAACCACTGAAATATATTCCATGTGTTCTTCATTGAGTCAAATTTTCCAAACATCTGTTATCCATCTTGAATTTCATGGATTTGGGGATGGCCATTGAACCACCAACACAACGAGCATTTAAGGTACAAGTTTAAGCACAATAAAACTTTCTCACAGTCAATACAGACAGATAAAGCCAAGCTTCAAAGGAACACCTTTTCTGTAGTTTCTCTGAGATGAGTTTAAAAGATCATCAATGAAATCCATGCATTAGACCATTTTGCTTTAAAAAAAAAATTACTCACCATTTCAACAGATTTTGTTAAGCACACTGTCAAAAATATGTCAACACAGCTAAGTAAATCAAATGCATTCCTTGTTTGTGGCCACGTATACTCAAGTTCATTGGCTTTAAGTAGTAAATTGTTATATGACGGCTAGCGCTGTCAGAAGATTGATGGTCATGTTTATTATCATGGTTGTTAAAAATTAGGCAGCAGAGTTTGAAACTAAGTTACTTCAAAAGACAGCAAAGACTTATTGGTGAAACGTACGCCTACAGTTTAACTTACTGTATCCACAGTGGCCTGCTGTGTTTGTATTTGGTGCTACATTTCATAACAAGAAAGGAAGTTTTCATAGATGCCACTCCTAATCATATCCCTCACACAGAACACTGGAGCATTGAAAAAATAACACAGGAACAGGCCCTTTAGCCCCCAAAGTCCGTGCCGAACATGATGCCAAATTAAACCAATCTCCTCTGCTCCCACGTCACCCATACCCCTCCATTCCCTGCATGCCCATGTGCCTATCTACCAGCCTCTTAAATACCACTCTCTTATCTGCCTTCACCATCACCCCTGGCAACCACCACACTGTGTGTAAAAAACTTGCCCGCACTTACATTATTGGGATAGAGTTGAGGTTGACAGGTCCGTGGACTGGGCAACCTGGCGATTTGCCCAGTTCTGAACCTTCTCTTCATTTATTTTAAAATGGGGACCATCACAAACTGGACACACCAGAATTCCATACTCCTACTATACAAAGCTTCACAACAGAGCAGAATTCTCAGATATTGTTCCAGGAAGGTTTATGCAACATCTGCTCAAGGATATTGCACCAACCTGATCCGCTAGTTAATGAAATGTTGTTAATTTCTTCTCCGGACACCATGAACAAACAGACAAGATGACATACAGTACAACCGCCTGTCACCCATTCCTTCCATCCAGAGATGCTGCCTGTCCCGCTGAATCACTCCAGCATTTTGTGTCTATCTTCAGAAAAGACTAAACTTGTATTCCAAAGACCGGGACCAATAATTCAGATAATTTGAGAGCAAATCCCACTGAAAGAGTTTGAATATTTGAATGCAGATCTTTGTAAAAATAAAACGTAGAAGTACAATTCTGGTAAAATTCAGTTAAAAAATTATGATTTTGTTGGAAGGAGCATTGTGTGTTACTTGGCTATGGAAATCTCTTAGGCTTACCCAGACAGATCTATGAATAACTCTTTACCCATACCAAAATGCCGAGTGTAAATCTCAGGAAGGATAAGCAAACTAGCGTCAATGTCCTATTGCAAGCCAACATTCCCAGTACTCAGCCCAAATTATACTCAGTCCACCATGCTGGACTGACCACATCAGTCCCTTGCCCAAGAACAGACTCTTGAGACTTTTACTGCATTTGTGGTCTGACATGCAAAGAGATTATAAAATGGGCTGAGGAAAAAGATTCAATAACGTTCTCCAATCTTTCTTAATGATCTGCAGCATCCCCAGTAACGTCTGAGAGTCTTAGGCCCTTGACTGCTCGACATAGAGTAGGAGCATTTGGATTGGTATTGAGAACATCCAAGCCCATGTATCAGGCCTACCCAGAAACCTTGTCTAAATGTTTAAGAGGGAGTTAGATGTGGCCCTTGTGGTTAAAGGGATCAGGGGGTATGGAGAGAAGGCAGGTACAGGTTACTGAGCTGGATGATCAGCCATGATCATATTGAATGGCGGTGCAGGCTTGAAGGGCCGAATGGCCTACTCCTGCACCTATTTTCTATGTTTCTATGTTTCTATGTGTGGAGGACACCTCCTCATAAACTGCCTGTCCAATCAGCCATCACCTCCTCCATCTGCCGAAGGGTCTGGAGTTCTTACATTGGCTTCATCAGTCACCTCAAATCCTGCAAAATCAGAGTGGAAGCAAATCCCCCTCAATCCTGATGCAGAGGGATTGCCTCAGAAGAAGATATCTACGAATTGCGGAGAATTTTGCATGTAATGCCAGACCAGTGAGAACAAATTGGTGGCCCATTTTACATCTTTCCCAATATTTATTTTGAATTGACTTCAGCTAGAGGAACTAACTATAACTTGCTTTCTTGTTTAACCTGCTGTAACAAGATAAAGGCTTCTCATAAATCTATGCTTTGATCAAAGCAAATTACTGTAAATTAGATTTCTAATTTGTTCATACTAATACCAAATATAAAATTCCTCAAATTGGCATCTTGTTGTATTTTAATTTTGCAATAATATTATCATGAATAACAAGGATTAATTGAAAACAGGAATATTACTCCTCTGAATAATATCATGTACACATTATTCAGAACCGTTTTCTTTTTATTCAATTCTTAGGAGTTTATATTCACATAACCACTAAATTTGATGATTTTTTTTGTTTTTCAGATAAAAAGCATATATTTGCACTCACCCTCCTACAGTAGGTATGATTGCACCAACAACAGTTTAGATGTTAAGGCAAAAAAAGACCCAGTAACTCAGCAGGTCAGGCGGCATCCCTGGAGAACATGGACAGGTGACGTTTTGGGTCATGACTGTTCTTCAGACAGGCCCTAACTGAAATGTCACCTGTTCTCTATACATGCTGCCTGACCCGCTGAGTTATTCCAGCACATTTTGTCTTGTTTTGTGAACAACCATCTGCAATTCCTTGTTTCTAGCTTATTCTGGAGCTTTGGAAAGCAGCTCACTCTGGGATTGGAAGGGAATGCGTGCTTCTCTAACATAATAGTCTTTATGTTGAACAAAACATAGGGCACTGGAAGAACTCAACTGGTCAAATGTAGAAACATAGAAACATAGAAAATAGGTGCAGGAGTAGGCCCTTTGAGCCAGCACCGCCATTCAATATGAGCATGGCTGATCATCCAAAATCGGTACCCCGTTCCTGCTTTTTTCTCTTGAACCTGAAGAGCTGAGTCTAACTCTCTCTTGAAAAAATCCAGTGAATTGGCTTCCACTGCTTTCTGTGACAGAGAATTCCACAGATTCACAACTCAGGGTGAAAACGTTTTTTCTCATCTCAGTCCAAAATGGCCTACCCCTTATTCTGGATTTGACACCCCTAGTTCTGGACTCCCCCCAACATGGGGAACGTTTGTCCTGTATCTAGCCTGTCCAATCCCTTAAGAATTTTATATGGTTCTTTTTGATCCCCTCTCATCTAAATTCCAGTGAATATAAGCCCAGTCGGTCCATTCTTTCATCATATGTCAGTCTCGCCATCCCAGGAATTAACCTGGTGAACCTACACTGCACTCCCTCAATAACAAGAATGTCCTTCCTCATATTAGGAGACCAAAACTCCAGGTGCGATCTCACCAGGGCCCTGTACAACTGCAGAAGGACCTCCTTGCCCCAAGACTCAAATGCTCTTGCTATGCAGGCCAACATGCCATTTGCTTTCTTCACTGCCTGCTGTACCTAAATGCTTACTTTCAGTGATTGACACCCAGGTCTCGTTGCACCTCCCCTTTTCCTAATCTGACACCATTCAAATAATAATACAGATGCCATTCTCCCCCTACCCTAGGTCCCACTCTCCCCCTACCCCAGGCCCCGCTCTCCCCCTACCCCAGCCCCGTTCTCCCCCTACCCTAGGCCCCACTCTCCCCCTTTACTCCAGCCCCATTCTCCCCCTACCCCAGGCCCCACTCTCCCCCTTTACCCCAGGCCCCGCTCTCCCCATTTACCCCAGGCCCCGCTCTCACCCTTTACCCAAGGCCCCACTCTCCCCCTACCCTAGGCCCCACTCTCCCCTTACCCCAGCCCCGCTCAACCCCCTACCATAGGCCCCGCTCTCCCCCTACCCTAGGCCCCACTCTCCCGCTACCCCAGCCCCGCTCTCCCCCTACCCCAGGCCCCACTCTCCCCCTTTACCCCAGGCCCCGCTCTCCCCATTTACCCCAGGCCCCGCTCTCACCCTTTACCCAAGGCCCCACTCTCCCCCTACCCTAGGCCCCACTCTCCCCTTACCCCAGCCCCGCTCAACCCCCTACCATAGGCCCCGCTCTCCCCCTACCCTAGGCCCCACTCTCCCGCTACCCCAGCCCCGCTCTCCCCCTACCCCAGGCCCCGCTCTCCCCCTACCCCAGCCCCGCTCTCCCCCTACCCTAGGCCCCACTCCCCCAACCCTAGGCCCCACTCTTCCCCTACCCCAGGCCCCACTCTCCCCCTACCCCAGGCCCCGCTCTCCCTTTTTACCCCAGGCCCAGCTCTCCCCCTACCCTAGGCCCCACTCTCCCCCTACCCCAGGCCCCACTCTCCCCCTACCCCAGCCCCGTTATCCCCCTACCCTAGGCCCCACTCTCCCCCTACCCCAGGCCCCACTCTCCCCCTACCCCAGCCCCGTTCTCCCCCTACCCTAGGCCCCACTCTCCCCTACCCCAGGCCCCACTCTCCCCCTACCCCAGGCCCCGCTCTCCCCCTTTACCCCAGGCCCTGCTCTCCCCCTACCCTAGGCCCCACTCTCCCCCTACCCTAGGCCCCACTCTCCCCCTACCCTAGGCCCCACTCTCCCCCTACCCCAGGCCCCGCTCTCCCCTTTTACCCCAGGCCCTGCTCTCCCCCTACCCTAGGCCCCACTCTCCCCCTTTACCACAGGCCCCACTCTCCCCTTTACCCCAGCCCCGCTCTCCCCCTTTACTCCTATACTTCTTGGCGCTTATCACCCCCACGTACATGAAGCGGGAGGCGGCGGGCTGCTCCTCCTCGTCCTCATCCTCCCCGCCCGGATAACCTCACATTGATCCACATTGTACTGCATCTGTGTATACAAGCAGCATAGCTGGAGGCCAAAGGTGCAAGTCAATGCTTCGGGGCAAGACCCAGCGTCAGGACTGAGAGGGAAGAGTAAATATTGCAGGTAAAGGTCAGGACATATGGGGACGTGGGGTGTATGAGGAATAATGGTGGTCGCTGTAGGTAGGAACTGGAGGTGCTGGGTTACACCGAAGATAGACTCAAAATGCTGGTTTAACCCAGCAGGTCAGGCAGCATCTGTGGAGAAAAGGAATAGGTGACGTTTCGTGTCGAGACCCTTCTGCGGACTGGTAGGTGATGGCTGGAACCAGATGGGGAGGGACGATGGGCAGCTGGAAACAAGCAGGGATAGGGGCTGAGATAGATGAACAAAAGGAGAATAAAGCTGTATCTATTCCACCATGTCCACCATGTCCACCCCCCACCCAACCCCCAAACACACCTCTCCCGCCCTCCTGCTCATGATGCTATATACTAGCTAGCTTTCTACTTCACTCTTAATCCTAAAACAGGGTCTCGACCCAAAATGCCACTTCCACCTATTCCACCCATTGCTTCCTTGGATGCAACATTGCACACCAAGTTCATCCAACTGTATAATTTTTTGTTCCAGATTCCAGCACCGGTGCAGCGGTAGAGTTGCTGCCTTACAGCGTTTGCAGCACCAGAGGCCCACGTTTGATCTCGTCTACGGGTGCTGCCTGTACTGAGTTTGTATGTGCTCCCCGTGACCGCGTGGGTTTTCTCCGAGATCTTCGGTTTCCTCCCACACACCAAAGACGTACAGGTTTGTAGGTTAATTGGCTTTGTGTGTGTGTAAATTGTCACTAGTGCGTGCAGGGTAATGTTAATGTGCAGTGGTCGCTGGTTCGGTGCGGACTCGGTGGAACGAAGGGCCTGTTTCTTTGCTGCACCTCTAAACTAAACTAAACCAAACCTGCAGTCTGTTTTGCCTTTTGCTTTATACTAGTTGGATTGATAATTTTTCTTTATCTTGGGGTGATCTCTCCAGTGATGAGATGAAGCCATGTAGGCCACTCCAAGCTAAACGCTGGATGGATTATGCTTTTCAGGTTTGGGCAGAGGACAAATCATCCAAACAAATTGAAACAGTCTGAAGAAGGGTCTCGACCCGAAACGTCACCCATTCCTTCAATCCAGAGATGCTGCCTGTCCCGCTGAGTTACTCCAGCATTTTGTGTCTTTCTTCAGTTTAAATCAACATCTGCAGTTCCTTCTTACACAAATTGAAACAGATTACATGCAACATCCTCTCTATAGGAAAACAACCATTTATAGATTACAGACAGAAATTGCTGGCTTATACTGAAGATAGACACAAAGTGCCGGAGTAACTCAACGGGTCAGGCAGCATCTCTGGAGAAAATGGATAGGCAACGTTTCAGGTCGGAACCCTGCTTCAGACGTACACTACACCTTTTCTCCACAGATGCTGCCTGATCCGCTGAGTTACTCCAGTACTTTGTGTCTACAGTATAAACCAGTATCAGTAGTTCCTTCCTGCACATTTATAGATTGTTTTATATCAAGCCAAGTTAAGGCTCAAGAGTCTTTACTTGTCCTATGCACAAGATATGAACTGGATCTAATTCTTACTAGTGTCGACTTTACAGGCCAGAGGGGGATGCATCTTCTTGCAGCTTGTGAAAACTGTATTTTCCATGCATTACAATCACCTTCACTATCATGAATTGTAGAATCATTAAAGACTCAACTGGGCACCACACCGTTATGGACACAAAATGCTGGAGTGAATCAGCCATTCCTTCTCTCCTGAGATGCTGCCTGACCTGCTAAGTTACTCCAGCATTTTGTGAATAAATACCTTTGATTTGTACCAGCATCTGCAGTTATTTTCTTATACACTGAAGAAGGGTCTCGACCTGAAAAATCACCCACTCCTTCCCTCCAGAGACGCTGCCTGTCCCGCTGAGTTACTCCAGCATTTTGTGTCTATCTTAGGTTTAAACCAGCATCTGCTGTTCCTTCCTACACACTACACCTTTATAACCCTCTTTGGAATTACAATCAATGCCTGAATGCAAGTAAGTATTCAGTATCAGTGTAAGAGGCCGCAATTGCCCAGCAGTTCTCCTCTAGGCAGATCTAGAAATTATGGAATTTCAAGAGGGAGAGGAGTGTGGAATAAATGATTTTCTCTGTCCCCTGTGTGTGTTCAGGTTGTTTATAAACCAAGCCTTATGCCATCCCTGGCTTGCTTAAGCAGGAGTGCTCTTAAACTCATAAATATCTTACAGCTAAGGTCATGCGTCTTCTTTTGGCAATACTCACACGCCATATAAATATGTTGTTATTGCTAAAATAGTGGAACAAAGAAAGAATATTCATGTCATGGGCCAATTATCTGTCAGGAGGCAACAAAAGACACCTTCACTGGACACTGAGAGGAAGCTGAGAGGCAGTGAACTGATATATTATGGAAAGACTACCAATTAAATATATTTAAGCTTACACACGTGTGCCCGTGCGCATACACACTCACATCAATTGGATATAATATTTACATCTAGTGGCTAAATGTAGACTGGAAAATCTCACTCAGTTTTTTTTAAATCAGGAGCAGTGGCTTATAAGTTGGATAGGTTGGAAAATAAAGCAATTCAAAACCTCATAAATAATATTTATATCTTTCTTTTTAATCTCCAACCTTTCATTCTCTTCTCTGCTTTCATCGAGTAGAATTTTATTTCCTGACCAGTTGCAGCTCTTTTATTCACTTTCATTTCTATTCGCCAGTTATTTTCCACATGAAAACTTAAGATGGAAGAAAATGCTCTTGCTCCACCTGCCAGAGGAAGTAGGTGAGGCTGGCACTATCCCAAAGTTTAATAAACAGTTAGACAGGTACATGGACAGGAAAGGTTTGGAGGGATATGGGCCAAACGAGGCCAGGTGGGACTAGTGCAGGTGGGACAGGTTGAGCTTGGGTAAGTTGGGCTGAAGGGGCTATTTCCACGTTGTAACACTCTATGACTCTACGACTCTATATCACTTCCTCTAAATCTCCTGGATTTCAAGTTTCAAATCAGTAGTAGCATGTCTTTCCTCAAGCAGAAGATATAAACATGTAGCTTTTCATGCTATCAAAATTATTCATAGCTTTAAATCTCCCCAGCCTCCCCAACACCGATGAAAATGTCCACAGCATCTTCATAATTTCTGAAGGATGAGAGAGATAGTTTAATAAATTACAAGTAGACTATTTGATTGTTTCTTTTTTCACATTTTGCTCATCCATGTTCCATTAAATTTATTGGATGACGTTTTCAAGAGCTGAATCTGACTTGCACTTTGTGTGTCCTCTGGCTGTATACAAGATCAGGCAAAAGTGTTCCTTAATTTTAATGAAACATAGAAACATAGAAACATAGAAAATAGGTGCAGGAGTAGGCCATTCGGCCCTTCGAGCCTGCACCGCCATTCAATATGATCATGGCTGATCATCCAGCTCAGTAACCTGTACCTGCCTTCTCTCCATACCCCCTGATCCCTTTAGCCATAAGGGCCACATCTAACTCCCTCTTAAATATAGCCAATGAACTGGCCTCAACTACCTTCTGTGGCAGAGAATTCCACAGACTCACCACTCTCTGTGTGAAGAAATGTTTTCTCATCTCGGTCCTAAAAGACTTCCCCCTTATCCTTAAGGGGGAAACTAAGGACCTGTGCATACAATCTGTGCCGCTTTCAGCCATCAAGTTCGGTCTTGCAATTACACCATTTTCCATGGTTACATAAGATAATCTTACACTGAAAAAAGATCAGCGTGTTTGGTGAAGTAGCAACAGCTGATCGAGAGACACATTCAGAAGGCAAAATGGCAAAGATGAATGCTCAAGCATACAACAAGGCAGACGGTCCAACAAAACACTGGATTATCAGTGGAATGAATTGTAAGGAAGCTCCATATCCAATCCCCAAAATGTGGATGTGCTCCTCCCTCAAATCCTTTTAGGAATTCCACTGAAAACCAAGAATCAGTAATGATTTTTTAGATTTAGATTTAGATTTAGAGATACAGCGCGGAAACACCTTTGGTCCACCGAGTCCGTGCCGCCCAGCGATCCCCGCACACTAACACTATCCTACCCTAGGGACAGTTTTTACATTTACCCAGTCAATTAACCTACATACCTGTACGTCTTTAGAGTGTGGGAGGAAACCGAAGATCTCGGAGAAAACCCACGCAGTTCACGGGGAGAACGTACAAACTCCGTACAGACGGCGCCCGTAGTCGGGATCGAACCTGAGTCTCCGGCACTGCATTCGCTGGAAGGCAGCAACTCTACCGCTGCGCCACCGTGCCGCTTGACATATGATGATAGACACAGAGATAAAAGAGTTACTTGCTTTCCCTCTCTCTCCATCCCTCCCCTTTCCCAGTCCTCCGACCAGTCTGACTGTCCCCGATTACATGTTATCTCAGTTTGATTTGTTGTCATCTTCTCCTAGCTAAGATCTCCTTTTATGTCTCATTCTCACATCTTACCCTTCCTTATCTATGTGTCTCCCTCTCCCCTGACTCTCAGTCTGAAGAAGGGTCTTCCAATGTGATATTTTCAGATATTGAACATCTAACAAATATTCAGCGGTATTTTATTTGATTTTCATTATTACCCACTGAGTACTAATTTCTCTTAAAAGCTTGGTCTATGAGTTGTGCAAATAGTTGTGGAATGCTTATTTCTATTTTCCAAAATGCAAAATAATTTAGTGCTGAGGAATTCAGAGTAAAACATGTGTTCGTTCAAGTGTACTTTTTTTCCCCAATTCCATTACCGAAGTTTTTTTTTTAAACCTTTTTTTTAAACAGTTTACCTTTGCCACCGACCTCAATCAGATAAAAATCAAAGTAAATCAGTGTCAATATGACTGTCAACACAAGCAATTACGAAGCTGTGAGCTTAGCAGTGCCCCAGAAGATTACAAAATATGACCTTTCAGAGAGAAGGAGATAGCTTGATCCTTTTGCTTTTTATTATTTGATGTCCACTGAAAATTGAGCTGGAGTGACAAACATTTATTTTCACCTGATGTTTAAGGGAGACAAGAATGATCGTCCACAGCAGGCAGGCTTCTGCTTCTGCGGACATACATTTCAAAAAGAGACAATAAGAAAAGCAGTACACAAAAGCCCTCTAATGACGTCATTAATTGAATTAAGTCCCAGTGGCTTTTGGCAGGTGTGGTATAATTGGTGGATAGAGAATCATTGTCAGGCACTAACTAACAGAAGTCAGTCTGGAATTGATGTCTCTCGGCAATCACCACTGTACAAAGGCCTCCAGTGCTGAATGAACAACTTTCAGAAGTTTAGACACTGAGCAAAAGTTTAAAACTCTTTTTCAAATTCCACTCCATTTCCTCTCCCTCAATCTTTCCTGCCACTGAACACAAAATATTAATAATTCCTCATAGAAACATAGAAACATAGAAAATACGTGCGGGAGTAGGCCGTTCGGCCCTTCGAGCCTGCACCGCCATTCAATATGATCATGGCTGATCATCCAGCTCAGTATCCCGTACCTGCCTTCTCTCCATACCCCCTGATCCCTTTAGCCACAAGGGCCATATCTAACTCCCTCTTAAATATAGCGAATGAACTGGCCTCAACTACCTTCTGTGGCAGAGAATTCCAAAGACTCACCACTCTCTGTGTGAAGAAATGTTTTCTCATCTCGGTCCTAAAAGACTTCCCCCTTATCCTTAAGCTGTGACCCCTGGTTCTGGACTTCCCCAACATCGGGAACAATCTTCCCGCATCTAGCCTCTCCAACCCCTTAAGAATTTTATATGTTTCAATAAGATCCCCCCTCAGTCTTCTAAATTCCAGCGAGTATAAGCCTAGTCTATCCAGTCTTTCTTCATATGAAAGTCCTGCCATCCCAGGGATCAATCTGGTGAACCTTCTCTGTACTCCCTCTAAGGCTAGAATGTCTTTCCTCAGATTAGCAGACCAAAACTGTACGCAATACTCCAGGTGCGGTCTCACCAAGGCCCTGTACAACTGCAGCAGAACCTCCCTGCTCCTATAATCATGGACACTGAAGAAGGGTCTCGACCCAAAACGTCACCCATTCCCTCTCTCCTGAGATGCTGCCTGACCTGCTGAGTTACTCCAGCATTTTGTGAATAAATACCTTCGATCTGTACCAGCATCTGCAGTTATTTTCTTATACTATATATACCTCATGGACATAAATACACTGGGCAAATGACAACATTTGCCTTGAAAATTCACGGAGAGAGCAGCACTCTTGCCACATGGCATGTTTAGATCCTTTAAGCTGGAAACGTTATGCAAATGCCTTACATCATGGGGAAGAATTAAAGTCTGCAATGTCAAAAACAGCATATACAAAGTACGTGCGCATCTCCGAAAATAATCAAACCAGCTGATGGGTAAAGATTGTTGGCTGTTGCTAATACGCTCAGTGGTGTATAGGGGCAGTTCAGGTGCTTACCAAAAAAAGGCCCTTTAAAGCTACTGCAACATCATGCTTGTCCATTCTTGCATTTTATACCCGGGAGGGAAAAGCATTAAGGGAGAAAGTGCTGGAGATTTATTTAAAACGGAGTCAATTATAATATCAGTTTCCACATTAGTCTTTCTGTCATCTGAGCATCATGCTCAGAGATCAATTAGTATTGTCCCTGACAGAAAAAATGTCTGACAGATATCAGCACCCATCCCTTGCTACCAGGTGGAGATCCACCTGTTTAAGAGAGCAGGGCTAGGTCAGACAGCCCTGACACTCGTGCTAGCTCCTTCGGGAAGAAACCAGTTCCAGAACCCATATTGGGACAATGGCCAAGAAAGCACACCAATGCCTTTATTTCCTTAGAAGGATTAGGAAGTTTGGCATGTTCCCAACAACCCTCACCAATTTCTACAGATGTGCCGTAGAAAGTATTTCATCGGAATGCATCACAACTTGGTTTGGGAACAACTCCATCCACGACTGCAGGAAATAGCAGAGAATTGTGGATGCCGCCCAAACCATTACACAAACCAACCTCACTTCATTGACTCCATCACACCGCACGTGGCCTTGGCAAGGCCAGCAGCATAATTAAGGACAAGTCGTACCCCGGCCACTCCCTCTTCTGCCCTCTCCCATCAGGCAAAAGGCAGACTTCCAGATTCAGGGACAGTTTCTTCCCAGCTGTTATCAGGCAACTGAACCATCCTACCACCAACTCGAGAGCAGTCCTGGACTACAACCAACTTCATTGGAAATCCTCAGACTATCTTTGATCGGGCTTTACTGGTTTTGTCTTGCACAAATCGTTATTCACATTATTCCCTTTATTATGTATCTTTACACTGTGAATGGCTCGATTGTAATCACATATTGTCTTTCCGCTGACTGGTTAGCATGCAACAAAAACACTTCAGCACGTGGGACAACAAACTAAATTAAACTAAATCTATAGTCACTGTGGTGACCTTCGAAGCAGCACAGGACTCTATATATTTGTGGACCTTCTCTGAGTTAACACAAAGAGCTCTGAGTGATATCAGTGGGTTTGTGGCTCATTGATGTCAACTGTATTTTTATCAGCATTTATTGTGACATTATTACTTTAGTTACAAGCCACATCAGCACCATGAGAGGACAAAACACCTGGGGTCTTCTCCACTAAGCAGACTGCTAGATCCTATGGCCTTTAAAACAAGTCTCCTTTGTGCTTCACAGCTGAGTTACAGCAATTTCCTCCTCGTTTGACTGGTCACTGTTCAGGAAAAGGTATGTACATCTTTATCCCCAGACTGAAAAAAACAAAAAAGCAAGAATAAATACTCCCTGAAGCCTTTTCTGACACAGTTACCTTCATCAACTGCTACACCTGGGTTATAAATTTCCTCAAACTAAACTGCGACAAATCTGAAATCATCATCATTGGACCAAAAACGCTCACCAAATCCACCCACAACTTCACTCTCAACATTGATGGTCTCCCAGTATCCACCTCCCCTCACATCCGGAATCTTGGAATCATCTTTGATCAAACCCTCTCCTTCGACAAACACATCAAACACATCACCAAGACAGCCTTCTTCCACCTCAAAAACATCGCCCGTCTCCGTCCGTCACTCCACAGCTGCTGAAACCCTCATCCACGCCTTCATCACCTCCCGTCTGGACTACTGCAACAGCCTCCTCTATGCTTCACCCTCAAAAATCATCAATAAACTCCAATACATCCAGAACTCCGCTGCCCGTCTACTCACCCACTCCCCGATCCGTGACCATATCACCCCCGTCCTTTACAAGCTCCACTGGCTCCCCATCCCCCAGAGAATCCAGTACAAAATCCTCCTCATGACCTACAAAGCCCTCCATAACCTGGCCCCATCCTACCTGACTGACCTCCTCCACAGACACACTCCCACCCGCACCCTCCGCTCTGCTGCTGCCAACCTCCTATCCCCCCACATCCGGACCAAACTCAGATCCTGGGGGGACAGGGCTTTCTCCATCGCTGCTCCCACCATCTGGAACTAACTGGAACTCACTACCTCAAACCATCAGAGACTCCTCCTCACTCACCACATTCAAAACGTCACTGAAGTCTCACCTGTTCAACACTGCCTTCAACCACTGACCGTCACCTCGCCTTATTTTTCCTTTTATGTTCGTTTACTTATTTATTTATTTTTTTCTATGTTTTAGTAAACCCTGTAAAGCGTCTTTGAGTTTTTAGAAAAGCGCTATACAAATGTAATGCATTGTTATTATTATTATTATAAATGACGTCAAGCAAAGCACAAAATGCTGGATGAACTTAACGGGTCAGGCCGTATCTGGGAAGGGAATGAACGGGTGATGCTTCGGATTGGGGTCCTTCTTCAGATCTGAAATGTTGCCTCTCCATTCCTTGCCTAGATGCTGCCTGACCGCTAAGTTCCTCCAGTACTTTATACTTTGCTCAAGTGCGGCATCTGCATTGTCTCGTGTCTCCATTGTAGATGACATTTGATTGGAAATTCAGTAATGCTGCTTGGATTAGAATTAATTACAAGTTCACAAGTTCACAATTTCACAAATTATAGGAGTAGAATTAGGCCATTCGGCCCATCGAGTCCATTCTGCCATTCAATCATGGCTGATCTCTGCCTCTGAATCCCATTTTCCTGCCTTCTCCCTATAACCCTTGATACCCGTTCTAAAGAATTTGTCTATCTCTGCCTTAAAAAATATCCACTGACTTGGCCTCCACAGCCCGCTGTAGCAATGAGTTCCACAGATTAACTACCCTCTGACTAAAGAAGTTCCTCCTCACTTCCTTTCAAAAAGAGTCCCCTTTAATTCCGAGGCTTTGACCTCTGGTCCTAGACTCTCCCACCAGTGGAACCATCCTTTCCACATCCACTCTATCTGAGTCTTTCATTATTCTGTAGGTTTCAATGAGGTTCCCCCCATGTTGACTAAGGGTTACTTTTGGTTGCAGCAACACAAGCTGACATAACACTTTTATACGGAAAATTGGAAAATCCACGCTATTGAAAGATGTCAATCATAATATATATATATTATGATTGACATCTTTCAATAGCGTGGATTTTCCAATTTTCCGTATAAAAGTGTTATGTCAGCTTTGCCCACTTTGCAGTGTTAAGTGTAGCACTGTATCAGCTTGGCCTTTCCTACTCTGCTGGTTGTCAGACTCTCTCCGATATGATTAGGATTGGATTTATTATTGTCTCGTGTACCAAGGTACAATGGAAAGCTTTGTTTTGCATGCTATCCAAACAGATCAGATATACTGTACATACAATCTATACTATAAACACATCAAGTTATACCCAAAATATAATAGATGGCGAAAAGGGGAATATAGAATGTGCAGAATACAGTTCTCAGCATTATCTTGCACCAGTCCCATAGACAAAGTCCAATGTCTACAATGGGGTAGACTCAGATCAGGTAAGGCCCTGGGTCCTGGGGGGGTTGTAAGATAGTCAGCCCTGTGAGAATATCATTAAAACATCTAGAAGCGGTGCTATGCTTACAGGTAGAAAAAAGATTTAAAAGAGCAGAGCGATTGTGTCGGATGATAGTAGATCTTTTTCTGGGAAGAGCATGAAAAGAGTCAGCGTGTTCCGGCACCATTTTGCAGCATATTTAATATGATCTGAGGTTGGAAACAGAACAAATTCCAACTGGTGTCTGAACCTTCCTTACATTCGCAGTTGTTGGAAAATATCTTAGCATTTACTGCATTTGCAACTTGTGACAGTACAGCCACAATTGCAGGGGGGAATGTCAGTATTCGTCAAAGGAAAAGCAGTGGATCACAACTATACTTGCAGGCATATGTTCCACTGGCTTCCTCGGTGGTGGTAAAATGCCAAATACAATATCTAATACTCTTGTGGATGGTACAATATAAATATAAACTAAAGACTTGCAATTTGCCAATGGCAACTCTCCAATATCTTGCAGTCTCCAGGAATTAAAGATTAATCTTATGGGCAATGATTAAAGGTAATGAGAACTACACCCAAACAGAAACAGAAATTCTTTTGAATAGTACTTCATCCAGAACCTAACTCTACTTTTACTTCTTGGTTCTCATAGAAAGTTACATTTATTCCACCTCATGATACACATTTGTGAATAGATATGATTAGACTTTGAAATGGCGTATAAAGGTGTGTGTTTAATATTTCTGTATACGTGGCTCACTGCTGCAGAAGTTGACCTTCCCAAGATGGCTGCTTTGGAACAACTTAAAGGGTCTGATCAGATCCATAGCGGAAGCATTCAATGCATGAATAGTCCTGTAGATTTCCTTTAAAAACTTTGATTTCCCTCACACCCACTCAAAGAATGTTCTCTTTGAACCTTCCACCATAAGATTCCGGTCTGAACAAGTCTCCAATCATTCAGTTACCCCCATTTCCTGTTCCAGTATCAGAACCCTGATCCTCCTTAACCAGGCCTTAACCAGTTATCCTACCATGGAGCTGAGTTATTACCTCCCCCACATAAACGACGTCTCAACTCCCTTGACTCTACAACATCTGTCCTGCCCAACCCCACTGAATCACCATCTCTTTCAGCAACCCACAAACCACATAACTTCTTACACTGGCTACTTTTAGCAAGTAGAGACGTGCAAAGACAATTCCAATGAACCTTTGACCTCATATGCCAGGAGAGTCTTCCAGAAGTTCCATATACTAAACAGAAATATTTATTAGAAACACAAGGGACTGATGATGCTTGATCATCAAATAGGCTTTTGGAGGGACTCAGTGGGTAAAGTAGCATCAGTGAGTGGAAAGGAAGGTTTTAGAGTCAAAATATGTATTGGATGTTTTTTCTTCAAGTCATTAGATCATAAGGGATAGGAGTAGAATTAGGCCATTCAGCCCATCAAGTCTACTCCGCCATTCAATAATGGCTGATCTATCTCTCCCTCCTAACCCCATTCTCCTGCCTTCTCCCCATAACGTCTGACACCCATACAAATCAAGAAGTAAAGTTTCCAGGACAATTTAAGACATTTTGCAACATGTCTGAAAGACAATCACAAGCCTGAGAAGCTAGTGATGTTCAATAACTCAAGGTATCTTCCAGTTATGGAAAGATAACCCACTTATTTTGGAACATTCTCGTATAATTCTTGAGCAGTGTACGGTGTGTCATAACTTTTTTTAATAAAAAAAGCTAATACTGGAAACACAGCAGAACAGGCCGCATCTTCGGTAAGAGAAACAGTTAACTTTTAAAAGAAAACTTTCCCAGCCTGGAATCTTATTCAGTCGAAATGCTGCTCAAGAATTGGGTTTGACAACAAATATAGTTCTGGTACGTTAAGTGAGATAAACGAAAACACACTTCCAAATAAAGGAAGAATTAGAATAAACTATGATATGTGAAAACAGGGATAATTATCTAAAACAAAATAAAGTGGAAAGCAGACAAGAACATGTTTCTTGGTACACTGTGTAAGCAGCAAAGGGATGTAATACTGAGGCTCTATAAGGCGTTGGTCAGGCCACATTTGGAGTATTGTGAAAAATCTGAAGAAGGATGTGCTGGCCCTGGAGAGGGTCCAGAGGAGGTTTACAAGAATGATTCCAGGAATGAGTGGGTTAACATATGAGCATTTGACGGCACTGGGCCTGTACTCGCTGGAGTTTAGAAGGATAAGAGTGGACCTCATTGAAATGTACTGAATAGTGAAAAGCTTGGAGAGAGTGGATGTGGAGAGGATGTTCCCACTAGTGGTATAGTCTAGTACTAGAGGTCATAGCCTCAGAATTAAAGGACGTTCTTTAGGAAGGAAATGAGAAGGATTTTTTTTAGTCAGAGGGTGGTGAATCTGTGGAGTGCCACAGAAGGCTGTGGAGGCCAAGTCAATGGATATTTTTAAGGCAGTGATAGATTCTTGATTAGTATGGGTATCAGGGGTTATGGGGAGAAGGCAGGAGAATGGGGTTCGGAGGGAGAGATGGATCATTCACGATTGAATGACGAAGTAGGCTTGATGGGCCGAATGGACTAATTAATTCTGCTCCTATTACTTATGACCTTATGACCTCTGTAAAATGTAATGGAGTATGTTTTGATGGATATTAAAGAAGGTATAAACTAGAACAATGGAAAACTGAAGAACAATATTCCATAAAACAACATTAATCCAACCAATACAAATTTCACGATAACCGCATGAAAGGAAGGGAAATTAATTTTTTTAATTGTTATTTTAATATGGACAGAACTAACAAGCAACTGGCTTACTTCAATCACTTTCACAATTCCGGACACAATATAAACACACACCTTTGTGAATGTGGACTTCAAATAATGCCAAGACACAAAACGTGCCGATCTCTGCTTATAATCGGAAGTGTACTTTTTGATGTGAGGATATAAACAATACTGATACTGATGCGAGGAAAGGTAAGTGAAACATCGGTGAGATGAAGTTGTTTGACCGGAAAAATTAGATTGTAACAGTTGTCAAGACAACCCTCAATCTGAAACAGTAATTTTGTAAGCTTTTTGGTCCCAATTTTAAAAATTGTTGTGTCCGTGGTTAATACAAAGACGTTTTCAATGGCTGTGAGTAAATCATGAAATGCTGAAATTCGTCTGTTAGAGGTCAGTTGACATTGCTATCTTACAAAAGTTGTACAATAGTGAAGCTTACTCCAGCTTACAGACATAGGGTCCTACAGGATGGAAACAGACACCTCGGCCCTACGCGCAATGCCAACCAAGATGCCGATCAATGCTAGATCCACTTGTTCGTGTTTGACCTTTATCCCTCTAAACTACCAAAACCTGACAGCAACTTTGTTGACATTACAGGGTATTGATCTGATTCAGGTCATAGAGTCATAGAGTTATAGAGTGATACAGCGAGGAAACAGGCCCTTCGGCCCAACTTGCCCACACCGGCCAACATATCCCAGCTACACTAGTCCCACCTGCCATATCCCTCCAAACCTGTCCTATCCATATACCTGTCTAACTGTTTCTGAAATGTTGGGATAGTCCCTGCCTCAACTACCTCCTCTGGCAGTTTGTTTCATACACCCACCATACTTGGTGTGAGAAAGTTACCCCTCAGATTCCTATGAAATCTTCTCCCCTTCACCTTAGACCTCTGGTCCTCTGGTCCTTGATTCACCTACTCTGGACAAGACACTGTGCATCTACCCAATTTATTCATCTCATGATTTTATACACTTCTATAAGATCACCCCTCATCCTCCTGCGCTCCAAGGAATAGTCAAGTCAAGTCAAGTCAATTTTATTTGTATAGCACATTTAAAAACAACCCACGTTTACCAAAGTGCTGTACATCAATTCAGGTACTAAGAAACGAACATACAATGGCACACAAACATAACAGCACATACATAAACAGTTCACAGCATCCCCTCAGAGGGCCTCAAATGCTAGGGAGTAGAAATAGGTTTTGAGCCTGGACTTAAAGGAGTCAATGGAGGGGGCAGTTCTGATGGGGAGAGGGACGCTGTTCCACAGACTCGGAGCTGCAACCGCAAAAGCGCGGTCACCCCTGAGCTTAAGCCTAGACCGCGGGATAGTGAGTAGCCCCAAATCGGCCGACCTGAGGGACCTGGAGATAGAGTGGTAGGTTAGAAGATTTTTGATATAGGGGGGAAGCAAGCCCGTTTAGGGCTTTGTATGTGAATAGGAGGAGCTTGAAGTTGATTCTGTACTGTACTGGGAGCCAGTGGAGAGAGGCCAGAATCGGGGTGATGTGGTCCCTTTTACAGGTACCCGTCAGGAGTCTTGCTGCGGCGTTTTGGACCAATTGTAGGCGGGACAGGGATGATTGGCTGATCCCAGTGTATAGGGAGTTGCAGTAGTCTAGGCGGGAGGAAATGAATGCGTGAATGATTTTTTCAATGTCGTCAAATTGGAGGAATGGTTTGATTTTAGCTACGGTACGAAGCTGGAAGAAGCTGGCCTTTACCACAGCGTTGACTTGCTTGTCAAACTTTAATGCAGAGTCAAATATCACGCCCAGGTTTTGGACATGGGGTTTGACCAGGGAGGATAGGCTTCCAAGGTTGCATGTTATCGTTTTGATGGAGTCGGGGGGGGGGGGGGGGGCAAATAGGATGACCTCAGACTTGCTCTCGTTTAGTTGAAGGAAGTTCTGTGCCATCCAACATTTTATGTCCTCAAGGCAGTGCATGAGGCTGATTAAATTTAAATTAATAGAGTCCCAGTCTACTCAACCTCTCCCTATAGCTCAGACCCTCTAGTCCTGGCAACATCCTCGTAAATCTTCTATGTACCCTTTCCAGCTTGACACCATCTTTCCCATAGCGTGGGGCACAGAACTGAACACATGTTCAACTGGTGTTATTTGCTACAACCTTGGAGAGGCTCTGTGATGGAAAATGGTAAGAAAATGTGAAGGCACAGGAGATTGCAAATGCTGGAATCTGGAGCAAAGAAAAGGAGAGCTGCTAGAGGAATTCAACAGGTCAGGCAGCATCTGTGGAGGGAAATGGACATTCAACATTTCAGGTTGAGACCTTTCATCTGGACTGCAGAGGATATTTGCTCCTGAAATACATTCAGCATGCTTTCATCTCATTGTATTATTCTCTAAATCACGCAGTGAGATGCTCAAACAATGATGATCACAATGTCTGTGATTGCATTACATCTTCCAAATGCAGACAATGCAAGCCCACGTACCTCATGGCCAATGGTGTACGATACGATACAATATGATATGATACGATAGAACTTCATTTATCCCAGGAGGGAAATTGATCTGCCAATAGTCATAAAACACAAGATACATGAAACATGAAATTAAAGTGACGATTGGAAAGGACTGGGGATGTTCAAAGATTGGGGAGGGGGTGTGGGGATTCAGTCTAACCCACGACAGAGGGAGAGGAGTTGTACAGTTTGATAGCCACTGGGAAAAGGGATCTGTCCTGCATCTTGGTGGAACCAGTCTGTTGTTGAAGGTACTTCTCAGGTTGACTGGTGTTTGGTTTTTAATTTCGTTTTAGAGATACAGCTGGGAATCAGACCCTTCGGCCCATCGAGTCCGCCTCGACCATCCTCCCCCGCACATCAACACGGTCCGACACACACTAGGGACAATTTGCACTTATACCAAGCCAATTAACCTACAAACCTGTAAGTCTTTGGGAGTGTGGGAGGAAATTGTGTAGGAACAGCTGTTGTGTTGGAGTTTGTGTAGGAAATAACCCATTAATTTACTGTTTTTAAAGCTATGTTCAGATCAAATATATTTAATTATTCTTGCTTCATCCCCAAACAATAAAAGGCAGTATGCTAAATGCATTTACTTTGCAAAGAAAATGGGGTTGGGATTCGACAGCCTCGTACATGTGCTTAGCATTCCCATCACGTGGTGATTAATAATGGACGTTGGCACATTTGAATAGACTCCCCAGCGATGAATGCCTGAGCTGGTGTTAGAAAATCATAGAGGAATCCGAAAAGACTGAACAAAAAGTCGAAAGGCTGGAGATGTGCTTTTAAAGATCGATTATTTCCAGCAGGGAACTGTGTAGCAATATTTAGGAATTAATTAACCTCTTTTACCATTAGGACAAATTGGGAGCTGGGCAGAATGGACCTAGCTTATGGGGTCTCGACCCAAAATATCACCCATTCCTTTTCTGCAGAGATGCTGCCTGTCCTGCTGAGTTACTCCAGCTTTTTGTGTCTATCTAGCTTATGGAAAGACTGTTTAGAAGCCTGACTGCTATTAAAGGAAGAAGCTTTTTCCTCAGTCTGGTAGTGTGCCTTTTCAAGTTTCAGTACCTAGAAGGGAGAAGAAGGAAACATTGGGGTGGGACGAGTCTTTGATTATGAGGACGATTAACCTACAAACCTACATGTCTTTGCGATGTAGGAGAAAACCGGAGCACCTGGAGAAAACAGAGAGAACATGCAAACTCTGCGCAAACAGCACCTGAGGTCAGGATCAAACCTGGGTCTCTGGTATTTTGAGGCAGCATCTCGACCAGCTGAGCCAGAAGATACTGAGTATTTCCCTTTTGGTCACATAATTGAGATTTCCTTGACCAGTATCAGATTTTCTGCTTGCTGGTAGAAAATAAGTAATTGCAGTCCTTTAAACATCCTGATTGACGCTATAAATGGAAAGAAAGCAGAACACTGAGATTAATTTTAGATATGATTCGCAAAGAGCCAACTCAGACTTGAATACTAATTAGAGATAATGCTTCAGTTATATAGGGCACAGCCAATACTTCATCTGATGGACAGTGTAGTCTGTCCTTATAGGATCAACCCCAGGTCTCTGGCTCTGTAAGGCAGCAACTCTACCGCTGCACCACTCTGCCGTCCTAAGCTGAAGTATTCTCTCTCAGTGACTCACAGTGGAAATCAAGTTTTTAGATATTTTAAAGGCAAATGTAGATATTAGATAAACAAGTAGGTTAAAGATTACCACAGAGACTGTAGATAAGATTGCAGCCATGATTTTATTGTATGGCAGTGCAGTTTCAACGGATCAAGTAATTTTAACTCATATGTTTGCATGAGAAATAGACTGGCCACTTTCTATTCCATTAAGCGATGTGGACCTTTGGTTATCATATCACCCAGACTCACAAGTTATGGCTGGACAAGAGAGAGCTGGATAGAGCTCTTAAGGATAGCGGAGTCAGGGGGTATGGGGAGAAGGCAGGAACAGGGTACTGATTGAGAATGATCAGCCATGATCACATTGAATGGCGGTGCTGGCTCGAAGGGCCGAATGGCCTCCTCCTGCACCTACTGTCTATTGTCTATTGTCTATTGACAGTGGAGTTGCAACTATCAAAATTCTCCTTTTTTCCCCATTCTCCTCTCTTAAATTCATAATCTGTCAATTGGTACCACAAATTGTATGCCAATTTCAGCAGGCCAAATGTTGGTTGAATATAACAGTGAATTTGTTTTTATTTTGATTGGGTCTTTTTAACTTTTTAAATGCCATGTAGGAGTCAGAAACACATATTTTAGCCTCTGGGTTGCTAAATAGTTGTCATCTCAGAAATTGGCCTTGAAGATGTAATCCCGATTGAAGTAACTGACCCATTAATGTTCTCACAAATGAATAGAGTCTGTGGAGAGAAATTCCATCATTCCTTGAGCAGAAAAAGCAGATGACTATACATCTTTGCACCACTAGCAATCAGTTTATAAACCAACTGG
This sequence comes from Rhinoraja longicauda, assembly GCF_053455715.1. NCBI lineage: Eukaryota > Metazoa > Chordata > Chondrichthyes > Rajiformes > Arhynchobatidae > Rhinoraja > Rhinoraja longicauda. The sequence goes on from NC_135953.1 coordinate 127,374,892, forward strand.
TTCACCAACATTGGTGCCAATTCCTATGCTGGATTTATGATCTACATTAATCCCTATGGATCTCAACCTGTTCTACTCCACTGTTTGTATCCAAATCTGAATTCAACTCCGAACTTCCAAGGGAACATAATCTTTTCAACGGCTTCAGTTGGGAACACGTTTTCTGTTAAATGTCATTGGAACATTGGATGAGTATTTTGATACCTGGTGCAAATAAAGAGGACATTCATTAAAATATTATCTTCTCCAAACTGCACCCACTTAGTGCCTGATATAGGGGAAGTAAATTGCAGATGCTTGGGTGAATATTCATGCTCATTGCATGCGCTAGATTTACAGTATAGTAGGCAGTAGCTCTACCGTGGCAGTGTTGTTAATTTTCATTAAATTTATGGCTTTAAAATATTGTCTTCCTCAAACAGCAACTACTTAGTGCCACATATAGTGGGAGTAAATTTGCAGATGCTGGGGTGAATATTCATGCTCATTGCATGTGATAAATTTACAGCATTGCAGGCAGCAGCTCTAACGCTGCACCACTGTGCTGCCTGCTAGTTGGCTGCCACTGTCAAAAATGTGTTGATAACCCAAACTGTCTTGCTGGTTGACCAGGACATTAATGAGACATTCATGAATTAGCTGAATAACGGGACATTCACTGAAGCAGATTCTTTACACCCATATGAGAGGGGGTTGGGTAGGTTTATAGATTGGAGCATTATCAAAAGGATAGAATGGACTTATTCACACTGCAAACAGAAACAGTTAACTAAAGGGTTCATTAACAGCATTCAGTCCCACACACAGGACAGTTACCAAAAAATATAAACCTTGCCTGTTGCAATTTGTGCTACTTTTATTATTAATTATAAAATATTGAGTTAACATCAGGCTTCATGGGATGCTATACCTTTATAGAAACATAGAAACATAGACAATATGTGCAGGAGGAGGCCATTTGGCCCTTTGAGCCAGCACCGCCATTTATTGTGATCATGGCTGATCATCCACAATCAGTAACCTGTGCCTGCCTTCTCCCCATATCCCTTGACTCCACCAGCCCCCTAGTGCGGCGTAGTTATTGTTACTTTCCTTGTAAAGGTTGTTTTATTGTGACTTTGCAGAATGTAAAAGATGGCATTTTCTCTTATACAGAAGTGCAGAGTAAGAATGAAAGAAAATGAAGCAATGGCCCTTCTAAAGTTCTTTCTTAGTGGAAAATATGATCGTCTCCACATAAAGCCCTTCTCTCTCTCTCTCTCTCTCTCTCTCTCTCTCTCTCTCTCTCTCTCTCTCTCTCTCTCTCTCTCTCTCTCTCTCTCTCTCTCTCTCTCTCTCTCTCTCTCTCTCTCTCTCTCTCTCTCTCTCTCTCTCTCTCTCTCTCTCTCTCTCTCTCTCTCTCTGCAGCTAGATTCAGCTTCAAGAAACCATGCATGCCAGGGTAATCCATAGATGTGACATCTGATACACAGCATTAGTAGTAATTGCAAGGATTTGGAAAGTAAAACACAGCATCTGGTGGGTGAATGTAATTACTTTGGCAGAGTCATTCTTTCTAGTGCTGTGAGATAAATGGAAGATTTGCTCCATGCTCTTGCTCTGCTTGTCTACTTATTTGTGGTATTTGGTGCAGCTTTTAGCATAAAAATGACACACCGCTATCATTGCTTCTAAATATCCAACAGCTTGATCGTTCTCTTGAGTATAATCCATATCAGAGATAACTGCTTTGCTCTGGTATTTATTGGAGCTTTTAGTAAAATGAACACCGTGATCTACTGAAACAGGCCTTGTCCCGGCTCTGTGAAAATACCACTTTCCAATCAGTATAATCCAATTTAGTTATTACAGGTCTGAATCCCTTTGTGACTGCAGATTTACTCAGTTACAACTCCATCTCTCGTTTGACGATAGAGTCCTTAAAGTGAAACAAGACCGTGCTATCCAAGTTTATTCTAATGAATGAGTGTTCTTTTGTAGCAGCTGTTGCTAGGACAAAAAGAGAGGGCCATAATAAATGGGTCATTCTCAGGTTGGCAGACAGTCACCAGCTGAAGGTCACAATGGTGACTACAGGGAACTTCAGCCATTTACAAATTAAGTTAATGACTGAGATAAAGGGATTGGGCATGATGTGTCCAAAGTTACAATGCTAATTGAGAATATAAAATGCGAGGAAGATATAAAACATCTGAAAAATACTAGCAGATGGGCAAAACATAGCAGACAGCGTACAATGGGTAAATGTGAACCTATTTGCTGATAACGACAAATGATCTTAGGCTTAGCAATCAGTTAAAAGAAAATTAATTGCCAGTCTGAAAAAAAGTCTTGAGTGCTAAAGTTGAACCAGATTCTGAGCCTGTTTGTAGGCGGTTTGGAAATGATCACAGTAATGGGTGGTTTCATGGCGACCAACAATCGGAGAAAGGCCAAACCAAACAAGAGTAAAACATTCAATGCTTTGTAACCATGATACAGTATGACTTTGCACCACCATCACAGTTACTGTAATAGCCTTTATAATTTAGAGTCAGAGTCATACAGCTTGGAAACAGGCCCTTCAGCCCAACTCGTCCATGTCGACCAAGATGCCCCATCCATGCTAGTCCCATTTGCCTACATTTGGTCCTTATCTGTCTGAACCTTTCCGATACATGTACCTGCCCAAAGATCTGTTAAATGTATTTTATGTGATCTTATTCATTCCCAGCTAAACAAATACAGCGGCAGAGTTGTGAAGAAAGGCCAAGGAGGATGTAAATCAACCATGGCCTGCCCTTTTGTGAGGGGCAGATGGAGATGCAAACCTCTGCTGCCCCCAACAATCCCCAAGCTCAGTGAGTGGTATATTGAATGGAAGTGTAATATAGGCAAGAGCCTGCCCAAGTGAAACGAGTGAGAAGCCGATTGAAAATGCAAACTAGGGTCCTATTCTGGTTATATGATCCTGGCTCAAAATTCATACATGCTTTTGGACGGCACGATGACGCAGCGGTAGAGTTGCTGCCTTACAGCGCTTGCAGCGCTGGAGACCCGGGTTCCATCCCAACCACGGGGGGCCGTCTGTACAGAATTTGTACGTTCACCCCGTGTCCGCGTGGGTTTTCTCTGAGAACTTCGGTTTCCTCCCACACTCCAAAGACATGTAGGTATGTAGGTTAATTGGCTTTGTGTATGTGTAAATTGTCCCGTGTGTGTGTGTAGGATAGTATTAATGTGCAGTGGTCGCTGGTCGGTGCGGACCCGGTGGGCCGAAGGGCCTGTTTCCACACCGTACCCCTAAACTAAACTAAAAACCTTGAACAGGATTGGCCTTTACATTTCTTTAGGATTTTGAGAGGCCAAAACTGGCAATACTGAATAAGACGATTGAGTGCCAGTCAATAAATAGGCACAATGATATTGTTAATTGTTGTAGGCACTGGCTCCTCTCCTTTACTCCACCCTCACCCTGCACTTCTCCTGACCCACTTGGCTCAGCACCAGAGGTGGCCAGGACTCATCACTGTCAATGGGCATGCAGATCTGACTCCGACCTCACTTCAGCTCAAAATGTCTTGCAGAGCAGTCTGAAGAAGGGTCTCGACCCGAAACGTCATCCATTCCTTCTCTCCTGAGATGCTGCCTGACCTGCTGAGTTACTCTAGCATTTTGTGAATAAATACCTTCGATTTTGTACCAGCATCAGCAGTTATTTTCTTACCCTAACTTTGTTGCTTTGGAGTTCTTTTATTTGGAAATTAAATGATGCAGTTCAATTCAGTGTGAAAATTAACTGATGTGAATGGATGGCATACGTCAGATTCATTAGCACAAAGGTAAATTTTTCTTCAGTTAATTGTTGGCTGATGAAGTTTCCACCTAAAATTTTAATGACACAACAACTCGCTCCCAGCAAACAAAAAGCCACACAGAGTGCTATGTACATAGTGTCTCCAACAGACCATGGCCATTGACTTCAGAATTTAGACTTGAGAGATACAGCACAGAAACGGGTCCTTTGGCCCACTGAGTCCGTGCCGACCAGCAATCACCCCTTACACTAACACTATTCTACACAGTAGGGACAATTTACAATTTTACTGAGGCCAATTAATCTACAAACCTGTACGTCTTTGGAGTGTGGGAAGAAACCGGAGCACCTGGAGAAAACCCATGTGGTCACAAGGAGAACATACAAACTCTGCACAGATAGCACCCATAGTTAGAATCGAACCCGGGTCCCTGGCACTGTAAGGCGGCAGCTCTATCGCAGTGCCACCATATTGGTTCCCACACATTGTGAAACCAGACGTCCAATCATGCCTCATCTTAAGAATTTAGTTTTCGGCTTACTACTTCAAATGTCCTAAATTTTGCATGTGGTTTTCTCAAGTAAGCCACGGGTAAACCAATGATGTCCAAAGGACCACTGGTGACTGCCCCAAGAATTATTCAGTGAAACTGGGATATTGCTTTACAGCTGTGCAATATATTGGCGAGGTACATTTGGAGTATTGTCTTCAGGTTTGGTCACCCTGCAACAGGAATGATCATATTAAACTGGGAAGAGGGTAGAGGAGATTTAATAGGAACCTGAGGGACAACTTTTTCACACAGAGGGTGGTGGGTATATTCAATGATCTGCCAGAGGAGGTAGTAGAGGAAGGTACGATACCACATTTAAAGGGCAGGTACATGGAGAGGAAAGGTTTAGAGGCATACCAGACCAAATAGCCCAAACCTCTCCTGCATTGGTGCAGCACCCTCTCCTCCCCCCCCCTCCCCCCTCCCCCCCTCTCTCCCCCTCTCTCCCTCCGCCCCTCCCCCTCCCCCTCCCCTCCCCTCTCCCCCCTCCCCCTCCCCCCACTCCTCTCCTCCCACTCCATCCCCCTCAACCCCCCTTATCTTCTCTCCTCCCCCCTCCCACCCTCTCTCCCCCCTCCCTAGGACATAGATTTAAACTTTAAAATGTGAATAACTTTAAAAATATAACACCGATTTTAATGAAACTTCTTCCGTTAGCACCAAAGGGGCGACGTTGAGTAAGGTGGGCCTAAAATTGTGTACCGTTTTGGCTGGAGTTCAGGAAAAAACAAACATTCAAACGAGAGTTTTAGTATATAGATGAGCCAAATGCCGGCAGGTGGGACTCATGTAGATTTACCATCCTCTGACCAAAGAAATTCCTCCTCATCTTTCTAAAAGTACGTCCTTTTATTCTGAGACTTTGGACCCTGGTCCTAGACTTTCCCACTGGTGGAAACATCCTCTCTGCTTCAGAGTCTCAAGGGTGACTTACGCAAGCAGGTGCTTTATCAAATTTCCAGCATGAACCAAAACAACCTGCAAAAGGTCATTATTATGTTTCACGCTCGAAAAAACCCACTTGATTTCCAATAGCACAATGCTTGGAAAATAGCTTTTGTCATTGTGTCTCTGGATAAAAAGTTCTAACATTTGTTAATAGCTCCACCCTGTGGCCATGTGGTAATTGTACATTTTATTTATCAAACACCAGGCACGTTTCCTTCCCAAACTAAAGGACCTGTCCTTCTTAGGCGATTTTTTAGGTGACTGCCGGCGACTGTCTTAGTTGTAGCAGGTCGGGCGAAAATCCGGCGACTGGACCCCCCCACGACAATGTCCACGATAAGCTACAACAACCTACCACCTATTCGACGTCAAGCTACGGCAAGCTACCGACAACTGCCGACCAAATCGTCGTGAGTAGGACGTCCACCTACGATCACACCTATGACCACACAGGCGACAACCGAAGTCAACCTACGTCCACCCGCGACAAGCTACAACAAGCTACAACCCTGTCGGCATCAACTGGAGACAATTCACGTCATTTTGGCCTCCGGTTTTGACGCTGGTACCTGTTGCCGGTTGATGTAGGTTGACTTAGGAAATCGCCAATGACATTCTTTGAAGTCAGCACCGGCGACACCCTACATCATCTGGCGACAACCTGGCGATAACCTACGACAGCACCTACGTCAGGAGACGTCAAGCTGCACTCAATGTCATCAAACCCATTGTCGGCCAAAAATCTTTCAACATTCTGAAAATCCAGCGGCGACCAGAAAGACGCTACAACTCTTTGGAGACTACTCACGACCATACAGGCGACACCCCGGCGACCATGTGGTGACAGCCTAGTCGCCTGTAGTCGCCTAAAGAATTACCTAAGTGGGACAGGCCCTCAAGATAGACACAAAAAGCTGGAGTAACTCAACGGGTCAGACAGCATCGCTGGAGAACATGGATGGTCTGGAGAACATAGAGAACATGGATAAACATGGAATTTAGAAGGATGAGAGGGGATCGTATAGAAATATTAAATTCTTAAGCGATTGGACAGGCTACATGCGGGTAAAATGGTCCTGATGTTGGGGGAGTCCAGAACCAGGGGTCACAGTTTAAGAATAAGGGGTAGGCCATTTAGGACCGGGATGAGAAAAAACAATTCACCCAAAGAGTTATGAATCTGTGGAATTCTTTGCCACAGAGGACAGTGGAGGTCAATTCACTGGATGTTTTCAAGAGAGAGTTAGATATAGCTCTTTGGGCTTACAGAATCAAGGGATATGGGGAGAAAGCAGGAACGGGGTACTGATTTTGGATCAACCATGATCATATTGAAATGCAGTGCTGACTCTAAAGGCCAAATGGCCTATAAATGTGAGGTTATCCACTTTGGCGGCAAGAACAGGAAAGCAGAATATTACCTGAATGGTGGCCAATTAGGAAAAGGGGAGATGCAACGTGACCTGGGTGTCATGGTGCACCAGTCATTGAAAACAAGCATGCAGGTGCAGCAGGCAGTGAAGAAAGCGAATGGTATGTTAACATTCATAGCAAGAAGATTTGAGTATAGGAGCAGGGAGGTTCTGCTGCAGTTGTACAGGGCCTTGGTGAGACCGCACCTGGAGTATTGTGTACAGTTTTGGTCTCCTAATCTGAGGAAAGACATTCTAGCCTTAGAGGGAGTACAGAGAAGGTTCACCAGATTGATCCCTGGGATGGCAAGACTTTCATATGAAGAAAGACTGGATAGACTAGGCTTATACTCGCTGGAATTTAGAAGACTGAGGGGGGATCTTATTGAAACATATAAAATTCTTAATCGGTTGGAGAGTCTAGATGCGGGAAGATTGTTCCCGATGTTGGGGAAGTCCAGAACCAGGGGTCACAGCTTAAGGATAAGGGGAAGTCTTTTAGGACCGAGATGAGGAAACATTTCTTCACACAGAGAGTGGTGAGTCTGTGGAATTCTCTGCCACAGAAGGTAGTTGAGGCCAGTTCATTGGCTATATTTAAGAGGGAGTTAGATGTGGCCCTTATGGCTAAAGGGATCAGGGGGTATGGAGAGAAGGCAGGTACAGGTTACTGAGCTGGATGATCAGCCATGATCATATTGAATGGCGGTGCAGGCTCGAAGGGCCGAATGGCCTACTCCTGCACCTATTTTCTATGTTTCTATGTTTCTATGTTACTCCTTCACCTATCTTCTATGTTTCTATGTTTTTATGTTTCTACGAAAAATCTTCTTCATTCTGAAGGGTCGCGACCCAAAATGTCACCTGCCCGTGCTTTCCAGAGAGGCTGCCTGACCCGCTGAGTTACTCCAGCAATTTGTGTCCTTTTTTTATGGTATCTCTTATCTTTACTTTAGACTTTAGACTTTAAAGACACGGTGTGGAAACAATTCCTTTGGCACACTGAGTCCACACTGACCAGCGATCACCTCGTCCACTAGCACCATCCTACACACTAGGGACAATTTACAGTTTTATAGAAGCCAATTAACCTCTGGAGAAAAGGAATAGGTGATGTTTTGGGTCGAGGTGAAGTCTGAAGAAGGGTCTCGATCCAAAATATCACCTATTCCTTTTCTCCAGAGATGCTGAGTTACTCCAGCTTTTTGTGTCTATCTTTAGTTAGTGTAGTAGCCTGGTATCAAGACAACAACATCTCCCTCAATATCATCAAAATAAAGGAACTGCCCATAGTCTTTAAGAAGCCAGGTGGAGCACAAGACATAGTCAGCATCAATGGTACTGCAGTAGAGATGGTCGAGAGCTTCAAGTTCCTTGGTGTAAATATCAGTAACGGTTGGACCTGGTCCAGCCACATTGATGTTATGGCCAAGAAAACATACAAACGCCTCTACCTCCTCAGAAGATTAAGGAAATTCAGCAAAATTAAGGAAATGGCTGAGCACTTCAACTTCCCCTCCCACTCCCACTCCCAGTCCTACCTTTCTGTCATGGGCCTCCTCCAGTGGCATAGTGAGGCCCACCGGAAATTGGAGGAACAGCACCTCATATTTCGCCTGGGCAGCTTGCAGCCCAGCGGTATGAACATTGACTTCTCCAACTTTAGATAGTTCCTCTGTCCCTCTCTTCCCCTCCCCCTTCCCAGTTCTCCCTCTATCTTCCTGTCTCCACCTATATCCTTCCTTTGTCCCGCCCCCCTGACATCAGTCTGAAGAAGGGTCTCGACCCGAAACGTCACCCATTCCTTCTCTCCTGAGATGCTGCCTGACCTGCTGAGTTACTCTAGCATTTTGTGAAAGGAAATTCAGCACGTCTCCAATGACTTTTACCAATTTCTGCAGATTGCATCATGGAAAACGTATTATTAGGAAGTATCGCAGGTTGGTACGGCAACTGCTCATCCCAAGGCCACAAGAAATTGCAGAGAGTTGCGGACGCATCCCAGCCCATCACACAAAACTACATTCCCCTATCGACACCATCTACACTGCATGCTGCTTCAGGAAAACAGTCACCATAATCAAGGACCACTCACACCCCAGTCATTCTCTCTTCTCCCCTCTCCCATTGGGCAGAAGGTACAAAGACTTGAAGGCATGTACCATCAGATTCTATTCACTGTTACCAGACCCTTGAATGGACCTCTCACATGTTGGAAATGTATTCTGAATCTTCCAATTACTTTTTTGCTGCCCTTCCACTTTTATATTAATCAGCATTTTCTGTATAGTACTCTATAATACTATACTATACGAAAAGGACAACACAAGCTAGATGTAGGAAATATGTTCCCAATGTTGGGGGAGTCCAGAACCAGGGGACAGACACAGTCTAAGAATAAAGGGGAAGCCATTTAAAACTGAGGTGAGAAGAAACTTTTTCACCCATTGAGAGTTGTGAATTTGTGGAATTCTCTGCAACAGAAGGCGGTGGAGGCCAATTCACTGGATGAATTTAAAAAAGAGTTAGATAGAGCTCTAGGGGCTAGCGGAATCAAGGGATATGGGGAGAAGGCAGGCACACGTTACTGATTGTAGATGATCAGCCATGATCACAATGAATGACAGTGCTGGCTCGAAGGGCCAAATGGCCTCCTCCTGCACCTATTTTCTATGTTTCTATGTTTCTATGTTTATACTCTGCTCTCTGGTTTTGCTCTGTTGCACTCACGTGTGGTATGATTCGCCTGGATGGCACACAAAACAAAGTTTTTCATTGTATCTCAGTGACGATGTGACAATAATAAACCAATAACCCCAGCACTTTGTGTCTTTTTTTACAGTATCTCTTTAGACTTTAAAGATACAGCGTGGAAGCAGGTCCTTTGGCACATCTAGTCCTCACCGACCAGCGATCACCACATACACTAGCACTATCCTATACACTAGGCAATTTACAATTTTATAGAAGCCAATTAGCCTACAAACCTTGGAGTGTGGGAGAAAACAGGGGCACCCGGAGAAAACCTACACGGTCACAGAGATAACGTACCAACTCCGTGCAGACAGCACCTATGGTAAGGAACGGAATCAGGTCTCTGGCGCTGTAAGGCAGCAATGCCCCTGCTGCACCACAATGCCGCCCTGTTTGGTAGCATACAAGACAAAGCTTTTCACTGTACCTTGGTACATGTGACAATATTAAACCTAAACCATTTTGTAGTTTCAGCCCAGGCTAAATTGGGATAATGTGAGCCAAAATTGCAGTCCTTTTGAAATTTGAATATTTTTGAGCTTTGATGCAGAAAGAAATATCGAACATGTTTACCGTTTAGTGTCATTAGAAGATGAGAGTCACTTCACTGTTCAGAGCACTTTTGTAATTAGATTTTGTAATCTGCAAAAGAAACATCCGAAAATTGGCATGCGGTTTAAAACAGAAAAGACGTGTGTTATGAACATTGAAAGATCCTTTAAAAACCTAATTAAATAAATAGTCAAAACAAAGTCTATTTTAAGTAAGAGGCAAGGTCAGTTGACTGTTACTAGTACGTAATTATAATGGGAAAGATTTAGCAGAACATTTACACAAGTATAACGCACTTAGTTCATGCAACCAGTAACATCAACATTTCAAGGTTTGTCTTCAGGCGACCATCTGTTTGTTGGAGATTGAGACATGGACTTGAAAATTAAGATGGTCCATTTATATTTTGGTGCAAAAAAAACCAAAACTTGTTTATTGTTTTGGTATGTGTATATTAGAAGATGAGATTATATTAACTTCAATATGAATCAATCAACGACATTAATAGTCAGTCGGCAATTGTAGTTCTTCCAGTACACCTTGGAGTCACAGAGCCATACAGCACGGAAACAGGCCCTTCGCCCCAATTCACCCATACCGACCAAGATGCCTTATCTAAGCTAGTCTCATTTGCATGTGTTTGAACCAGGTCTCTCTAAACCTTTCCTATCCTCGTACCTGTTCAAATATTTACTCAATTGTGTTGTGGTAACTGCATCAAGTACTTCCTTTGGCAGCTCGTTCCATATGTGTGAAAAAAGTTGCCCACCAGGTTTCTATTAAGTCACACTCCTTTCGCCTGAAACCTCTATCCTCTGGTTCCTGGCTCCACTACCCTGGGTAGTCACCCTGTCTATTCCCTTCATGAGTTTACAAGATCACCCCTCAGCCTCCTGTGGTCCTAGGGATAAAGTCCCAGCCTGCCCAACCTTTCCCATTAGCTCAAGCCTTCAACTCCTGACAACATAATTCTCTGCTGCCCTTGCAGTTTAAGAACATCCTTCCTATATATCATATCATATCATATATATACAGCCGGAAACAGGCCTTTTCGGCCCACCAAGTCCGTGCCGCCCAACGATCCCCGTACATTAACACTATCCTACACCCACTAGGGACAATTTTTACATTTACCCAGCCAATTAACCTACATACCTGTACGTCTTTGGAGTGTGGGAGGAAACCGAAGATCTCGGAGAAAACCCACGCAGGTCACGGGGAGAACGTACAAACTCCTTACAGTGCAGCACCCGTAGTCAGGATCGAACCTGAGTCTCCGGCGCTGCATTCGCTGTAAAGCAGCAACTCTACCGCTGCGCTACCGTGCCGCAAATCGTGCCCCAAAGCTAAACACAATATTCCAATTGCGGCCTCAACAGCATCTTGTACAATTGGAACACAATGTCCCAATATACTCAATACACTGACTGACGAATGCCAATGTGCCGGAAGCTTTCTTCACCGCCCTATCTACCTGTGACACCAAATTCAGGGAACAGAGAAAGGGAAGTTCACACAAAAAAAGTTGAGAAATTTAACTAGCGTCCTCACATGCTAGGATTCAGACTTGCTCTAGAGCTTCAATCCCTGCTCACAGGCCCAGCAACCTGAGAGGCCTAGGGATAGTGCCTGAGCCAACACCAGCAAACACTATCATGAGTGGCATTGACAATAGCAAAGCTGAAGGGCCTTTTACCTAACCTCCCAAAGAAAAGATAGAGAAACTTTAAAAACTATTTAAATGTGGAGCCTCTCGGCAAAAGTACATGATAGGTTGGAGATTTTCAACGAGAGACTGAAGCATACAGGGACATACCAAACAAGGATTGTGCATTGCACATTGCAGATTGCCAGCCAGGTTGTTGCCTTAGAAATGCGAATGCCTGTAACAGATGTACTTCACAGGAAAGCTTCTGATCGAATAAGTTTATTGGCCAGGTATATGCATATACAAGGAATGTGCCTTGGTGCTCCGCTCACAAATGACAACACAAACATACAGTTAACAATTAAGAATAAAGCATAAACACATCAAAACAATAAGGATACAACATTACAGTCTATTGATCATTGGCAAAGTTCCTCTCAGCTCCAGTCCCAACAAGTTCTGAAAAGTCAAACCATTTCCTTTGGGTGATGGTCATAGAGTCATTCAGCATGGAAGCAGGCCCTTCGGCCCAACTTGCCCATGCCAACCAAGATGCGCCATCTACACTAGTCCCACCTGCCGGCGTTTAGCTCATATCCCTCTAAACCTTTCCTATCCATGTACCAACTTGAAAAATCGTCCAACTTGGCCACTGAAGAGGCCCTAGGCAGGGCCTGGAGTGACCTCAGGGGCAAGGGGAGGGAAATAAATAGGAAAGTGCACAAATGATGGGAAGAAGTGGCCATAGCTGCTATGAATCGGTCCTGCTGAGCCGGATGGTCACATCGCACAGTGAACCGGCACAGGTCTTCTTGCACTTTATTCTGTTTTAAAACTGTTACAATTTGTTTCATTGGGTTGTTTAAATTAATACTGACTAGCTAATTAAATTATTGCATCGTATGGGAGGCGCATTCCCAATCTCGTTGTACCCCTGTACAATGACAATAAAGTATATTGTATTGTATTGTATTGTATTGTATTCACAACACAAGGCCAGGGGTGGCAATCTTTCTCCTCTCAGTTCCCCAGTTAGCAAAAACAGTAGGAGTCAGAGTCATTCAGAATGGAAACAGGCCTTTCAGCCCAACTTGCCCATGCCCACCAATATGCCCCATCTACAGTAGTCCCACCTGTGAGCATTTGGCCCATATCCCTCTAAACCTTTCCTATCCATGTACTTGTCCAAATATCTATTACATTTTGTTATAATACCTGCCTTTACCACCTTCTCTGGCAGCTCGTTCCGTAAACCTACCACCCTCTGTGTGAAAATGTTGCCCCTTTTGGTTCCTATTCAATTTTTCCCATTTCACCTTAAACCTATGTCCTCTGGTTCTTGATTCCCCTACTCTGGCTAAAAGAGTAGAGGAATCTATTCCCCTCATGACCTTATACACTTTTATAAGATCATTCGTCATTCTCCTACACTCCAAGGAAAAATGTCCTTGACTGCTCAACCTCTCCCTATTGCTCAAGCCCTCAAGTCTTGACAACATCCTAATAAATATTTTCCACACTCTTTCCAGCTTAATATGATTCTGCGTCAGACGATTATATTGGATATGCCAAATTAGCATTTTAATAAATCTTTAAAAGTTTAACATAAACTAAATTATCCAAAGCAGTCAACCCCTAAGAGGACATAGTGTAAAGGAAAGCAGACTACTTTGTAGACAGGGTAGACACAAAAAGCAGGAGTAACTCAGCGGGACAGGCAGCATCTCTGGAGAGAAAGAATGGGTGATGTTTCGTGTCGAGTCCCTTCTTCAGACTGGTGTCAGGGGAGTGGGCGGTACAGAGATAAAATGTAGTTAGAGACAGTAAAACTGGTGGGAGAACCGGGAAGGGGAGGGGATGGAGAGAGAGGGAAAGTAAGGGCAACTTAAAGTTAGAGATCAACTGCATCTGCAATTCTTTCCTACGTACTTTATAGACTACTTAGGAGACTACTTTATCATCGTTACTTTTTTACATATCTTTAATTTATTTGTTCTATATCTCTCAATATCACCATCTATATCTCTTGTTTCCCTTTCCCCTGACTCTCAGCCTGAAGAAGGGTCTTGACCCGAAAAGTCACCTATTCCTTTCTCCAGAGATGCTGCCTAACCCGCTGAGTTATTCCATCCTTTTTGTGTCTATCCTCGGTTTAAACCAGCATCTGCAGTTCCTTCCTAGACGCACTTTGTACCCATTGCAGCTTCTAGATTCACCTTTACTGTGGCCGGAAGAAGCCAGCTAAGTCCGGTACTTCCACATACTGAGGTCGAGATGCAGAATTGTCCCTGCTGCAGTGATCATTGGGAGCATGATGCACATTTCATCGTCTTTTCAGAAAGCTTTCATGTGACTCATGAATGATGTAGATTTTCAACGTCACCAGGGTATAAAGCCAGGCATTACAACCCAGTTGCCACAAAGCTGGATGGGGTGTGGAGAGGAGGCTGGGGTGGGGGGAGACCATTGAGAAGGGTTTGGAGAAGCTCTGGGTTGATCTGGATTGGTTGAGGTAGTGGCAGACACATGACAGTCTGGAATAAATGTGAGGTTATCCACTTTGGTGGAAATGGCAGGAAGGCAGATTAATATCTGAACGGTAGGAGATGGGAAAAGGGGGAGGTGCAGTGAGACCAAGATATCCTTATGCACTAGTTGTGAAAGGTAAGCATTCAGATGCAACAGGAAATTTAAAAGGACAAATGGCATGCTGAACTTCATGGTGAGGGAATCTGAGTATTGAGGCGGGATGTCTTCCTGCAATTGTACAGGGTCTTGGGAAGGACACGTTTTCAACTTTGTGTGTAGCTTTGGTCTCCTTATGTGAGGAAGAATGTTTTTGCTAAGAATTCAAAGTTTCACCAGAGTTCCAAGCTCACTGACAAATGAAGAGAAATTCGGATAAATCATAATCATAATCATAATCGTAATCGTAATTTATTAGCCAAGTATGTTTTGCAACACACGAGGAATTTGGTTTGCCAAGCAGTCATAACAAAAAAGCAAGACACACAACTGCATAAAAATGGACATAAACATCCACCACAGCGGCTCCTCACGCTCCCCACTGCGATGGAAGGCAATAAAGTCTTATCTTCTTTCATCCTTTCCTCCCGCAGTCGGGGGAGTCGAACCATCCGCAGCCGGCGATCGAGCTCCCACGTTGGGGAGCTAAACTAGACTGGAACTTAGAAAAATGCGAGAGGAATCCCACAGACACCTACAAACTTACAGCAGGACAAGAATAATAAGATACAATGAGGATGTTCCCTGTAATGGCAGAGGCTAGGACTAAGTGTCACAGTCTAAGGGTACAGGGTCAAGTATTTAATTAGACAATAGACAATAGATGCAGGAGAAGGCCATTCGGCCCTTCGAGCCAGCACCACCATTCAATGTGATCATGGCTGATCATTCTCAATCAGTACCCCTGTTCCTGCCTTCTCCCCATACCCCCTGACTCCGCTATCCTTAAGAGCTCTATCTAGTTCTCTCTTGAATGCATTCAGAGACTTGGCCTCTAACATGTCCAACCCCTTAATAATCATATGTTTCGATAAGATCCCCTCTCATCCTTCTAAATTCCAGTGTATACAAGCCGAGCCGCTCCAATCTTTCAACATACGACAGTCCCGCCATTCCGGGAATTAACCTAGTAAACCTATGCTGCACGCCCTCAAATAGCTTTATCTGAGATAAAGGGAATTTATATCTCATACAGAGGGTGAACCTGGGGAATTATTTTCCACAGACAGCAGCTGAAACAAAATCATGAAATATATTCAAGAATGAATTAGATATTGTTCATAAGACTAGAGAAATCAAAATATATAAATAGCAAGCTGGAAGAGGACTGAATATGAATGACGGGCCGTGATCATGCAGAATATTATATTGTATGCTCAAGGGGCTGAATGGCCCCTTCCTACTCCTATTTTCTGTATTCCCATTAAAGAAACTACCCCAGATCTGTTTTCAATGGTTTTCAAATAGATATATTCAGGAGATTTCTACCACAGGCAGTTAATTTGCATCGTGTCGGAAGGAATTGCAGATGCTGGTTTACACTGAAGATAGACACAAAATGCTGGAGTAACTCAACGGAACAGGCAGCATCTCTAGTTAGAAGGAATGGGTGACGTTTCGGGTCGAGATCCTTCTTCAGACTGAGAGTCACGGGAGAGGGAGACCAGAGATATGGAAGGGTAAGGTGTGAAAATGACAAATCAAAGCAGATGTTGCTGAAGGAAATGTAAAATAGTTCATTGTTAGCTGAGGGGAAGGCATACAATCAGTAAAAGTGATCAGGAGGACAATGAAACTAGTCGGAGAATTAAGGTGGGGGAGGGACGGAGAGAGAGAGGGAAAGCAAGGGTTACTTGAAGTTCGAGAAATCAGTATTCATACGGCTGGGCTGTAAGCTGTCAATTTGTAATGCCCATTTTAGACACCAGGGGTCACTTGAAAATCTCCCGCACACTCACAGTTCTCATGGACAAACTGGAGGCAATGAGAACACACAGCCAGCCATGGATTTTGTGCTAATTCTCTATTCCATCTGAATATGGAGTAGGAGCGTAAGCTGAGAAATTTACTGGAACATGAGTGCCACAAAATGTCCAATATGATTAATATTACTGAAAGTTCTCACTGATAAGGTCAATAGAAACCAAAGTCCTGCCTCAGCTAACTACTGCCTCAGTCTGAAGAAGGGTCTCGACCCGAAATGTCACCCGTTCCTTCTCTCCAGAGATGCTGCCTGTCCTGCTATGCAGCCTAATACTAAGTACAAATGTTGAAATAAAAAATGCAGCATTCATAAGAAACAAAGGAATTGGAAGTCAGTTGATCAAATATATTCTGACATTTTGTCGGCATTGCAGCTCTATCCTATAAATCCAAATCCCCGCTCATCCTTGAAATGCTGAATTCACCAGGTAGAATATTACCTCCATGGTAAATAAATGATTCTGCACCTATGACCAACTGGTGAATTGCGTTTCACTTTCTTCTCACAGATATTTATGAGAAGTAGGCTGTTCAATTTTAATTGGCATGATTGTGGGTTTTCTCACTTCCCTGACATAAAGGTAGAAACAAACTGCACCAAGGGAAGCAACAAGGTTTTTTTTTAAATGACCTATGCTACCTGTTGCTGGACTTTATTTGGGTGGTCGTTCAGACCGAGCTGACGTCTCATCAGATAATCGAGCTCTTGCAGGCCTAGATTATTCAAGAATTCAAAAGACAATGAAACAATTTTGATGTAATCTCATACCATCAAGTTAGTAAAACAAACACAAACCCATGCTGAACTGTTACTAATTAACCCATTCTCTTCCAAATGTGAGTAAATGCGTCCCAAAAGATCCTCTCCAATAGCTTCTGATGTGAGGCTTGTAGGACTAAAATTCCCGAGATTCTCTCGACATCCCTTCTCAAGCAAAGGAACAACATTAGCCTCTCTCAAGATGCTACTCAAGTATGGTTTCCTTCTCTCCAGAGATGCTGCCTGTGCCGCTGAGTTACTCCAGCATTTTGTGTCTACCTTAGCCTCTCTTAAGTTCTCCAGAACCTCACCTGTGGCTGGAGAAGATGCAAAGATCTACATCAATGCTCCTGCAATCTCCTCTCTTGCCTCTCAGAATAATCAGCCCATGGGATTTATTCAATTTAATGCTCTTCAAGATCCTCCACACCTCCTTAATCTCAAACTGCCCTTGCATATTATATTCTCCACGCTGATCTCATTGTCCTCCATTGCCTCCTTGGTAAAAACAGATGCAAATTACTTGCATAATACCTCACCAACATCTCCTGACTCCAAGCACAAATTCCCTCCTTTATGCTTGAGCGGCCTGCCTTCTTCCTGGTTACTCTCTTCTTTCTCTTTTTGACTAAATTTACAATCTCATTGGTAAATCCAAGGTCCCTTTCCTTTGCCATTCTTTTCCCTCCTCCTTACTGGAACATGCTGGTCCTGAACTTTGAACAATTGGCCTTTGAATGACTCCAACATGTCAGATGTGGACTTGCCCAATAGCAACTACCAATGTACCTTCCCAAGCTCGTGTCTCATAACATTGTGATTAGCCTTACTTACAGGGTGGCACAGTGGCGCAGGGGTAGAGTTACTGCCTTACAACCCTTGCAGTGCCGGAGACCTGGGTGCGATCCTGACCACAGGAGCTGTGTGTACGGAGTTTGTACGATCCCCCCATGACCACGTGGGTTTTCTCCGAGATCTTCGGTTTCCTCCCACACTCCAAAGACGTACGGGTATGTAGGTTAATTGGCTGGGTAAATGTAAAAATTGTCCCTAGTGGGTGTAGGATAGTGTTAATGTACGGGGATCGCTGGGCGGCACGGACTTGGTGGGCCGAAAAGGCCTGTTTCCGGCTGTATATATATGATATAATGATATGATATGATATTATTTCAAATGCAGAGAAATTTCATCTAGATCAATTGAGGTAAGGACAATGCAAGGCAGTGGACTGGAATCCATGGTGATGGAGATAGGAATGAAATGTGACCCTGGAAACAAGGGACATGGGAGCAAAGCAGGAAACTATCCTCTGGACTGATGAAGGACAGGTTAAAACAGGGAATGTCCCTGAGATCATGGGAGATGGGAATAATGCAAGGAAGTCTCATCAGATCCCATCTCCCACACCGTCTATTCCTTCTTTATTCCATCTCCCTGGTGAGTTGTGGATAAAGCAGAGATGGGTCCCCAGGATCAAGGAAATTTGGATCGAAGTTGGGAAGATAAGTGGATACGATATGATATGATACGAGAGAACTTTATTTATTACAGGAGGGAAAATGATCTGCCAACAGTCATAAAACACAAAATACATGAAACATGAAACATAAAATTAAAGTGAGGAGTTTAATTGGCTTTGTATAAGTGTAAAATGTCCCTAGTATGTAGGATAGTGTTGATGTGCGGGGATTGCTGGTCGGAGTGGATTCTGTGGGCCGAAGGGCCTGTTTCCTCACTGTATCTCTAAATTAAACTAAACTAAACTTAACAATTTAGCACAATGTTCAGACTTATCCCTATTCAAAACAATTTAAAAACTTACAGAGTTGTGATCACTATCCCCAAAATGTTCTTCCACTGAAACACCAGTCACCTGGCCAAATTTGTTTCCTAACACAAGGCCCCATATGTTTCTTTCTCAGGTTGCACTATCTACATACTGTTTCAAGAAATCCTCTTGGATATGCCTAACACATTTGGACCCACATAAGCCTTCGGCACTGTGCAAGACCCAGTCAATATTGGGGAAGTTAAAGTCACCCATTAAGACAACCCTGTTGTTTTGGCATCTTTTGGTAATGTGTCTATTTATCTGTTCCTCTACCCCCCATTGGCTATTGATGGGGGAGGGGGTATAGTACAATCCTTTTAGAGTGCTTGCACTGTTTTTATTTTTGAGCTCTACCCATATCACCTTTGTAAACAAACCCTCTGTTATGTGTTCTCTGAATGGCACCGTGATGCTCACCTTGATTAATGGAATAACTCCTCCACCTCGCTATGAAACCTGCAACCTGCCCCCTTGATCCTGCCCCCACTGCCCTTCTGAAGGATGTCATTGCAATAGCTGGTCCCAGCATCCTCTCTATTATCAACAGTTCTCTGGCCACTGGCACTGTTCCAACCAGTTTCAAGCACGCGGTGGTCCAGCCCCTACTGAAAAAACCTAACCTAGACCCCACCTTGCCTAGCAACTACAGACCCATTTCCAAACTGCCATTCCTGTCAAAAGTCCTTGAAAAGGCAATCCTTAACCAATTAGTGCCCTACCTGCACCAAAACACCATCCTGGAAAGTTTCCAGTCAGGTTTCAGAGCCCACCACAGCACAGAGTCTGCCTTGTTGAAGGTACACAACGACCTGCTTCTCGCCATCGACACCGGCGACTGTGCAATCCTGCTCCTTCTCGACCTCAGCGCAGCATTCGATACAGTGGACCACACCATCCTTATTGACCGTCTCCGGTACGCGGTTGGCATTGATGGCACTGCCCTGAGCTGGTTCGCTTCGTACCTCAAAGATAGGAGTTTCGCCATCAACATAGGCAGTTATTCCTCTGCTCCAGCTAGCCTCTCCTGCGGAGTTCCACAAGGCTCAATCCTAGGCCCCATTCTCTTTTCTCTATACATGCTCCCCCTTGGCCAAATCATTCAAAGGCACGGCATTTCTTTCCACTGCTATGCCGATGACACTCAGCTTTACCTCCCCCTGAAACCCAACAACCAGTCAAATTTAAACAGCCTCTCACACTGCCTTGAGGACATAAAATGTTGCATGGCACAGAACTTCCTCCAATTAAATGAGAGCAAGTCTGAGGTCATCCTATTCGGCCCCCCCGACTCCATCAAATTGATAACAGGCAGTCTTGGAAGCCTATCCTGCCTAGTCAAACCGCATGTCAAAAACCTCGGCATGATATTTGACTCTGCATTAAAATTTGATAAGCAAGTCAACGCTGTGGTAAAAGCCAGCTTCTTCCAACTTCGAACCATAGCTAAAATCAAACCTTTCCTCAAATTCGACGACACAGAAAAAATCATTCACGCTTTCATTTCCTCCCGCCTAGACTACTGCAACTCCCTATACACTGGGATCAGCCAATCTTCCCTGTCCCGCCTGCAACTGGTCCAAAACGCCGCAGCGAGACTCCTGACGGGTACCCGTAAAAGGGACCACATCACCCCGATTCTGGCCTCTCTCCACTGGCTCCCTGTACGGTACAGAATCAACTTCAAGCTCCTCCTATTCACGTATAAAGCCATAAATGGACACTCCCCCCCCTACATCAAAAATCTTCTAACCCCCCTCTCTAACTCCAGGTCCCTCAGATCGGCCGACTTGGGGCTATTCACTATCCCACGGTCTAGGCTTAAACTCAGGGGTGACCGCGCTTTTGCGGTTGCAGCTCCTAGACTGTGGAACAGCATCCCTCTCCCGATCAGAACTGCCCCCTCCATCGACTCCTTTAAGTCCAGGCTCAAAACATATTTCTACTCCCTAGCGTTTGAGGCTCATTGAGGAGGCGCTGTGAACTGTTTGCGTGCTACTGTATGTTTTCATTTTTTTTTTTTTTTCTATTGGAACCTAATCAAATGTACAGCACTTTGGTCAACGTGGGTTGTTTTTAAATGTGCTATACAAATAAAATTGACTTGACTTGACTTGACTTGACTTCTCCTTTCTCTCCCTCTCAATCATGCCTGTAAAGGTCACAGGGACATAGGTTGTGTGCTCTGAGGACCGAGATTTCTATGCAAGTAAGAATAGATGTGAATTGGGTTCTGGTATTTCAAAGCCTAGGAAGTAGTTACCAAGGTTCAGGAGCTGTAGAGTAAATGGATTAACTGTTCGAACTTGGTTTGTTCTTCACACCATTTAATGTGTTTGGTTCCAATTGAGATCTGATGCTGCTGTTAAAAAGACGTATTGTTTTACAAATTTTGGAACTGATATAAACCACAAGGTATTAAATAATATGAAAAATAAATTAACTTAAAATAAAATAAACATAAAATAAACCAACCTAATGGTTTGATTTAACAATGTTCGCATTACATTACATTCGAAACCCACCATTCTTCGTTATAATATATGTCAGTCCAAATAGTTCAACTCAAACAAATTGCAAAAAGGTCATTGGTCTATGAAATTAATGTGTAATCTATTGAAATTATTCGTTGACAGAAT
This sequence comes from Rhinoraja longicauda, assembly GCF_053455715.1. Taxonomy (NCBI): domain Eukaryota; kingdom Metazoa; phylum Chordata; class Chondrichthyes; order Rajiformes; family Arhynchobatidae; genus Rhinoraja; species Rhinoraja longicauda. The sequence goes on from NC_135953.1 coordinate 127,396,292, forward strand.
AATTGCTAAATCATTGAAGTGATAAAAATATGGATGAGGACTACAATGATAAGTAAATAGCAACTGAATATTACTTTCTATTCCTCTCTGAAAGTTTCACCATTCACTGTTATCTTCAACTTGCTTTCTTAATTGTTATTAAAGTGCGCCACAAGTCAGGAGAAATTTTCACTGGAATTTTGCAATCATTCAGATTTATTTTCATCTAAGAATAATAGAAAACTTTTCTCAACTTGAAGGGTCACAAGATGTAGGAATCCAACAAGAATTGGGAGATCATTAGAAGTTCCAAATAACATTTAACAAATCCAGAAAGAATGGAAGCCTGTGAAAAGCTATCTACTTTACAATGCATTACCATTTTCTTCCAGTTTTCTTTAGTGCTGAAAGATGTTAATACAAACTCTGCAGGACTTGGTTCTTCCCTACTGTTCTGGAAGATGAGAATAATAGTTACCTGCCAGAAATAGTACTTGTTTCTGGCAGGCAAAGAGAATAGATGAGTATGTAATCTTAAACTCAACCACAACACTCTCCCTGGATTTTGTAGAGATTTTCTCATGGCTGGCAATAGCATCGTTGCACTGTTTCTCATCCAGTTCCACTTCAAGCCAGTACTGGCAACCATCTAAGTCATTGAGGACCTATTTAAATAGATACAGCTCATCGCTTGACTCGCTATGCATAATTAATGGACGCGATTAACCGGCCATTGTGCTCCAGTTTATTTGCAATGTCGTCACATCATCATGAGAGGAAATGGTGTCATGGTCAGCCTAAAATGTGCATATTGCAGGTGTGCGGCTATCAGATGAGTTGCTTCGTCATCTGTAAACTACCAAGGTGCAAAGAGATGATCATTCTTGTAGCAAAATGAGAGCAAATAAGCAATTGCAAAGTCACCAATATTAATCATCAACTTTTCAGTCCTTAAGCTCATAAGTGATAGGAGAACAATTAGGCCATTCGGACCATCAAGTCTACTCTGCCATTCAATCATGGCAGATCAATCCCCTCCTAACCCTATTCTCCTGCCTTCTCCCCATAACCCCTGACACCCGTACTGATCAAGAATCTATTTATCTCTGCCTTAAAAATATGATACGATACGCTAATACTTTATTGTCAGATCAAGTCTAAAATTTTCTTGCAAATCGGCAACTCCACTTGCAACATCAACAAAGACAAGGAATGTAAGACAAGAAACGAGGATACATATATTCGCCATAACATTACAATCACAATTGACTTGGCTTCCACAGCCTTCTGTGGCAATGAATTCCACAGATTCACCACCCTCAGACTAAAGAAATTCCTCCTCATCTCCTTCCTAAAGGAACATTTTGAGGCTATGACCCCCTGATAACATCCTCTCCACATCCACTCTATCCAGGCCTCTGTAAAATTGAAAGACGGAAAGATGATTTGATTGAGATGTTTAAATTATGAAATAATTTTAAAACAGGTACAGAGATCTATAATCCAGCATATGATGGCATCTTCATTAAATTACAATAAGGCCAACAGGCATGAAATTAAGAAGTACTTTATCTCCCTGTACCCAAAAAGACAAGGATCACTGGTCTTAATGACTACAGGCCTGTCACACTTACCCCCCTCAACTCCATCCAAGGACCCAAACAGTCTTTCCAGATGAGACAAAGGTTCACCTGCACCTCCTCCAACCTCATCTATTGCATCCGCTGCTCTAGATGTCAACTTATTTACATCGGCGAAACCAAGCCCAGGCTCGGCGATCGCTTCGCTCAACACCTGCGCTCGATCCGCATTGACCAAAATGATCTCCCGGTGGCCAAGCACTTCAACTCCCCCTCCCATTCCCAGTCTGACCTTTCTGTCATGGGCCTCCTCCAGTGCCATAGTGAGGCCCAATGGAAATTGGAGGAACAGCACCTCATATTTTGCCTGGGCAGCTTGCAGCCCAGTGGTATGAACATCGACTTCTCCAACTTTAGATAGTTCCTCTGTCCCTCTCTTCCCCTCCTCCTTCCCAGATCTCCCTCTATCTTCCTGTCTCCACCTATATCCTTCCTTTGTCCCGCCCCCCCTGACATCAGTCTGAAGAAGGGTCTCGACCCGAAACATCACCCATTCCTTCTCTCCTGAGATGCTGCCTGACCTGCTGAGTTACTCCAGGATTTTGTAAATAAATACCTTTGTTCTATAGTCATGAAGACCTTTGAAAGACTTGCTGGCCCAGCTGAAAAACATCACAAACCCCCTGCAGTTTGCATACAGGGCCAATAGATCAGTGGATGACGCAGTCAACCTAGGCCTGCACTTCGTCCTCCAGCACCTAGACTGCAAGGGAACCTATGCCAGGATTCTGTTTGTGGACTTTAGCTCTGCTTTTAACACCATTGTGCCAGAGCTACTACACTCCAAACTCTCCCAGCTGACTGTGCCTGAATCCCTCTGTCAGTGGATCATCAACTTCCTGACGGACAGGAAGCAGCATGTGAGGCTGGGAAAGCACATCTCGGACCCGCAGACCCTCAGCATAGGAGCACCGCAAGGCTGCGTACTCTCCCCTCTCCTTTACTCTCTCTATACCAACGACTGCACCTCCACAGACTCCTCTGTCAAGCTGCTCTAGTTTGCGGATGACACTACCCTGATTGGACTGATCCAGGATGGGGAGGAATCTGCCTACAGAGGGGAAGTGACATAGCTGGCGTCCTGGTGCCATCGCAACAACCTGGAGCTCAATGCTCTCGAGACAGTAGAGCTAATTGTAGACTTTCGACGAGATCCCCCTCCCCTCCCCCCACTCACCATCCACAACACCATAGTCACATCTGTGGAGTCATTTAAGTTCCTTGGAACTATCATTTCCAGGGACCTTAAATGGGGGGCCACCATCGACTCCACAGTCAAAAAGGCCCAACAGAGGATATACTTCCTGCGGCAACTGAAGAAACACAATCTGCCACAGGCAATGATGGTCCAATTCTATACTGCTGTCTTCGAGTCTGTCCTCACCTTCTCTATCATGGTCTGGTTTGGCTCAGCCACCAAGCACGACATCTGGAGGCTGCAACGGATCGTTCGCACAGCTGAGAAGGTTGTTGGCTGCAACCTTCCCCCCATTGATGAACTGTACACTGCAAGGGCCAGGAAGAGAGCAGGCAAGATCATCTCTGACCCCTCTCACCCTGGCCACAAACTCTTCAAAGCACTTCCCTCTGGAAGGCGACTCCGGACTGTCAAAGCAGCCACAGCCAGACATAAAAACAGATTTATTTTCCACGAGTGATAGTTCTACTCAATAACCAAAGTCTGTAGTTTCTTTTTTGCTCTGGTTTATTTTCACCCACATGTTTAGACCGTAATGTTGTATCCCTATTGTTTTGATGTGTTTATGCTTTATTCTTAATTGTTAACTGTATGTGTGTGTTGTCATTTGTGAGCGGAGCACCAAGGCACATTCCTTGTATATGCACATACTTGGCCAATAAACGTATTCATTCATTCATTCATTCATTCATTCATACATTCATTCATTCATCTCTCAAGTGAATCAGTGAAAGTATAGAAACTGCCCCCTCAAAAGCCCATAGTTACAGTTACAAATGGAGTTTTCACATCTGGGATTGATAGATTTTTATAATGAATATATAAAAAAGGCAGGAAAATTAAGTCAAATTTGCATTGATCAAAAATAAGTCCCATCCCCTTTATTGCTGCATTTTCCTTCATCTGTTTGCTCTCCCCCCCCCCCCCTTCACCCCCCCCCCCCCACACACACTTGAACAATAAACATTGAATAAAAGCCATTCATATTCGTAATTATGACCCCTTCTATCACTACTCCTACATGATGCATTCTTTGTACAATGCCATCGCACTTCAAAGTAAGGCATTGAGACTACTTAAGGAGAGACTAGCTTCACTGAACTGAGTGATGATCAATGGAAAGATCAAAAATGTATAGCTGGTCTATCACATTGGGTTTGCTTACCACTGGAATTTTCAAAACATCCGCTGTCCTCATCTCACTCCCTTGGGGCTAATTTTGCATGCAGCATTTCATTAAAGATGCACTCAGAAGCAATCTCTGCCCTGCACTATTATATGCACCAGTGCTATAACAAGCAGGAGGATAGATGGAAAGACAATTGACCTTCAGCATTTCCAAATGAAAAAGACAGGGGTGAAATTTTCAGGGAGACCATCAACAATGATGCCAGATTCAAGCTGTTGATGTTCCTAGAGCAGGTGATGCTGCATCTCTTTTGCATTGAAGATAGACACAAAATGCTGGAGTAACTCAGCGGGACAGGTAGCATCTCTGGAGAGAAGGAATGGGTGACATTTTGGGTTGAGATCCTTAAACATCACCCATTCCTTCTCTCCAGAGATTTATATCCAGCATTTTATATCTATCTTCAGTTTAAACCAGCATCTGCAGTTCCTTCCTACACATTCCGTCTGTTTTGCATTGCTCCAGCATGTATCTGCATCATCATGGATTGATTGAATTGATTGATTGTAAGATACAGCATGGAAACAACCCCTTTGGCTCACTGAGTCTACCATCATTAATCATTAATATACCATCATTAATCATTCATCTCTTTTTCACACTCGTTCCATGTTATCCCAATTTTGCAACCATTATCCACATACAGGGGGCAATTTACATAGGCCAATTATCCGACAAACTCCCACCATCTTTGGGATGTGGGAGGAAATCAGAGCAGTCGGTGGAAACTCAAGTGGTCACTGGGAGAACGTGCAAACTCCACACAAACAGCACCCAAGGTCAGGATTAGAATCAGAATCATCATCAGAATTACCTTTATTGTCATCCAAAAAAAACAAGTCTTTTGGACGAAATTCCGTTACCCACAGTCCAACAATAAGAGCAATAAAAATAAGCAATAACACACACAATCACAAACCAACACAAAACAAAAAAAAGAAACATCCATCACAGTGAGTCTCTTCCAGTCACTTCCTCACTGTGATGGAAGGCCAGAATGTCTTTTCTCTTCCCCTGCCGTCTTCTCCCGCAGTCAGGCTGTTGAAGTTGCCACGTTCCAGGCCGTGCCGGACGGTGAAAGGTCCGCAGCGGGCCGACCCAAGCTCCGCGATTCGGGGCGGGCGAAGACAATGCCGCTGCACGTCGGGGCGGTCGTGGCTCCCAACATTGAAGACACTGCCGCTGCCGGAGCTCCCGATGTCGGCCCCCACCCAGGGGGCTGCGAGCTTCCGATATCCACGTGGCCCGCAGGCAAAGCCTCCGGAGCCTCCGAAGGTGAGTCACAGCCGCTCCGGCAACACCACCGCAGCCTCCGAAGGCAGCCAGCTCCGCAGATGGTAAGTCCGGTCCGCGGGCTCTGCGAACCAGAGCCCAGGTGGTCCCAGCTGGAGGCCGCCAGCTCCAGGTGTTTGGCCGATGGTAGGCCGCAGCGGGAACGGAGAAAAAAAAGGCCAGGTCTCCATTCGGAAGAGACAATTTTACAGTTTCCCCCCCACACATAGTACACAACCACAAAAAAACACTACATCACATCTAAACACTACAATTAAGACAAAAAACAACAAAAAACACAAAAGACAAACGGACTGCAGGTGAGCCGCAGCTGCTGCGCAGCGCCGCCATTTTGAGACATTGTCTCAGGCACTGTGAGGCAGCGGCTCCAACTGTGCCGCCCACGTGTTCCTCCGGTATCCAGCTGCCCAGAGTCATTGACCATGCAGTGTTGATGGCTGTAACGTGCTCTCGGCTTGGGTCTTCCCTCTGGTTGTAAGACCACCACCCTCTGGTCATTCTGCAGGCCGATGGCTAAAACATTCAAGACTTTCTGTGAGCCAAAGGCAGCGGGAGCCTCCAACCATCTGCTGTTTGATTCCAAATAGGTCAGCAGAGACTCTGTGCTTTAATTGGTACCACAGCATCTCCAAACAAAGCCCAAGTTCTGGAAAGAAAATCCAAGACCTCCTGCACCACTACAGCTTTAGTTCAGTAAGAAGTGAAAAGTGCTGACAACTGTCAACCACACCATGTCCCTTTAAATAGAGAAACAAGAGGCCACAGATGCTGGAAGCCTGAGCAATATAATAAGTGCTGGAGGAACTCAGCAGGTTGGGCAGCATCTGTGGAGGGAAATGGGCAGGCAACATGGTTATGGATGGTCTGAAGAAGGCTTCCGACCCGAAACGTCACCCATCCTTTTACTCTCGAGATGCTGCCTGACCCGTTGAGTTACTCCAACACTCTGTGTCTATCTTGGGCAGGTGACATTTCAGGTTGGAACCCTTCTTCAGATCCGGAACATTGTCTATTTCCCTCCACAAATGCTACATAGCCTGTGGAGTTCCTCCGGCACTATGTTCTTTCAAATATTTGAACAATCAAGGAATTATTATTTTGCCATTCTGGTTTAGTGCTTGCTACATATTTCCAAATTTATTTCTGGCCATCTAGTCCACACATTAATCGTTAATGATAAAAGGCTGAAGGGTGTTCTGCCTGAGGTGTTTAAAATGATGAAATGGTTTAACAAAATAAATGCATACATTAGACACAGAACATAAAACAGAACAGCACAGGAAAGAGCCCTCTGGCCAACAATATTTGTGCTGAACATGATGCCAAGTTGATCCATGTACATGATCCATATTTCTCTATTCCCTGCACTTCAACATGCCTCTTAAATGCCACTATCATATCCGCCTCCACCACCACAATAGACAATAGACAATAGGTGCAGGAGTAGGCCATTCGGCCCTTCGAGCCAGCACCGCCATTCAATGTGATCATGGCTGATCATTCTCAATCAGTACCCCGTTCCTGCTTTCTCCCTATACCCCTTGACTCCACTATCCTTAAGAGCTCTATCTAGCTCTCTCTTGAATGTATTCAGAGAATTGGCCTCCACTGCCCTCTGAGGCAGAGAATTCCACAGATTCACAACTCTCTGACTGAAAAAGTTTTTCCTCATCTTCCTACCCCTGGCAATGCGTTCCAGGCCCCTACCACTCTCTTTGCCCAGCACATCTCCATTAAACTTTCCCACTCTCACCTTCTAGCTATGCTCTCCGGCGTTGGACATTTCCATGCTGCCTAAACAATTCTGACTGTCTACCCTCTCTACAGACTTCTATCAAGATACTTCTATACAGAGATCTGGAATCCAGCCAAAGGGAGCACAATGGAAAATGTTATTCAGCTGGGTGGAGTGACTAAGACAGGCAGAAGCTGGTGGTGGATGAAACAGGAGAAATGAATGCAAACGAGTTGTCATCTGGTTCAACAAGAAAGCCACATTGGCGCTGCGACACAGTTGTGAACTGAGCTTCTGTAAAATCAACCACAACAGTAAGTATTGCAAAGAAAACCACAATTATCAACTGAAAGCCAGCAGAGCACAGCACTGATGCGGTTAGAACACAGGAGTGTTATCATCATCAGATGTCATCTACTATTAATTAGTGGATTTTCTCTGCTCAGAAACCAAATCTGCTCACAAACATCGGAAAGGATAAAGACAAGTGATATACTTATAATTCAGCAATGGCTGTCCAAGCTTATGAAGGCAAGATTTATTAAGGGCAGCGAACACTAAGCTATAAAAACTCATATGAGGTTCTGACGATAGGGTCTTACAAAGGTAGGAAGAGAACAGATTAAAAGTGAGATGAGGGAATGAGGGGAGAACATGGTGCTGTCATTATTGAAAGATGGACTTGAAGGTGCTGCTGATTTTACTTACAGTGTTACTTAGATAAATGTTCCAGTAGCCCGTTTGAACATGGCCGTAGACGGGCTGGGTGGAGAAGGTAAACTGATGTTAGGAAATCATAGCTGAGAACGGCGGGCTTTTACCTGAGGGATGAAGATGCAAAGATGCTCTACAGTCATTTTGGAGGAGGGGAAGCAGCAGGAGCAAGAAGACCAAGGCTCGATCCTGAGAAACTCCTGTTTCTCCTGATGGGGCCCAGCAATGTATCTATGAGTCACATTATATGAGACAAACTGATTTTTTTTAAATACACACCCCCACACACACACAAATTCACACACATTCACACACACACACACACACACACACACACACACACACACACACACACACATTCACACACACACACACACACACACACACACACACACACACACACACACATTCACACACATTCACACACACTCACACACACACACACACACACACACACACACACATTCACACACACAAATTCACACACATTCACACACTCGCACATTCACACACACACACAAATTCACACACACACACACACACACACACACACACACACACACACACACACACACACACACACACACACACACACACACGTACACACACTCACACACGTACACACAGACACACGCCCAGTGCTCCCTTTTAAAGAAAGAAATTATTCATATGATCAAATAGGCTATTCACACAAATGAAATTGCACAACTAGTTAATTAGAAACATTAATGTATGGCTGTGGAACAGATCAGTTATAAATTCTGTTCAAAACACAAAGTGCTTGAGTAACTCAGTGGAGTCAGGCAGCATCTCTCCAAGGGAATGGGTAGGCGATGTTTTGAGTCAGGACCCTTCAAACTGATTGTAGTAGGGAGAGAAAGCTGGACTGGTTGTAAAGAGGCAGTGGGGGAGAAAGCTGGAAAAGACATGGGAGTGGAACAAAGCCTCATGAGTGATAGGTGGACACAATCTGTGCTTGAGCAATATTGTTCTGTAAATAATAAGGGGTCTGGTCTAAATTGGGTTCTTTCTCAGAACTCATGCCGTTCAAAATTTTAGTGTATATCAACGTTGCACAATTAACATTACCTCACACTGACACTTCACACTGAGCCTGATCATGGGCTGTTGTAAATAATACAGCTCTTTTCCTAAAACACCTGCTGGTCAGAGAGATTCCAGGCTCTTCCTCCGAACTGGCTTTCTACAAAATTTGTGATTCACCCCATTCTACTGGGATTGCCAAGTCACTGTCAAAATGGTAACCTTGACTTGGGCCATTCATAATTGCCCACCGGCCCATCAAGTCTACTCTGCCATTCAATCATGGCAGATCAATCCCTTCTTAACCCCATTCTGCTGCCTTCTCCCCATAACCCCTGACACCCGTACTAATCAAGAATCTAGCTACCCCTGCCTTAAATATATCCACTGACTTAGCCTCCACAGCCTTCTGTGGCAAAGAATTCCACAGATTCACCACCCTCAGACGAAAGAAATAACCTTCTTAAAGGAACAGTTTGGGGCCATGACTTCTGGCCCTGGACTCTCCCACTGGTGATACCATCCTCTCCACGTCCACTCTATCTGGGCCTCTGTAACAATGAAAGACTGAAAGATGATTTGATTGAGATGTTTAAATTTACAAAACCTTGACTTGGGTCTTTCATGATTGCTTCCATTGGCCCTGGTCAAGGAATACCAATCTTTCTGGGACACCACATTCTGGTCCATTCCTCTGGCCAACGTGTAACCTGCATTTGCAAGTTAGATTCTTAACCTCATTTGTTGCACCATGGCACAATACGTGCTTCAATTGTTAACCTGTGCCAAATATATGTAGGCCCAGCCTTTACTGCCTGACACTGTCAGGCGGCACAGTGGCACAGCGGTAGAGTTGCTGCCGTACAGCACCAGAGACCTGGGTTCAATCCTCACTATGGGTGCTGTCTGTACGGAGTTTGTACATTCTCCCTGTGACCACGTGGGTTTTCTCCAGCACCTCTGGTTTCCTCCCACATTCTAAAGACTTGCAGGTTTGTTGTTCTGAAGAAGGGTCTCGACCCGAAAAATCACCCATTCCTTCTCTCCAGAGATGCTGCCTGTCCTGCTGAGGTACTCCAGCATTCGAATGAATGAATTAATTAATACGTTTATTGGCCAAGTATGTGCATATACAAGGAATATGCCTTGGTGCTCCGCTCACAAATGACAACACAAAAATATACAGCTTCTGTGTCTATCTTAGGGTTGTAGGCTAATTGGCCTCTGTAAATTGTCCCTAGAGTGTAGGATAGAAGTTGTGTACGGGTGATTGGTGGTTGGCGTGGACTTGGTGAGCTGAAGGGCCTGTTTCCTCACTGTATTATTAAACCAAACTCAACCTGATACCACCAATCCATGTCTCTCGATGAATGTTTTCAGTATGCTCTTTCTGTCCCTGAAGGTACTTTGTTAATATTATCCACTCACATCTGGAAATCTCACATTCTCTTGTATAACCTGCTGCTTCACCACTTCCCTTGGCTCCCTGCCAGAAGGCTTACTTCAGCTTCCTTGTTGCACAACAAACCGGTGCTTTGGCCAAACTGCTGTCAATTGAAAATGTGGCATGACAGTAACAATATTTTTGCCTGACATGACATTTATCCATTGAGGTATTACATGTTCAACCCAGACCTCATCAGCCCTCTCAAGTGGGTATAAAGCATCTTATGGTACAATATCAAATTACAGGAGAAGAGATCTTCTAGATGACCTCTCGACCGCCTTCAATAAATTAGCAGCAATAAAAGTTGAATCTTCCAAAATGTTAATGTTCCAAAACATTTTTACTTCCTGCCAACTTTGCTTAACGGTTGTTGCAGAAAGCCTTCTGCTTCCTCAACATGAGACCTCCCTTCTATCAGCAATATCAGAAATAACATTTCCAATGAAATGTAACGCTAACAACTGCAGGCGCTATAAATGTGAAAGAGAATGTGAATGATGGCCTTCAATGGTGGATTATGAACCTGGGGCGTTTGCTCTGTTCATCTGTCTGTGGATGCAGCACGTTTCCGTAATTTTCTGTTTTTGGTTGAGATTTCCAACACCTACAGTTTTTTCTTCAGCCAGCCCTAGACAACTACGGCAGTGCACAGATTTTCTCTTTTCTCATCTGATCGCCAGGCCGCGCTGCACAAGAACCATCAGTCCGTGCACCCGGCCTGGCTCACCCGGGAAAGCCGCCTGAAGAGGGAAGCTGCCAAGCCTGGTCCCTGCTCACCACCAAGGACCGGAGAACCAGACAGGAGAGTGGAGGGAGTCCTATTCTGCAGCACTTTCAATCTCCCTCCCTCCCCAGATGCTGCCCGACCTGCCATGTATTCCCACCATTTTCTAGTTCCTTTTTAAATTTCTGTCTGTGAATGCAGAGGGTTCCTTAATTTACCTGCTTTCTGCTGTTTTCGGGTTGTTTCCAAGTTGCTGTGGTGATGTATGCAAACTGCTACGTTTGCTTTAAGGTGCCGGCAGTTGCATGAAATGGCACTGGCTGCTTCCAATTGAGACAGCATCAAAAAAAATCCTGAACTGTGTCGTGAATGAAGTTTCCAATTCTTTGGCAACTTGTGGAATCTTTAAAAGTTTTAATGCTTTGATTTAGAAGCAGATTACTCTCAGGGCTGCGAGCTGGCACTAATAAGACCTTGTGCAGATCGACAACAGTTTTTCCCTACAATACTGCAGACTAATACTTCACAACATTCCCTTGGTTGTAAAGTGCTTTGGGTTGACTTGGAGTTCTGAATGGTGCTAAATAACGGATTTTTTTCCCTTTCAACCACTCAATCATTTAGTTGAGAAAACGACTTTTACATTTAGGCAATATTTTCAGTCTAAATGATTTAAGGTGTGTGTCATTGAACATTACATTTACAGCATCTGGACTTTGGATCCCTCAAGTAGGCTGGTCTATCATAAACACAAGTGCAGATCCTTGTGGTTTTCTGCAAAGCAGATGGTATCAGTACCTGAACCAAACCACTTTGAGACCACATTCAGGGTGGAGTCACTCCACCCAAAATAAAACAATCTTGTACATACATTATTAGGACTCTTGTGCCTCTGTACATTCCATTCACTTCAATAATCTAGCATGGGGCAAGACCAAATCACCTTGAGCAAAGAGGTAGGACAGAAGTTACTGTACAGTTCACTTCTGGTTAGACCTATTGAAACGTAGAAGGTTTTGCCATTTATTTTCTTGCCATTTAAGGATACCTTCCCTTTTATACTACAATACGTATTTCATATAAAGCTAGCCGTGAAAACGAAAGTCATGCTGTTGCCCAACTTGACCTGGCAAAGCATCTGACTTATTGTACAACTCGAGCAAAATGCTCAATTATATTTAGCATTGAACATTGTAAATTATATTTACAATGAGAAACCCACCCACATTGCCTCTTAAGCCACCGTTATGCTCCACGCATATGTTCCCCAATTTATTTCAATTGCTGCAACCACACCCACAGGAAAGTTTCAAAGCAAAAGTAGATGGTGAAACAATGAAGCAATTAATGCTGCGTTTCATTTTTTTTTAGATTAGGGATACAACGTGGAAACGGATCCTTCAGTCCACCGAGTCCACGCCGACCACTTGTTCTATCCTACACACTAGGGACAATTTACAGAAGCTATTTAACCTACATCTTTGGAATGTGGGAGGAAACCGGAGGACCTGGAGAATACCCACGTGGTCACAGGGAGAACGTACAAACTCCCTACGGACTGCACCCTTAGTCAGGACCGAACCCGTGTCTCTGGCGCTGTAAGGCAGCAGCTCCACTGGGCCACCCTAGCTTTATGTTGGTGTAAATATAACTACAGTTTTATCCTCAAGAATAAACAATAGACAATAGACAATAGACAATAGGTGTAGGAGGAGGCCATTCGGCCCTTCGAGCCAGCACCGCCATTCAATGTGATCATGGCTGATCATTCTCAATCAGTACCCCGTTCCTGCCTTCTCCCCATACCCCCTGACTCCGCTATCCTTAAGAGCACTATCCAGCTCTCTCTTGAATGCATTCAGAGAATAAACGGGGATATCAGACAAAATTGAAGGAGGTGGACTACATTTGGAAGGATAATTTCACTAACCCTCAAGACAAGGGTGAGCTCTGAGCTATATGTTTAAAAATGATTGAAACTGAAAAACAATATAATAAATCAAAAACTATTTTAAGAATAGTAAAAAATATATATTCTTCGAAACAGAATATTGAATGATTGATTAAAAGAGGCAGCATAGAAACAAGCCTTTTAGCCCACCGAGCACGCTGACCATCAATCACACGTTCACACTAGTTCAATGTAATCCCACTGCCCTACACACTGGGGGCAATTTACAGAGGCCAATTAACATGCAAACCCGCACGTCTTTGGGATGTAGGATGAAACCAGAATGCCCGGAGGAAACCACATGGTCACAGGGAGGACATGCAAACTTCACATAGACAGCACCCAATGTCAGGATCGAACCTGGCGCTGTGAGGCTGCAACTCTACCAGATGTGTCACTGTGCCATCCTTAATTAAAAATAATTAGGAGAGTGCACTAAACCAAAATAATGCAAGAATAAATTTTCCTTTCAGTTCTACTATTCTGCAACGAAGAGTTTGCATTGAAATTAATGGGGTCTCAGCTCTCTGCCAGGTCTAACCCAGCCTCTTCACCCTGCCCTGAATTATTTTGAGCTCTGGAGCTCATGTGAGTGTAAATAAGTCCAAGACTTCCTTCAATTCAAATGCTGAATGCTAGTAGTTCCTTTCAGGATCCCCAGCCAGTCGAATTTAGCCCAACACATTAAATAAAGCAAAACGTTGCACGTAATTTCTCTAAATAAATACATTTGGCAGAGAAAGTGAATATGAATGGCACATGATGTGTTCCAGCCAGATCGGACAATGGATGGCTTTTCAGCTATGTGCTGCATCAGCTCACATCTTCAGCACTAGGCCCTGAAGAAAGAAAGATGGCAGACATGTTTAATGATCATGGCAAGAGAGTGGGTAAAGGTTGCTCTCAGAATTATATCTGGTGATGTGGAAATAATTGAGCAAATCCACCACTGAAACATGCGGCACGGTGGCGCAGTGGTAGAGTTGCTGCCTTACAGCGCTTGCAGTGCCAGAGACCTGGGTTCGATCCCGACTATGGGTGCTGTCTGTATGGAGTTTGTAAGTTCTCCCTGTGACCTGCGTAGGTTTTCTCCAAGATCTTCGGTTTTCTCCCACACTCCAAAGACATACAGGTTCGTAGGTTAATTGGATTGGTATAAGTGTAAATTGTCCCTAGTGTGTAGGATAGTGTTAATGTGCGGGGATCGCTAGATGGTGCGGACTCGGTGTGCCGAAGGGCCTGTTTCTACGCTGTATCTCTAAACTAAAACTAAACTAAACAGAACCATTGCAAACGGAAAGTGAGAGGTTAGGCCACTGGGGACTTGACACAAGAGTTGGGAAGCGGGTGGCAATGCAAAAAGCATTGGCGCTGGTTGACTGTAAGGAATGCCAGGCATGGTTACAGATGTTCATCGTCAAGGGGGAGAAGGTCAAGGAGGTGGCTGTAAATACGAATGCTGCCCCTGATTAACACTGTCACCTTCCACACAAATGTAAATACCACTGAGCTTAATCTTTCCACCATGCCCTTCAACACAGGAACACCTCCGTCCTGTCAAACTGGCTTCCTGACTGCAATGCATAAATAAAAATGCCTTAAATATGAATGACATTTTAGCCATCGTGTCTGGATGTCTTTCTTCCCGCTGCTCTCTTGCCTCCATGCTGTTATTCAAGCTGAATATTGCCACATAAAATCAAGTGTCACCTCTGTAAGATCTTCGGCACACCATGATGTCATGTTTATATTTTATCCCCATGAATTAAAATACAGCACATCAATTTTGACAGCTATAATACTTCTCTATAATGGTGACTTTGTACTCTTGGGTTAAATATATGGCAGGAAAAACACAATTTCCATCTGTAGTCCCATAAATTATTAATAGTATAGACATTCAACGATGATATATAATGTATGAATCTAAAACAATAAAAATATAGAGGAGCATAGCCATTTTGTCTGCTTCATCAATTAAGTTGTCAATTGGGACCTGTTTGAACTATCATCATTACCCTCCTGCTTGTTGCTAAGCAATACTCTGCTATTCATTGTCATCTTCACATCTCCCGCATGCTTTTTCAGAATTACTTCAACTTTGTGTGTGCCTGTCCTGTCATAATATTGGAAAACAAGCAGAATGTTTTTCACAGGGTCCACTGTTTCTTAACGTGGGCACAACGGGAGTGCTAAAGGCAAAGCTAAAGGCTCCTCCTATTCCCCTTTGCCTTGACCTACCTCTTTAACCTACTTGATGTAAAGTTGTTTTGATTTTTATAATTGTAACCTGTATTTTATTGGCAAAGCTTTTGATGCTGCTTCAGGATATTTTGCTACATCAAGGCACCATGTAAGTGCAAATTGTTGCTTAGTTATATATTGCTTTTATTAATAATAGTCTGGAAAATCTGCTGCACCCGAGTAGATTTACTGGAGAGCCAGTACAGCTTTGGGTTCATGATTGCAAATCTCAGTGGCACTTGGCATGGAGTCAGTGGTCAGGGGTCATGGTCAGGGACCTCAGGGAATAAGAGAGTCAGTGGTGAGGGCAGTGAATTGGGTGTGTTTTCTTGATTAGTTCGTTTAGTTTATTGTCACGTGTACCGAGGTCTGTTTGAAAAGCTTTTGTTGCGTGCTAATCAGTCAGTGGAAAGACTATACATGATTACGATCGAACCATCCACAGTGTATAGATACATGATAAGGGGAATAATGTTTAGTGCAAGATAAAATCCAGTAAAGTCCACTTATAGAAACATAGAAACATAGAAACATAGAAAATAGGTGCAGGAGTAGGCCATTCGGCCCTTCGAGCCTGCACCGCCATTCAATATGATCATGGCTGATCATCCAACTCAGTATCCCGTACCTGCCTTCTCTCCATACCCCCTGATCCCTTTAGCCACAAGGGCCACATCTAACTCCCTCTTAAATATAGCCAATGAACTGGCCTCAACTACCTTCTGTGGCAGAGAATTCCACAGATTCACCACTCCCTGTGTGAAAAAAAACTTTCTCATCTCGGTCCTAAAAGACTTCCCCCTTATCCTTAAACTGTGACCCCTTGTTCTGGACTTCCCCAACATCGGGAACAATCTTCCTGCATCTAGCCTGTCCAACCCCTTAAGAATTTTGTAAGTTTCTATAAGATCCCCCCTCAATCTTCTAAATTCCAGCGAGCACAAGCCGAGTCTATCCAGTCTTTCTTCATATGAAAGTCCTGCCATCCCACTTGAAGGTAGACTGAGGGTCTCCAATGAGGTAGATGTTCTAGATGAAGGTATGGCTAAGACCTAGATTCTGGGACTTCACTCCTAGAAATTCCAATCCAGTATTGTCTTATTAAAAATTAATTCTCCAGGGAACATTCGACAGCAGTTTCTCCTGAAGCACCAACATACTTTCCACTATAAGCTCCGAAAGAATTCGAAAAAGTGCTAATAAAATTGCAACAAGTTCAACATGTGTGTGAATAAAGTCAAACAGTGTATATGGTTGAATTTCCAGAGTGAAGCAAAGTCACCCAGAAATGGTCATCACTGGATTTCTTTCTGGCTAAATGCGTATACCTAAAATCTAAAACACTATGCCTTACAGCAGCAGAGCCCCAGGTCCAGGGTTCAATCCTGACTACGGGTGCTGTCTGTATGGAGTTTGTACGTTCTCCCCGTGACCTGCGTGGGTTTCTCCGGGATCTCCGGTTTCCTCCCACACTCCAAAGGCGTACAGGTTTGTAGGTTAATTGGCTTAGTGTAAATGGAAATTGTCCCCAGTGTATGCAGATAGTATTAATGTGCGGGGATCGCTGGTGGGTGCGGACACGGTGGGCCAAAGGGTCTGTTTCCGCACTGTATCTTTAAACTAAACTAAACCTTATTTTCAATCAGATAATATTGGAAAAAAAATTGGCGTTTTCAAAAGAAATTATGCTAAAACACTTAGTAGTAATAGGTTTGGTTTAACTCAATTATACAATTTCCGAAAATACAAAACATATCACTTGCAATGATCAGTTCACGTTTTTAATCAGAAATGCATCAGATTAGGTCTACAATAGTTGCATAATTGAAAATGATGCACAATGCATGCTTAAAATTTGGATTTATTCACAAATGCTGGAGTAACTCAGACTGAAGAAGGGTCTCGACCCGAAACGTCACCCATTCCTTCTCTCCTGAGATGCTGCCTGACCTGCTGAGTTACTCCAGCATTTTGTGAATAAATCGATTTGTACCAGCATCTGCAGTTATTTTCTTATCTATCTACTATACTACTAAAACTCAGATCTTGTATATATATATTTTTTGGGTTTGACCTGAATTATTTGATATATTTATTTGTTCGTATCAGCGATTGCGGCAAAACGGTGAACAGTAGCGTGACGGTTTTTGCACCGCCTTAATCGCCAACCTCCCAAACGACCGGCCGTGATATTTTCATTTGATTTAGTCGCATGTTTTTTAAGTTACAGAGGTTTTAAAGCGCTGCCCCCCCCCCCTTTTCAGGGGGGCGCTGCGGTGCGGATTTAGTCTTCAGCTTGTGATGTCACAATGCCCCTGTGAGATGAGCTCAAGCTGACCCCCCTCCCCACCCCCCTTCAGCGTGTGATGTCACAATGGACAAGCAGCTGCTATTGGGTGTCTACTCTTTACAAATTTACATCTTTTTATTTTTATTTCAAGGTCTTCAGCTTGTAACGTCACAATGCTTGGGTGAGATGGGCTACATTGTTGCGAAAAGCAGCTGATTGTTTTTTAAAGTTGTGTTTTTTATTGCAAGTCACTTAACATACACAGATCAGCATGGGGCCCCTATGCTCGTGGGCCACCTGGGCAAGTGTTTCGAAAAAAGAAAGGGGAGGTCCCCCTTCCCCCCTCAACCCCTTCCTCCCCACTCCATCCCACCTCCATCCCCACTCCCTCCCCCCCTCCTCCCCAACTCCCTCCCCATCCCTCCCCACCTCCCTCACCCCTCGGGGACGGGCCCAACGGGGAAAGAGGGGTACTGGGAAAAGGGGAGGTCCCCCTCCCTCCCCCTTCCCCCTCCCTCCCTCCCTCCCTCCACCTCCCCCCCTTCCCCCTCCCCCCCCTTACCCCCCTGCCCTCCCACCCCTTCCCCCTCCCCTCCCCCCTCCACCCCCCTCCCCTCCTCCCTCCCTCCCCCCTCCCTCTCCGCCTCCTGGTTACAATGGAAACCCTACGAGGACGGGCCCAACGGGGAAAGAGGGGTACTGGGAAAACGGGTGGTCCCGTTTTATTTCTGACCTTTTTTTTAAAAGCCTTCAGGTTGTGACATCACAATGCTTGTGTGAGATGGGTGCTACATTGTTTCAAAAAGCAATAAAAAGATCGCCGTGAGAAGCACTTAGTCACCGGGAATGTTGCCAAAAAAGTACTAATTGTTTTAAAGTAGTGTTTTTTGTTATTGCAAGTCGCTTAACATACACAGATCAGCATGGGGCCCCTATGCTCGTGGTCCACTGGGGCAAGTGTTTCGAAAAAAGCACAGAGTGTGTCTGGGGGAGAGAGAGAATGGGGGGGGTCTGAGAATGGGGACTGGGGAGGGGGACAACAGGGGTCGTTGCGGAGGGGGCTTGGTGGTGGGGGAAAGAGGGGTACTGGGAAAAGGGGAGGTCCCCCTTCCCCCCTCAACCCTTTCCTCCCCCCTCCTTCCCACCTCCATCCCCACTCCCTCCCCCTCTCCTCCCCAACTCCCTCCCCCCTCCGACCCCACCTCCCTCACCCCCCCCTAACTCCCCTCCCCCCCTAACTCCCCACCCTCCCTCCATCCCTAGCCCCCTCCCTCCACCCTTCCATCCCTCTCCCCCTCCCCCCTCCTTCCACCCTCCCTCCCCCCCTTCCGGTTACAATGGAAACCCTACGGGGACGGGCCCAACGGGGAAAGAGGGGTACTGGGAAAAGGGGAGGTCCCCCTCCCTCCCCCCTTCCCCCTCCCCTCCCCCCTCCCTCCCCCTCCCCCTAACCCTCTCCCTCACCCCCTTCCCCCTCCCCCCCTCCCTCCCCTCCCCTCCTCCCTCCCCTCCCCTCCTCCCTCCACTCCCCTCCTCCCTCCACACCTCCCTCCTCCCTCCCTCCCCCTTTCCTCCCTCCCCTCCTCCCGGTTACAATGAAACCCTACGAGGACGGGCCCAACGGGGAAAGAGGGGTACTGGGAAAAGGGGAGGTCCCCCTCCCTCCCCCTTTCCCCCTTCCCCCCTCCCCCTTCCCCCCTCCCCTCCCCCCTCCCTCCCCCCTCCCTCCCCCCTCCCTCCCCCTCCCCCTAACCCTCTCCCTCACCCCCTTCCCCCTCCCCCCTCCCTCCCCTCCCCTCCTCCCTCCCCCCCTCCCTCCTCCCTCCCTCCCCCTTCCCTCCCCCCCACTCCCCTCCCGGTTACAATGGAAACCCTACGAGGACGGGCCCAACGGGCACACTTGTGCTAGTACTACTTAAAATTTGGATCTTTGCCTTTCTGTAATGCTCCCTCTCCAAGAAAAAAATAAAATCACATCTATTATTTCTATTCGAGATCTCTCCTCATCCACCTCAGGCTGCTGCAGGATCTGAAGAAAATGCTAGGAATACTAAACAGGCCAGGTCGTAATTGTGGAGAGATAAACAGAGTAATCACAGAACCACTAAATGTGGTACTGCCAGCACTGAATTTCTACTCACCCTCCAGAATTAAGAGAAATGCCGACAAATATTGTAGATTAGTCTCCGCATCCAAATTCTCAATGGCCTTTATTGTCACGTGTGTGAACGGCTAACAGTGAAATTCTGTTTCGTGCAAACAGCCCAGTAGAGCTTTGTCATACCCTCGATCCTCGGTTAGTAATTGAACAGATGTGGTCTGCTGAGCTGTGTGCAGGAGGCACCATGTTTTGGTGCCATTTTCAAAGTCCACGCTCCAGTTCCGATGAGTGGTGCCTGTTCCATTCAAGTCCCAGGCTGTTGTGGGTCTCCAGCCATCTCCTTCCTTGCACGCCATGTCCCTCTCCTCTCCCGTCCACCTTTGTTCCCTGGGGGTGCCTCCCGCAGCCGACCTCGTGGGCGCGGTGGCTCGGAAAGTGGTTCCCTCTCCTCTCCTGCCGTCCCTGCTCCTCGCCCATCACGTCCGTCCTGATTTGCTCCATCCTACCGGTCTCTCTACTTACTCCAGATTTTCTACACTCTGTACCAGTTGACTAGGTTTGTCAAATTTACCCCCAATTAAATTGTGAAGAAACCAATCACAAGGCATCCAATGCATGGGATGAAGAAACAGACATTCACCAGACCCATGGGTCTGGACATGAGTCTTGAAACTGATCTGATAGATGAGTTGCAAGGAAAGACCAAATGCTATCTCCCTGGGTCACCACTCTGCTCTAGACCATCTGGAAAACAGGAACACCTACATCAGGCTGCTGTTCATTGACTACAGTTTAGTGTCCAACACTATCGTCCCCTCCAAAGTCCTCACCAAGCTCCCACACCTCGGCCTCTGTACCTCCCTTTGCATCAGGATCCTTGACTTCCTCAGCGGCAGACTTCAATCAGTGTGGATCAATAACGAAAAACCAGGGTGCTGGAGGAACTCAGTGGATCAGGCTGCACCTCTGGAGGGAGCAGACAGATGACATTTTGGGACCCTTCTTCTGGATTATTGGAGTAGGGGAGAGAAAGATGGAAACGATTGGTGTATGGTGAGTCCGGAAACTTGTTGGTTGTAGAAGAAGTTTATTGCAGCAGCAATATTCGAATACAAAGTTAAACAACAAGGTAAAGGACAACCATCAAAAACTCACTGTCTTCTTCGAAGACTTCTCCGAACTCAACATTTCGGGCGCCAAAAGCGCACATGACAACGCTGGCCAATCAGCGATGTCGCTCTCTGGACCAATCCCTACGGTTGCGCTCACACGTGACCTTGCTGGCCAATCTGAGGGTTCGACGACCCGGACCATTCTCTATGGTCGCTATATGACCCCCCCCCCCAGAACCCGAGGTACGGAACCTAGCAGGGAGCCGGATTTCGCGACCATAACGAGTAAGGAGAGGGGCAGCCTGAACCACAGGAGCAGGGGATTCCGGACTTGGAGGAACTGCCGGAACGGGGGGTCCTGGACTGAGCGGAACTGACGGAGGCCGGCCTCTCCTAGGGGTTTGGCCGACCAGGACTGGTTGATCCGGATCCAAGTGTGCAGGTTTGAGCCGGGACACCGAGACGAGCTCACTCCTGCCGCACATGTCTAAGGTGAAGGTAGCCGTTCCCTTACGCAAAACCCGGAACGGCCCTTGATAGACCCTCTGCAACGGGGCACGATGGGAATCTTTTCGCAGAAACACAAACTCACAGTCCTTCAGGGAAGGCGGTTCATGTACCATGGGACACCCATGACGTGAAGTCGGAACTGGAGCCAGGGATCCCACCCGTGCCCGGAGAGATGCTAAGACTGATGGGACTGGAGGCAGCTGGTCTGAGGGGTCCGGAAACAAATCTCCGGGTACTCGAAGTGTCGAGCCATATACTAGCTCCGCGGACGACGCACCGAGATCTTGCTTAGGAGCAGTCCGGATGCCCAGAAGAACCCAGGGGAGTTGGTCTACCCAGTCCGGGCCTTCAAGCCTTGCACTGAGGGACGCCTTAAGTTGACGGTGGAACCTTTCTACGAGTCTATTTGCCTGGGGGTGGTATGCAGTAGTGGGTTGTAACTTGGAACCGTACAGTTCTGCGAGCGCGGCCCAGAGGGACGAAGTGAACTGCGGCCCCCTGTCAGTGGTAATAACTGCCGGGACCCCGAAACGTGCTACCCAATGGAGGGCCAAAGTCCTGGCACAAGAGGCTGCCGAGATATCAGACAATGGGAAAGCCTCTGGCCACCGGGTGAACCGATCCACCACCGTGAGGAGGTGGGTGTAGCCCCGGGAGGAAGGCAAAGGCCCGACTAAATCCACGTGGATGTGGAAAAAACGAACTGCTGGGACCTCGAACTCCTGTACGGGGGGCTGGACATGGCGCTGGACTTTAGCGGTCTGACAGGGAATGCAGGAACGCGCCCAACCCGCTACCTGTTTCCGTAGGCCATGCCAGACAAACCGAGCTGCTACTAAAGCAGAGGTGGAGCGGATGGACGGGTGCGCCAGCCCGTGAATGGCATCAAAAACCCGGCGCTGAAGGGAGGGCGGTACTACCGGCCTGGGACGGGGAAGGGAAACATCACACCAGACTTTTGTGCCTTCCGACCCGCAGGCTACCTGAGCCAACTTCAATCCCGAAGTGGTGGACTGGTATGCCGAGGCGGTATCCGCTAGAAGCTGTGCCTCCGCAAGCTCCTGGGGATCCACCTCGCAGTCCACCGCCGAAATAGGGGAAAAAGCAGGTCTAGACAGGGCGTCAGCAACGGCATTAAGCTTACCCGCGACATGACGGACATCGGTGGTAAATTCGGAGATAGCAGTCAGGTGCCGCTGCTGGCGGGCCGACCATGGGTCAGACAAAAATGCAAATGTTAATGGTTTGTGGTCCGTAAAGGCCACAAATGGGCGGCCCTCAAGGAAATACCTGAAATGACGAACAGCTAAATAGAGGGCCAGAAGCTCTCGGTCAAATGCGCTATACTTCAGCTCAGCCGAATTTAGTTGCCGGCTGAAAAACGCCAACGGCTGCCAACAGCCACCGACCTGCTGCTTCAAGACCCCGCCCACCGCCACGTCAGAGGCGTCAACCGTCAGGGCCGTGGGGGCGGAGGAGCTCGGGTGGACCAACATGGTGGCATCTGCTAATGCTGCCTTAGCTGCTGTAAAAGCCGACTCTGCGGCCGGGGACCATATCAACTCTACCGCCGGCAGGGGTAATTCTGTGCCCTAAAAAATCAAGAGAAGGGAGGCCGAATTGACACTTGGAGGGTTGGATAATGAGCCCGTGGTCTTGGAGCCGCTGGAACACAGTCCGCAAGTGGACCTGGTGTTCCTGCACTGAGGGGCTGGCGACCAGGATGTCATCTAAATAAATAAACAAAAAGGGTAAACCCCGACCCACACGGTCCATCAGTCGTTGGAAAGCCTGTGCCGCGTTCTTTAAACCGAAAGGCATACGCAACCATTCGAACAACCCGAACGGAGTAATCGTGGCAGTTTTCTGTATGTCCTCCGGCCGCACCGGAATCTGGTGGTATCCTCGCACCAAATCGATTTTGGAAAACACCACCGCCCCTTCCAGCCCAGACGAAAAGTCCTGTAGGTGCGGTATGGGGTAGCGATCAGCCGTGGTGACAGCATTGAGACGCCGATAATTGCCACATGGTCTCCACCCCCCAGATGCCTTGGAGACCATATGCAACGGCGAGGCCCACGGGCTGTCGGACTGACGGACAATGCCCATTTCCTCCATCTTCCTAAATTCCGCCCGTGCCACCACCAGTTTGTCTGGCGGTAGTCTCCTGGCCCGAGCGAAAACGGGAGGGCCCTCGGTGCGAATGTGGTGGACCACGCCGTGCTTGGCCGAAGGCGTGTCAAAACGTTGGATGAGCAGCTCTGGAAACTCCGCCAGGATCTCAGCATATGAGTCAGGGGCCGCGACGACGGCCTGGACAGTAGGGCTGGGCGGGGAGGTGATTGTAGGAGCGACGGGCTCCTCGCTGGCGGAGGGTCGGAGGTCGTTACCACGGACATCAGGGACCAGTGAAAAAGCCCAGAGAAAATCTGCGCCTAGGATCGCTTGTCTGATGTCTGCTATGATGAATGGCCATTCGTACGTGCGGAGGCCTAACACAAGGGACATCTTCCGTATACCGAAAGTGCGAATGGGGCTGCCATTAACCGCGATGAGGGTGGGACCTGTCTTACCCGTTCTGGTTTCGAGGTCGGTCGGCGGCACTATACTGACGATGGCTCCCGTGTCCACCAAAAATTCTGTGTCCGTGAATCGATCGTGGACGTAGAGGCGTCAGTTCTGGCCAATCGCAACTGCCCCTATATACGATCGGCCGAGGCATTTCCCGCGAAGGTATAAGGTGAGCGGCAGTTGCGGGATTCTCTACCCCATCGCAGGTGATAATAGCACCAGCCGCGCTTGTGCGGATCTTTTTGGCGGGCTTTCGGAGAACTGGCGGGAGACGCGGCGCCATCTTGATGTCGCTGTGGCGTGGCCACCGATGTCGAGACCTTGTTGATCGAACCGCTTGCCTTTGATTTAGCCGCTATGAGCGCGTCCGCTTTCTCTGCATATGCTTCGGGGTCCTTAAAAGAACAATCCGTGAGCAGCAGTCGGACATCCTCGGGAAGCTTCTCTCGGAATGCCTGTTCGAACATGAGGCAATCCGTATGCTCACCGGCTAGCATCATCATCTCGGCCATGAGAACGGACGGCCGTCGATCTCCGAGGTCCGGTAGGTGCAGAAGTTTTTCAGCGCAATCATGCCTATTAAACCCGAAGGTTCGCAGTAACAATTTCTTCATTGCCTCGTACTTGCTTTCCGCAGGCGGATTAACGATGAACCGCATCACGCGTGTGGTCGTCTCCGGTGATAGAGCGCTGACGAGATAGTAATACTTCGTCGAGTCGGCCGATATGTTCTTTATATGAAATTGGGCTTCGGTGTGGACAAACCAAGATTGCGGTGAATGTGTCCAAAACAACGGAAGGTGAACGCTTACCGCGCTTAACTCCGGTGTGCCAGGCGCGGCATTCAACAACGAGGCGTCGTGTTCCTGCATAGTCGGTGATCGTCCAGATCACGTCGGGGTCACCAATATGGCGAGTCAGGAAACTTGTTGGTTGTAGAAGAAGTTTATTGCAGCAGCAATATTCGAATACAAAGTTAAACAACAAGGTAAAGGACAACCATCAAAAACTCACTGTCTTCTTCGAAGACTTCTCCGAACTCAACATTTCGGGCGCCAAAAGCGCACATGACAATGCTGGCCAATCAGCGATGTCGCTCTCTGGAGCAATCCCTACGGTTGCGCTCACACGTGACCTTGCTGGCCAATCTGAGGGTTCGACGACCCGGACCATTCTCTATGGTCGCTACATGTGGGACAAAGCCTGGCGAGTGAACAGAAAGAGAACAGCAGATATCACAGAAGGGGGAGCAATGAAAGAGGGACTAGTGTATGGGTGATTGCTGGGCGGCGCGGACTCAGTGGGCCAAAGGGCCTGTTTCCATACGGTGTTTCTAAACTAAATTGTCCGCAGCACGTAGGATGGAACTAGTGTACGGGTGCAGACTCGGTGGGCCGAAGACCCTGTTTCCATGCAGCATCTCTAAAATAAATTGTCTCTAATGTATAGGATAGAACTAGTATATGGTTGGTGGTTGGTCGGTGCGGTCTCAGTAGGCCAAAGGCCCTTTTTCCCTGCGGTATCTGTGATCTGAACTAAACTAATGTATAATTTATGTGTATGAAGGAACTGCAGATGCTTGGTTAGAAAGGCTTGGATAGAGTGGATATGGAGAGGATGGCTCCATTAGTGGGAGAGTCTAGGACTAGAAGCCATAGCTTCAGAATTGAAGGACGTTCCTTTAGGAAGGAGACGAGGAGGAATTTCTTTAGTCAGGGGGTGGTGAATCTGTGGAATTCTAACAGGGGATTTTTTTTAAGGCAGAGATAAATAGAATTTTGATAAGTACAGGTGTCAGAGGTTATGGGGAGAATGCAGAAGAAATGGGTTAGGAGGGAGAGATAGATCAGCTGTGATTGAACGGCGGTTTATATGTGATGGGCCGATAGGCCTAGTTCGGCTCCTATCACTTATCACCATATGACCTTATGCTGGCTTACATCAAAGATAGACACAAAATGCTGGAGTAACAGCAGGACAGGCAGCATCTCAGAGTAGAAGGAATGTCACCCATTCTTTCTATCCAGAGATGCTGCCTGTACCATTGAGTTACTCCAGCATTTTGTGTCTATCTCAATGTATGATTTGTATACATGTATGTTTCTATACATAGTCTGAGACTGTGTGTCAGTGATGTTGCTGCCAGCAGATTTTCTCACTCGTGCATCTATATACTAAAACTCTCGTTTGTTATCTTGTTTGTGACTGAACTTCAGCCAAAACGGTACACGATAGCGCGACAATTTTAGGCCCACCTTACTCACCATTGTCACTTTAGTGATAATGCAAGTAGTTTTATTGAAATCGTTGTTATATTTTTTAAGTTATTCACATTTGAAAGTTTAAAAGGAGGGGAGGGGGAGGGGAGGAAGGGGGAAGTGGGGGAGAAAGGAGAAAGGAGAGGGGAGGGGGGGTTGAGGAGAGAGAGGAGGGGGGGAGGACAGGGTGCTGCTCCAATGCAGGTTTGGGCCCAACGGGTCCACTTGGTCTAGTATGACAATAAATCCCGCTTGATATTTTCAAGCGGGAGTCAGATTTAGCTCTTAGGGGGAAAGGAATCAAGGGACATGGGGAGAAAGCAGGAACGGGGTACTGATTTTAGATGCTGGCTCGAAGGGCCCAATGGCCTACTCCTGCATCTATTTTTCTATGCTTCTATGCTTCTGTTTGACTTGACTTGCAATTTTCAAAATAGAAGAGGAATTTGAGGGAAGAAATGAGAGGGGATTGTAAAATCATTGGGAAAATATTGAAATTAAACTGAGGAATTGGTAGCACAGGACAAGGGTCAAATGGGGAACTACTGTGGTTGCACTGAATATAGAAAATTAGCAGTTACCCAAAAAAATGGTCAATGTGTCGATTAAACTTCCAGAAGGTGTTATAAAATTGGAACCTAACACATATGTTGGAAACAATTTGATGCCACGAAGGGAAATGTTAGGATCTTTCCGTGAAGAAGATTAAAGATTGACCAAATGGTGTTCCTCATCGTAATTAGTGCGTTGGCCAAATTTTGCTGGCCTATCTATCAGACCCTCTGGATCTTGAAGTCCAGGGGATCCGTTTAGTCTTAGGTTAGTTTAGAAATACAGCGCAGAAACAGGCCCTTCAGTCCACCGAGTCCACGGCAACCATCGATCTCCGCACACAAACACTATCCCACAAACACTAGGGACAATTTACATTTATAGCAAGCTACTTAACCAACAAACCTGTACGTCTTTGGTGTGGGACAAAACTGGTGTTTCCTGGATAAAACCCACGCAGGTCATGGGTAGAACGTACAAACTCCATACAGCCAGCACCTGTAGTCAGGATCGAACCTGGGTCTCTGGCGCTGCAAGGCAACATCTCTACCACTGCCCCACCGGTGCCACCCCTCATTGAAACTCAGCCTTCATCCTGGAATACCCCTGACAGCTATGGCAAGTGACAAAGCAAAGGTAGGGCTGCACTGACTTTGAAAGTTGTAATTAATTGAAACAGCTTCCAAAATTCAGATTTTTTTAAAATTTCACCTTTAAAATTTTACAAGTTAACTAAAGCTACATAAAAACGCGGGGTTAAAAAAATTAAAGTGGAATACTACTTAAATACTTCTTAAATACTTCTTAACTACTTCTTACTGGATTCCCCAGTAATATAGTGGGTGTAGTTGCTGCCTTACAGCGAATGCAGCGCCGGAGACCCGAGTTTGATCACGACTACGGGTGCTGTCTGTACGGAGTTTGTACGTTCTCATCGTGACCTGCGTGGGTTTTCTCCGAGAACTTTGGTTTCCTCCCACACTCCAAAGACGTACAGGTATGTAGGTTAATTGGCTTGGTAAATGTAAAAATTGTCCCTAGTGGGTGTAGGATAGTGTTAATGTGTGGGGATCGCTGGGCGGCGCGGACTCGGTGGGCCGAAGGGGTCTGTTTCCACGCTGCATCTCTCTAAACTAAACTAAATGGTCATTTTTCTTTCTCTTTGCCTTTGAAGTGCTCGTTCTACAATCCCTATCAAAATCGTTTGATTTTCTGTACCGTGCTAGACAGAGCAGCAACTTCCCCACTATATTACTGGGGAATCCCGGATGATTCGGCCGTGCACCCAAGCAAACCAATGAGATTCTGTTGGAGACAGACACAAAATGCTGGAGTAACTCAGAGGGTTAGGCAGCATCTCTGGAGAGAAGGAACAGAGTCACAGAGTCATAGAGCGATACAGCGTGGAAACAGGCCCTTTGGCCCATCTTGCCCACACCGGTCAACATGTCCAAGCTACACTACTCCCACCTGCCCGCGTTTGGGCCATATCCCTCAAACCTGTCCTATCCACGTACCTGTGTAACTGCTTCTGAAACGTTGGGACATTCCCGGCCTCAACTACCTCCTCTGGCAGCTTGTTCCATACACCCACCACCCTTTGTGTGAAAAAGTTCCCCCTCAGATTCCTATTAAATCTTTTCCCCTTCACCTTAAACCTATAGGCGACGTTTCGGGTCGAGGCCCTTCTGCAGACTGCAACTCATTAGTCTGGACAAACTGATGAGATTCTGTTGTTGTCAGTAAGTCCCGGTAAGTCTAGGTGAAGAATCGTGTCACTTGCAGGTTCATATTGAGAAATCGTAGACATATTGCCGGTTCACTGTTTTCCAGGCGCTCATAACATTTGTGCAAGGGTATCAGGCAAACCCCATCACTTGAGTCCACATTGGAGACTCAGATCTACATGTAGTAATCACCTACCGCCACGTGATGGCAGCAGATGCAGTTCCAAAAAGTTAGAAAGTTTTTTTCTAAGTGCTCCAGCCTAAAATATGGATCAAGAACTTCGATCTGTGAAGAGAGGTTATTGCAAAATAACAAAATATCTTTAAACAAAAACCACAACATTCTGGAGTAACTTAGGCAGCACCTTTGGAGGACATGGACAAGTTATGTTTCAGTTGTGGAGCCTTCTTCAAACTGATTGCAGTAGACAGTGGGAGAAAGCTGGAGAAGAGGTGGAGGCGGGACAAATCCTGCCACGTGAGAGGTGGATAGGTACAAAATGCTGGAGTAACTCAGTGGGACAGGCTAGAATAGATAGAATGGATGGATAGAATGGATTAGAATAGATTCCTTCTCTCCTAAGATGCTGCCTGTCCCGCTAAGTGACTCCAGCATGTTGTGTCGATCTTCAGTCTAAACCAGCATCTGCAGTTCCTTCCTACACAAGTGATAGGTGGGTACAGTTGTGGGTGGCTTTCAAATGACAGGTGAACTAAAACTGGAGATGAAAACGTGGGGAAAGGGTGTCAGATAAGAGAAGAACAGTGAAATGTGAAGCCTGAGGAAGGGCTGTAGAAGGAAGGGGGAAAGGGGATGGGTAGTGGGAGAAAAGGGTGCAATCCCATGTGCAGCACAGGGAAGAGGAGGAGGAAAAACAGGAGCGTGGGTGTTCCATAAAATTGGAGAATTCAATGCTCATACCATTGGGTGGCAGGCTACCCAAGCAGAATATGAGTTGCTGTTCCTCCAGTTTGTGAATGGCTTCTCCCTGGCAATAGAGGAGGCCCAGGACAGAGAGGTTGGTATGGAAATGGGAAGGCAAGTTAAAACGGTTAGGATCCAAGAAATCCAGCAGGCCCAGGCTGAGCACATGTTTAGCTAAAGGTAACCCCCCATCCCACTCTTCCCTGTGCCCCATCTTTTCCCTTGTACCCCCCTCCCCCCATTCCTTTCCAACTAAGCCCTGCTCTTTGACTTGGCATTTCACTCTTCTTCTCACCTTATATTACATCATTTGGCCACCTTTTCATCTCTAGCCTTTGTCTACCCACCTACCAATCAACACCCCCCCCCCCCCACCTTAAACATCCACTTTCCAACTTTCCAGCCTTTGTCCTCTTTTCCAGCTCTCTGCCCCCTATTACAACCAGTCTGAAGAAGGGTCCCGACCCAAAATGGCACCTATCTACGTCCTCCAGAGATGCTCAGTCTGAAGAAGGGTCTCGACACGAAACGTCACCCATTCCTTCTCTCCAGAGATGCTGCCTGCCTCGCTGAGTTACTCCAACACGTCCTGCTTATTTTTGGAAGTCAACATCTGTGGTTCCTTGTGTCTACAAGATATCATTCAAGGTCACTCCAGGTTAACCTCCAAGGATATTTAATTGACACCGTGCAATTCGCAGAGTTTACAACATGTTTAAGTGAAAGTAAACACAGTGTAAGTGTCGAGACATAGAGACCAGCGATACCTTGCAATGCAGTAAATATATAATAAGAAAACAGCTTTTCTTTCATATCTTGGCAGTGGAATTGACATTATCCCTGGCTCACTGGCAGTCATCTCATTTCTACAGAAGGCAGAATATGCAAGCCCCATTCTAAAGAGATGATTACTTAATTAATACTGCTCAGAAGAAACAAAGATTAAGGCTGCAATATTGGATGTTAAACTATAGCTGTTTCTACTTGTTAGGAGGATACAAAGGAAACAATTGTCCTCTGTATCAATGTGGAAGGGCATTATTCCTGAACCAACATTGCCATTTATCCCAGTTTGTTTTCAAGGACCATGCTGCGTAAATGTTAATCTGTCTGTGCTGTAATAACAACTTCCTTTTTAAATGTACTTCTTGTTCTAAAAATCCTTCTGTGAAGAGGAGAAATCTCAATCTGAGGAAATTACTTCAGGAGTTTGTCAAGGCAAGGTGGCTATTAGGCCCAGCCATCTTCAAATGCTTTATCAATGGTCTTCCTTCCATCATGAAGTCAAAAGTGGACATTTTCATTGACACGTTATTCAGTCCCATTCACAACAACACTGCTCAATTCCATTTAAGAGTGGGGTGGTTCATATATGCATACAGCAATACCAAGAAACATCCAGGCATGTGCTGTAAGAAAATAACTGCAGATGCTGGTACAAATCGAAGGTATTTATTCACAAAATGCTGGAGTAACTCAGCAGGTCAAGCAGCATCTCAGAAGAGAAGGAATGGGCGACGTTTTGGGTCAAGACCCTTCTTCAGACTGATGTCAGGGGGGCAGGACAAAGGAAGGATATAGGTGGAGACAGGAAGACAGTGGGAGATCTGGGAAGGGGGAGGGGAAGAGAGGGACAGAGGAACTATCTAAAGTTGGAGAAGTCAATGTTCATACCACTGGGCTGCAAGCTGCCCAGGCGAAATATGAGGTGCTGTTCCTCCAATTTCCGGTGGGACTCACTGTGGCACTGGAGGAGGCCCATGACAGAAAGGTCAGACTGGGAATGGGAGGGGGAGTTGAAGTGCTCAGCCACCGGGAGATCCAATTGGTTAATGCGGACTGAGCGCAGGTGTTGAGCGAAGTGATCACCGAGCCTGCGTTTGGTTTCGCCAATGTAAATAAGTTGACATACCTAGTGAGAGTAACAAGTGCCAGGCAGTGATTTTGCAGGTATTAAGTGCACTCCAATTGCTTGCCTAGGCTATTCTGACACCCCTTCGGAAGTCCATGACCTCCACTACAAAGAAAGACAGGTGAGGGGGCATGGAAACATGTCCGCTCCACCATTCCTGAACGCTAGTCAGACACAAGTTTAATTTAGTTTAAAGATACAGCGCAGAAACGGGCCCACCGAGTCTGCTCCGACCAGCGACCCCCGCTCATTAACACCATCCTACAAACACTAGGGACAATTTTACGTTCATATCAAGCCAATTAACCTACAAACCTGCACGTCTTTGGAGCGTGGGAGGAAACCGAAGATCTCAGAGAAAACCCACGCAGGTCATGGGGAGAACATGCGAACTCCTTACAGACAGCGCCCGTAGTCGGCATCGAACCCGGGTCTCTGGCGCCGAAAGCTCTGTAAGGCCACAACTCTACCGCTGCACCACCATTTGACCTTTCCCTCATCACTGCTATACCCAAACCCCAGAAGACTCAACAGATAGGCCCGTGACTTCCACATCTCCAAAATAAATTAAGACCTACCTGACTATTCTTTTCATTAGAAGCAAAGCGTGCTACAAAATCTTATTCCTTTCCTTGTACTTTAAGCTTACCGTGGGATCCAAACCTATATTTTCCAGAAAGGAAATTACAAGATCCTTGAAACCTGGAGACCACAATTTCGCAGTTAGACTCGGATCACAACTTGTCCATCATGGATGGAATTTGAAAGGCTGCTCCCAAACTCCATAATCCCCGTCCACTACAATTAACTTCATTTGGACCTGCTGCAGGAGGTCAAAATCCAAGATTTTGAGTCCAATCCAAGAAGTAATCAGACAAATATTCCGACAATGTTTCAATTCTCCTGAGGAGGTGTATACAATTAATGCAATCAAAATAACAGCCGTCCTTGAAAAAGCTGGTAGAACCACATATTTTCACCAAGGTTTGTTTCTCAGCCACAGCCTAGCTCTAAATTCAATGTTCAACATCACACACAAATGGGGGGTGGGGGTGTGGGAGAGGGGAGTGTGGGGGGGGGAATAAACAAAGATTCCTCTCCTGGACATTGAACATCCTGGAAATGGCATAGGACATCTACATGTCTAAATCCTTAGGGACTGGTTCCATCAGGTAGTCTCCTGTCAGAAACACACAAAAACATTTCAAAGAACATAGAAAAGTACAGCACAGGAACAGGTCCTTCAGCCCGCAAGGCCTGTGCCGATCATGATGTCAAGCTAAACTCATTTGCCCTTCTTCATTACCTGAATATCCAAGCATCTTCCTAAAAGCCCTTAAACAGCACTATCATTATCTGCCTCCACCACCACTACCTCTGGCACCAACCACCCTCTGTGTAAAAAAGCATGCCACACACATTGCCTTTAAAGTTTGCCCCTCGTAAAGCTATCGTAAACCAATCTTTGACATTTCCACCCTGGGAAAATGCTTCTTTTTCATAGTCATAGAGGCATAGAGTGACACAGTGTGGAAACAGGTCCTTCGTCCCAACTTGCCACACTTGCCAACAATGTCCCAGCTACATTAGTCCCACTTTCCTGCACTTGGTCCATATCCCTCCAAACCTGTCCTATCCATGTACCTGTCTAACTGTTTCTTAAACGATGGGATATTCCCAGCCTCAACTACCTCATCTGACAGCTTGTTCCATACACCCACTCCCTTTGTGTGAAAAAGTTACCCCTCGGATTCCTATTAAATCTATCCCCCTTCACCTTGAACCTATGTCCTCTGGTCCTCGATTCCCCTACTCTGGGCAAGAGACTCTGTGCATCTCCCCGATCTATTCCTCTCATGACTTTGTATACCTATATACGATTACCCCTCATCCTCCTGCGCCCCATGGAATAGAGACCCAGCCTACTCACCCTCTCCCTATAGCTCACACCCTCTAGTCCTGGCAACATCCTCGTAAATCTTTTCTGAACCCTTTCAAGCTTGACAATATCTTTCCTATAACATGGTGCCCAGAACTGAACACAATATTCTAAATGCGGTCTCACCAACGTCTTATACAACTGAAACATGTCCTCCCAACTTCAATACTCAATACTCTGACTGATGAAGGCCAAAGTGCCAAAAGCCTTTTTGACTATCTTATCCACCTGCAACACGACTTTCAAGGAACCATGCACCTGTACTCCTAGATCCCTCTGCTCTACAACACTACTCAGAGGCCTACCATTTACTGTTTACCTGATCTAAATTTACCTTATCTATGCTTCTCATAATTGTATATACTTCTGTCAGGATTCCCCTCAATATGCGGCTTGCCAGAAAAAATACTATCCAAGTCTGTCCAACTTCTCCTTATAACTAAATATCCTCTCATTAGTTCATCTCCTTACGACTATTATCCAGTCATTTCAAAGCCATGCATCAAATTGATTCTGCATGTGCATTCCAATCCTCATTAAGATATATCACATGTTAAGTGGATGGACTCCTGAATCATTCAGACACTTGACTCAGAGTACAATTGATCCACAGTGAAGTCTGCCAAATTTGAGCCCTGTTTTATACTAAATCAGCTGATTTCGACCACAGAGACAACGGGATCATGGAGATCGGTTTCAGGCAGGGTACTTCTCACGGTACTTACCCGTGAAACCACAGAGAACCTGCCCTGTCACCCTCTTTCTTTTCAGACACTGAGGGACCAAAACGATCCTTGCAGGTGAAGCAGCAATTTACTTAATTTCTTCCAATTGACTGTACTGCACTTGGTGCACATAATGTGGTCTACTCTACACTGGAGAAACCAAATGCAGTTTTGAAGACCAGATTGCACCACACCGCCATTCAATCCACTAAAGTACCCCTGAACTTCCTGTTACCTTTCACGTTGATCCTCCATTCCAGAACCCGCTCTGATCTTTCTGCCTTTGGCCTCATACACTATTTCAAAGAAACCATATGTAAGTACAAAACTCAACAACACTTCATCTTTCATCCAGGCACATGCAGCCCTCAGGACTTAATATCAAATTCACCAAAGTCAGATAACCAGTTTTTCCTGCTTGTCTCAGGACTGGCCAGTTGTTTTTAATTTCATCTGCCTATAACATTAATTCAGTTCTCTCCACAGATGCTGCCTGATCTGCATACTTCCAATATTCTACTTTAATTTAGTTTTCCAACGATCCCTGTGCTCGATACCTCACCATATCCGAGGAAGGATGTACTGGCCTTGGAGAGGGTGCAGAGGAAGTTTACAAGAATGATCCCAGGAATGAGTGGGCTAACATATGCTGAGCGTTTGATGGCACTGGCTCGCTACTCGCTGGAGTTTAGAAGGATGAGGGGGGAACGCATTGAAACTTACCGAATAGTGAAAAGCTTGGATAGAGTGGACGTGGAGAGGATGTTTTCACTAGTTGGGGAGTCTAGGACTGGAGGTCATAGCCTTAGAATTAAAGGATGTTCCTTTAAGAAGACAATGAGGAGTTTCTTCAGTCAGAGGGTGGTGAGTCTGTGGAATTCTTTGCCAAGTCAATGGATATTTCTAAGGCAGAGATAGATTGATTCTTGATTAGTATGGGTGTCAAGGGTTATGGGGAGATGGCAGGAGAGTGGCGTTAGGACGGAGAGATAGATCTGCCATGAATGAATGGCAGAGTAGAATTGATGGGCCGAATGGCCTAATTCTGCTTCCATCACTTATGACCTTATGACCTTATGACAGTTCTGGCATTGTTTTTATTTTCTTTCTCCGCCTTCCCTCCTTTGCCTCTCTTCGCATTCCTTCAGGCAGATGTATGGCAATAATGGCATTTGTATCAATCTTATGCTCTCCCCTCTCACTGATATTCTCTTTGTTCTCACCATCTCTCCGACTGAAAACAAACCTGTTTTCCCATTTTTCTGGTTCTGATCAAATATCAACTTGGTCCTCTCTCCACAGATACTGACTGTCCTGCTGAGTATCTCCAGCATTTCTATCCTATTCTTGGAGGACAACATTGACAACACCAGGTGGCGCCAGCAATGGCTACTTCGCCAACAGTCTGTCTGTCCCTTCCTTCTTTGTTGTTTGTTTGTGTGTGTTAAATGTATGTTTTCAGTGTTCTTTAGCTTGCTTTATGTGGTGGGGTTGTGGTGGGGGAGGGGGAGGGAGTTGGGGGAAACTTTTTCTAATCTCTTACCTCAACAGAGATGCGACCTTTTTCCGTATCGTATCTCTGTCCGCATTGCGGCCTAACATCGAGGAGTTGGCGGCCTTTGCTGGAGACCGACTTCGAGAGCTCCACCGCAGGAGCCTGCGGATATAACATCAGAGCTCGTGATCCCTAACGGGGATCGACTTTGGGGCGCCAACCGTGGGAGCCTGTGGACTTTAACATCGCGGAGCTCGCGGTCTCTGGTTAGAGACCAACTTGGGGATCTCCCCGGTGGCGGGAGCTTCGATCGCCCCAACGCGGGAGCTTCGATTGCCCCGACTGCGGATGGTTCAACTGCCCCGACCGCGGGGAAATAAAAGAGGCAGAAGATTAGACTTTATTGCCTTCCATCACAGTGAGGAACATGAGGAATCCGCTGTGGTGGATGTTTATGTTAACTTTTATGTAGTTGTGTGTCTTGTTGCTTTTTGTTTTAGTATGGCTGTATGGTAATTCGCATATCACTGTACCTTAATTGGTACACGTGACAATAAACTGACCTTAAATCCTTGACTTTAAAACCTTGAAACCTTGATTAGTATTTCTGCTCCATAACACTTTGCCAACAATTACTGCTGTAAAAAAAGCATGTGTAAACAATCTTATTAATCTTGACTCAAATACTCCCCTCAGCCAAATGTAAACCAACGCAAATAGTCATCGGCAGAACTGTCAGGCGCAATGAATTTGCAAAACCAAGACACACTGGAGGAAGATCAGAGAGTTATGTATCTTGTAGAAATAAGGCAAGTGTCACAGTTCCACATATACACACATGAAATATTAAATCCATGCATAGTTTTTACAAATAATAACCAATCATCGTTTACAATGAAAAACAATATTTGTTTGAATGTCAGTCTTATTAGTTTGCTTATAACACAAGTCAGATGAACATAAAAAAAAGTACGTCATTGGAACAGGCACTTTGGCTCACGATATCTGTGCTGAGCATGATGCCAAGATAAACTAACCTCGTCCATCTGCATATGATCCATTGCACTCCATTCCCTGCATATCCATGTGCCTGTCTAACAGTCTCCTCAATGCCACTGTGGTATCTGCCTCCACCACCACCAATGGCAGCACGTTCCATGTACCTACCACCCTCTGTGTAAAAAAACCTATTCGCGTATGTCCTTTAGACTTTTTCACCTTGAAAGCTATATCCTCGAATCTGAAAATTCCACCCAGGCAAAAAGATTCTGACTGTCTACCCGAAGGTAGACACAAAATGCTGGAGTAACTCTGACTGAAGAAGGGTCCCTACTAGAAACATCACCCTTTCCTTCTCTCCAGAGATGCTGCCTGTCTCGCTGAGTTATTCCAGCATTTTGTGTCTATCTTTGGTTTAAACCAGCATCGGCAGTTCCTTCCTACAAGAACTGACTGTCTACCCTATATATGCCTCTCATAATTTAATATGGTTCTGACAGATCTCCCCCTCAACCTCCGGTGTTCCAGAGTAAGCAATCAAAGATTGACCAATCTCACTGTATAGCTGAATATGAGTCTGAAGAAGGGTCTCGACCCAAAACGCCACCCATTCCTTCTCTCCAGAGATGCTGCCTGACCCGCTGAGTTAATCCAGCATTTTGAATCCACCCTCACTTTATAGCAAAGACTCGCTAATCCAGGCGGCATCCTGTTAAATCTGTTCTGCACTCCCTCTCCAAGCTCTCTGCATCCTTCCTGTAATGAGGCAACCAGATGAGTTTCTTTGTAATCCTTTTGAAAAGCAGTAATGTGTCTAGGATGAATTTAAAGGTATGGTTAAAGCATAAAATGTTGAATAACTTATCACAATCTACCACAATGTAGGTAATTCATGCTTACTGAAGTGAATGGCTTGGTTATTTAAATAAAAACCGAGCCACACAGATTGAAAACTGGAATTTATTCAGAGTACAAAGAAGCTTGAAACGGGTAATGAGATTGTGCAGCTCCTAAATAAATGAATGCAATTATTTGCTATACATATCCGGTGCCAGTGTTAAACATTAATTACAAATTTAAACATGACAGGTTTTTATTCTATAACCATATAACCATATAACCATATAACAACTACAGCACGGAAACAGGCCCGTTCGGCCCTACCAGTCCACGCCGACCACTCTCTCTGACCTAGTCTCATCTACCTGCTCTCAGACCATAACCCTCCAATCCCCTCTCATCCATATACCTATCCAATTTACTCTTAAATAATAAAATCGAGCCTGCCTCCACCACTTCCACCGGAAGCCCATTCCATACAGCCACCACCCTCTGAGTAAAGAAGTTACCCCTCATGTTACCCCTAAACTTTTGTCCCTCAATTCTAAAGTTATGTCCCCTTGTTGGAATCTTCCCCACTCTCAAGGGGAAAAGCCTACCCACGTCAACTCTGTCCATCCATCTCAAAATTTTAAAAACCTCTATCAAGTCCCCCCTCAACCTTCTACGCTGCAAAGAATAAAGACCCAACCTGTTCAACATCTCTCTGTAGCTTAAGTGCTGAAACCCAGGCAACATTCTAGTAAATCTCCTCTGTATCCTCTCCATTTTGTCGACATCCTTCCTATAATTTGGCGACCAGAACTGCACACCATACTCCATATAACTCATGCCAAATAATTTTCGCCAATTTTTTTTTAAGTGCTAATTAGCATTTGAGGAGGTTAAAAAACACTCTTTAAACTACAACGTAACATTGTAATAGCAATCAGCTAATTGGGAATAGCCATTGTGTTTATGTTGAATTTCAAGAGCTATTTAAAGGGAATACTCACCATTTGGGATTATCGTTCTTGATGGAGTGATAAAGAAGTCCACTGACATTCAATGGGAGGCTTTCTGAGACACTTCCTCAAGACTTCAACAAGACTCTCCTGCACCAATTATTCCAACTTTTTGAATGCCCTCCCAACCCGTCCATTTCCACCATAGATTGAATTGGAGGAACAGCAGCTCATGTTTTGCATGGGCAGCTTACAACCCAGCGGTATGAATATTGATTTCCATAACTTCAAGTAACCCTTGCTTTCCCTCTCTCTCCCACCCCCATCCTAGTTCTCCGACTAGTTTCACTGTCCTCCTGATTAATATTACTGATTGTATGCCTTGTTGTCACCTTCCCCTCAGCGAATAATGAACCATTCAAAATGTCCTTATTTGTATGAAGGAACTGCAGATGCTGGTTTAAACCGTAGATAGACACAAAAGGAATGGGTGACGTTTTGAGTCGAGGTTGAAGAGGGTCAATCTATTCCTTCTCTCCAGAGATGCTGCCTGTCCCGCTGAGTTACCGCAGCTTTTTGCATCCATCTACATTTCCTTATTGTCGTCTGATTTGATCTGTCATTTTCACACCAAACCCTTCCATATCTCTAGTTTCCCCCTCCCCAGACTCTCAGTTTGAAGAAGGGTCTTCACTCGAAACGTCCCCCCATTCCTTCTCTCCAGAGATGCTGCCTGTCCCACTGAGTTACTCCAGCATTTTGTGTCCATCTCCACCATAGGAAACATAGGTATGAAAAGAAGAATGGAAGTGCTTGATCATCAGCATCAAGTTAGGATATCCCTGCTTCTCAACAGGATCACATCCATAAAAATATGTGTCCTCTCCTTTGGTCTCGTAGCCATTCTGCCATATGCAGCTGCAAGTCATAAATCTTAACAGCTTCAGTGGAAGTACCTGAGAGGAACCACAACATTTTCTCTGTAATCAAGTGCTGCTCCTGCTGGTACTTAGTTTAGCATTGCCATGGAATATTAAAATTGTGGTAAGTAGCTCTTAAGATCAAAATTGTGCACTAAATTCAGAACTTCTTGCAGATGTATTTTGCTAGACTGTATGGCTCAGGGAAAATTGAAGCTGCAGTTACAGCTGAGAGTGAATGCTGTGTAATACCATTATAAATCATAGGCCAAAGATAGTCACAAAAAGCTGGAGTAACGCAGCGGGCATCCCTGGAGAAAAGGAATAGGTGACGTTTCATGTCGAAACACTTCTTCAGACTAGTACAAGTAGAATCTGAAGAAGGGTCTCAACCCTAAATGTCATCTATTCCTTTTCTCCAGAGATGATGCCTGACCTGCCGAGTTACTCCAGCTTTTTGTGCCTGTCTTCGGTTTAAACCAGCATCTGCAGTTCCTTTCCATACATAATACATCAGCCAAACCAATGCTGGGTATATTGGGGTTATATTCTGCAGTATTTTAGATCGTAATTTTGTGTTATAAAATTATTTCAAGGCCATGTTATATTATCTATTGCGTCTTATTTATAATAGAATAAAATTCCAATAATCCAGCTTTCTTGGTTGGTTTGCAACAAGTAGATTTTCCATAATACTGGATATTACTTCGATTAATGCAAAAACGCACATCTATTTCATATATATGCAGTAATACAATAAATTTTCTAGCAAATGCAAAGTGTTTGAAGAGACTACAAACCTACCCACATTCCTAACACTTGGTGTTCGAGACCACAACCGAGAGATGTGAAAACGCACACCTCCAGATTCAAGGAGTTTCTTCCCAGCTGTTATGAGGCAACTAAACCATTGTATCGCCAACTAGAGAGAAAGCGGTTCTGACCAACCATCTACCTTATTGAAGATTCTTGGACTATTTTTAATTGGACCTTGCTGGACTTTATTTTGCACTAAACGTTATTCCCTTTCTCATGTACCTGCACACTGTGGATGGCTCGATTGTAATCATGTATAGTCTCTCCGCTGCTTGCTTAACACGCCACAAAAAGCAAACAAAAACCTCGGTACACATGACAATAAACTAAACTCAACTAACTAGACTGCAGCAGCAAGCCTAATCCACAGTCCAGATCCCCAACTCTGGCCACGTTCTCCACTTGCACTCTCGACCCACAGCTCGCATTCCAGGCGAATAAATGAGCTGGCTTATTACAATTATCCTGTAGTTGTGGTGTTGACATGAATCAAATGAACTTTTAAAAATAACTCTGGGTTGTGATCTCTATGCGACAAGTCTAGTTTAAATCTATCTGGATGGGTTCAGACAAAATTCAGAAAATAGTACAACAGATATCACCCATGTCATCAAACTTGGAGATTTTGCAACTAGTTTTATTGCAAGATAAAGTCCAGCAGTCTGATTTAAGATAGTCTGAGAATCTCCAATGAGGTAGATAATAGCTCCAATGAGGTAGACCGCTCCCTAGTTTTTGATACAATGGTTTTGTTGTCTCATAACAGCTGGGAATAAACTCGCTGAATCTGCAGGCGTGTGTTTTATTGCAGGTATGGGTGTAGTTTTCATCTCATAATTTGATTCAATAGTCAATAGTCAATAGTCAATAGTCGTTTATTTGTTACATACACATAAATGTGTAGTAAAATGAAACATTACCCGCAGTTGAACAATAAGACCAATAAGATTAATCAATAAAAATGCAATAACACATACAATCACAACTAACACCAAACAAAAAGAAACATCCATCACAGTGAGTCTCCTCCAGTCCCCTCCTCACTGTGATGGAAGGCCAGAATGTCTTTTTCTCTTCCCTGCCGTCTTGTCCCGCGGTCAGGCTGTTGTCGTTGCCACGTCGGGGCGGTCGGGGCTCCCGATATTGAAGCCCCCGCTGGACGGTGAAAGGTCCGTGGCGGGCCGACCCAAGCCCCGCGATTCGGGGCGGGCGAACACGTTGCCTCTGCCGCTGCCGGAGCTCCCGATGTCGGCCCCCACCCAGGGGCCTGCGGGCTTCCGACGTCCACGCGGCCCGCGCCGGAGCCTCCGGAGACGAGTCGCAGCCGCTCCCGCAGCATCCGCAGGTGGTGAGTCCGGGCCGTGGGCTCTGCGAACCAGAGCCCCAGGTGGTCCCAGGTGCATGGCCGATGGTAGGCCGCAACGGGAACGGAGACACGACACAGAAAGAAAGGTCGCGTCTCCGTTCGGGAGAGAGAATTTTTACAGTTCCCGTTCCCTCCCACCCCCCCCCCCCCCCCAAAAACATAACATACAACACTACATCATATTAAAACTACAATTCAGACAAAAACAACAAAAAACACAAAAGACAGACGGACTGCAGGCAAGCATCCCATTGCTTGTTCTTTTTCCCAAACTCTTATGGTTATAAGTGGGTACGAAAATCATCTAGTGTACACTGTGAAAGAACAGAGGAAGAACCAGCACAGGGAAAGAATCTCAGGCATCGCAAGCAGCAGCTCAGGATTCAAGAGCAGCTTGTGATTGGAGGGTGCCCGATGGACTGTTTGGAGTCACAGACGGTCTGCAAACCAATGAGTCTAAAAGACCGAAAAATAAATCATAAACAGTAGAGCAGCAAGAATTGACTTGTGCTTTAACTAAATAGTTAATGCTCAGTGATTGCAGTCATTAGCTAAATAATTAAAAGCCTTTAAAGTTAATCAACACATGTGCCGCCACTAATCTCATCTCACCTACTTCCACATCTGCAACATGGCTTGACTTCTCGGTGTTACCTCCCCTATTCTGAAGCCCTCTTCCATCTTTTTGGTCCACTCTTGGCTAATCTCAGCCATTCTATTCTCCATAAACAGGTCATCCACACTATACAGCTTAGGTATGACCCCGCACCATGTAAACATTACCCCATCTCTGCTGCTCTTGTTGCCCTACATTGCATCCTAGTGAAACAATAATACAGTTTTGAAATTCTAATCATTGTTTTCCAATCCCTTTCTAGTTCTGCTCCTCCCTACCTCTTCACCTATACAGCCCTTTAATTCTCAATGTTATCTGAATCCGTTTAATGATTTCCAAATGTAATGGCTTTATTTCAAGTCTTCAGTTACCAACGCGCCAAATTCATCTCTCTCCCCAAAATACTCTACATCTCTTAAGACTGAAGAAGGGTCTCGACCCGAAACGTCACCCATTCCTTCTCTCCTGAGATGCTGTCTATCCCGCTGAGTTACTCCACCATTTTGTGCCTCTCTTTGGTTTAAACCAGCATCTGCAATTCCATCTTACACATTTCATCATATCTTCCTTTCAGTCCCCTCTGAAAAACTGAATCATGACCAGGCTGTTGGCCATCTGACATAGAGTCATAGAATGATACAGTGTGGAAACAGGCCCTTTGACCCAACTTGCCCACACCGGCCAACATGTCCCAGCTACACTAGTCCCACCTGCCCGGGTTTGGTCCATATCCCTCCAATATGGACCATGTCCTATCCATATACCTGTCTGTTTCTTAAATGTTGGGATAGTCCCCATCTCAACTACATCCTCTGTCAGCTTGTTATATCCATGCACCACCCCTTGTGTGAACTAATATCTTCTTCTGTGGCTCAATGTTGGTTTTGATTTGATAATGAATAAAGGACGTATCTTATTGAAACGTTACCCTTTCACCCATATGATCCCTTGAGGAAATAACAGGGTAGATTTCACTCTGATTACACTTATGGAAAAATCTTGAGCAAAGTTATGCAGTTACAAAATTACAGATTGGGTAATTTTAAACTGGTGCATGGAACCTTTTTCACAACTATGGCGAGTCTCTAGAATTCTCTACTGCAGAGGATTGTGGAGGCTAGTTCAAGGGAGGCATTTGAAGATAAATGTTTGAAAGATCAGGGAATTGTGGGCTCTGGCCAATTGGCATGGAAGAGGAGATGAAACCTGGGGCAGATCAACCACGGTCATAATGAATGCTGAGGCAAATTTGAGGGGACAAGTAGCCTTTTCTTGATCCTATTTTCTTCTGATATGTGAAGTAACTTTGGACATTTTGCTACATTAATGTTCTGATACAATTGGAATTTATTGTAGGACAGATTGATAAGATGGTAAGGAAACCTTAAAAGAAACTTGGTTTTCTATACTAGTAAATAAGGACGCAGAATCCCAAAAATATATAATCATGCAAAACCTTTCCAGTGTTTAGACATCACGTGAGGTATTCAAGTGAATTCTCGGCACCTTGCAGTAGGATGAATGTCAAGGTCTTGATGAAGAGAAATTGAAGAAACTATGATTGTTCAGCTTAAAGAACAGAACGTAAAGAGAGACCTTTCTTGAATTATAATTGATGGTAGAGACAAACTGATCCTTTGGTAGCTAGACAATTCCGATGCAAGGATCAGCTTAACACCTCTAAGGGTGAGAACTTGCAAACATGAATCCGCAATGAGAAAGTTTCAGGGACAGTACATGATGAAATAGATGGGAGTTTAATTAAATACAGCAGATTTCTTAGCAGAATGTGCCTGGAAATTGAACGGCGCCTGTAAACGTGTGGTCACAGGGCCTTGTATGATAACAATGAATAATATATTCAAGGAACTCCCACTGCATAATCTTGTTGCACACAGGACCCAAGGAGTCGTGCATTGTGCAATAGGCTTTACGCTCTTGAAAAGCCATTGCAGAACAGATAATGGAAAATTGTTGTCTAGTTCTGGTTCTACGTTACAGTTGCATGCTGATATAGAGGCCATGCCGTGCATCTGGGTATTTGAACTTTTGAACCAGAAAGAACTGGAAGGAAACGCAGTCTTTACGGACAACATAGTAAGTCCTCAATTTTCCTCTAAGAGTGACCCTTCAATTGATAAGTTACATGGCGTACAAAAATGCAAAACCAAACCATCAAATTTCTCGGCCATGAAGTCTTGCATTAAATTTGCCGGTTTGTTCCTTTATCAGGTTGCCGGCAATTGTTACTTTCTTGCATATCTCTCATTCATGTGTTCTATATCACTCTACATCATTGTCTATATCTCTCATTTCCATTTCCCGTGCAATGGGTGACGTTTTGGGTTGAGACCCTTCTTCAGATTGAGAGTCAGGGGAAATGGAAACAAGATATAGTTCAGAATCAGAATCAGAATGGCCTTTATTGTCATCCAAAAAAACAAGTCTTTTGGACGAAATTCCATTATCCACAGTCCAACAATAATAAGCAATAAAAATAAAGCAATAACACACACAATCACAAACCAACACAAAATAAAAACACATCCATCACAGTGAGTCTCCTCCAGTCACCTCACTGTGATGGAAGGCCAGAATGTCTTTTCTCTTCCCTGCCGTCTTCTCCCGCAGTAAGGCTGTTGAACCTGCCATGTCGGGGCGGTCGTGGCTCCCGACATTGAAGCCCCCGCCGGGCGGATAAAATCCCGCGGCCTGTTTCAGGCCGTGTCGGACGGTGAAAGGTCCGCAGTGGGCCGACCCAAGCCCCGCGATTCGGGGCGGGCGAAGACGCTGCCACTGCCGGAGCTCCCGATGTCGGCCCCCACCCAGGGACCTGCGAGCTTCCGACGTCCACGTGGCCCGCGGCCTAAGCCTCCGAGGCCTCCGAAGGCGAGTCACAGCCGCACTCGTAGCGCCACCACAGCCTCCGAAGGCAGCCAGCTCCGCAGATAGTTCCGTTTATTGTCACGTGTACAGTGAAACACTTTTTTGTGCATGCTAACCAGTCAACAGAAAGACAATACATGATTACAATCAATCCATTTAGAGTGTATAGATACATGATAAGGGAATAATGTTTTGTGCAAGGTTAAGCCAGCAAAATCCAGTCAATGATAGTCCGAGGGATATGAAAGAGGTAAATAGTAGTTCAGCACTGCTCTCTGGTTGTGGTGGGATGATCCAGATATGAGACAGAGAGATTA
This sequence comes from Rhinoraja longicauda, assembly GCF_053455715.1. NCBI lineage: Eukaryota > Metazoa > Chordata > Chondrichthyes > Rajiformes > Arhynchobatidae > Rhinoraja > Rhinoraja longicauda. Next base: position 127,441,271 of record NC_135953.1, read on the forward strand.
TGATGATGTAGAGCGATGTGGAACAAATGAATGAAAGATTTGCAAAAAAATAATGATGATAAAAAGAAACAGGCCACATGAGAGGATCATTCTCCACCCCAGGCTGGGGTGGGGTGGAGGGTGGAGAGTGGAGAGGATCATTCTCCACCCCATTCTCTCGTTGCACCTCTCCAGAGATGCTGCCTGCCCTGCCCTGCCCGCCCTTTGCTGACTGAGTTACTCCAGCCAGCATTTGGTGCCGCTGCAGGCTGTCGTCAGCCCTCCCCCTCCACCCCCGCCCCTGCGGCCTGGAAACCGCCCTCTTCCGCCCTCCCTCCCGGGCCCGCGTCACAAAGGCTTTCCTGACGCCTCGTTCCAAGGGAGGGGTGGGGGAGACCCAGCGCGAGCTCCGGGGACCGGGCGGCGGCAACAGTGGCAACAGCAGTGGCAGGGGCTGCAACAGTAGCAACAGCAACAGAGCCGGACCGATCAGGGAGCCCTGGGATGGAGCGGCGCCGGACTGACGGGGCTGCCAACAGCCGGCAAAGGTTCGCAAACCCGCAGGTAAACCCTGGTGTGTGTGTCCGTGTATGTGTGTGTCCGCGTATGTGTGTGTGTCCGTGTATGTGTGTGTGTGTATGCGTGCGTGTGTATGCGTGCGTGTGTATGTTTTTTTCAGTATGTGTGTGTGTGTCTGTATATATGTGTGTGTATGTGTGTGTGTGTGTCTGTGTGTGTGTCTATATGTGTGTGTGTGTCTGTGTGCATGCATGTATATATGTGTATATATGTGTGTCTATGTGTGTGTGTATATGTGTATGTGTGTATGCATGTATACATGTGTGTATATTTGTGTGTAAATATGTGTGTGTGCGCGTACGTGCGCGGTGGGTTGCAAGGCCAAGGGGGAGTCTGACTGCTGTAAATCGGCACGTTTGCAGAGTTTAGCTATGTGCGCCTCTCTGTGGGGGTAGGGGTGCGTGTGGGGGCTGGTTTTGCTGAAAGAAAATAAAATGAGTTGGCAGCGACCAAAGTCACCATTAATCTATTGGATTCTCTCCGCGAGTTACCCCCTTTAGAAAACGAGGCGAATGTAGCAAAATGTTTCGGATTCCTGACTAGTCCGACCATGTGACTAGATTTTGAGTTGTGTTGTTGAAATTTGAGTTTGCATTTTTAAGGGACCCTTCAAGCGGTCATACTGAATGTAGGAGTGCGAAAATAGGATTCAGATTTGTATTGAATGCTACAAATCAGTTGGGTATTGTACAGCCAACGACATGAGGTGGAGAGCTTGTATCGTAATGGCCTCTGGGACTTGTAGTGTTATTTGCAAACTGATGAATGGAAATGATTTGTGTATGAAGGAGCTGGAGATGTTGGTTTAAACCAAAGATAGACACAAAATACGGGTGTGGGACAGGCAGCATCTCTGGAGCGAAGGAATTAGTGACAGTTCATGTATTTTCGATTTCTTTAAGTACCATGGTTCATTAACCAGCATCTGCAGGGTTTTTTTCCTACACATTTTGCCAGTTCAGTTCAATGTTACTTGTAAGGTCACGTCATAAAGTCACAATTAATATGAGTAGAATTGGGCCATTCGGCCCATCAAGTCTACTCCGCCATTCAATCATGGCTGATCTATCTCTCCTAACCCCATTCTCCTGCCTTCTCCATGTGCCTAGGTACAGTGAAATTCAATTTTTATATATAGTGTAGTAAAAATCGTACTATATGTAGGCACAATATTCGTTGGGTACAAGAGTGTAAGAATAATATGTTACACTGAGACTATGCAAGAGTCATCACATTTCTGACGCCATCTTGTACCTTTCAAGTTCATGGTTGTTATAAATGTTAGTGTCTTAAATTGGACGTAAAGGCCTTCTGTCCTGGCGGTGGCATTGGGTTGTGTTTGCAGGGTCGGCCTGGCCAGCTGATTTGGCGAGTTCCCTCCACCGCTTCTACGCAGCTGCAGGCCGTGTCCGACCGGCCTGCTCAGCCCCATGTAGCAGCGGCCGATCTAATCGAGCCCCAGGCTGCTGCAGGGCCTCCAAACGGCCCAATCCACCAACCCATTGATCCTGGCACGTTGACCTGCGAGCTTGTCGTCCTTGGCCTTGTGGCCACCGCTCAGCCTCTGCGCCCCCCACGCCGACCTAGAGCACCATTGAGGGCATCATTGAGGGCACGGGACGTGAGCCCCCAGTCCGTTAACAAACAGCGCCTCTTTCCTCTGTCCTCTACCACCTATTCTATTTTTGAAGATAGACACAAAAAACTGGAGTAACTCAGCGGGTCAGGCTGCATCTGTGGAGAAAAGGAATAGGTGATGTTTCGGGTCGAGACCCTTCTTCAGACTGAGAGTCAGGGGAAAGGGAAACAAGATATAGACGGTGATATGGAGAGGTATAGAACAAATTCATGCAAGCTATGCAAAAAAAAGTAACGATGATAAAGGAAACAGGCCATTGTTTGCTGTGTGCTAGGTGAAAACGAGTTTCAGACAATGAGACTCTACAGGACGACTTTGAAGCAAGTAAGACTAGGGCGGGGGAGGGATGGAGATAGAAGGGATGCAAAGATCACTGGAAGTTAGAGAGATCAAGATCCTACTGCAGGGTTGTAAGCTGCCCAAGCGAAATATGAGGTGCTGTTCCTCCAATTTGCATTTGGCCTCACTCCAACAATAGAGGTGCCCAGGACAGAAAGGTCAGTGTTGAAATGGGAAGGAGACTTATAGTGTTTGGCAACCGGGAAATCAGGTAGCTCCAGGCAGACTGAGTGAAGGTGTTCAGTGAAACAATACCCCAGTCTGCGTTTGGTCTCGCCAATGTATAAGATCTATTTTCGATTTTAATTTTCTAGTCTATTTATTTCTATAATCAGTACCAAATCTCAGCCCGAACACCATCTTAAAGAAAGTGCTTGGATGTACTTGTAACATGCGGGCAAGCAAAAGTGAAACAGAACCAATTACGATAGTTTGACCATTATCAAAATAGCCATCCCAGTTGTCTGATGCACAAGAAACCTAAAAGTTTGAGGTTTGTAAGGCGAAGAAAAAATTGTGATCCTTCAGTAAAAACAAGTTCATATTTCATGTTCATATTGTGTAAAAGTCAGGAATTCATCGACTTTAAGTAGTACTTGAACGTCATAGTTGTGTGATTCCTGAAAGCTGTATTAATCTCATTAATTTTACAGGATTGATTGGAGATTACATATGTATTTCCTTTGATGAAGGTTCTTATTTTTTCTTCTTTCTCTTCATAGTCCAACCGCTTTCCATATTTTAGACTTTAAAAAATATGTTCTTGTTAAACTGAGTATAGGGTTGCATTGGGGTCAATATTTGAGTTGAAACATCATCTTCAAATGCGTTCTGAATGAAGGCTTGCATTCCTTGGAGAGATTATGTATGGCACAGTTCATCTTTAATTGTGTTAATCCTGCAGGAGAATGATGTGCTAATAGTAACACTAATTATTTTTTTTCAGTCTCTCTATTTCTATTATTGGTACCTAAACTTAGCCAGAACATTCGTTGTAAAATCGTATGTAAATTTAAATGAATACACCCAATTTTTAGAAGACTTGGAATTGGAAGATAGACACAAAATGCTGGAGTAACTCAGCAGGACAGGCAGCATCTCTGGAGAGAAGGGATGGGTGATGTTTTGGGTGGAGACCCTTTTTCATACTCTGGAGAGAGGAATGGGAGATGTTTCGGGTCAAGACCCTTCTTCGGACTCGAGAAAAGGAATGAGTGACGTTTCGGGTCGAGACCCTTCAGACAAGATTTTGTAAGCTTTCAGGCTCTGACCTTAACATTTTATCAGCCCCTAAAACAGAGGTAAACAGAGATTGCTTACTAAAATTGCTTGCAATGGCTTTCTCACCTGATTATATATGGCATTCCATTATAGATATGTTTCAAACAGCACTAAGTTACCTGATGTGTTGTTTAGATGCTGATCTTTATTTTAATGTATGGCAATTGTGTTTGTGATTGCAACCTGGTGCCAGGCTTAACAGAGTTTAGTACCTTGCAGTTCTGAGTTGTGGTCTTCTAGTTCTGCAAGGAAATGTCTTGGGATGAACTTCCCTGATCCAATTGCAATCATTTGAATCCATGTTAGAATTTGTGTCAGCTTCTGGGGAAGGAATGAACAGGGGATGTTTCGAGTTGGGACCCTTCTTCAGCCAAACTTCATAAGCCAGTATTTAAATTTATAAGTACGAGACTCCTGGAATGAATATAAAGAATCCGATTCTTTATAAGAAACGTGTTTAGGAATTAATATTACTATTAATGGTGTAAATTAATGACAAATCAATTATTCATTTCATCTTACAATGTAAATCATTATCAAGGGTATTGGCCAAGGATTCAATAAAATATGTCAGCCTCTCTAATTATCTGCTTCAAACCTCGGTCAATAAGGAAAAGGCCTTGCATGATTTCATGCTTTTCCAGTGATTCCATCAGTGGAACCCATAAATAATGCAGTAAATCCCATTACCCCGTCCCCAGCCCCCTTCACTCTTTGTGCTTTTGGCCTGCTCCAATTTGAATGATACAGTGGAATCTGCCTCCACTATTACTTTGGCAGTGCATTCCAGATGCGTTGATGGAGATGAATGAAGTTGAAACCCATGTATCATGGAGGAAACAACCCCTCTCAGATGCTGAGGAAAAACGCTGCTGTGGTGGTGGTCCTCTGCTCCTCTGAACGTGGAGAATGATAGATTGAAACTGGCGAGGTGAATAAATAATCATTCAGATGCAAGAAACCCACAAACTGAAGAGCTGGAACATTGTTGTACGGGACCTCTCCCCCTGTAAATATGCACTGAATACTTACAATGCTGCTGGGAAATTCAGGCCCCTGATCTCATGCAGCTTCATTCATTGTACTAATTTAGACTGTTACCATTTTGAGGTTGGGATATTGTTGTTGGAGTGTGGCTGCCGTTGTTGATGTGAAGAAGGGTCTCGACCCGAAACGTCACCCGGTCCTTCCCTCCAGAGATGCTGCCCGTCCCACTGAGTTACTCCAGCATCAGGGGGCGCCATTATGATGGCTGCCTTGCCAACGGTCCGTCTGGTCTTTTTCCTTTTTGTTTTTAGTTTGTTGTGAAATGTATGTTTTAGTTTATCTTCAGTTTTGTGTTATGTGGGGGGGGGGGACTTAAAAAAATCTCTTTCCTTGACGGAGATGCAATTTTTTCCCGTGTCGTATCTCCGTCCGCACTGCGGCCTAACATCGTGAGCAGGCGGCCTCTTGCTGGGATCTCGGAGCTCCAACCGCGGGAGCCTGTGGACTTTTAACAACGTGGAGCTCGCGGTCCCTGGTTAGAGACCAACTTCGGGAGCTCCAAGCCGCGGGAGCGTCGACCGCCCCAACGCGGGAGCTTCGAATGCTCCGACGCGGGAGCTTCGATCGCCGGCTGCGGGAGCTTCAATCGCCCCGACTGCGGATGATTCGACTCCCCCGACCGCGAGAGAAAAGGAGGAAAGAAGATAAGACTTTATTGCCTTCCATCACAGTGGGGAATGGGGAGGAGCTGCTGTGGTGGATGTTTATGTTAAATTTTTATGTAGCTGTGTGTCTTGTTGCTTTTTTGGTATGACTGTGGTATGAATTTGGCAAACCAAATTCCTCGTATGTTGCAAAACATACTTGGCTAATAAATTACGATTATGATTTCAGTGTAAACCAACATTTGCAGTTCCTTCCTACTCATTGTTGATTAATGGATGGGGTGGTTGAGCTGAAAGTCTGGTTTAGCAAATGGAGCTGTAATCATTGGCTGAGGTTTGTGGGTTGGCGAATTGAAGGCTGCAAGTCTCAGTCATGGCATTGGGCTCGTTGGAAAGCTGTTGATTCCACCTGAGGGATCGGTGACTGGGGTAGATTAGGAAGAGGAAGAGGCAGAGTGATGGTTGTGGGTGGTGGGTTGGCTGAAGAAGAGAGCAGCTTGATCAGTAGTCACTGAAGGGAGTTTATTTGCTCAGATCACATCAGTGGTCTGAACTGCCACCCAATCTCCAATTGGTTTAACTGTAGTGGATTCAAGGTCTTGATTAGTAACTAAGTTGAACAAACTACCTCAACAACTGTGATCTACTTTGAACTTTGTTTTGGTTAAAATGCAGGCTTGTATGAAAATGGATCTGGTTATCTAGTATTACTGATTATTAATTTATTGTCTTGATTATTAACTTTATTTCAGTGCTTTGTGTTAATGAGCATGTAAAGCTGCAGCAAGTAAGAATTTAATTGTTCTGTTGCTGATACATATGACAATTAAACACTCTTGAACTCTCGAGTGCAAATTAACGCTTTCCACAACCAGTCTAAGACTTAACAAAGACACAAATCTGTGCATCAAACACCCTGTAGGCAGTGCACAGCTGCTGGGGTAACTCAGCGGGACAGGCGGCATCTCTGGAGAGAAGGGATGGGTGACGTTTCGGGTCGAGACCCTTCTTCAGATCATCAATGGCAGCCTTACCTCGTCGAGACCTGACCCATAATAATTCATAAGATAGACTCAAAAGCTGGAGTAACTCAGCGGGGCAGGAGAGAAGGAATCCTTCTCGAGACCTGACCCATAATAATTCAGCTTTTTATCTCTATCTTTGGTTTAAACCGGCATCTGAAGTTCTTTCCTACCCATAATAATTCAGCCAGACCAAATAATTCCCAATAATTCAGCCCCAAGTCCACGCCGACCATCGATCATCCCCTTCATCTGGTTCTATGTTGTTCCATTTGCTCAACCACTCCCCACGCAACAGGGGCAATTTTGCAGATGCCAATCAACACTTTGGGATGTGAGTGGAAGCCAGAGCACCCGGAAGAAACCCCCGTGGTCACAGGGGGAATGTGCCAACTCAAAACAGACAGCGACCGAGGTCAGGATCGAACCTTGGTCTCTGACGCTGTGAAGCAGCAGCACTACTAGCTGCACCATCGTGCTGCCCGCTAACCATTGCCCCCCTCGGGCTGCCTCTCACCTGCAGGATGACCAGAGGTTAGGCGAGATGGGGGAGGCACAAACACGCGGAAGTTTAATATCAAACTAGTGACCCAGAGAATAAAGAGGGATCACACAGGTTGGAAAACCGTGAGCCCCTCTTTGACTCCTCGATACATTTGTGGGGGGCAACCAAGGAGAACATCAAGAAGTCCGTCATGCTCCAAGATGTTCAGATAGCAGGACATGGTCAGAGGGAATTGTGCCAAGCCCGGAATGGCATAGCGAACGGCGGGTTTTGCTTATTAAAATGGCGGACGTTACGCTCCTTTGCGTACTACACTTCAGTATAGACGATCTCAACGGAGTGGTGCATCTTGTTCCTCTAATGTCTTTGGTGGGCACCAAGTGTCACTACCTGCTGAGGTTCTACCTGTCCCAAGTGTTAAGAAGGATGGTCCTGTCATCGGTACCGTGCAATGTGCCAGTCAGCCATCCACCTATCACCTATTATTTGTGGAAAAGTACTGACTATGACATTATTGAATGACAGCATGAAGAGTTTATGTTTTGGGATATTTTCAAAAGAAAGTTTATTTTAGAAATAGGAAATTTCCCCTTTAAGTCTCCTGGAAGCAGTTTTCACAGAAGCATTGTACCTATAAGTGTTTGAGCAGCTTATTTTCAATGTGCACATTTTTATACAACTGAAGACGCAGAAGGTACAATGAAGACATGTATAGTTGTGATCAGGGACCCTCCATGTTTTGCAGTAATGCTCACAAGGAACAAATAGCCTTTTGTATATGGATAACTTCAACAGATTTACATATTGAAGTGTTGCAATGTAACCTAGTTGTGGGCAAGTTTCCTTCTGCGTCAGAATGAGGAAGATAAACTTGCATAATATTGTAAAATGTAAAACTTAATGAAATTTGACTCAATGTAATTTGGCATTGCTGAAATGATAAATGTGTTCCTGATATTTGAGCAGAAAAGTTGCTGAGCTATATTAAGGCAATATTGTTTTAACAAGTGCAGGCTTGATCTAAAAATGTACCGGTCAACAGACTTAGACGAAGATTTTTGTCTCAAACCTAGCATTAGTATGAGGGTGGAAATTCTAATGTAATAGCCATGCCTTTGATGTACACAATGCTCCATTTGAGAATCTATGGGTTATGTTATGATGATAATGATACTTTATTCTCACTTGTACCTAGCTAGGTGCAGTGAAATTCTTTGTTTTTGCACACAACGCACGCGAAAGAGTCACCACAAAAGCGCTGACAAAGTTACATGAAGTATTCGTCCCCCTTAGTTCACGGTAATGCGGTCTGTCTACCTCGGCCCGACTTTGTCCTCAGCCTGTCTCCGTTCAAGGCTCTGATTCAACCTTGGCCCAACTTGACGTCGGAGCTCTGACCCGACCACCGCATCTCGGCCGCTCGCACCGTGCCGGCCTCTGCACCCAAGGGGCGAGTCCTCCTCTGTTGTCCAGCCGCGACGGGCGAGTCTGGCCTGCTCATGGGGAGTGTCCCGGCCCACTGCTCACCGGCAGTGTCCCGGCCCACTCCTCACTGGGAGTGTTGCTCCTCACCGGGAGTGTCCCGGCCCACTGGTCACCGGCAGTGTCCCGGCCCACTGCTCACTGGCGGTATCCCGGCCCACTGCACACTGGGTGTGTTGCTCCTCACCGGGAGTGTCCCGGCCCACTGCTGACCGGCAGTGTTGCTCCTCACCGGCAGTATCCCGGCCCACTGCTCACCGGCAGTTTCCCGGCCCACTGCTCACCGGGAGTGTCCCGGCCCATTCCTTACTGGGAGTGTTACTCCTCACCGGGAGTGTCCCGGCCCACTGCTCACCGGCAGTGTCCCGGCCCACTCCTCACTGGGAGTGTTGCTCCTCACCGGCAGTGTCCCGGCCAGCGTAGCTCATCATTGTACATCCCTCGATGTACGCTGTGAAGTTTCATCGATTATATTCCTCTAATGGTCTACTGAAGTCCTTCACCTCTCACCGTTGCCTGGTATCTTTCCATTCCTGCTGATCATACTTACCTGTTAATGCCAGAGGAAACCGCTGAATGCAATGCAGTGGTTCCAGATGGCCGGACGTCAGTGTTGTGTGTGGTCTTTTAGAAGGTCGCTAACAGTTAATTGAGTAACCAGCACTTGAATCCAATGCGCTTGGTGATATTCTTGCAATAACTGCTTTAAATAGTCTCGGTGTTTCCTAAAATAGTGATCCATGAGCTGCTTGATCTTGTCATTTACAACCTCGTATTTGAAACGTAGAAGAATGTGATTTTTATTTAACTTGGTCAGAAATATCAAATCTTTGGAAAATAAGAGTAGAATGAGAATTATTCTTGCGTGAGCTTCAAATCAGATTCAATAGGGCACTGTAAAAGCTTTTGAATCTGATTTGATTTCTTTAGCTCATTTCTGGTTATTAATCTTTTCACATCAATAACACTTGCATTTTGTGCTGGGCTTTCTACATAAATTGTATTGGGATTGTCAAAATTAGATTTCACAATACTCCCAGCTGTGCTGATGTGGCATAAATAATCTCGCGTCCTTAATTCAGCACAGTTACAACAGCACTAAAGAAATATGAAACAGAGTGGCTGCCGCCTACATCAATGGTAAAAGGTCATCAGTTCAAACGCTCCCTGTGAGGGAGAACTGTCAAGCCACCAATTAATGCTGAAGAGAATCGCCATCTCTGATGTTAAATTACAATGTGTTAATACACTCCTCCGCCAGTCTCCATGATAATTAATAGCATGTGTGGAAGCACCATTATGATGCAGTGTAATTAAATGTCATTATACACAGTTCTGAATCACCGATTTAATTCACCCTAAGATATGCTGCTCCGAACCTGGCTATTTGGCCCAAGTAGTCAATGCCAGAGTTAATAATGCTTCACTTGAGTTTCTACACATCTTTCCTTTCTAAATCTATGGATGTTGTTTTATTTTCCTTTGCAAGTTTGGCCAGTTTCCACCTTAATGTAACTCCCCTGCATGCATCAAACACTCCCTGTAGTAGAAAATTCCTCATTTCTCTGCCCAGAATTCACAATGAGGTATGGACCTACATGGCTTAATTATAATTTCTACAGTAATATTTTGAACATCGCAGATATTGCCTGACCATATTATCAGGCCATCGAGAGATTTATAGAATCCCATGTTTATTCTATGACAATTATAATGGGGGGGTTGGAGTGTGGTGATATGTAATGGAGACAAAAATACTGCAGATGCTGGAATCTTGAGCAAAATGTAAAGTGCTGGAGTAACTCGGCAGAATCTGGGAGAGAATGGTGACATTTTGTGTCGGGACCCTTCAGTGTCCAGGTCCTCCAGCGATGCTACCTGACTCACTGAGTTACTCCGTACTTTGTGTTTTACTGAGCAATCGTTTTGATTTTTTTCATACCTGTGTAATTAACATTGATTCGAGTGAACTTCCCGCTGTACAAGTAATGCCTTACTTTTTTTAAATATCAGCCTGCACCATTAGAGCAGGTTTCCAGGTTAATCTTTGAAAAATGGTTTATTTAACAATGCACCTCTCCTTCAATGGCGCACTAAAGTTGCAGCTGCGTGTAAAATGGAAGTAGGAGTTTTATTTGGGGCAAAGAGCACTGTTGATTGAGTCAAGCTAAATTTGTCAGATGTTTTATAGCTTAAGCTGAAAGTCTGAACAAACATTGGCGTTCTAATTTGGATCATCTCGTGTATAGTTATACATGGATTTGTTTTTTCACACCAGTGGTTGGTTTTAATACAGGGCATGATAAATGCACCGTAATCGACTGTAGGAGGGATGAATTTGTGTCAAACTCTACCTGCTGGTTTATGGATAATCTCAGGTACATTCATGCAAGCAACATGATATGCACAAGGATGTGTGAGCATGTGGAACTGTGTTTAGAAACAAAAAGTTTTAAACCACTCAAGGAAAAATTGAATATTGGAATAATTTGTTTGCCTAGGATCCTTGCAGAACTTTGAAAAATGCTTCCATTTAGATCACACGTGTCAAACTCAAGGCCCGCGGGCCGAATCCGGCCCGCCACGTCATTTTATGTGGCCCGTGAAAGCTTAATTGTCATTGGTCGTATATCTTTTAAGTTAGAGACATTTTTAACTTTAAACTCATTTCTAAACACATTTTTCCAAGTGCTGTGCGTCTGATGTCACCACGCACGGCACGGCCTCTCCTCACTCGCACAAACAAGGTGGCCACCGTTAGCGGAGCCGCCCGCCCGCATCACAGGCTCCCCTCCACTCCCCACACCCGGGGGACACTCCCGAGCAGGAGGGAGATGGTCGGACAGACGGTCCGCTCATCCGTCCCTTCAACCCACGCCACGGCGTCCTCGAGTCCCCCCTCCCGCCCGGGCCCAGCACCCCGCACCGTCGCCGCAGCGCAGCGGGCAGCTTCTTCTCCTCCTCCTCCTTCAGTGGCCGCTTCCACCGATGGCGGCGTCGACCAGGGCCGCTACCACCGACGGCCCGTCGCCACTTCAGACGGATGGCGGCCTCCTCACGTCCCGCCGTCTTGTGCGCGCCTCCCGCCGCGCCTCTCTCCTCTTTCCCTTCGCTTCTCTTCCCTCCCCTCCCCACACTCCCAGACCGGCCCCGCCCGCCTCGAGTAGTCCCACCTCCGCTGCCCGACTCAAGTAGTCCGAAGCTCCCTCCTCCTCCCTGCACGCTCGGTAAGTGCCTTTCGCCACCAACGGCTCCACGGAGGGGAGTGGACGTGGGGGCCGAGTGGGTGGAGGGAAGGGTGGGGGTAGGAGGGGGGTGAGGAGAGAATGGGGGGGTGGGGGAGGAGAGATTGGGGAAAAGGGGGTGGTGGGGACAGGGGGGAAAGTGAGAGTGTGTGAGGAGAGAGTAGGGGGAGAGTGGGACGGGGGAGGGGGACAGCAGGGGTGGGGGGGGTTGGGGAAGAGAGAGTGGGGGTGGGGGGAAGGGGAACAGTGGGGTCAGTGAAGAGGGGAGAGTGGAGGGGAGGGGCAGGATGGGAGGAGCAGAGAGTGGGGGTGGGAGGGAGAGTGGGACTGGGGAGGGGGGTGGTGGTGGGGGAAGAGAGTGGGGGTGGGGTGGGAGGGGACAGTGGGGGTGGGGGGGCAGTGAGAATGGGGGTGGGGCGAGTGTGTGGAGGGAAAGGTGGGGTTAGGAGGGGGTTGAGTGTGGGGGTGGGGGTGGGGGGAGGAGAGGAGTGGGGCTGGGGGAGGAGAGAGTGGTGGAAAGGGGGGGTGGGGGAGAGTGCGAGTGCGGGTGGGAGGGAGAGTGGGACTGGGGAGGAGGGTAGAGTGCGGGTGGGGAGGAGGAGGGATGGGGGTCAGGGGACAGCAGGGGAGGGGGTGGTGGTGTGGGGTTGAGAGAGTGGAGGAGGGGGGAAGGGGACAGTGGGGGTCAGGGAAGAAGGGAGAGTGGGGGGGAGGTTGGGAGGAGCAGAGAGTGGGGTGGGAGGGAGAGTGGGACTGGGGAGGGGGACAGCAGGGGAGGGGGGGTGGTGGTGGGGGGAAGAGAGTGTGGGGTGGGAGGGAGGGGGGGCCATGAGGGTCAGGGAAGAGGGGAGAGTGGGGGGAGGGAGTGTGGGAGGGAGGAAAAGGTGGGTGAGGGGGAAGGGGACAGTGAGAGTGAAAGGAGGGGGAGGGTGGGGGGAGTGTGGGGGGAAGGGGGATGGTGGTGGGGGGAAGAGAGTAGGGCGGGAAGGGGGAGAGTGGGGGTAGGGGAGATTGGGGGGCGGTGAGAATGCAGGTGGGGCGAATGGGTGGAGGGAAGGGTAGGAGTTGGAGGGGGGTAGGGGTGGGAGGGGGGTGAGGGGAGGAGAGAATGGGGGTGGAGGAGAGAGTGGGGCTGGGGGAGAGTGAGAATGTGGGGGGAGGAGAGAGTGGGGGAAAGGGGGGGTGGGGGGAGGAGAGTGGGGGAAAGGGGGGGTGGGGGGAGGAGAGAGTGGGGGAAAGGGGGGTGGGGGAGAGAGAGTGGGGCTGGGGAGGAGAGAATGGGGGGTGGGGGGAGGATAGAGTGGTGGAAAGGGGGGTGGAGGAGAGTGGGGGTGGGAGGGAGAGTGCTACTGGGGAGGAGGGTGGGGTGGGGAGGAGGGAATAGTGGGGAGGAGGGGGACTGGGGGTCAGGGAAGATGGGAGAGTGGGGGGTAGGGAGGGGGGGAATTGAGTATGGGGTTGAGGGTGCTACACCAATACAGGAGAGGCTTTGGGTCCAAGCCACCCTCTCCCCTTCCCTGTACCGCCTTTAACTGCGCTCCCCTCCCCTGGAGGAGCACGGCACCACAGTGAAGGAGAAAGAAGATGGCCGCTGGCCATCAGAGGCTACCTTTCCCCTCCTTACCCACCACTCCCTTCTCCACCCCTCCCTTCTCCACCCCTCCCTTCTCCACCCCTCCCTTCTCCACCCCTCCCTTCTCCACCCCCCCACCCCCATTGAGATTCATTTTATTTATTTTTAAAAGACAATTTAGTTTAAAGAAAAAACACGATTTCCCCAAGTCGCAATGGAAACCCTATGAGGAACGGGCCCAATTTGTCAATGTGCTTACATATATTTTTACATTTATGTTAATGCATGTACAATATTTGTACATTTCAATAAATAATAATCAAATGCAGAGACAGTTATTTAACAATATGTTAAGGATTAGTTACATTTATAGAGTCTTACAGTTACAATCGGCCCTTTGAGGGCAACCATAATGCTGATGTGGCCCGGGGTGAAAATGAGTTTGACACCCCTGATTTAGATGAAGATGTATAAAATTTTGGATCTTGGACGAAAGTGACTATCTATATTTGCTACCACATTCTAATCCAATGTTAAGGATGTGAAACATCTCCTGACTTACTGGTGTATGGATAGTGCTTTCCTCAACTGTTTCTAAATCCTGGGTTTTAATATACGGTAAACCCTCATTATCACAGACCTCGTTATAATGGACTTTGGTTATAGCAGATGAACCTGCCGTCTTTCATCGCTAAGCCAGGCTGCCGATGCCACTACCGGCCAGCATCACCTCCCCAGCCGGCTGCCAATGCTGACCCACACTGCCACCCCCCTGCCGCTTCCAGGCCGGACCTACTGCCACCACCACCGACCCACACAGCTTCCTCGGCCGCTTCAAGGCTGCACCTGCTGCTGTTGCCACCTGACCCTTACCTGCACTCTGCGATCCTCACCTCTCCCCCGGCCTCCAACTCACCTGGATTCCAGGCCCAATTCCAGACCGTCTGAAGAAGGGTCTCAACCTAAAACGTCACCTATCCATTTTCTCCAGAGATGCTGCCTGACCTGCCGAGCCACTCCAGCACTTTGAAATGAGTATCTGCAGTTCTTTATTTTGACTACTTATACAATGATACTGTATTACACATTAATCCCTTACTTGATTACAGCAGACAATCAGCAATAATGAACACCATTCCCCCCTCCCCCCCCCCCTGGTCAGTTATAACAAGTGTTTACCGAACAAATTAAGGCTATTTGCTTATCTTAAATTTGTGAGTCATGTGTGAGAATTTAATCAGATCTGTTTCTAAGTAACAGCCACCCTGTTTTCATTGTAGCCCAGGTTTAGTTTAGAGATACAGTGTGGAAATAGGCCCTAAGCCCACCAAGTCCACGGCAATCCACAATCACCCATACACTAATTCTACCCTACACACTTGGGACAATTTACATAAGCCAATTAACTTACAAACCTGCGCGTCTTTAGTGTATCGTTACATGCTCAGTGATTAGTATGAATCCAAGAATTAGTGTTTTGAAGTATAAATGGAGTCGCTGAATTGAACTTATCTTCATTGAAGAAAATAAATTGGTTTCCTGCTTTGCATCTATTTTGTATGTGATGTGGCCTATATTTAGCTAAAATGGCATAATTATCAGTTTTAGTCCAGAGTTTCTGTATGCCATGCAGTATCCAAAATACAGAATATTTGATTTGCCAGACAAGACTCTTGTTTCTTTGGGTTATGATTACTGTCCATTTTTAGTTAACAGTGAACTATTGTCTCAAAGAGTATCGCACATATTTTAAAGGAAATAGGCCGTGATGCTTGTTTCTATCCAGCGGCATCTAAAGCAAATACTTCTGACTGTCTTGTGCTTAATATATGTTTTAAAAGATTCCGACTTATGCTATTTATTTTCAAGTAAATTAAAATCTAACCTAGTCCATATCAACCGTAATTGGTTATAGCAAGTAGTGATGTGAAGCACTCCTAGCTTTGAAATGAACATTTTGAAGCAATTGAATTACTTGTCAATTGGGTGTTGTCAAACTATTTCATTGGAAATGAAAGGTTATGCAGATGTAAACAAATTGACTGATATGATAAGGATGAGTGAGCAGAAGAGATGATGATAAAATGGGTTGTATATATGCAGGTCTAGTTGCCGCAGGGGATACAAATGACCTTGTTTCTGCAGGCACAGCAGGCAGTGAAGAAAGCCAATGGAATGTTGGCCTTCATAACAAGAGGAGTTGAGTATAGGAGCAAAGAGGTCCTTTTGCAGTTGTATAGGGCCCTAGTGAGACCGCACCTGGAGTACTATGTGCAATTTTGGTCTCCAAATTTGAGGAAGGATATTCTTGCTATTGAGGGCGTGCAGCGTAGGTTCACTAGGTTAATTCCCAGAATGGCGGGACTGTCGTATGTTGAAAGACTGGAGCGACTAGGCTTGTATATACTGGAATTTAGAAGGATGAGAGGGGATCTTATCGAAACATATAAGATTATTAAGGGGTTGGACATGCTAGAGGCAGGAAACATGTTCCCAATGTTGGGGGAGTCCAGAACCAGGGGCCACAGTTTAAGAATAAGAGGTAGGCCATTTAGAACGGAGATGAGGAAAAACTTTTTCAGTCAGAGAGTTGTAAATCTGTGGTATTCTCTGCCTCAGAAGGCAGTGGAGGCCAGTTCTCTGAATGCTTTCAAGAGAAAGCCAGGTAGAGCTCTTAAGGATAGTGGGGTCAGGGGGTATGGGGAGAAGGCAGGAACGGGATACTGATTGTGAATGATCAGCCATGGTCATATTGAATGGCGGTGCTGGCTCGAAGGGCCGAACGGCCTACTCCTGCACCTATTGTCTATTGCTTGGTATAATACCCTATTGCCATAAAATGTACATTGAGTTGCAATGTGCACTGCTGTTGAGACCAGAGGAGTTAGAATAAGAAAATAACTGCAGATGCTGGTACAAATCGAAGGTATTTATTCACAAAATGTTGGAGTAACTCAGCAGGTCAGGCAGTATCTCAGCATCCCATTCCTTCCCTCCTGAGATGCTGCCTGACCTGCTGAGTTACTCCAACATTTTGTGAATAAAGAGGAGTTAGAATGATACATTGAGATAATCTTCAAGTCTTGCAACAAGATATTGAAGCCAAACCTTCAAGTTATATTATAAGAAAATAACTGCAGATGCTGGTACAAATCGATTTATTCACAAAATGCTGGAGTAACTCAGCAGGTCAGGCAGCATCTCGGGAGAGAAGGAATGGGTGACGTTTCGGGTCGAGACCCTTCTTCAGACTGATGTCGGGGGTGGGACAAAGGAAGGATATAGGTGGAGACAGGAAGATAGAGGGAGATCTGGGAAGGAGGAGGGGAAGGGAGGGACAGAGGAGCTATCTGAAGTTGGAGAAGTCGACGTTCATACCACCGGGCCGCAAACTGCCCAGGCGAAATATGAGGTGCTGCTCCTCCAATTTCCGGCGGGCCTCACTATGGCACTGGAGGAGGCCCATGACAGAGAGGTCAGACTGGGAATGGGAGGGGGAGTTAAAGTGCTGGGCCACCGGGAGATCAGTTGCGTTAATGCGGACCGAGCGCAGGTGTTCAGCGAAGCGATCGCCGAGCCTGCGCTTGGTTTCGCCGATATAGATAAGTTGACATCTAGAGCAGCGGATGCAATAGATGAGGTTGGAGGAGGTGCAGGTGAACCTCTGTCTCACCTGGAAAGAATGTTTGGGTCCTTTGATGGAGTTGAGGGGGGAGGTAAAGGGACAGGTGTTGCATCTCGTGCGGTTGCAAGGGAATGTTATATTAATTAGCCAATAAATGCCTATTTTCAAACATGTGAAATAATTCCACAAAATTTTAAACAAATTAAGCAGGTTGTTTTGCCCCCTTTTTCTTTACATCTTTTTACAAATCAAACCTAGATATACAAAAGCAGAATACATTGGATGTAAACCTGAAATAACAAAATGCTATGAACATTGCAACATGTGTGGTGAATCTCCAGAGAGAAACAGTTAATAGTTTAGAAGGGTCTCGACCCGAAACGTCACCCATTCCTTCTCTCCCGAGATGCTGCCTGACCTGCTGAGTTACTCCAGCATTTTGTGAATAAATACCTTCGATTTGTACCAGCATCTGCAGTTATCTTCTTATACTAATAGTTTAGATCCACAATCTTTTCAACGACATTTTCTGATCCTGTTTCTTGTTTGTTTCTCTCCATGGCGAAACACCGTTGGGACCACAACTTGCCTGTTTCCTACTTCTGAACTGAAAGCTCCCATTTTGACAATGAAGCAACTTCAGTAAAGCTGGGCCTAAGTAGTAGCTCCAGAGTTAGTCTAACATCTTGCACTAAAATTCAGAATCTGTTGAGCAGCTTAGCTTTGTCAGGTCTTTTTATTTTATCATATAAGTCGATGCCACTGGAATAAAAATAATCTCTTGTCAAAGTCATAAATAATAAGTGCAAAAGTAAAGGTTTCTATACAAGTGTTTTATGAAGCATATCTATTAATTAAAGTTGTTGTGTTGTAGGTCAGTCATTTTAAATGTGCTTTAGAGCTGAAATTCTGCAGAATGTGGTCAAGATGGTTCATTGCTTAGGTTTAATATTCTATGCAGCCTGTTTAATCTAATGTAGTTTGATGTAGTGCAGAGGAAGTGGTGTAGATTTAAATTGCACAGCGACCTTTTTAATTTTCCGTTTTCGTAAAATGTTGCTTCATCTCAGTGTTACAAATGATTTTTAAATGTATGGGAAGAATAAAGCACAACGCTACACATATCATTATGAAATGTTTCTTGTGTACTTTGCAATGCTAGATGAGTATGGTATTACATTTCAAATTCATCAGTATCTGGTGTCTATGGTCTTAAATTACAGCCCTCACTCATGTACTAATAATAAATGTAATCAATGTAAACATGGACACAAGGACATTTTGGTCACCCTGCGATAGGAAGGGTGTTACATACTGGAAAGAATGCTGAGAAGATTTACAAGGATGTTGCTAGGACTTTAGGGCCTGAGTTATAGTGAGAGGTTGGACAGGCTAGGCCTATATTCTTGGAGCACAGGAGACTAAGGGTTGATCTTATAGAGCTGTGTAAAATCATTGGGGGGGGGGGGGGGGGGTCAATAGGGTGAATACACAGTATTTTAATCCAGAGTGGGGGAATCAAGAGCCAGGGGACATAGGTTTAAGATGAGGAGTAAAAATTTAATAGGAACCCGAGGGGTAACTATTTCACCTAAAGGGAGGTGGGTACATAAAACAAGATGCCAGAGGAGGTAGTTGAGGCAGGTACGTTACCACATTTACAGGACATTTGGACAGGTACATGCATAGCAATGGTTTAGAGGGATATGAGCCAAATACAGGCAGATGGGGCTAGTGTAAATTGGGCATCTTGGTTCAGCATGGACCTGCTTTTCCAAGGGACCTGTTTCTGTGCTGTGTGACTCTATGACTATAAATGCAGATATTGTTTTTCAAAAAAGACACAGTGCTGGAGTAACTTAGCACGTCAGGCAGCATCTCTGGGGAACATGGGCAGATGATGTTTCGGGTTGGGACCCTTCTTCAGAGTGATTGCAGTAGGATGAGGGAAAGCTGGACGGGAGGTGGGGCACAGGAAAGAGAGAGGGGAAAAGGGGGGATGTGGTTGGGAGGGAAGGGGGTGGGGTGGTTGTGAAAATTGGAGACCTCAATGTGCGTATCGTGGGTTGTAAGCTACCCAAGTGGAATATGAGGTGTTGCTGCTTCTTCAGTTTGCTTGTGGCCTTCCTCTGAGATGGAAGAGACCCAGGTCAGTAAGGATAGCGTTGGATTGGGAAGGGGTGTTAAAATGGTTACTTTTCCAAGTCAAGTCAAGTTTATTTGTCACATACACATACACGATGTGCAGTGAAATGAAAGTGGCAATGCCTGCGGATTGTGCAAAAAAGAATTACAGTTACAGCGTATAAATTAAAGTTAATACCGAAAAGACAAAATTTAGTCCCTGGAGTTATAATTGTTAACAGTCCTGATGGTCTCTGGGAAGAAACTCCGTCTCATCCTCTCCGTTTTCACAGCATGACAGCGGAGGCGCTTGCCTGACCGTAGCAGCTGGAACAGTCCATTGCTGGGGTGGCAGGGGACCCTCATAATCCTGCTTGCTCTCGGTCTACACCTCCTGATGTATAGGTCCTGCAGGGGACCTTTTCCTTTCTGGACCGTAGGAGTAAAATCGTGACAGGCATGGATATGATGAGCAGTCACCATCTTTTCCCAGGATAGAGGAATTTTAAACCTAGAGAGCATAGATTTAAGATGTGAAAGTTTTCAAAGGGAACTGAGGGGCAACCTCCTCACACAAGTGTGGTGGGTATATGGAATGAACACCGCAAAGCTGTAGAGGTGGATACAATTACTATGTTCAAAATACATTTAGATGGTAACTGCATTGAAAAGATTGAGAGGGATATGCAGGCAAATGAGATTAGCTCTGATCGCCATCTTGGTCGGCATGGACAAGTTAGGGCAAAGGTCCTGTTCCCATGCTGTACAACTCTATGCAAGTCCAATGGCATATGTGAGAACCGTGACTTCAGTTTAATTAGAAGTACTGAGTCTTTTAAGATGGAAATTTGAGAAGATGTTTTGATTATGAAATAAAGCTAGTTCAAACTGATTGCAATCAAAAAGGAAAGTGGATCTGATATTTGGGGATTTAAGTATGTGAAAGCGTAAGAAGCAAATAACAAACCCTTTTTCAGAATTGGTTTTGGAACAGTACAATATTGTCAATGCCTGATCATGCTGGATAATTACTTCTCGAGAAACAACATGACCAGGAGATGAGTGATTTTAAACTAGTTAAGTTTTATTTAATGGGGGAATGGGTGACGTTTCGGGTCGAGACCCTTCTTCGGACTGAAAGTCCCGGGAAAGGGAAACAAGAGAAATGGATGATGATGTAGAGATATAGAAGAATGAATGAAAGATATGCAAAAAAAGTAATGATGAAGGAAACAGGCCATTGTTAGCTGTTTGTTGGGTGAAAATGAGAAGCTGGTGTGACTTGGGTGGGGGAGGGATGGAAAGAGAGGGAATGCCGGGGTTACTTGGAGTTAGATAAATCAATGTTCATATCACTGGGTTGTAAGCTGTCCAAGTGAAATATGAGATGCCGTTCCTCCAAATTCTGTTTACCCTCACTCTGGCAATGGAAGAGGCCTAGGTCAGAAAGGTCAGTGTGGGAATGGGAAGAAGAATTAAAGTGTTTAGCAACCAAACGTAGGCAAGACCAAACATAGACTGGACGATCGTCCCACTGAACATTTTTGCTCAGTCCGCCTGGACCTACCTGATTTCCCGGTTGCGAAACACTTTAATTCTCCTTCACACTGACATACTGATGGGAAGGGATGGACGGAACAAAGGAAATATTTATTTAGGGTGGGAACAAAATGGCTGGGTGATGTGTTATTTAAAGGCAAGGCTGTGGAACATGTCCAATTGGACTGATGGAATGAAAAAAACTGAGCACATTTCTGCAAGGGCAGAAATGGCCAGTTCTAATACAGCCAAGAGAGATAGAGTCCAAAGGTTGGAGGGATTGGTGGTGGGGTTGGGGGGAGGGTAGTGGGGAGGAGTAGATGTGGGGGGGCGTGGGAACCATTTTGATTTGCTTTTGGACCACTGGAGCAAGTATGTCTTCAATTAAATTAGGTATGTGCAGTTTTAAATGAAACTCTTTCTTCATAACTTAGTCATACATTTTATGACCATTGTTCTTTTATGCAATAACAAGAGAATTGGGATGTGTAAGGAAAAAGCAAAATAGAAAAAACAAAACAAAACAATTTTTTCTTTGTTGTAAAAGGTATTTCTGTTCAATAACCTTTCTATAAATAGCAGAATATACTCATGATAGGCCTGACATTGTACATGTAGTCCAAGAACTACAGACTGTTAGAAATAATAGTCGTTTTCCACACATGAATGTAGCGCAACGCATACGCGCATTTGGGTTGCATACTTTTTTTTTGGCTAAAAGATGCATTACGCGCTAATATTATGGATTTTGATGTAAAATTTTGAATTTTGGACATCAAAATTATGAATTTGTAAAATTAAATGTTGGGAGGTCTGTACATGTACAATGAAGATCTTGCTTGCAGAAGCATCACAAGCCCAATGGCTCAGACAAAAACACAAAGACAAATTATACATGCATTACACTTTCTCAAAGAAAATAAACGTGCAAAAATAAAGGATATTTGTGCAAAATACAATTGTCATTTTAAAGAACAAACAGCATTATGTAATGCAGTTCCTCAGCTCTTACTTTAATATCCCACTGTTTAATAGGTTGAATGGAAAATTTACATATTGCAATGTCAATGGGGTCAGGAATGCAAATGCGAATTGTATTGCATCATTGGAATATTAATGACATTGTACTTATTTTGTACAATGTACCCATTGTACTGCTGCTGCGTTTTATTACTTAGGACAACAAAGAATTTATCCAAAGATGTAAAAGCTTATCCAAAGGTGTAAAAACCTAGTATAGTAGTCTTGCAAGGCATGCTGTGTTAATATTTGAGTTTGTTCAGACATGAGTGGAAAATGGGTTTACTGTGCAAAGCTGATTACTGCTGAGGGTTAATGAAGTGTACAGTATTGCTTAGAGTTATCCTGCTGCAGATTATATCACAATAATTGTCAATGACAATCATTTAATTGGTCCAAGATGAGACTGCACTCACTTCAATTCTCATGTTTTTTGCCGAATGTATTATTGTGACGCTTTAACTGTATTTGAGTGATTAAAGACCTTATTTTCATCTGAATGAAAAACTTAACATTGTGGCACGAAAATATTCAGAGGTGGTTTACAGAGTTGTTCCTTGTGGGGTGGGTGGGGGGGGGGAACAGCTAGTCATAGTATAATGCGTTTTCATAACATGAATTGGATATAATGCAAGTCAAATTAGCGAACATTATTTGCAATACACGGTCGGTGTTGATCACAGAGTGATTTTAATTGAGAACTAGTGAACCACTAAACTGAGAATGATATATTGGGAATTGACAAGCAGGGAAAAAGGTGTCTCACTAGAAAAAAACGTCCGGGGAGAAAAAAAAATGCCTTCCCGCGGTAATCAAACACGATTGTATTAAGAACCGTGGAAATTGACACGCTTCCATTGACACTTGTGCAATTAAACTCTATTAAACAATGTAACATATAGGTGTAGCCTTTAGTATTTGCAGAATTTTAAAAAAACTTGTAGCTGTTAAAAGGCCCTTTATTTATGAAGAACCTTTCGGGAAACAACTTGGTTATTGTGGGTCTGAAACATTTTAACCTTAGTGAGCCTTTAATCCCCATTGATACAATTGCTTTCATAGTGTGATTTTCTATAATGTGAGGTTTGTTGGGAATGCAGCTATCAAATTAAACAAATTTATCTGCCTGCTTTGTATCATCATCGTGTTAGATTATAGGTCACGCCTCCCATGGCTATGCTCACCACTGTGGCGGTCAATGGTCTAATTTATTCTCTGTCACCTCCAGAAGTGATTTAAATGCTGTCTGAAGAAGGGACCCAAAACGTCACCCATTCCTTCTCTCCAGAGATGCTGCCTTCCTGCTGAGTTACTCCAGCATTTTGTGTCTATCTTCGATTTTAACCAGCATCTGCAGTTCTTTCCTGCACAGTAATTTAAATGCTGTCTGTCCTTGCCTATGTCCCATTAACCTTGGCTCATTCAAAATTCTGCAGTCAACATTCAACTTGTGCCCCACTTGCTCACCGTTCCCTATCCTTACGGCTGTCTGGTAGCTTTCAATCCTCCAACGCCTCATATACAATTCACAGCCTCGCGTTTTAATATCTTTCCTCTACCTGTACTGTCTGTCAGATTAACATTTTCACAGCCTTCCTGCTCTCTTTAATATAATGTATTAATGCTGAATAAATAAATGTTAATGTACAGTGTACCTCATTATTACTCTCAATGGGCCTAATATAAAAAGGGAGGGAAGGCAGCAGTGTGCAGGCAAGACCTGAGGCTGCTGGTGAACCTGGAGAGCCAACAACTGACGTCTACTACAAACCTACTACAAACCCACCAATTCCCACAGTTATCTGGACTACACTTGCTCCCACCCTGCCTCTTGCAAAGACGCTCAATTTACTCTCACTTCACTTACTCCCAATTTCTCCATCTGCTCCCAAGATGAGGCATTTCGTTCTATGACGTCCAAGTTGCTCTCTTTCTTCAGTAAATATGGTTCCCTCCCCCCTGCTGCATCTTCTCTGTGTCCCATAAATCTGCTCTCGCTCCCTCTCCCCCACATGAAACAAGGATATAGTTCCCCTAGTTATGAATAAGGGGTAGGCCATTTAGAACTGAGATGAGGAAAAACGTTTTCACCCAGAGTTGCGAATCTGTGGAATTCTCTGTCACAGAAGGCAGTGGAGGCCAATTCACTGGATGTTTTCGAGAGGGAGTTGGATGCAGCTCTTGGGGCTAATGGAATCAAGGGATTATGGGAAGCAGGAACAGGGCACTGATTTTGGATGATCAGCCATGATCATATTGAATGGCCTACTCCTGCACCTATTTTCTACGTTTAGTCCTTACCGTTTTGCCAGACCAACAGAGGTCAGGGCCTTGGTGGGGCTGAGATGCTAGCCCACAACGTCGGCCGGGGAAGTTAGCTATGGGATCTGCTGGCTCAGGCAGAACCCGAGTTCCTGTGCCCCGGCTGCAGGTGGCAAATTCAACCCACCGATCGGCCATGGACGTCAGCCATGAGAACAAATCTGCCAGCTCTGGCCAGGCTGGAGTTCTAGAGCCCTGGCCGCAGGGGGCAAATTCAACCTGCTTCCGGGGGGGGGGGAGGGGAAAGAGAGATATTTTGTCCGGATTAATGGGGGGACCGACCACCAGTTGCCGAAAAAAAAGTTGGTGATGGACCTGTACCAGATTCCCGCTGTTAAGATTATATCATGGTGCTGGGGCCAGAGGGCTGCAATGTTTGAATATTAGGTAGGTCTGGTCTGTCCATGAAGGGAGCTTGTCGGTGCTGGGATTCACTCGTTATAAGTGACAACTTGCAACCAGATAGATGTTAGAAATTTCCAATATTATTCCTTAGCCAGTGCATCCTGCCTCTGGAGAAAGTGGGGGTGGAAGTTAAGTTCAAGGCCATTGGCTGCTTCAATAAACCCAGCCTTTATTTAGAGGGGAACAAAGCAAGTAAGCAGTTAAATTAAGAAAAGACATGAAGCATGTAATGTATTATATGTTGTTCAATACTCTTTGAGATGATGAAAGTATATGTTCCGTCAGAGAAGAGGAAATGTAAGGATACCCGAAAGCATCATTTAGCAATGCAGCCCAGGCCATCAAATACACTAGATGAAGTACTAGACCAAGTGGCTCCGTTGGGCCCAAACCTCTCCTGCAATGGTGCAGCACCCTCTTCTCTCCCTCCTACCCCTCCCTCTCCCTCTCCCCCCCTCCCTCTCCCCACCCTCCCTCTCCCCCCCACTCCCTCTCCCTCCCTCCCTCTCTTATTTTTCCCTAGGGACAATACAAGTGTAACATCATTAGTCAAAATGATATGCATCTTGGAGAGGATGTGACCAATGGTGGTATTGCCAACCACATGCTCTGGGCAGTACTTATTGTAGGTGCTAAAACACACCTTACAGTTGTGAAAAGTGTGTGCATATCAGGAATGGTTTAGGTTTAGACTTATTATTGTCATGTGATGTGATGTACATGAAAAGCCTTGTTTTGCATGGTATTCAAATAGATCAGATTACTATACATTGACATTAAGCAAGCTAAACTCAAGTATAATAGGTAGAGCAGAGGGGAATATGCAGAGTGTGTCATGTAGTTGAAGCAGATGCTGATCAAGTGGACTCCATTTATTTTCATGATCTATCGAGCTTCAAGTATTGGAGCTGCATTTATCCAGGCTAGTCGATATTACTCCATCTTGCCCTCTGAGCCTCATTGATGGTGAAAAGTCAGTAGGCAATTGACTTGCCAGACAATGTGTTAAAACTAATGCTGCATGCTTGACTTCGGTGCTGCCAGATTATCGGAATCTCCAAAGATAGGCACAAAATGCTGGAGTAACTCAGCGGGACAGACAGCGTCTCTGGAGAGAAGGAATGGGTGACATTTCGGGTCGAGACCCTTCTTCAGACTTTTTTCATTTTCTAATGCTGACCAGTGTGGAAATAAAATGTTGTGAAAAAAAGCCGCACGAAGTGCCAAACACACCAGAAGTCCTGTTCGATGGAACAATGATTTATTTATTATCATGACTAGAGAGGTAGAGCGGAATGCTATCAGAATCTCCGGATTGTTATTCTATTGACATTCCAACCGGCTTTTAATTAACTTTGGGTGTTACGTTGCCGAATAATACATTTTCCAGTGAACCTGGTAAGTTTCAAGGAAAAGTGGGAAAGAGAACCAGATTGTGGGAAAGAGAAGCATCACCGTATGCAGATTTGGAAAGCTTGGGACCCCGTTGAGATAGATGTGGGACCATTGGCAGATCCAAGTAGTCAGACAATGGATTATCCTGAGTTTTACTGATGCATGTGGCTAGTCAAGTCAAGTTATGGGGAATCGTATAGCATTTAACTGGCATGACTTGGAAGCTGCAAGATGGCGAGGTAGACCGAAAGTGCTGATTCTCTTTGCTCTTTTCCAGAAGAGGATCTGCTATACTCTTCTGTATACAGTATGATTTGACAGGATAAATTACAGAACAAGCATTCCGTTGTATCTCTGTACTCGTGATGATAAATAAACCATTGTACCATTGAACATGACTTCTGGTATGTTTGGCATTCCGTGTAGCTTTTTTTCACAACATTTTATTTCCACACTTGTCAGCATTAGAAGATGACAACTGATTCATGTCAACAATATTTGTCAAATGTCCTTGTCCACCAGGATTATTGTACCCATGTAAGTGGCCAAATGAAATCATAAAAGCGTAGAAACAAGCCCTTCAGTCCAATTTGCCCACGCCGACCAACGCGCCCCATCTACACTCATCCCACCAGCCATCACATGGCCCATAACCCCTCTAAACCTATCCTATCCATTTACCTGCCCAAATGTCTCTTAAATGTTATGACAGTACCTGCCTCAACTACCTCCTCTGGTAGCTCATTCCATTTACCCACCACCCTTTGTGTAACAAAATAAAGTTACCCCTCGGGTTCCCCCTCAAGTCCCCCCCCTCACCCTAAGCCTCTGTTCTCTGGTTCTTGAGAGTTGTGAATCTGTGGAATTCTCTACCTCAGAAGGCAGTGGAGGCCAATTCTCTGATTGCATTCAAGAGAGAGCTAGATAGAGCTCTTAAGGATAGCGGAGTCAGGGAGTATGGGGAGAAGGCAGGAACAGGGTACTGATTGAGAATGATCAGCCATGATCACATTGAATGGTGGTGCTGGCTCGAAGGGCCGAATGGCCTCCTCCTACACCTATTGTCTATTGTCTTGAACCTCTACTCTGGGCAAAAAAACTCTGTGTCGGTCCTGATCTTGTTAGACTTCCCAAATTGCCACACATCACGTTCCTCTGTATTAAATTCCATCAACTGTTCCTCTGCCCACCTGCTGTAATTTTTCACAACCATCTTCACTATCTGAAATGTCCGCCACTTTAGTGTCATCTGCAAACTTGCTAATCATGCCTTGTATGTTCTCATCCAAATCGTCTATATAAATGACAAACGGCAATAGGCCCAGTGCCGAACCTTGAGGCGCACCACTAGTCACCACTAGGCCTCCAGTCTGAAAAAAACAGCCTTTCACCACCACCGTGTGACACCTTCCATGAAGCCATTTGTCTGTCCATTCAGCTATCTCTCCTTGGATCCCATGCAATCTAACCTTCCAGAGCAGCCTACCATGCAGAACCTTGTCGATTGCCTTGCTGAAATCCATGTATGCAATGTCTACAGCTCTGCCCTCATCAACCTTTTTGGTCACATCTTCAAAAAAAATCAATCAGATTCGTGAGACAATATCTCCCACTTACAAAACCATGCTGACTCTCCCTAATCAGCCCTTGTCCATCTAAATGCATGTATATCTTATCCCTCCGGTAAATTTCCGACCACAGATGTTAGACTCACTGCCCTACAGTTCCCAGACTTTTCCCTGCAGCCCTTCCTAAATAGAGGCACTATATTTGCAACCTTCCAATCTTCTGGCACCTCCCCATATATTTAATGTCTTGTAAATGTGAGAATATATAGAGCATGCATGAACTTTTCAGTTGTCCTTGGCAAAATACTGCACATTACTCTCTCTCTCTCTCTCTCTGCTTTTCCTTGTCACAGGCTCCTATGGTTGTTGCAGAAAGCACTACTGATGACTACAAGAAGATGGGCACATTCTTTGGCGAAGTCAATAAATGTCTACTCAACATTGGCTTCTCGCGGATGCCATTTGGGGCTCGTGTTGTGGAACCAGTCGTCATGGTTTTCTTTTGGGTTCTGCTAGGTTTCCTTGGACTACAAGCGTTATCTTTGGTCGGTGCTCTCTGCCTTGTTATTATTTTCATCCAAGAATAAAAGAGGTCAGAAGAATGTACTTGAAATTCACTTTTCTACTTTGTACGTTATATAATTATGTTCAGAATTTGTATTGATGTGAATATGAATATTTATTATTTGGATATATAATATGCCAAAAGAACTTTAAAGTATTGCTATGTACCAACTTTTTAAAGCTTTTTTAATCTTTGCAAAAAAAAGTGTACTGTATATAAATGTACAATATTTACAAGGCTGTGGCTGAAATGCAATATTTTTAATGAACGTTTCATTTTGGATAGCAGGTGAATTTTTTTTGTGGAGAAAACTCAGGACATGAAGTATGAAATAGTTGCCATATTATTCATCAGTAAAAGTCTTGATTATTGTAACGTTATTTTTACTGTAAACTTTTTAAGCAAAGCCTTTGCTTTAGTAGCAGATGTATCTTTGGATTCTTCTGCAGCGCACTAAAGTGAAGAGTTACTTGAAATGTTTTTCTCACGCCAACTTTCATTTCATTGGTAATCTTGAAACTGCTGAACAATACATGGATATTTAAAATAAAAATATTTATAGCAAAATATATACAGTAGCATTGTATGCCTTGATTTATATTGTTTCTCTTCTAATTGGTCCTTATTCTGTGAAGCAATGCCCCAGCTTCAGATATCAACATTGAGAGAAGAATATATATACTAGGTGGTGTGTATATGGACAAGCTGTCATGGTAGAGACAAGTACAATTGTGACTTTCAATAGACACATCATCGGGGACATGGATAAGAAAGGTTTGGAAGGATATGGGCCAGTGGGAGGCATGTGGTGGCGATGATGATGATGATACTTTATTGTCACTTGTACCTGGGTACAGTAAAATTCTTTGTTTTTTTGCATACAAAGGAGACAACAGAGTCACCAACCACTAAGATGCTTACAAAGTTACAAAATGTACTCCTCCCTGCTTCGTTTCCCCACCCCACCCCCTGCTGGGTCCCCCATTCACGCCACCCCCCCCCCCCCCCCCTACGCCAGGTCCAACTTTGTTCTCAGCGGCGCCACCCAACCCTGACCCGCTTGACCTTGACCTGACCTGCTCCGACCTTGACCCGAACCGCTCTGAACGTGAGACTCCGACCCTGACCTGCTCCGACCTCGACCTGACCTCGACTCGACCCGCTCCAACCTCGAACTGACCCGCCCCAACCTCGACTAACTCGCTCATTCTGCTCTGTGAGTGTCTGATTGAGTGAGGTGTGAGGCTATGACTTTTGGTGTATGTTGACATGTGGGGCTAGTTCGGTTAGGCAACTTGGTCGACATGAAAGAGTTGGCCCAAAGGACCTGTTTCTATGCTGCATAGCTTAATAACTGTCACGTGGAACGAACAGAGCACATTTGGGAAACAATGCCACAACAGCAGAATATAAATGGGGTGACTTAGTGTAAATTGCTAAAGACATTTATGTTGGAAAATTGCAACATGATCATATTAAGTCACATAGCAAGGCATCAGGCCCTTTGGTCCACAGAGAATGTGTAACCCGTCAAATTCTTATTCATTACTAATCCCATCCTTTAGCACTTGGGCCATTGCCTTTTATGCATTGGCATTTCCAGTACTCATCAAAATATTCAAATGTAACGAGAGTACCTTCCTTCCTCATCCAACTCCAAGAATGTGTTCCAGATTTCAGTCATTCTCTGGATAAAATAACTCTTCCACAAACCTCCCACAAATCACGTACCACTTACTATAAACCTGTAACCATTAATTATCGATACCTCGTCAAGACGCCTCTGTCTGCACACCCTACCCATGGCCCTCAGTTTTGTACACTTGTACACTTCATTCGGGTCAGTCTTCAAATCTGAGCCCAGCCTGTCTCTACTCAGCGGATGTATTCCATTCCAGGCAATGTCCTGGGAGGGTCCCATGGCACAGGCCCCATAGCAGAAGCGTCCACGTCGCGGGGCTGGAAACTGGAAGTGTCCTGAGCTAATCCTGCCACCATCATCGTCTACTGTACAAATGACGGCTCCCACTGATTGGCGCCGGAAGCTTGCGCCCTTTTCAGGACGGACGATGACAGTGGTGTAACATTTGAAACATAGATGGTGGACACGAAAGAAGAAGACCATGGCACAGCTCTATGGGCTGCTTCCTCAATTCCAGCAACCTGGGACAGGGCGGCACGTAGAGTTGCTGCCTTACAGTGAATGCAGCGCCGGAGACTCGGGTTCGATCCTGACTACGGGCGCCGTCTGTAGGGAGTTTGTACGTTCTCCCCGTGACCTGCGTGGGTTTTCTCCGAGATCTTCTGTTTCCTCCCACACTCCAAAGACATACAGGTACGTAGGTTAATTGGCTTGGTAAATGTAAGAATTGTCCGTAGTGGGTATAGGATAGTGTTAATGTGCGGGGATTGCTGGGCGGCGCAGACCCGGTGGGCCGAAGGGCCTGTTTCTGCGCTGTATCTCTAAATCTAAAAAAAAATCTAAAATCCTTACCTCTAATACTGCCTGTGCAGAGTTGGCATGTTCTTCCTGTGAGTGCCCCAGTTTACCCCAACATGATGCGTTGCGCTGATGGGTGAATTGGCTACCACATATTGTCTGCAGTGTGTCGGTAAGTGATGGAGTCTGGGGAAATGTTGATGAAATCTCTGCACACTACTGAAATTGCACGCTTCCTATAATGTCTCGGCCAGATTTGCATGTGATCGTGTACAGCTGTGGCCTAACAAGTGATTTGTTGTAAAACCCTGTTAATCTGGCAGGCTTGGGAATTTAGTTACACCCAGGACTATTGGATGATAATCTTAATAATATGTAAGCACACCTATAATTCCTGTTTTTGATGCACGGTAAAATAATAAATGTCCCAGTGAACCACAGGGAGTTTAAAGAGAGCATGGTAATTTGGTTCCCCAAATATGGGAATCAACACCCATTTTAGCCAGATGCCAAACTCTCAGGATCACCGAGTTATGGAGTGGATATTCAGTGTTTTACAGTAAATGGTTGCAGCTTAGCCTCCCTCCTCATTACTTCCTAGATTCCTAATGTTCCAAAAAACTGCTGGAGGAACTCTTTTCCTCTCTCCCCCAGGGGGGGATTGGCCGAATGGCCTATTTCCACTATCACTTATGACCCTCCCCTCCCTCACATTTCTTCCCTATGCCCCACCTGGATCCACACCCATTATTTCTTCCACTAAACTCCCTCATCCTCTCGAACCGAACCCCCCCCCCCCCCCCCCCCCCACCTTTACCTACATCTCTTACTCTGTCCTATTAATGCATGCCTCTTCT
Organism: Rhinoraja longicauda; assembly: GCF_053455715.1. Taxonomy (NCBI): domain Eukaryota; kingdom Metazoa; phylum Chordata; class Chondrichthyes; order Rajiformes; family Arhynchobatidae; genus Rhinoraja; species Rhinoraja longicauda. The sequence goes on from NC_135953.1 coordinate 127,472,427, forward strand.
CTCCTTATCTTACCTGTTTTTTGTTCTCCTTTTTATCTCTGGCCTTTGTCCACCCATCTGCAATCAAACCCCTTCATCTGGATCCAGCCATCTCAATAGACAATAGGTGCAGGAGTAGGCCATTCGGCCCTTCAAACCAGCACCGCCATTCAATGTGATCATGGCTGATCATTCTCAATCAGTACCCCGTTACTGCCTTCTCCCCATGCCCCCTGACTCTGCTGTCCTTAAGAGCTCTATCTAGCTCTCTCTTGAATGCATTCAGAGAATTGGCCTCCACTGCCTTCTGAGGCATAGAATTCCACAGATTCACAACTCTCTGACTGAAAACGTTTTTCCTCATCTCCGTTCTAAATGGCCTACCCCTTATTCTTAAACTGTGGCCCCTGGTTCTGGACTCTCCCAACATTGGGAACATGTTTCCTGCCTCTAACATGTCCAACCCCTTAATAATCTTAAACATTTCGATAAGATCCCCTCTCATCCTTCTAAATTCCAGTGTATACAAGCCTAGTCGCTCCAGTCTTTCAACATATGACAGTCCCGCCATTCCGGGAATTAACCTAGTAAACCTACGCTGCACACCCTCAATGGCAAGAATTTGGAGACCAAAACTGCACACAGTACTCCAGGTGCGGTCTCACTATGGCCCTGTACAACTGCAAAAGGACCTCTTTGCACCTATACTCAACTCCTCTTGTTATGAAGGCCAACATTCCATTGACTTTCTTCACTGCCTGCTGTACCTGCATGCTTCCTTTCAGTGACTGATGCACTAGGACACCCAGATCTCGTTGTACGTCCCCTTTTCCTAACTTGACACCATTCAGATAATACTCTGCCTTCCTATTCTTACCACCAAAGGGGATAACCTCAAAATCTCCTTCCTTTCTCCTCCCTATTCTTCTTATCGAGCCCACATCACAAGATTCGAAATTGTTCAGCCAGCGCTGAACATACTTCTCGGCATCTGCCCACAACGGCGTCTTGCCCTTCTTGTGCGCTTGTGTGTGTAGTGGTGGAAAGATTGGTGGAAACAGGGGCTGCAACGTGAACGCTCTTTCCTTGACCCCCCTCCTCCCTGCCAAAATCAGTCTACAGAACGTTCCTGACCTGAAATGCTTTCTATCCGTGTTCTCCAAAGATGCTGCCTGACCCGCTGGGTTACTCCAGCACTTAGTGTTTTTTTGTTCCAGGTTCCAGCATCTGCAGTTCCTGGTGTCCGCGAGAGAAACTCAGCAAGTCGAGCAATATATCTGTGGCGGCAAAGGAATTGTCAGCGTTTCCGGCTGAGACCCTGCATCAAGACAGGGAATGCATTGGGAAGATGGCCAGTAGAAAGAGGTAAGAGGGGAGGGTGAGTCGGGTTGGTAGATCTTGGCTGGAATCTAGTGACATGCAGGACTCGGGATCCCTGTGTGTATTGTGTATATCCTAGCCTTATTAATCTTAACATTATTCAAGATTCAGTTCCAGCTGCCCTTTCTCTGCCCCTCTTACAAATTCGTCAACATTATTCTCTAGATAAAGACTACCCTTTTCACTATCAATAAATTTTGTCATAGAAAACATAGAAAACAGGTGCAGGAGTAGGCCATTCGGCCCTTCGAGCCTGCACCGCCATTCAATATGATCATGGCTGATCATCCAACTCAGTATCCTGAACCTGCCTTCTCTCCATACCCCCTGATCCCTTTAGCCACAAGGGCCACATCTAACTCCCTCTTAAATATAGCCAATGAAATGGCCTCAACTACCTTCTGTGGCAGAGAATTCCACAGATTCACCACTCTGTGTGTTAAAAAAAACTTTCTCATCTCGGTCCTAAAAGACTTCCCCCTTATCCTTAAACTGTGACCCCTTGTTCTGGACTTCCCCAACATCGGAAACAATCTTCCTGCATCTAGCCTGTCCAACCCCTTAAGAATTTTGTAAGTTTCTATAAGATCCCCCCTCAATCTTCTAAATTCCAGCGAGTACAAGCCCAGATGATAAGTCATCTACTAACATTAATTATACCGCCAACAATCACAGTATAATCACCAATCCCTGGAGTACTCCACTTAGCAGGTGAGCAGCACCAAATTTCTGGGGGTGAACATCACCGAGGATCTCTCCTGGAGCAACAACATCACGTCCATCGCCAAGAAAGCCCAGCAGCGCCTCTACTTCCTCCGCAAACTGAAGAGAGCGGGAGCACCCACACCCATCATGTACACTTTTTACCGAGGTGCCATCGAGAGCATCCTCAGCAGCTGCATCACTGTGTGGTTCGGAAGCTGCACAGCCTCCAGCCGTAAGACCCTGCAGCGCATAGTGAACACTGCTGAGAGGATCACTGACGCCTCACTCCCAACACTCCTGGTCCTTTACACCACCCGCCTCACCCGCAAAGCATTGAGCATTGTGGGTGACCCCTCCCACCCCTCCAACAGCCTCTTCACCCTCCTGCCTTCAGGGAGAAGGTTTCGCAGCCTGAGGTCAAGCACCACCCGACTAAAGAACAGTTTTTTCCACCAGGCTGTCAGGATGCTGAACTCTCTCCCCTCCCTTCCTCCTCTCTCCCCTGCCCCTATGGGACCTGGACTTTAACACCCCACACACACGCACATCCAGCACCAGACACTTTTTTTTAAAAAAAAATTTTGAAGTGACTATATTTTATATTTTATGTTTTATGTTGATTGTTGTTTGCTGTGCCTTTTGTTTTATGCACTTTGTTCCTCGGGATTGTGGGAAACGGTATTTCGATTTTCTGTCTGTGTGAACTGGCTGAGGATTGACAATAAAATTGACTTTGACTTGACTTGACTTGTATCAAGGTTCCAAACAAATGCAACCCATGAACAACAATCTCTATCTTCCAATTTGGCAAATCACCCTGCAGCTCATGGTTCTTAACTTGTAGGCCAGCCTTCCATGTGCGACCTTTTCAAAGGCTTTACTGGTCCATGGATAATACAGTAAATGCAACACTCTCATCAAAACTCATTGTCACCCCCTTGAAAATTTCTAACAAATGAGCCAAACAGGATCTGCCTTTAACAAAGCTGCAGTGATGGTCCTTGATTAACCCCTGCCTCTCCAAGAGCAGATTAACCCTGAATTTCAGATTTAAAAAAAAAAATCAATACATTTCTGTTCGAATCACATGGATAAATGAGTTGCATTGGATATTTATATTAAATTGTAGCTCCGATGTTCAAAAGTCTTGATAAACTGTTTTTTTATCATGTAAGGATAAAACCAGTTCAGGGATATATAATCGGGGATCATGTCCATGTCATGTAGTGGCCTTCTTTTAATGTCTATTGTGGGTGATGTGCCATTGGAAATTAGAGTGTAAAAGCAATAGCTCCCTATTTAATACTCATACAGGCACAGATGTAGAAGAGGCCAGGTGGGTGTGTCCTAAAGGAACGTCCTTTAATTCTGAAGCTATGACCTCTGGTCTTAGACTCTCCCACTAGTGGAAAGATCAACCCATTGAATGACAACCCATTGAATGATGCATGGGTTTGAAACTAGGGGCCCTCGTGTTATTTACAGGTTTACCATCTCTTAATTCTCAACTGCCTCATGTCCCTGTTATTCAAGATTCAAGATTCAAGATAGCTTTATTGTCATCCAAATTGGACGAAATTCAGTCACCCACAGTCCAACAACAAAAGCAATCAAAATAGGCATTAAAATTACACAACCCCCAAAACACACAAAAGAAACATCCATCAAGAAAACATCCATCACAGTGAGTCTCCTCCAGTCCTCTCCTCACTGTGATGGAAGGCCACAATGTATTTTCCCTTCTCCTGCCGTCCTCTCCCGCGGTCAGGTTGTTGTGGCTAATCCTTATCTCATCCTGGCTCAAACTTTAATCTTATCTGCTTCCTATCACTGGCCACTCTAGTACATTTCTCACCTCTTTCCAGTATATCCAACAATTGTACATCTGATCCTTATCTCAAAGATAGACACAAAAAGCTGGAGTAACACAACGGGTCAGACAGCATCTCTGGAGAAGAGGAATAGGTAATGTTGTGGGTCGAGACCCTTCTTCCGACAAGAGCTCTGCATTGAAGTTCTCCTCTCTCCAACGAGAGTTCTGCAGGTATGCCTGATCCTTATCTCATCCTGGCTCAAACTTTAATACTATCCTACACACACTAGGGACAATTTACACTTATACCAAGCCAATTGACCTACAAACTTGTACGTCTTTGGAGTGTGGGAGGAAACCGAAAATCTCGGAGAAAACCCATGCAGTCACGGGGAGAACGTACAAACTCCGTACAGGCAGCACCCGTAGTCAGAATCAAACCCGGGTCTCCAGCAGTAAGGCAGCAATACCGCTGCGCCACCGTGCCACCTGTCACAGTCTATTGTCTCATTCGGCGTATGGTGTCCAAATGGTCTAGAAAGTCTCATGCCTATTTGTCTGATCCTAACAACCAAATCTCGATATGTGCACATATATGCTTCATTATAGCCAATCAGGGTCTGTGTGCATATTGTGGTTAATTTAGAGAACTGTTTGTTGTGTAAAGATATCTCTGTTAGTTTCAGAAATTGATTTAATGTCATGTGGCGAGAGTTCTTGTAAACGTCACTCAGCTGCTATTTTGGTCGGGCAATCTTGGATTGCACAAGTCTGCCTTAGTAATTCCAATTAATAATCATGCTTGCAATGCCAATAAAAGACTGAGCTCATTGATATTAAGAGGATGCAATGGAAATATGTTGCCTATTAGAACAGTACTGGCTATTTGGCCCACAATTAAATTGTCAATGAGTGCTCTGAACGTCTCTTAAAATTTCACTCTCTGTCTCACTCTGTTCCTTAATACAGGCAATTCTCAATTATAGTGTTGAACCTAAATTGTCAGACTGTTTCACACTCTGTGCAAAGTGATCAGAAATTTCTTTGCAAATAAATAATGGGAATACCAAAGCCTTGCACTGAGTTTATAGATGTCTTATGTGCCCTTCTATCTTGTGTCTTCCCACCATCTGTGACTACATTTTCCTTCCAGGATCCTGAGGGGTAACCTTTTTACACAACGAGTGGTGTGTGTAAGGAACAAGCTGCCAGAGGAGGTAGTTGAGGCAGGTACCATTGCAACGTTTAAGAAACAGGTAGGTTGGTACATGGATAGGATAGGTTTAGATGGAAATGGGCCATATGCAGGCAGATAGATGGGACTAGTGTGGATGAGGCATGTTGGTCGGCATGGGCAAGTTGGGCCGAAGGGCCTGTTTCCGTGCTCTCTGACTCTGTGTGATGACACAGCGATTCACTTGCACTTCCTTTTATTTCCGAATTTCCGTTTCAGATTTCCAACAGCAGCATTTTTTAAACTTTTCTACTTCTAGCCAGTTCGAAAACGACTACTGTTGTTTTGTGCTCTTCGCAGCCATGTCCTGACCTGCCGACTCTCTCCCATTGCTTTAAAATAAGAGCAGATAGAGCTGGAGGTATACATCAGTTCGGACAGCATAGGTCGAGCGACATCAAGGAGGTTAACATTTCAGGCCCTTCCTCAGATGCTGCTTGCTCTACTGAGTGTTTTCGGCATCTTCTCATTCCGTTTCAGATTTCCAACAACAGCACTGTGTATTGCATCGCACGATTCCAGCTTTATGTTCTTTTTGTTTCTATGTTTTTGCTCTATTTACACTTCGTCCTGACTGATTGCCTTTACCACCCTCTCTCAATAAACCCTAATGTGCATCATCCCTCTCTCATAGCCTCCACCCTATCATAGAAACATAGACAATAGATGCAGGAGTAGGCCCTTCGAGCCTGCACTACCATTCAATATGATCATGGCTGATCACCCAAACTCAGTTCCCCCTTTCCTATTTTTTCCACGATATCCCTTGATTCTGTTAACCCGAAGAGCTATATCTAACTCTCTCTTGAAAACATCCAGTGAATTGGCCTCCACTACCTTCTGTGGCAGAGAATTCCACAGATTCACAACTCTGCCTACCCCTTATTCTTAAACTGTGACCCCTGGTTCTGGACTCCCCCAACATCGGAAACTATTTTCCTGCATCTAGCCTGTCCAGGAACCAGGGGACACAGTCTAAGAATAAAGGGGAGGCCATTTAGAACTGAGGTGAGAAGAAACATTTTCACCCAGACAGTTGTGAATTTGTGGAATTCTCTGCCACAGAAGGCAGTGGAGGCCAATTCACTGGATGAATTTAAAAGAGAGTTAGATAGAGCTCTCGGGGCTAGTGGAATCAAGGTATATGGAGAGAAGGCAGGCACAGGTTACTGATTGTACATGATCAGCCATGATCACAATGAATGAGGGGCGGCACGGTAGCGCAGCGGCAGAATTGCTGCTTTACAGCGAATGCAGCGCCGGAGACTCAGGTTCGATCCTGACTACGGGTGCTGCACTGTAAGGAGTTTGTACGTTCTCCCCGTGACCTGCGTGGGTTTTCTCCGAGATCTTCGGTTTCCTCCCACACTCCAAAGACGTACAGGTATGTAGGTTAATTGGCTGGGTAAATGTAAAAATTGTCCCTAGTGGGTGTAGGATAGTGTTAATGTACGGGGATCGCTGGGCGGCACGGACTTGGTGGGCCGAAAAGGCCTGTTTCCGGCTGTATATGATATGATATGATATGATATGAATGGCGGTGCTGGCTCGAAGGGCCAAATGGCCTCCTCCTGCACCTATTTTCTATGTTTCTATGTTTCTAATCCATTCAAGGCGGCACGGTGGCGCAGCGGTAGAGTTGCTGCCTTACAGCGAATGCAGCGCTGGAGACTTGGGTTCGATCCTGACTACGGGCGCTGTCTGTACGGAGTTTGTACGTTCTCCCCGTGACCTGCATGGGTTTTCTCCGAGACCTTCGGTTTCCTCCCACACTCCAAAGACGTACAGGTTTGTAGGTTAATTGACTGGGTAAATGTAAAAATTGTCCCTAGTGTGTGTAGGATAGTGTTAATGTGCGGGGATCGCCGGGCGGCGCGGACTCGGTGGGCCAAAGGGCCTGTTTCCGCGCTGTATCTCTAAATCTATAAAAATAAATCCAAAAAATTAAGAATTTTATATGTTTCTATAAGATCCCCTCTCATCCTTCGAAATTGCAGTGAATATAAGCCCAGTCGATCCATTCTTTCATCATATTGTCAGTCCTGCCAAACCGGGAATTAACCTGGCGAACCTACGCTGCTATCATTGATATTCCTTTTGTTTGCCGCACCATCCCTCTTCTCTGCAATGTATGTTCCTAAATGTATCCTGCTTTGATGCAAGTTCATTAACGTGCGGTGTTAAATCTTTGTCTGGCTCTCCTCAGAAGCTCACTGAGCTGCTGAGCATTCGCACTTCCTGTTTTTATTTCATGCATGGCGGATCTGAAAGGAAAATTGTGCACTCTTTGTTCCATGTGGTAAGCCATTATTTTTTTTGTCCTAAGCGTGTTTTACAGAAATTAAACTGTGTGACATGATGGCACTGTGCAGCATAGTGCAATTTCTATGCCCATAATTGTGTCATTGTATAGAACATGGAACAGTACAACACAGGAACGGGCCCTTCGGCCCACAATGTATGTGCTGTACATAATGCCATGCACATCATCTGCATGCACTTAGTCCACATCCCTCTAATCAATGCATTTCCACATGCCTCCAAAATTAGTGCTCATCTTCCCCAGGTCTCTGTCTGAAACACTCCCAACAGGTTCCTACAGTTCTTGACCAACACTTATCAGTGCCATTAGTAGATAACATTTACTTGGCCCTTCTCCCACACCTTGGCAATGCCCGAGACCGACATGTGACTGCTTGCTTTCTCTCTGTTGCTGTCCCCCTGGTTGCAACATGGCAGTGAAAATTATGCTCAGTTCACTGGCCCATCTAAATGCATGTGACCTTTCATTTATAAACTACCTTTAACCTGTTCAGATATAGCGTGGAAACAGGCCCTTCGGCCCACTTTGGCACATTTGTCATTAAAGTGAGTTTATAATCATGCTATTTATCATTATAATCGTATAACGTTGTAATTATAACATCAATAAGATTGTCTATTTCCAGCTCCTTAACACTGCCAACACTTGACACTGCCTCCACTTATCTACTGATGATGCTTTTGTCTATTCCTCTTACTCTTAGACATCCATTCCAACCCCTTTCATGGAGAGCATCCTTCTCTCAACTCACCATAAACCTGAACTTGTCACACTCACTCTGCTACTCATGTCCGAACTCAGGTAGAGCCCTCTGAATCTATCAACACCATGCCCATTTATTCACAAAATGCTGGAGTAACTCAGCAGGTCAGGCAGCATCTCGGGAGAGAAGGAATGGGCGACGATTCGGGTCGAGACCCTTCTCGTCTCAAACCGAAACGTCACCCATCCCTTCTCTCCCGAGATGCTGCCTGACCTGCTGAGTTACTCCAGCATTTTGTGAATAAATACCTTCGATTTGTACCAGCATCTGCAGTTATTTTCTTATAACACCATGCCCATTTGTCTATCTTGACACCTGGTTAAGTTATATCTTAATGATTAAGTTCTAATCCTTCCTCTCAAATCCGGTCATGTGCTACGACCTCCCTATCATTCTTATTTAATTCAAACCTTCAGCCCGTTGAAATAAAAAATAAGACAAAGTGCTGAAGTAACTCAGCGGGTCAGGCAGCAGCTCAGGAGGACATGGATGATTTTTTTTTAGATTTAGATTTAGAGATACAGCGCTGAAACAGGCCCTTCGGCCCACCGGGTCCGCGCCGCCCAGCGATCCCCGCACATTAACACTATCCTACACACACTAGGGACAATTTTTACATTTGCCCAGCCAATTAACCTACATACCTGTACGTCTTTGGAGTGTGGGAGGAAACCGAAGATCTCGGAGAAAACCCACGCAGGTCACGGGGAGAACGTACAAACTCCGTACAGACGGCGTCCGTAGTCAGGATCGAACCTGAGTCTCCAGCGCTGCATTCGCTGTAAGGCAGCAACTCTACCGCTGCGCCACCGTGCCGCTTATGGGTAATGTTTCGAGTCTGAAGAAGGGTCCTGTTGGTTGCAACCTTTCCCCCATTGACGAACTTTGTACACTGCAAGGGCCAGGAAGCGAGCGGGCAAGATCATCTCTGACCCCTCTCACCCTGGCCATAAAATCTTTGAAGCACTTCTCTCTGGAAGGCGACTCCGGACTATCAAAGCAGCCACAGCCAGACATAAAAATAGCTTTTTTTCCACGAGTAGTAGTCTTTCTCAATAACCAAAGTCTGGAGTCTCTTTTTTGCTCTGGTTTATTTTCACCCACATGTTTAGACCGTAATGTTGTACCCTTATTGTTTTGATGTGTTTATGCTTTATTCTTAATTGTTAACTGTATGTTTGTGTTGTCATTTTGAGCGGAGCACCAAGGCACATTCCTTGTATATGCACATACTTGGCCAATAAACTTATTCATTCATTCATTCACTGAGATATCTGTGGCCCTCCACCCTCCAATTGTGACTTTTTGAGTATTTAATCACTCTACCATTAGCATCTGTGTCACCAGCTGTCAAGGCCCTAAGCTCAGAATATCCCTCCCCAATCCTCCATCTATCTTCACCCTGTATTAAGATGCTCCTTTAAACACCATCCTAATTAAGCTTTCAGTCATTTAACCTAATAATTGTTTGTACAGCTTTGTACAGCTTGCCATCTTATCTTGTTAGACTATACTCCTGTGCAGTGACTTTGGACCATTTAATTTGTTATCCTGTTCACTGCCAATTTTGTTTTTACTCTGTTGGTCATGACCCCAGCATACTCGGGGGTGGCACTAAACAGGTTAAAGGTAGTTTATATATGAAAGGTGACATGCATTTAGATGGGCCAGTCAATGCATTCTGCCACTCTTAAAGAGATTTTAGTGATTTAACGGCACATTTTCCAGTAACATTACATATATATTGGGCGGCATGATGACACAGCAGTAGAGTTGCTGCCTTACAGCACCAGAGACTCGGGTTCAATCCTGACTACAGGTGCCTGTCTGTACGGAGTTCGTACGTTCTCCCCGTGACCTGCGTGGGTTTTCTCCGAGATCTTCGGTTTCCTCCCACACTCCAAAGATGTACAGGTTTGTAGGTTAATTGGTTTGGTATAAATGTAAATTGTCCCTAGTGTGCGTAGGATAGTGTTCATATCTGTGGATCGCTGGTCCATGTGGACTCGGTGGGCCGAAGGGCCTGTTTCCACGCTATATCTCTGAACAGGTTAAAGGTAGTTTATAAATGAAAGGTCACATGCATTTAGATGGGCCAGTGAACTGAGCATAATTTTCACTGCCATGTTGCAACCAGGGGGACAGCAACAGAGAGAAAGCAAGCAGTCGTCTTTTCTTCATGTGTGTGCTCACTCCAAAAGGGATGTTCACCTGGAATTGGGATCCAACTTTTGCTTTTCATTGCAAACGGCAGTGTGCTTTTTAATTTAAATATCTGGTTGGAATTGGGGCGGCAGGATACCAACGTAACTGACATGATTAGTAAGTTTGAGATGACACAAAATGGGTGGCATAGCGGCAGTGAAGTAAGTTGTCTAAGGTTACAACTGGATACAAATGCCCCAGCCGATGAAGGCAAGCACGCCGCAGGCCTACTTCATCGCTCTGTATACCTGTGTGTCATTTTGTGCCCCAAGTCTCACTGATCACAGTATTACTGGATCTAGATCCTGGGAAAAGTGAGCAAGGGAATGGTTGGTACAATTAAACTCAGACAAGTGGGAAATTATCCATTTTGGGACGTCAAACCAGGCCAGGACAAGCACAGTTAATGGCAGGGCCCAGTGAAGTGTTATTAACTCCCAGCGAGACAATGAGTATAAAATGACACTCAGGTAGACAGAGCGATGAAGAAGGCATGTGGCTTGCCCGCGTTCATCGGCTAAGGCAGTGGTTACAGGAGTTGCTACGATGTGTCAGAGAAGACCAACTCGATGGTTGAAGCACACTTGCAGTATTGTGTGTAGGTCTGGTGGCCATGCCAAAGGAAGGATAAGATTATACTGGACAGAGTTGAGAAAAGATTCACAGGAATGAGGCCTGGATTGGAGGGCTTGAGTTACAACGAGTGAATCGTTGGCTGGGACTTTTTTCTATGGAGTGAAGGAGGTTGATGAGTGACCTTCATAAGAAGTTTATGCAATTATGAGAGGCACAGATAGGGGAGATCACAGCCATTTTCTAAGTGTAGGGTAGTCTCAAACTAAAGGGCATAGTTTGAAGATGAGAGGAATGATTAAAAGGGGTCCTGAGGAACACGTTTTTCACATTGATAGTGATGGGTATATGCAATGAACTGGTGGAGAAGGTGGTAGAAGGTACATATACAACATGTAAAACACATTTGGACAGATACGGCAGGAAAGATTTAGAAGGATATGGGTCAAATGCAGGAAAATGGGACCAGTGTAGATAGGCACATTGATGGTTTGGACATGTTATATCATATCATATCATATACATACAGCCGGAAACAGGCCTTTTCGGCACACCAAGTCCGTTCCGCCCAGCGATCCCCGTACATTAACACTATCCTACACCCACTAGGGACAATTTTTACATTTACATTTACCCAGCCAATTAACCTACATACCTGTACGTTGTTGGGCCGAATGGCCTGTCTGCACTGAATATATCAATGAATTTAACCCAACCAGCAACTCATCATCCTGTACTTTTCAAGTGTCCTACAAAAGCAGTAATCATAAAAGGACAAGATTTTGTTGTGGCATGTATACGGACTCCTTGTAATAATGTTGTTATACAGTAATTGAACTATACAGCACGGAACTAGGCCACCTAATCCATGCTGACCAAGTTGCCATGCTGGGCTCGGTTCAGGTTTATCATTGTCACATGTGCCAAGGTACAGTGGAAAAACTTTGTTTTGCATGCTATCCAAACACGTCAGATAGGCCCATGCATAGTTACAATCAGTTCAAACTCAAGCACAACAGATAGAACAGAGGGAAAGATACAAAGTGCAGTATATAGTTCTCAGCATCGTACTGCATCAGTTCCATAGGCAAAGCCCAACTTTCTCAATGGGGTAGAGGGGAATTGGACATTATCCTACCTGATGGAAAGACTGTTCAGAAGGCTGTTAACAGAGTGGAAGAAGCTGTTTCAGAGTCTGGTGCTGCCCGCTTCCAAGCTTGAGTTAGTTGGTTTAGTTTATTGTCACGTGTACCGAGGCACAGTGTAAAGCTTTTGTTGCATGCTAACCAGTCAGAAAGCTTCTGCACCTTCTGCCAGATAGGAGTAGGGAGAAGAAAGACTGGCCGGGGTGATTGATTATGTTGTTTTGCTTTTCCGGGGCAGCATGAAATGTAGATAGAGTCAATGGTGAGAAGTCTGGCCTCTGTGATGGACTGGGCTACATCTAATACTCTGCAATTTTTTGCAGTCTTCGGCACGGCAATTCCCAAAACTACGTTGTAATGCATCCAACAGTGTGCTTTCTATGGTACATCTGTAGAAGTTTGTAAGAGTCACTGGGCACTATCCGAATTTCCACAGTTTGCTCAGGAGGTAGAGGCTTTGGTGTAGACAATAGACAATAGGTGCAGGAGGAGGCCATTCGGCCCTTCGAGCCAGCACCACCATTCAATGTGATCATGGCTGATCATTCTCAATCAGTACCCCGTTCCTGCCTTCTCCCCATACCTCCTGACTCCGCTATCCTTAAGAGCTCTATCTAGCTCTCTCTTGAATGCATTCAGAGAATTGTCCTCCACTGCCTTCTGAGGCAGAGAATTCCACAGATTCACAACTCTCTGACTGAAAAAGTTTTTCCTCGTCTCAGTTCTAAATGGCCTACCCCTTATTCTTAAACTGTGGCTCCTTGTTCTGGACTCCCCCAACATTGGGAACATGTTTCCTGCCTCTAACGTGTCCAACCCCTTAATAATCTTATACGTTTCGATAAGATCTCCTCTCATCCTTCCAAATTCCAGTGTATACAAGCCTAGTCGCTCCAGTCTTCCAACATATGACAATCTGCCATTCCGGGAATTGACCTAGTAAACCTAGTAAATGTAAAAATTGTCCCTAGTGGGTATAGGATAGTGTTAATGTACGGGGATCGCTGGGCGGCACGGACTTGGAGGGCCGAAAAGGCCTGTTTCCGGCTGTATATATATGATATGATATGATATGATGATGATGATAATGTGGTATTATGTGGTTCATCCATGATAAATTTGCTCGTACAGTCTTGCTATGGAGGGCGTGCAGCGTAGGTTCACTAGATTAATTCCCGGAATGGCAGGACTGTCGTATGTTGAAAGGCTGGAGCGATTGGGCTTGTATACACTGGAATTTAGAAGGATGAGGGGGGATCTTATTGAAACATATAAGATAATTAGGGGATTGGACACATTAGAGGCAGATAACATGTTCCCAATGTTGGGGGAGTCCAGAACAAGGGGCCACAGTTTGAGAATAAGGGGTAGGCCATTTAGAACGGAGATGAGGAAGAACTTTTTCAGTCAGAGGGTGGTGAAGGTGTGGAATTCTCTGCCTCAGAAGGCAGTGGAGGCCAGTTCGTTGGATGCTTTCAAGAGAGAGCTGGATAGAGCTCTTAAGGATAGCGGAGTGAGGGGGTATGGGGAGAAGGCAGGAACGGGGTACTGATTGATAGTGATCAGCCATGATCGCATTGAATGGCGGTGCTGGCTCGAAGGGCTGAATGGCCTACTCCTGCACCTATTGTCTATTGTCTATTGTCTATTGTCGTAAGTGCATAGGGAGTATAATATGATGAATGAATGATTACTTTATTGTCACATGTGACAAGTCAAAGTGAAATACGTTGCTTGCACACCCAAGGTATGCAAATAGTCGCCATCAAGGGCGCTGACAAAGTTACAAATTATCCCTGTGCCAGGTCACCCTTTGTTCTCCCCCCTCCCCACTCCCTCACGACGGTCTCCCCCCACCGGGTCCTCCTTTGTTCCTTCCCCCTCCCTCATGACAGTCCCCCCACGACGGTCCCCCATTGTCCTTCCCCCGGCAGCGGCGTCCTCGCTCCCACATGGTCCGTCCTTGTCCGTTGGTCGGCGCCATCATCGACCGCCGCGGGCTCCAAAGGGGGGCTGAGAATACATCCTTGCAAGGCACCGGCGTTGAGAATTATTGTGGTGGAGGAGTAACCCTATCCTCACCAACTGAGATCTGTGAGTGAGGACGTCAGGAACCAGTGGTGCAGAGGGGGGAGAGCTGATTCCTCGGTCCAGGTGTTTTGGGATGAGTTTGGATGACATCGCGCTGTTGAAGCAGAGCTAGAGTCGATTAAATAGAAGTCTAACATAGGAATCTAGGTGTTCCAGAGATGGGTTTAGGGCCAGGGAGATGGCATCTGCTGCGATGGTCAGCAAACTGCAGTGGATCAAGGCTGGCTGGGAAGCTGGAGTTAATGTGCACTGTCATCAGTCTCTATGCACTTCATGATGGTTGGATGTTAGTCCAAAATGTCTGCATTTGGCCCATAGCTCTCTACACTTTACTTATCCATACATCCATTCGGAAGTCTTTTAAAAGTTGTAATTGTGTCTGTTCCTATAGCTTCCTCTGGCAGCTCATTCCAGGCATGGACTACCCTCTGAGTGAAAAATATGCCTCTGAGATACCTCTGAACTATCTCCCATTTCACCTTCAGTCTATGCCCTATCATTTTAGAATCCTCTGCCCTGGGCCAAAGACTGTGAGCGTTCACTTCATCAATGCCCCTCCTGATTTTCCCTTTGTAAGGCAACCTCCCATGGTCCCCTCAACCTCCCTCAGTCCAAAGAAAAATGTTCCAGCCTATTCATCCTCTCCATAGAACTCAAGCCCACAAGCCCAGGTAACTTCCTGGTGAATCCGTTCTGCTTAATGACATCCTTCCCATTGCCAGGTGGCCGGCGCCATACACAATACTCCAAGTGTGGTCTCACCAACGACTTATACAGCTGCACCACTATGTCCCATCTTTTGTATTTAATAACTTCCTCCTTCTGCTTGCTAAAGTGAAATACTAAAAGACATTTTTAAAAAAGGTCCTATGACAAGTCACAGTGAAATTCATTGCTTGCACACCCAAGGTATGCAACCCCCACCCAAGGTATGCAACCCCCACCCAAGGTATGCAACCCCCACCCAAGGTATGCAACCCCCACCCAAGGTATGCAACCCCCACCCAAGGTATGCAACCGAATGGTCTCCTCAGTTACACCTGCAGATAAACACCACATCCAGTTTAGACTGTAGAGATACAGCGTGGAAACAGGCCCGTTGGGCCACCGAGTCCCCGCCAACCAGCGATCACCCCGGACACTAGCACACTAAGGACAATTTACAATTTGACCAAAGCCAATTAACCTACAAACCTGTATGTCGTCGGAGTGTGGGATGAAACCGGAGCACCCAGCGAAAACCCACGTGGTCCTGGGGAGAATGTACAAACTCCGTACAGACAGCACCCATAGTCGGGATCGAACCTGGGACTCTGGCGCTGTGGGGCAGTAACTGTACCGCGGCGCCACCATGCAGGCTAAGTAGGCTTGAAGGGTAACTCGCCAACTTCTGCTCCTAATCCATATTTTGTGTGTTCCCATTAGGTGCCATCGGCATTGAATTTGGGTGTTAATAGAAACAATATTAATAAGTAACGGATCTAATCTGCAACTATCAGATTATACCAGGCTGCTTCACCATGGGACCTATTGCAAACATAAAGCTTAAGGTTATGCTTCTCAACCCACAGAAACACTGCACCCCATGTGACATACTGATAAAAAATAGCTGTTGAGATGTGAAGTTGGTTATACAATCTTTACACCTAGACAAATAAAAAACAACCTGCTATGGATGTGGAAAGTAGTGAAAAGGCAGATGAAGGAAATCAGCATTAGCAGTTAGGCCGCAGAAGGCATAACTGGGAAAATACATTACTATCATTGTAAAAAGATGGGAAACACCCTATTTTATCTTTTGTCTGTGGTGTGTGGTTGCAGACCACATAACACATTGGGCAGCATCTCCCCTAAGAACCATTTAGCTGCAACTGTTCAAAATTACAGGCTTATTTGAAAGCAGGCCAAAGGACAGTGGTGCCTCTTGGCCTATCTTCTGATTAACATCCCATGGATTCATCAGGGACATTTCCTGTGATACCTCCCTACATCTGCACCGGCAGGTAGCCTCTGCTCTTGGCAGTCTCACAGCAGCACTGACATGATTGGCACAACAGGCCTGTGAATGAGCAGTGGGCCGCTGGACATCAACCAAGACAGGCTGCATTCAGAAGAGCAACTGGCCCTTATGGGACACTAGTGTACTCTCACCTAGTATTTGTGATCTGCCATTGCTTTTCCTTTCCTCTTCCACAGAAACTGATGGACGAAGACTGAATAAGTTCTTCTTTTTTTTTTACATTCATTTGAGAATCTAAAATGAATCTAAAATGACTGGTAGGGCCGAACGGGCCTGTTTCCGTGCTGTAGTTGTTATATGGTTATATGGTTATATAAAACTAATAATGAAAAAGTCTGATTCCGAGAAAGAGGCCTGCCGTTGCAAACGCAAATAATAGGATATGAATAATGTGGTTAAACAGCAACTCAGTGCTTCATTGAGTAACAACTGTACATCCATTTAGAAGAATTTGTAGACAAAGCTGTTTTGGTTAAGACTGTGATATTTCAGTATGGCCCCTTTTTATGATTATCCTTTTTAGATATCTTTAAATGACCTCTGCTGACCCTAACCTTTATGACCTTTTTATTTCCTGGCGCTATTTTTGTTTGCGTTTTAGCTCATTTTAATCTCTTTGTTTAGCAGTCACAACCTGGATTCGGCAAAGTTCAAAATCATCAATCTTAAATGATTGAGGTCAGCCACTTCTAACCTCTTCTGGTGTACATATAAGTGATGCTATCAGGAGAGTTGTCGAGAAAGTTAGGAGGAAAAATAAATAGGATTAATGTAAGAGGTATGTGGGTAGTTGCAGGAAAAATGTTCCCAATGTTGGGGGAGTCCAGAAGCAGGGGTCACAGTTTAAGAATAAGGGGGAGGCCATTTAGGACTGAGATGAGGAAAAACTTTTTCACCCTGAGAATTGTGAATCTGTGGAATTCTCTGCCACAGAAGGCAGTGGATATATTCAAGAGAGAGTTGGATACAGCTCAGGGCTCATGGAATCAAGGGATATGGGGAGAAAGCAGTAACGGGGTACTGATTTTGGATGATCAGCCATGATCATATTGAATGGCGGCGCTGGCTCAAAGGGCCGAATGGCCTACTCCTGCACCTATTTTCTATGTTTGTATGGTCAGCAGTAACGATGGGATGAATGGCCTGTTTCCATGTTGTATCTCTACATGAATCTATGACTCTAAGCCTTACCATCCACTGGGAGCCTGCAGCTTATTTGGAGAGTTCATCTGGGAGCACATGGCAGGGAGAACATTCTTCCTAAGGTGAGTGACATTAAAAGCTCCAGTTTATTGGAGAGCTGCGAAGGTAGTCGACAAATCCAGACCGCCATGGTGGCGCAGGGGTAGAGTTGCTGCCTTACAACACCAGAGACCCGGGTTCGATCCTGACCACGGGTGCTGTCTGAACAAAGTTTGTACGTTCTCCCTGTGACCACGTTTGATTTTCTCCAGGTGCTCCGGTTTCCTCCCACACTCCAAAGATGTACAGGTTAATTGGCTTCGGTAAAATTGTAAATTGTTCCTTGTGGGTAGGATAGTGCTGGTGTACAGGGTGGTTGCTGGTGGGCTGAAGGGCCTGTTTCCATGCTGTATCTCTAAAGCAAAGTCTAAATTGGTAATAGGTTGAGAAACACTGGCTTAAATTAGGCAGAAGCATAAATGCATTTGTTAGTAACTTCTCTGTCCATGTGGAGAGTTCTTGTCCATTGATTTACTGTTCAACATGGTTCCTTTGTTTATTTATCCTATGTATGTATTCCTAACACAACAGTTTGATTCATGTACAATCCTCATTAAATTAGAATTTCCTACTCAGCATATTTCATTGTGACTGTGGGAAGTAAAACTCCTTGGCCACAAAGACAGGTGCCTGAGTCAATGCTGCTTATTTGTTGATTACAGCAGCAGTCTATGCTGCCAACTTTAATGCAAAACCCGTCAGCAAAGTGCTAAATTAAGGAGGGTGGAAATCTTGACATCAGCGTGTCAAAATTTCTTCTCCGAGTTAAGATCACAAAGTTTCCACTGATTTCTTACTGTAACAAGATTGAATAGTCCTGCTGAGAATAGCATTTGTGACTTTGCTCACAGATGCTTACGAAAGATGAGACTTTTTTGCCTTCCACTGGTAGCTTAATGAGCCTAAAATGAGTTTATTGACGAAAATGCTTCAATAACACAGATTCTGCCCAATGTTACTTCCCAATGTTAAAAGCCAATCATAATTTACCAGTGAGAGCTCCTCTCCTTTCTTTGGTAAGCCATTTAAACTGACCTGCTGTGTACGACTGAACGTACTTTTATGTTAAGTTGGTACCTCAAGAAGCAACTGCAAGATGGATAAATATGTCAAAATGTAATAATGGAAAACGCTGGAGGCATGCAGTGAATCCGGCATCAAGTGTTGAGAGAAAGCAGAAATAATTCCTCAATAATTATAACAAGATGAAGCTGTTGAGGTATGGAGAAACGCAGTTACTGCTTGGGAGCCCAGAAAGGGCAAGAGCTCGCAGGTCCTGTCAAATAGAGGAGCTGGAGCTTATTCAAAAGCCTGCATTGCCAATGGCCAGATTGTGGGCCTGGATGATGTTTGGGTAGGAAAGCCTACTATGCAATGCTGCAGTAGGGAACTGATGGTCAGTCAGCAACAATAAGGATGTGGTGGGTGGCACCTTGGAGAAAGAAGAATGGTGGGAGGGAAAGATTGTGGTACGAGAGAATCACTCACGCGAGCCTTGGATCAAACTAAAATGTATTCAGTTGATCAACCTTTCACCTGCAGGAGGGAGAAAGAGGCCCGTTCACCGTACTGGTATGGTCTGCACATTATATCCCATTTTTAGAGAAAAGCTACAGTATTTTCACCAGTGTAGAGATGGTCAGTTATCTGTTCAGGAAGAATCCAATAAGGGAAGTCTCAATCTCTCGCTCTGACATCATATTCCCTGCATGATCATCAGTGCCTTGTGGTCCCCCTCCCTCCCATTGGTCGGGATATAGGGGACACTTGCCTGAAGCTTCTCTTGGTTCAACAATTACCCATGGTGACCATGGTGAAGGTACCAGGAGCAGGCCCATCATCTCCAATTATTGTATTCCTTCCAGAGATCTTTTGTGTCTGTTATGCCACAGTTTAAGAATAAGGGGTAGGCCATTTAGAACTGAGATGTGGAAAAACTTTTTCAGTCAGAGAGTGGTGAAGGTGTGGAATTCTCTGCCTCAGAAGGCAGTGGAGGCCAATTCTCTGAATGCATTCAAGAGAGAGCTGGATAGAGCTCTTAAGGATAGCGGAGTCAGGGGGTATGGGGAGAAGGCAGGAACGGGGTACTGATTGAGAATGATCAGCCATGATCACATTGAATGGCGGTGCTGGCTCGAAGGGCCGAATGGCCTCCTCCTGCACCTATTGTCTATTGTCTATTATCTTGTGCCCTGTTAATCAACTATCCCATTTATTTGAGATAACAGGTATATATCATTGCTTCCCAATGTATCGTTAGATATATTTCTACTTGTATGCTAATGTTGATGGGTTCTGTCCTAACTCAGGCACTTGGTTACCACATAGACAGCACTGGAGGTATTCAGGGTTATTTGCCACTCACAGAGACAATCCCAGAGCTACCTCTGTTTAGTTTAGAGATACAGTGCAGAAACAGCCCCTTCAGCCCACCGAGTCCACCAGCAACCAGTAAAATTATCGTACACGCTAGGGACTAATTACAATTTTATCAAGGCCAATCAACCTACAAACGCACGTCTTTGGAGTGTGGGACAAAACAGGAGCTCTGGGGAAAACCCATGCAGGTCACGGGGAGAATGTACAAACTCCATACAGACAAGCACCAGTGGTAAGGATCGAACCGGCCCTCTGGCGCTGTAAGGCAGTAACTCTACCACAGCGCCACTGTGCCGCCACAAACTGTTATCCTGTTATCTCTATATATATGGACACAAAGACTGCCTTGTCGTTTAGTTTCCCATGACGATTCAGCTATTTCTAATGGGGCATTCTTCTGGACTGCTTGTAACTTACCCTGCACTGTTCACAAACCACATCTGATTTATTTGGGTGGAGAAAAATATATTCTGTTTCACTATATGCTTTATAGTGCATTATTCTGTTAATCCTACGTTCAATTTTCTCTGTGCACAAATGTAACATTTCAATGTTTAATGGCATTCTGTGCTTTGTAATTATGCCAGCAACATTTATTTAAAGGGTCCTCTGCACCTGGTAACTGACATGGTTACCAATTAGTCAGAGAGTCATAAAGTGATACAGTGTGGAAACAGGCACTTCGGTCCAACGTGCCCACACCGGCCAACATGTCCCAGCAACACTAGTCCCACCTGCCCGAATTTGGTCCATAACCCTCCAAACGTGTCCTATCCACGTACCTATCTAACTGTTTCTTAAATGTTGGGATAGTCTCCGCCTCAACTTCCTCCTCTGGCAGCTTGTTCCATACACTCACCACCCTTTGTGTGAAAAAGTTACCCCTCAGATTCCTATTAAATATTTTCCCCTTCACCTTAAACCCATGTAATTTAGTCCTTGACTACAAGGAATAGAGTCCCAGCCTACTCAACCTCCCTATAGCTCAGACCCTCTAGCCCTTGCAACATCCCTGTAAATCTTCTCGGTACCCTTTCCAGCTTGACAACATCTTTCCTATAACACGGTGCTTAGAACTGAACACAATTCCACCAGGGGCCCCGCACGATGGCTGCCTCGCCTACAGTCTGCCTGTCCTTTTCACTCTTTTTGTTATTTTTGTAAGTTTTAAAAGTATGTGTAAATGTTCTCTGGTTTGTTTTATGTGGGGGGTGGGGGAGGGGGGAGGGGGAAACTTTTTTTCAATCTCTTACCTTGCCGGAGATGCGATTGTTTTGCGGATCGTATCTCCGGTCGCTCTGCGGCCTAACATCACGGAGCTGGAGGTCTTGCCTGGGACTGTCCTTGAGTCCCCACGGGGGCGTGGACTTATCATCTGAGCCTGCGATCCCTTGCCTAGGATCGACGCTCTAATGCAGCCTGCGGACTTTAACATCAGGAGCTCGCAGTCTCGGGTTGAGACCGGACGGGAGCTTCAAAAGCTGCACGAGGTTCGACTGGTCCCGACCCGGGGTAGATCGCCGACGCGGGGGAGCTGAGATCCCCCCTCCCTCCCCCGATGAAGGAGCTTGATCGCCCCGACGAGGAAGGCTCGCCGCCGGCTACGGGAGTCAAGATCATCCCGTCAACGGAAGGTTAGAGCCCTCGACCGCTGGAGGACAAAGAAGGGAGAGTAACCTTTTTTCACCTTCTACCACAGTGAGGAATGTGGAGGAGTCACTGTGGTGGATGTTCATGTTAAAATGTGTTTTGTGTGTCCTGTTGCTTTTTATTGTTATTGTAGCGACCATAGAGAGTGGTCCTAGATGTCGAACCCTCAGATTGGCCAGCGAGGTCACGTGTGGGTGCGACCGTAGGGATTGGTCCAGGGAGTGAGATCGCTGATTGGACAGCGTGGTCACGTGCGGCTTTGGCGCCTAAAGGAGTCAGTTGAGAGACTTCTTCGAAGAGAACAGTTAGTTTTAATGATTGTCTGTAATCTCGTTATGTAAACTTTGTGATCGAATATTGCTGTCGCAATAAACTTCTTCAACAAAGAACGAGCCTCCAGACTCGCCATATTATGACTGTATGGCAAATGAAGTTCCTCGTATGTTGCAAAACATACTTGGCTAATAAAGTTTTATTGTGATTGTGAATACTCTAAATGCAGCCTCACCAACGTCTTGTACAAGGAACACTTGTCTGCCCCTTGAAAGAGGGTACTCAAAGATTCAAATCCATTGCATCCAAATGAAAGGAGACATGTTTCTGGCAATTAAATGTTATTTATTAATGTTTAGTGGGTCAACATAGACTCCATCCTCACCCAGACGACACAAGCTTAAATCAGTTTTACCAGTTTTACTTGTTTAATCTTTCCATGGTTCCACATTAGCTTGAATGGATCAGTGACTCAAGTGGGTCCACTCTTCTCCTTGTGTTGGAAGGAACTGCAGATGCTGGTTTTAACTGAAGATTGACACAAAATGCTGGAGTAACTCAGCGGCCCAGGCAGCATCTCTAGAGAGAAGGAATGGGGGATGTTTTGGGTCCAGACCCTTCGTCATACTCAATGGTGATGTTTTGGGTCAAGTCTGAAGAAGTGTCTCGACCCGAAATGTCACCCATTCCTTCCCTCCAGAGACGCTGCCTGGCCCGCTGAGTTACCCCAACATTTTGTGTCTATCTTCTCCTTCCCTTGGTCCTCTGCCCAATGCCGTTGACACAAAGCCAACAAATCCTTTGATCACTCATTGTTTCCCTTCAACTTACATCTTCCCACTCGAACAAACTAAAAGACCACCTCTGAATCAAGGACAGCCATGGCAGGAAAATTGTAAAAAGAATAATATTTATGTAACCTAGCTAAATAACAGAAATATTACACCTTGTGAAAAACCAGCCCTTTACTGGTCCTTTGCCAACTCCTTGTGCCTGATTCAACACCTTCGTGGGCATCAGCAAAGACAGAGGTCAGGCTGCTTAGATTCAAGCTCAGGTGGATGAGGTCTTTTGGAATCCCATACTCTGAGGTTTGGAGCTTGGGAGAATCTCGCCAAAGACTACTCCATCTGCACCTCATGCCCTTTGAAAGACAAGAGTCCCCACCTGTATGTCCACTTCCAGGCTTGGATAGCTGCCTCTGGAGATGGTCCAGAGGACGTTTACACGAATGATTCCACGAATGAGTGGGTTAGCATATGATCAGAGTTTGACAGCACTGGGCCTGTATTCGCTGGAGTTTAGAAGAATGAGGGGGGACCTCATTGAAACGTACAGGATAGTGAAAGACTTGGATGGAGTGGGTGTGGAGAGGACGTTTCCACTAGTGGGAGTCTGGTACTCGAGGTCACAGCCTCAGAATTAAAGGATATTCTTGTCGGTGAGGAGGAATGTCTTTAGTCAGAGGGTGGTGAATCTGTGGAATTATTTGCCACGGAGGGCTGTGGAGGCCAAGTCAGTGGATATATTTAAGGCCGAGATAGATAGATTCTTGATTAGCGGGAGGTGTCAGAGGTTATCGGGTGAAAGCACGAGAATGGGGTTAGGATGGAGAGATAGATCAGCCATGATTGAATGGTGGAGTAGACTTGATAGGCCGATTGGCCTAATTCTTCTATCACTTATGATCTAACATCATCTATCTCATTGCACAAATGCATTTCAAGAAAGTGTCAGATGTTCAAGAGAGCGTTAGATTCAACTCTTAGGGCTAAAAGAATCAAGGGATATGGGGGAAAAAGCAGGAACGAGGTACTGATTTTAGATGGTCATGATCATATTGAATGGCTGGCTCCAAGGGCCGAATGGTGTAATCCTGCACCTATTTTTTCTCTATTTCTATGTTTCTAGTAACAATACCGTGGGTGTGAACTCCATGATGGAGATCACAGAGGCATTGTATGGTTTACGTTTTGGTTCTGAAATCCTACGTTTGAGTCTAGGCATGTTTGGTCTCAGTTCGTTGCCGTGTTTGAGCTTGACATCCTATTTCATAATATGCCCAGAAATCATGCATTCATTCTCAAGGCAGGCAACAACGATGTGCAGTTGTGAACATATACTGCAGGTTCTCTGTTGATCCTCTGCGATTTTCCATTGCATTGAGTGTAACAAAAATGCAGCCCTCTTGTCCAGTTGACTAGAACATGAACAGTTGTACAGTCTCTAAAGTGGACTATCTGCTGTTGTGCCTGTCTCCAATATCAGTTTTTTACTCACTAGATGGAGCTCTTAATGAGAGCGGAGTCAGGGTGTATGGGGAGAAGGCAGGAACGGGGTACTGATTGAGAATGATCAGCCATGATCACATTGAATGGCGGTGCTGGCTCGAAGGGCCGAATGGCCTCCTCCTGCACCTATTGTCTATTATACCATCATCCTGAGAAGAAATACATATGGATAGAATGGTTTTTTAAAAAAATTGTGTTCAACAACGCCTCAAAGTAATACAGAACACCTTCACTGAACACATTTGCACAGTTCGCTTGGACCAACCTGATCTCCCGGTTGCTAAACACATTAATTCCCCTTCCCATTCCTACACTGACCTTTCTGTCCTAGGCCTCCTCCATTGTCAGAGTGAGGCTAAACGCAAATTGGAGGAACAGTATCTCATATTTTGCTTGGGCAGCTTACAACCCAGTGGATAGACACAAAAATCTGCAGTAACTCAACGGGACAGGCAGCATCTCTGGAGAGAAGGAATGGGTGACGTTTTGGGTCAAGACCCTTCTTCAGACTAATCATATGAATATTGATTTCTCTAAGATCAAGTAACCCTGTTATTCCCACTCTCTAAATCCCTCCCCCACCCAAATCGCTCCAGCTTCTCGTTTACACCCAACAAACAGCTAACAATGGCCTGTTTCCTTTATCATCGTTCCTTTTTTGCAGATCTTTCATTCATCGTTCTATATCTCCCTACATCACCGTCTATATCTCTCGTTTCCCTCTCCCGTGACTTTCAGTCTGAAAATGGCACTCGACCCGAAACGTCACCCATTCCTTCTCTCCAAAGATGCTGCCTGTCCCGCTGAGCTACTCTAGCATTTTGTGTCTCTCTTTGGTTTAAACAAGCATCTGCAGTTCCTTGCTACATAGATCCAACTGCATGTTTCAAGTCTGTCTCCAAGGACCAATTAACCACTCAGTGTTATCGGGTCAATCCTTTATCAGCAGGTTGGAGCTGAAGCAAACGGTTGCTAATTGCACTGCGTTGTTTTTCTTTGTGGCAATGAATCAGGCATTAGTTTGCAGAATACCACCAAAATCACCATGTTGCATGTCTTTCAGGCTGTGGTTAGCTTTGAGAGGAAATCATAGAGATGTATTACCACTGAGCAGAGCAAAGACAGACCAGTCTCCAGTGCACAAGGGAGTAAAGCATATGATTAATGATATGAATTTAGCTATCTTCAACTTCAGTTTCAATTAATACCTCAAAACGGCTTCGAAGCGGATAATTCTTGCACTCAAATTGGAGTGCTCCCAGTACAAGTATCCATTCATTTGCAACTCTTGGTTAGTTTCCTACCAAAGTGTTTCCTATGGTCTTCAGGGCTTTTAAAAAAAAATAGGTAGCTGCAGGTTTCGGTCGGGCTGAAAAGCCCCAACAAATCCAGGCGCCTTGTGGCTGTGTAACATTCGTCATGCGTTGAGCAAATCCGACACATCGCCAGAGGGTCATTGCAGTTTGCTTTTATGTATTTACCAAAATAATGGGGGTTAATTTTTAACTCCAATGCATTCAGTGAGAGTTTAATGAGACTGTTAAGAGTTCTTCGTCTTCTTTAACGATTGGCAGAGCAATCTCCGCCTGATGAAAGAAACATCGATTGTGGCGTTGGTGAATGACGCCGGGTTCGGTAGTGACCACACCGACACTCACAGTAGGGTGAACTCACAGTGGTAAGAAAGTCCAGGACCGCTGTCCCTCTCCATCAGAGCGCATGTCCAGTTGGGCTGGGGATTTTAGATTTAGTCTTTTTTTTAATTTAGAGATACAGCGCAGAAACAGGCCCTTCGGCCCACCGGGTCCGCACCGCCCAGCGATCCCCGCACACTAACACTATCCCACACCCACTAGGGACAATTTTTTTAAACATTTGCCCAGCCAATTAACCTACCAACCTGTACTTCTTTTGAGTGTGGGAGGAAACCGAAGATCTCGGAGAAAACTCACGCAGGTCACGGGGAGAATGTACAAACTCCGTACAGTACAGCACCCGTAGTCAGGATCGAACCTGAGTCTCCGGCGCTGCATTCGCTGTAAGGCAGCGACACTACCGCTGCGCCACCGTCGGGCTTGTCCCGGCAGCTCAGCCCTGGACTTCGAAGGAGGTGGTGTGGTGATCTCAGCCTTCTCCCTGCAGTTCAGCCTTGCCTCCCGGAGACGCTGATGGTCTCAGGTTTAACCTAGTGGCTCAGCTTCAGGCTTGATGAAGGGGCGCTGGCAGACTCTGGATTGTTCTGTCGACCAGTCTTTGCCTCTATGCGTGTGTGGGCCCAGTCCCTTGTCCGTGGGAAGGAAGAGGCACTGGCATCTCAGGCTTGACCCAGCCACTCAGTCTTAGCCTCAGTAGAGGCGCTGGCTGCCTGGGGTTTCGTCCCAGCGACCCGGACTTGACCACACGGTGGTGCAGGTGGTCTCAGCTCCTGAGACCACCTGCACCACCAGTGGCTCAGTCTTTCTCAAATCTTCGACAGACACAAAAAGCTGGAGTAACTTTGGCGGCAGGTCGATAAACTGGAGGTTATCCACTTTGGCGGCAAGAACAAGGAGGCAGATTATTATCTCAATGGTGTCAGATTAGAGAAAGGAGAAGTTCAACGAGACCTGGGTGTTCTTGTACATCAGTCACTGAAAGTAAACATGCAGGTACAGCAGGCGGTGAAGAAAGCTAACCTTCATAACGAGAGGATTTGAGTATAGGAGTAAATAGGTCCTTCTGCAGTTGTACAGGGCCCTGGTGAGACCACATCTGGAGTATTGTATGCAGTTTTGGCTTCCTAATTTGAGGATGGACATCCTTGCTATTGAGGCAGTGCAGCGTAGGTTCACAAGGTTAATCCCCGGGACTGTCAGTTGGAAAGACTGGGCTTGTATTCACTGGAATTTAGAAGGATGAGAGGGGATCTTATAGAAACATATAACATTATAAAAGGACTGGACAGGCTAGATGCAGGAAAAATGTTCCCAATGTTGGGGGAGTCCTGAACCAGGGGCCACAGCCTAAGAATAAAGGGGAGGCCATTTAAAACTGAGATGAGAAAAAACATTTTCACCCAGAGGGTTGTGAATTTGAGGAATTCTCTGCCGCAGAAGGCAGTAGAGGCCAATTCACTGGATGAATTTAAAAGAGAGTTAGATAGAGCTCTAGGGGGCTAGTGGAATCAAGGGATATGGGGAGAAGGCAGGCATGGGTTACTGATTGTGGATGATCAGCCATGATCACAATGAATGGCTGTGCTGGCACGAAGGGCCAAATGGCTTCCTCCTGCACCTATTTTCTATGTAACTCAGCGGGACAGGCAGCATCTCTGAAGAGAAGGAATGGGTGATGTTTCGGGTCGATACCCTTCTTCAGACAAATCTTAAGGGAGCACTTAAAGTTAGCAGTTCGTCTCCCTTCCCCCTCTCTCTTCCTCCTTCTCTTTCTCTCTCTCTCTCGCTCTCGCTCTCTCCCCCTTTCCCCCCTCTCCCCCTCCTCTCCCCTTGCCAATATCTCCCAACCCTTTCTCTTCCCTGTCCCCTCCACCGCTCACCCTGGCGTGCACCCATTTCTACCAATATCTTCCTCCCCCTTAGTAACCTGCTCCTTTCCCCTCCTCCGTTCACTCATGTCCCTTTCCCAACTCCCTCACTTCCCCATTACCCCCCACCCTATCTCCTCCCCCTATCCCCTTCCACATATTCCTCCATCTGGATTTACATTCCACTCCTCTTTGCTCCGTAACTGACGCCTTTTTGACTCAATTTCATCTCTAGCCTTTGTCACTTATTGGATCCATCTGTCACACAAACTTCGCTCCCCTGTATCTTTCTAGCACTTGCCTCACCCCCATCCCACCTCTCTTTCCCGATTTTCACCCCCCTACTGGAATCAGTCTGAAGAAGGGTCTCAACCCAGAAACATTGGTGTCCTTTCCCTCCCCAGACGCTGCCTGACCCATTGAGTTACTCCAGTACTTTGCATTTTACCTCTTGCTTTTTAATTGTCACATAAAGAATTCTCAGTAAGCAAGACAGGAAGGACAAAACACAATACTCAATTAACTCCTTTAGCATTTAATACAATGCAAAATGAAGATTGGTTTACTCATTCATAATTAAAATAAAGTTTGGAATTTCAAAATAAAAAAATATATATCAAAATATTTATACGAGGAAATTAAACTCCACACATATTGAATTTGATTCTTTAGACCAGGATGTTTGCTGATCAATCATAGTTTAATCCATTAGAATCTCAGATTTCACAGAATAAAGCTTTTTCAGGATATTTAACATTGACTAATATGAGACTAATTTGTAAATAATGTCTGTGTTCATTTTCACTTAGTTTCTTTGGAGCAAATTGGTACCACTTCAGTATCGAGCAGAAAATTTAAGAAATTGGGTGTCAATTGTTCACGATAAAAGATGCTGAGTTTCTCCAATTTTGTCTCATTTAAGGAGAATGGATACACATTAGCAACAAGGTGTGTTTCTTGCCTTCAGTCTCTGGGAGTTATGAACATCTGCAAGCTCAGATGCAGTTCAGCTATGTAGCAAGTATAAGTTATACAAGTAACGCCACAGGAACTATTTCTGCAATGACTCGAACAGATGTAGAGTCTTTGAACCATCCAAGGTTGAAATCTTCCGTTTCCGATGCAATGATTTCTGACTTTGACTCCACTAGTTTGACTATTTTGAGTTCTACAGTTCAATCTCAGTAAAACAATCATTCCTTTCATACTATTCCTAGGGCAGCTCCACCCATAAAGCCACTGGATGATCCCTCAGTCATTTCGTGTCGGACTACTGCCATGATATTCACCTTACGGGCGGGCGCGGTGGCACAGTGGTAGAATTGCTGCCTTGCAATGCTCGCAACGCCTTAAACCCAGTTTGATCCTAATTACAGGTGCTGTCTGTACGGAGTTGGCACATTCTCCCCACGACCCTGTGGGTTTTCTCCGAGATCTTCTGTTTCCCCCCACACTCCAAAGACGTACAGATTTGTAGGTGAATTGGCTTGGTGTATGTGTAAATTGTCCCTAGTGTGTTTAGGATAGTATTAACATGCAGGGATCGCTGGCCAGTGCAGATGCGGTGCGCTGAAGGGCCTGTTTCTATGCTGTAGCTCTAAATTAAACTAAACTAATCCAAAATGCAACTTCCCTTCCTCTCTCTCCTATCCCACCTGGTGCACCTTTACCATGGAACATTAAGCCAACGGTCCTGTCCTTCCCTTCGCCAGGTTTCTATAATTTCCCAGTCCCACATACCTATCTAGGCCCTAAAAGTTCATCCATCTTACCTGTCAGGCAACTAGCATTGAAATAAATGGAATTTGATCCAGCAATCTTTCCTCATTCTCATCCGTGCACCGGCCTGTCGAGTTTAGTTTATTATTGTTGCCACATGTACCAAGGTACAGTGAGAAGTTGTTTTGTTGCATGCTATCCAGTCAACGAAAAGACTATAAATGATTGCAAGCAAGCTCTCCACAGTGTACAGATACAGGATGGAGGGATTCATGTTTAGTGCAGGATAAAGTCCAGTAAAGTCTGATTAAAGATAATCCGAGGGTCTCCAATAAGATAGATGGTAGAGATCAGTCTGAAGAAGGGTCTCGACCCGAAACGTCACCCATTCCTTCTCTTCCGAGATGCTGCCTGACCTGCTGAGTTACTCCAGCATTTTGTGAATAAATACCTTTGATTTGTACCAGCATCTGCAGTTATCTTCTTATACAAGATAGATGGTAGGTCAGGACCGCTCTCTAGTTGCTGATAGGATGGCTCAGTTGCCTAATAACAGCTGGGAAGATGTTGTCCCTGAAATTGGAGGTGTCTGTTTTCATACTTCTGTACCTCTTGCCTGATAGGAGAGGGGAGAAGAGGGAGTGACCGGGATGAGACTGGTCCTTGATTACAGTGGTGGTCTTACCGAGGCAGCGTGAAGCGTAGATGGAGTCAATGGAAGGGAGGTTGGTTGTGTGGTGGTCCGGGCAACATCCACAATTCTCTGCATTTTCTTGCAGTCTTGGATGGAGCTGTTACCGAACCATGCTTTGATCCATCACAATAAAATGCTTTCCACAGCATTTCTGTAGGTTGGTGAGAGTTGCAGGTGACATGCCAAATTTCCAATGCCTTCCAGGGAAGTATAGAGGTTGGTGTACGTTCTTAGACGTTGCTTTGATGTGGCTAATCCAGGACAAGTTGCTGGTGATAATTACTCCTAAGAACCTAAAGCTTTCAACCATCTCCACTACGGGGCCATCAATGTATCCCAGGCAAATGTTATTATCAATGCATGTGTGTACCACTTCACTTCCTGAAGTGGATCACAATCTGGCTGCTCGTCCTCTCCCTTGAGAATGTTCTGCAGCCACTGAGAGACATGTTGAACCCTGGCACCAGGGAAGCAACATAACATTTTAGAGTGAAGATAGACACAAAAAGCTGGAGTAACTCAGCGGGTCAGGCAGCGTCTCTGGAGAGAAGGAATGGGTGACGTTTCGGGTCGAGACCCGTCCTCAGACGGAAAGTCACAGGGAATGGGAAACGAGAGACATAGACGATGATGTAGACAGATATAGAACAATGAATGAAAGATATGCAAAAATGTAATGATAAAGAAAACAGTCCATTGTCAGCTATTTATTGGGTGAGAACGAGAATGAGCCCGTCCGGCGGGGTTACTCCAACTTTCTGTGCCTAACACCATTTTAGAGTCCCGTTTGTGACCACAGAATCTCCTGTCTGTCACCTTAACTATCAAGTCTCCTACCACTACATCCCTGTCTGACTACACCCTTCCCCCACGTGCCTTGGTGTGACAGATGAGCGTTTGATGGCACAGGGCCAGTACTTGCTGGAGTTTAGAAGGACGAAGGGGGTCCTCATTGAAACTTATTGAATAGTGAAAGGCCTGGATGGAATGAATGTGGAGAGGATGTTTCCACTGGTGGGAGAGCCCAGGACCAGAGGCCATAGATTCAAAATAAAAGGGCTCACCTTCAGAAAGGAGATGAGGAGGAATTTCTTTAGTCGGAGGGTGGTGAATCTGTGGAATTCTTTGCCACAGAAGGCTGTGGAGGCCGTCAGCGGATATTCTTAAGGCAGAAATTGACAGATTCTTGATTAGTACGGGTGTCAGAGGTTATGGGGAGGAGGCAGGAGAATGGGATGAGGAGGGAGAGAAAGATCAGCCATGATTGAATGGCAGAGTAGACTTGATGGGCTGAATGGCCTAATTCTACTATTCCTTCTGACATGAGATGAGGAGGAATTTCTTTAGTCAGAGGGCGGTGATTCTGTGGAATTCTTTGCCACAGAAGGCTGTGGGGGCCAAGTCAGTGGATATTTTTAAGGCAGAGATTGTCAGATTCTTGATTAGTATGGGTGTCAGGGATTACGTGGAGAAGGCAGGGGAATGGGGTTGAGAGGGAAGGATAGAACAGCAATGATGAATGGCGGAGTAGACTTGATGGACCGAATGGCCTAATTCTGCTCCTGTAACTTATGACCATGAACTTTTGAACCTGGCCTTTGCTGCTTCTTTCTCCTGAACAGTCATTTGCCCAAACAGTATCCAAGAGTGTATACCTGTTTTCGAAGGGGGTGGCAACAGGGCACTCCTGGGGTATTGGCATGGAGCTAAGTGCGAGTTTATATTTCATCGTGCCACTCATGGAGTTAGTGCTCAACTTTAATTCAAAGGGGGAAGATCATTTTTAGTGCACATGCTTGCTTTCACAGGATCGTTTATCAACGACAATTTAAGATAATTATCATTGTTTTGCGTTCTTCACGCCAAGAACTCGACTCACTGCCACGAGCGGAAATAAGACGCAGTGACTTTGCTCCAGCAACCTGGTATCAATGTGTCTGAAGAAGGGCCTCGACCCGAAACGTCACCCATTCCTTCTCTCCGGCGATGCTGCCTGTCCCGCTGAGTTACTCCAGCATTTGGTGTCTAACCTGGGATCAATGCTGACCTCTAGTGGTGTCTCCCTGGAGTTTGCACATTCTCCCTGTGACCACATGGATATCCATTGGATATCCTCCCACATCCTAACGAAGTGTGGTTTTGCAAGTTCACGTGCACCCAGTGTGTAGCTGAGTGGTGGGATCTGAGGTACGACAGTGGGAACGTGGAGAGAATAACATGGGATTTGTGTAAAGGAGTGCTTGATGGTCAGCCCAAGGGCCCGGCCTCCATTCTGTATAACTCCATAAGTTGCAGCGTGTACATTCAAATGTCCGTATTATTGATCACCGAATAGAAACGTAGACATAGAAAATAGGTGCAGGAGTAGGCCATTCAGCCCTTTGAGCCAGCACCGCCATTCAATGTGATCATGGCTAATCATCCATAATCTGTACCCCGTTCCTGCTTTTTCCCCATTTTCTTTGATTCCGTTAGCCCTAAGTTAAGTTCTAGGAGCAGAATTAGGCCAAGCGTCCCATCAAGTCTACTCCTCCATTCAATCATGGCTGATCTATCTTTCCCTCTCAACTCTATGCATTTTATTGACAATGCACGTCACTTTTTTTTTGATAGTACATGTGTGCCAGTGGTGAAGGGATGAACACTTAGAGTGATGAAACCGACACCAATGGGGCAGACTTCTTTGTCCTGAATAGTTTAGTTTAGTTTAGAGATACAGCACGGAACCAGGCCCTTCAGCCCACCGAGTTCGCACCGACGAGCGATCCCTGCAAATATTTTCAGTCAGAGAGTTGTAAATCTGTGGAATTCTCTGCCTCAGAAGGCAGTGGAGGCCAATTCACTGGATGCATTCAAGAGAGAGCTAGATAGAGCTCTTAAGGATAGCGGAGTCAGGGAGTGTGGGGAGAAGGCAGGAACGGGTTACTGATTGAGAATGATCGGTGCTGGCTCAAAGGGCCGAATGGCCTACTCCTGCACCTATTGTCTATTGACACAAGCCTACATACTGTATAACGTACCAGCTCTGTCCAATTCAAGGTAGTGTTGCCTAGAAATGTATTTTTGGTTGTGATTGCTAAATTAGCTATTTAGCCATATCAGAGTGTTGTACTCTGTTTCAACTGAAGTTGGTATTGCGACTGCGGAGGAATTTCTGGGCATAAATTTTATTTCTATTTAGGGATTATAGGGACAATTTACACTTTTACCAAGTATTAAACCCAAGCCAATTAACCTACAAACCTGTACGTCTTTGGAGTGTGGGAGGAAACCGAAGATGTTGGAGAAAACCCACGCGGTCACGGGGAGAACGTACAAACTCAGTACAGACAGCACCCATAGTCCGGTTCTCTGTCCATGTAAGGCAGCAACTCTACCACTGCGCCACCATGCCACCCGTTCTCGTAAGTTGTTGAGCTTGCACTCGTCCAAACAAATGGAGAGAATTCCACCATCCTCCATCAATGTCCTGTAAAGGTGAAGACCCTTTGGGCTCTGTCAGGAGGTAAAGGGCCTGTCCCACTTAGGCGATTTTAAGGCGACTGCCGGCGACTAGGCTGTCGCCGACAATTCGCCAGGGTGTCGCGGGCATGATCGTGAAGAGTCTTCAAAGAATCGTAGTGGATCTCGGCTCATCGCTGAGAAATCAACCGGTATGAAATTTCTCGGCGACAGCTGGCTTGTCGCCAGGTATCATTGCATATTGCGGGCGCTGTCGCATGCTGTCCCCAGGTTTGCTAGGTTCTCTTAGATGCATTTAGAAGCACATAATATTAAATTAAGTAAAGTCATTTGAAGATACCATAAAATACTTGTGTTTAACCAATTTATTTACCGTCAGGACATTTGACAGGTAGATTGGAGGCGACAGTTTGACGGTCAGGTAAGCGTGGGAATTTTTGCGATGTTTATGGCCATCAGCGATTACATTTAAAGTAGGCTCCCAACCCAGATACGTAACCCAGAAACCAGATATGCATCTCCTGTACATTTTTAAAGAATGCCCATACTCCGCACAAAAATCCATTTTACCACTTTTAAAATTAAATTTCTTAATACTGCTATTAGTAAACTGGAAGTCAATCCAGTTTATGCCTTGTTACCATGAAGCTTGGTTTTCACGTATCCCGGGCAAGATGTTGTATTTCAAAACTCAAGTAATTACCGACTTGTCAGTGATTTCAGCGAAAATTAGGACGCCGGAGAAGCATTGACAGCGTGGGAATTTCACGATGTTTCCGAAGACGGTGTAATCTCGACCTGACTCGGCATTGTCGTGGTCATTGTCGTAGGGTAAAAGAAAAATTTTGCCGATCTGCTACAACTTTGACAGTCGCCGGCAGTCGCCTACAAAAACGCCTAAGTGGGACAGGCCCTTAAATCACTCACTGAAGCATACCCATCCTCTGACCTCGTCTTATAACAGCAGTATTCATGTGGCCGGTCCAGTTGAGTTCCTTAGTATACTGACCCCTGGATGTTGATGTGGAGAAACTCGGCAATATTAATGCCATTCACTGTGAAGAGAAGATGGTTAGGTTCTCTTGTTAAAAATGATCAGAACCATCTACAGCGTTCTTCATTTGTACAAGGTACAACTGGTAAGGTACATCAAGTGGGTGGCAGAGTTGCACAGTGGTAGAGTTGCTGCCTTACAGCGCCAGAGACCCGGGTTCAATCCGACTACAGTTGCTGTCTGTGCGGAGTATGTACGTTCTCCACCGTGACCTGTGTGGGTTGCCTCCGAGATCTTCGGTTTCCTCCCACACTCTAAAGACGTACAGGTTTGTAGGTTAATTGGCGTGGTATAAATGTAAAAAATGTCCCTCGTGTGTGTAGGGTAATGTTAATGTGTGGGGATCGCTGATCGGTGTGGACTTGGTGGGCCCAAGGGCCTGTTTCTGCACTGTATGTCTAAACTACACTAAACTAAACTAAACTCCAACTAATGAAGTATTTTCTCCTTGGTGTCTATTGATTTCAGATTGCCAGGGTTCCTGTACATGACACTTAATTTAGTGCTGCCTTGATATCAAAGACAGTCAGTCTTACCACAGCTCTATGGGCCATATTTGGATCAAAGGGTGTGATCATACAAAAAACCCTAACTGGCCATTGTTGGGCAGGTTATACTGTAGGTGAGTAGGATCTGCTTGATAAAACTGACAGAAATGCCTCCCATCAATTTACTGACAACTAAAATTATTTTGATTGGGTGAAAATTGCCAGAATTGATTTTTTCCTTTGTGAACAAGATGTACCGAGCCCGTTTTTCCCACTGTTGGACAGATATCATTATGGTAACTATTCTGGTTCAGCTTGGTTAGAAGCACCGATAATTCTGGAGCGTAGATCTTCGGTGCTGCTGCCAGGATGTTGTCCGGTTCCTTTGCCCTGCTGTATCCAGAGCTCTCAGTCATTTCTTGATATCAGGCGCAATTAATTGAATTGGCTGAAGACTGGCTTCTGAGATGGTGCAGATCTCAGGAGGAAAGTGAGATGCTGCCTGGCCCGCTGAGCTATTCCAGCTTTTTGTGTCTATCTTCGGTTTAAACCGGCATCTGCATTTCCTTTCTACACACGGATCATTCATTGGCCAGTTGTTCAGACTCACATTTTATGAAATCTCTTAAACAGGTAGATGCTGGAAAGTTTAGGGCGGAAATTCCAGACCTTGATAGCACAGGTCACAATCTGCAATGGAGCAATTTAATTTTGGTTGTTCAAGAAGACTTACTTGTAATCAAGATAACAAATGGTCTTAAATTTAAAGTCCTTTGCAAAATTGCTGAAGGGGAAATGTGGGGGATATTATTTCACACAAGATGTTATGGTGTGAAACACTCTCTCTGTAAAGCTGATGGAATCACATCAAACAAGGTCTTTTAAAAAGCAATTGGGAATGTAATTGCTTGAGTTAATTTTCTGGGAGACAAAGCTAGGTCAAAGGATTAAATTGATTAGTGCTTTCAAACGTCAGCATGGGTGGTCAGTTTCAGGGTAACTGTACTGATTAAACCCGTGCAGAGATAATTCCATAGTGTTAGCTGTCTCTCTTTGTTCACTCCTTATCTTTACCATCATAACATCCACCAACAATCAGCTCACCCTAACTTTCTGATGACTTCTGTGAGGTTTCTAGAACAACCTTGCGCATTTTTATATACCAGCAGAAGATGATCATGTGATATAAGTACCTCATGATTCTGTGACTTGCTGTTGGACAACAACAAAAATTTACAACACTGGAGTAACTAAGCAGATCGTCTGGCAAACATGGATAGGGAACATCTCGATCGGCATCCTGCTTTGGACTAGGTCGTAGGACAGCTAGAGTCTGAAGAAGTAGACATACTGCAGCGAGCGAGCATGTTGCTAAACTCTCGTTGAAGAGAGGTGCAGAGAGACAGCATGTTGCTAAACTCTCGTCAAAGAGAGGGGCACTTCTGAAGAAGGGTCTCGACCCGAAACGTCACCCATTCCCTCTCTCCTAGATGCTGCCTGACCTGCTGAGTTACTCCAGCATCTTGTGATACCTTAGAGTCTGAAGAAGGTTCCCGTCCCAAAATGTCATCTATCCATGTACGCCAAAGATGCTGCCTGACCCGTTGAGTTACTCCACCACTTTGTGTTCTATGCAAGATTCCAGCATTTGAAGTTCCTTGTGTCTCCATTGACCTGAAGCTATAGCTTTGTTCCTCCTCTGCAGATGCCGCCGTGCCTGTCTCCAATATTGATTCTCCAATATATGGTTTATACTTTTTCTTCAAAGAAGAATGTTCCATCATTCCGGATTGGGGTTAATTTGTTTTGTCATCCATATTCATCAAATACAACCTGAAACATCCAAGAATGAATGAATGAATGAATGAATGAATGAATGAATGAATGAATACTTTATTGACACATATGACATGTCACAGTGAAATTATTTGTTTGCATACTGTAGGTGTGCAAATAGTTGCCGCATAAGAGCGCTGACAAAGTTACAAAGTATACATAGTATCTGTGCCAGGTCCCCTTTTGTTCTCCCCCTCCCCCTCCCCCTTCCCTCACAGTGGCCCCCCCACACCGGGGCCTCCTTTGTTCCTTCCCTCAGCAGCGACGTCCTCACTTCCACGTGGTCCGTCCTCGTCCGTCGGTCGGCGCCCTCATCGACCTCCGCACTGACCTCCCCACTATTGCAGCCGGGTCCTTTTCGGACGTCTCCATGATGCTGACCCAGGCCCCAACCGTGGGCTCCATTGACTCGCGGTGCGCGGGCTCTGGTATCGGCCGCGGGCTCTGCTGACTCAGGCTCCATCAGCCACATGCTCCGCCGGTCGCGGGCTCCGTCAGCCACATGCTCCGCCGACCCAGGCTCCATCAGCCACATATCATATCATATCATATATATACAGCCGGAAACAGGCCTTTTCGGCCCTCCAAGTCCGTGCCGCCCAGTGATCCCAGTACATTAACATTATCCTACACCCACTAGGGACAATTTTTACATTTACCCAGCCAATTAACCTACATACCTGTACGTCTTTGGAGTGTGGGAGGAAACCGAAGATCTCGGAGAAAACCCACGCAGGTCACGGGGAGAATGTACAAACTCCTTACAGTGCAGCACCCGTAGTCAGGATCGAACCTGAGTCTCCGGTGCTGCATTCGCTGTAAAGCAGTAACTCTACCGCTGCGCTACCGTGCCGCCATGCTCCGCTGGCCCAGGCTCCGTCAGCCACATGCTCCGCCGGCCGCGGGCTCCGTCAGCCACATGGTCCGCCAGCCGCGGGCTCCGTCAGCCACATGCTCCGCCGGCCGCGGGCTCCGTCAGCCACATGCTCCGCCGACCCAGGCTCCATCAGCCACATGCTCCGCCGACCCAGGCTCCATCAGCCACATGCTCTGTCGGCCGCGGGCTCCGTTAGTCACATGCTCCGCTGGCCCAGGCTCCATCAGCCACATGCTCCACCGGCCGCGGGCTCCGACCCACCGGGTTCCGGCCTCGCCAACTTCGCAGTTGGCCGGGAGGCATCTGCTGCAGCGGCTCACCAGGAGGTCATCGTCATAGTCATAGAAATGGAACTTGAGTCATGTTGTAACTGTTGTAAATGACAAAGAATTTATTTTTACTTTACATGGACAATTATAGTTTGAGTGAACAGGACTTCTAGATTATAATCTTGATTGACAGATAGTTATTAGAGTTGCGGGTCAATACAGTTGGAGAAGGATACATATACAATAAACTCAGTAAAGTCGTGGGGCAGATGCAATGCGTACGTAGTACATAGTGATGATCTGAATCTCAAATTACTCATAGTTGGGGCAGACTATATTCAACATCCAAAGGAAATTGCAAATCAAAAGTCAAAGCATATATTTAACATTTGCATGGATATACCTAAGTCATCTTTGTAGACACAGTTGTCCAAGTTCCATAGGTGGAAGAGCTGTTTCCTCACAGCGCCATATCTGGGTTTGATCCTGACCTCAGGTGCTGTCTGTGTAGAGTTTGAATGTTCTCTTTGTGACTGTGTGGGTGTCCTCTGCATTCTTCTGCATACCAGACTTCTTCAGATGAAGGGTCTCAACCTGAAACGTCACCCATTACTTCTCTCCAGAGATGCTGCCTGTCCCGCTGAGTTACACCAGCTTTTTGTGTCTATCTTCGGTTTAAACCAGCATCTACAGTTCCTTCTTACACATAAAAATCCCTAGAGTAAGGAATACTGCAATTTATCCCCTCACCCAATGTTTGTTTCTTGAATGGTATGTCCAGGAACATTGAATCATGCTGGGATATACAGAAGATAAACCAGAGTTTTTTTGTAACAAGCCAAGGAAACGCAAATATATTTATGTGTGCTTGCATACAAATCTATCAATACTGTACTATTGGGCGGATGCCTAAACTTGGACAAAGTTGGACTCTTTTAGTTTAGATCAGTTTAGAGATCCACCAAGTCCACCGACCAATGATACCCACATATTGACATTATATTAAATTATAATGTAAATGTATAATATTAAATTATATTTACCAAGCCAATGTATCCACTGTACATACCTGTACGCCTTTGGAGTGTGGGAGGAAACCAAAGATCTCGGAGAAAACCCACGCAGTCACGGGGAGAACAT
The DNA here is from genome assembly GCF_053455715.1 of Rhinoraja longicauda. Classification (NCBI taxonomy): domain Eukaryota; kingdom Metazoa; phylum Chordata; class Chondrichthyes; order Rajiformes; family Arhynchobatidae; genus Rhinoraja; species Rhinoraja longicauda. Next base: position 127,511,555 of record NC_135953.1, read on the forward strand.
ACAAACTCTGTACAGACAACACCCATAGTCGGGATCGAACCCGGGTCTGTGGTGCTGCGCCACCCTGCCACCTGTGCTGTTGTTCAAGGAGTTTTCAAATTTATAGAAGGCTTTGGCTAAACCACATCGAGAAGACTACACACAGTTCTGGGCACTGCAATTCAGGAAGCAGAAACTGGCCTTGGAGAGGAAGAGTATAATCAGCCAGAATGTCACTGGGTCACAAGGGTATAACCTAGGGGAGGATGTTGCATTGCACATGAATAGAAAAGAGTGAAGTATTTAAGGGGCTGAAAACATTTAATAAGATGGCAGGAAGGAGCTATTTCCTCTGGTCGGGATGCCCAGAACAAGTAGGCATTGGCATAAAACTGGAACAAGGCCACATTCAGTTTTACTGTCAAAAAGCAGTAACAACTGTTCCACAGCTCTGCGAGCTGAATTCTGATGTAAATACTGTATCACACCACACTCTAGCAGTGATTATAATCCAGCTGAGCCAATGCTTCATCACCATCAATGCTCTTGATTGAGTTGGATGCAGCCTAACCTGGAGGGGAAGTAGTGGAGTAACCTTTACAAGAAAAAACTACGAGTCGAGATAAGGAAAAGCAATTTCAACCTAAGAGAGAGTGGGAGTCACCACACAAGTTGCCAAGAAGGAGAGGCTCAACAATGGGACCTCGGTGAGGGTACTCCAAGTCTGGATTTCATTCAAGTATTAAGTACACATCTGAAATAAAATTAGTATTGGTTGTGTTGAATTGCTACGAGACATATTTAAATATACTGAAGTGATGTGTCATGGAGAATCTACTGTATTCCTGTTGTCAAGTGCTTGTTGAAGGGACATGGAATCGTAATAAGTTCAGCAAAGAGGCTGCACAGTTTTAATTCAAAGAACAAGTACATTGTCAGAGTTAAGTACAGATCTGAGAAGAAATAAATTGAGGGAACCAGTCAACAAAGGGAATCTGTAATGACTGTATGTACTTGCAAAGAATACTCACATACTTCTATTCAAAGAGAGAAGTGGTCATAGAGTCATGCAGTATGGAAACAGGCCCTTTGACCCGACTCATCCATGATGACCATGATGCCCATCTATGTAGGGCATATCCCTTTAAACTTTTCCTTTCTATGTACCTGTCCAGATGTTGTTTAAATGCTGTTATTGTACCTGCTTCAACCACCCCCTCTGGCAGCTCATTCCATATGCCCACCACCCTGTGGGTGAAAGAGTTGTTGCACAGATTCCAGTTAAATTTTAAACCTATGTCCTTTAGTTATTGATTCCCCGACCCTGGGAAAAATACTCTGTGCATTCACCCTATCTATGCTGCTCATGATTTTATACACCTCTATAAGATCACCCCTCAGTCTTCCACATTCCAAGGATTAAAGTCCTAGCCTGCTCAACCTCTCCCAAAAACTCAATCCCTTGAGCCCTGGCAAGATGTGTGCATCTTTTAGAGGTGGTGCGAAGTGTTTCTGTGTAATAATGTCATCATGCAAAAACCATGTGAGCCCCTTGTTGTTATGTCTGAATAAAGTGCACACATTTACGTAGCCTATCCACACCCTCCACAGATGCTGCCTACCCACTGAGTTACTCCAGCATCTGCGGTGCCTTGTGTCCGCACACCTTCTGTGTCTGTATATTAAAAAAACAGCTCAGCTCTGAGCAGGTTAGTGGCAATCAGCACCGTCCAAGGTTCACTCCAAGTGCATTATCCCACACGCTCCAACATTTCTTTCTGTCAGCAGCCCTGCAATACTAGTAAATGCCCTTTGTTCAACCTTTGTCTTGGTTAGCAATCTTCATCTTCCCTTATCTACATGTTAAGAGACAAAATGCTGAAGTAACTCGGCTGGTCAGACAGTGTCTCTGGAGGCTGCCTGACCTGCTGAGTTACTCCAGCATATTGCGTCTTTTCTTTGTAAACCAGCATCTGCGGTTCCTTGTTTCTACACTTATCTACATGTTATTTGTAGTCGCAATGAATACCATTCTTGATTGGTATTCATTGCAACGAATACCATTCTTGATTTGTGCGGGTGTCAGAGGTTTTGAGGAGAAGGCAGGAGAAGGGGGTTCGGTGGGAGAGATAGATCAGCCATGACTGAATGGCGGAGTAGACGTGATGGGCCGAATGGCTTAATTCTGCTCCTCTCATTAATGATCTTATGACCATGTTTATAAAATTCGGGGGGGGGGGAATGCCAATCACCTGCACTTGAAGCTGCATAAAAACTTGAGAGTTGAGAATTGAAGAGGAGAATTGAAAAGCTGAGAGGAGGAAACAGGGAGCAGTGAAAAGCCAGTTGTTATTGCGGCTCACTGCCGCCTGGGGGAGCGCTGGGCGCGATTCCGAGCGCCCTGGCGGCCGAGCGGGAGAGGGGAACTGCGGCGCCCCCCAGCGTCAGGAGAGGGTGGAGCGGGGAGGAATAGCGAGGAGAGATAGGGGAGCTGTGGCGCCCCCAGCGGCCTGGAGGAGCAAGAGGAGGAGGAGGAGGAGGGGGCGGGGCAAGCAATGAGACGTGGAACGTGGCCCGGGCCGGGCCTGCCGGTGATGGGCAGGCGCGTGCAGGAGTCCCGGGGATTGTCGTGGTGTTGCTGCTGCTGCTGCTGCTGTCACTGTTGCAACCTCCACCGCCACACATGCCCCGCTCTTATAACCCCCGGGCACATGGGCTTGTCCTATGGACCCGGGCTTGTTCTTCACTTTAGCCCAGTGTCTTGTTGGTGACCGAAGAGCATGTGCCATGGGCAACTGCTGGGTTCAGTGCATGCGGTTGTTCAGGAAGGAGGCCAACAGAATCCAGCGGGGCGGAGGGTGAGTCTTTTAATCATTGTTCAGAGTGTTGCAAATTCAAGCGACGCTGTCTCAAAATAGGTGCGCACTGAGCGAGGTTTAATAGTTAAATTGTTTGGCACTCGTCTATTTTTATTCAGGTTATATATATCTAATGAAGACTTGCTACTTGAACTACTTGTTTGCAAAATAAAATCTTTTTTTTTTTTAACATTGTTGATTTTTTTTGTCTTGTCATTTGCCGGGAAGCAGTTAACATCCCTGAAACACTCCCTTCATTTAATTAGAGCTCAGTTTCAATGTGCAGTATCATGATGTCACATTTCACAAAGAGCTCGACGATAGAAATGTGTAAAAATAAAAGTCTTGGAGACTATCTAATATTCAGAATTAATACTAGAAATGCTTGGAAACTAAATACATGATTGTATTCATTTGGTTGTACAATCCTATTTTAATGTCACATTTTTATTTCTAAAAATCTCACTCTTTGTAAAGTTGCCATGTAATTTCTTACATCCTCTTTTCAAAAGAACTCAATGCATTTCAGTATGCGGACAGTATATAAGAACGAGATATTTAATTATGTGATTTGCTATGATATGTTTTAATATGGTCAACCCTTTCAGGAATAAGGTGAATGATCAGTTTCCAAAAGAGTTTGACAACTAGTATCAAAGACTGATAGGCAGAGAGTGTATTTGATTTATTGCTCTCAGATAATGGAAATGGTCTGATTGTATTAACTTGACCTTATCTCTCAAAGCTAAATTTGTAAGGAACAGTGTAAATGAGCAAAAACTTCTGCTATAAACGTTTATTCAGGGCTTCAGGACCTGTATTGTAACACCATTTTGTTGTGGCTAAGTTATTGTCATCTCAATGTGGCAATAAGCAGTTTTGCACACTTCTGGGTGTGTTGATGAATGTCATCCATAATTTATTTTGCTCATTTTTCTTCAAGAATCCTTGTTTTCTTGGACTATTGTCAGAGCACTAAACTTGCCCAACTGATGATAAAATGTGGACATTGCGTTATTACAAAATTAGTGAGATTTTCTACCAGATTGGTTGGACAACAGGTGTTGGTGGCTTGCACCTTGCTAATGCTGAAAGAATATTGGATGTTATTTAAAGGGGTAATCACTATAAACCTGTATTTATAGTCGGATGAACACTGCTTCAAATCTAGTCAAGCTTATTGTCATGTACACCAGTGCGATGAGGTACAGGTAGAATTAGAGTTGCTGCAGTAGGATTAGAGATGTGATCAAGAGCTTGATGGTTGTAGGACAGTAACTGTTCCTGAACATGGTGATGTGGGACTTCATGCTTCTGTTTGTTCTACCTGACAGTAGCAGCGAGACGAGGGCATGACCCAGATGATGGAGATCTTTGATGATAGGGCTGCTGTCTGGGGGCAGTGACTTGCATCGATGCTTTCCATGGTAGGGAGGGCTGTATTCGGTGCTAAATCAGTTTTGGGTGGAGACTGGGCTAAGTTCATCCAGCCTCTTGAGTCCCTGAACTATGGAATCATCATACCAGGCCAGGATGCAACCATTCTAGATACTTTTGACTGTGGCATCTGCTGAAGTTTGACTGTGTTCAGTTTTATAATGAATTCCTGTAAACCTCTAAGAAAGTAGACATGCCAGTGAGCCTTCTTTGTAATGACATCGAAGTGCTGGGGCATGTCAATGCTTGACAATTAGAAGTCATGATAGACACTGGAGTAACTCAGTGGGACAGGCAGGATCTTTAGAGAGAAGTAATGGGTGACATTCTCTTCAGAGATGCTGCCTGTCCTGCTGAGTTACTCCAGCATTTTGTGTCTATCTTCAGTTTAAACCAGCATCTGCAGTTCCTTCCTACACATTTAGAAGTTATCTACTCTTTCCCCTATCGATAGACAAATGAAAGCTGGCACTTGGTCTTACAACTTGTGTTCATGTTGAACGCTGAGCCTTCTGAGCATCTTCATTTAAAGCTGCAAATAAAACTGCTTTCAAGGACTCAATGCCCAACTGCTTTTTCACCTGTTCAATGGGCCATCTTTGTCTTAAATATATTTCTTGATAGACCAACATCTACGCAGGTCATGATTCCACGAGTTACCCCCATTAACATTTGTCACCTTTATAAAAACGCAAATGGGAGCTTGGGCCTATTTCTGCACTGGTATCTTGCCAGACCTGAGTTTGCTGATCACTATTCAGTAGCAGAGCTGAGGTCATTGACACACTGTATTCCACCACCTCCCAGGAGCAGGCAACCTGGCTAAAAACATACCTGCTTTGCAAGCATCTCCAAAGTGCAGCCATTTGGAGATTACACTCGTGTTCTTGCAGATGTCCCTGACAAACTCCTAGTTTAGTTTTTGGAGATACAAAGTGGAAACAGGCCCGCCTAGTCCGCACCGATCAGTGATCACCCGTACACTAGTTGTATGTCAGATCAGTTTTGTATCCTACACTTTATGGGCCGTCTACATAAGCCAATTAATCTACTAACCTGCACGTCTTTGGAATGTGGGAGGAAACCGGAGAACCCGGAGAAAACCCACAAGGGAACAGGGGAGAGAATGTATAACTCCATACAGACAGCACCCGCAGTCAGGATTGAACCCAGGTCTCGGACGCTGTAAGGCAGCAACTCTACCACTGTGCTGCGCTAGTCTGCAGGGTTTCTGTTAGGGCAACCAGCAATCTGCTATTGGAAATAATGTCCCAGTTTTCAGTGGGAAATGTCCTGCCTTTGTAGTGAATCAGTGTTGTGTTGAGATTTTCAAAGTAAACCATACATTCTAGATAATGGAAAAGCACTAATGGTGTCGTGTGCTTTCACCTTCATGTGCTGTTGGAAGTTCAAGGGTAGGTGTGTGTGTGTGTCAGAAGAGCACATGGTAATGCACCAGTGGTGAGTATTGTCAATTATTTTGGCAACAACTGTAAATGGTGGTTGGCCTTGCATCAGTGGGCATAGCTATAAGCATAGCTATAAGGGGGGGGAAGTTTAATGGAAATTTGTGGGGCAAGTTTTTTTTTCTCACAGAGTAGTGGGGGCCTGGAAAACATTGCCAGGGGTGATGGCGGAGGCAGATATGATAGTGACATTTAAGATGCTTTTAGATAGGAAGTGCAGGGAATAGAGAGAGATGCATGATGTACTGGCAGATAAGATCAGTTCAGCTAGACATTGTGTTCAGCACAATCATTGTGGGCTGAAGGGCCCATTCCTGTGCTTATTGTTCGATGTTCTATGTGGACTCGGTTTCTGTTTCTGTACTGTATCTCTCTCTAGTCCTGTGGCTCTACTTGACAAGGAGGCATGGGATTGGGGATGTGCCATATTATATTTGAGGTACAGCATTGACAATCCTAATTCCTTTGGGTCTCGTGTAGAGAAGACATCCACCTTGCCGGTAGAGTGACCCACCTACCTTTTGAGGTCTGTGCCAGTAACCATAGGAACATGAGTGATGCCTCAAATCCCTGGAGCAGTGGAAACAAAATAAATCTTACTACTGATGGAATACTGGTGATGGTGTGTGTTTGTGGCCTGACTACGTTCTCAGCTGCTTGTCCAAATGCTGGCAGCTTTGAGAAGTCCAACTCTTTTAATGCTTGATATTCCTAATGCAAAATGGGGCTACACAAGGGAGTCTGAACATGCTGTGTTTCAATCAAGGCTCATGCATTTCATCATGTTTTTTATAACAGTATTAAGGAGCCATGTAATGATGCTTTAACATTTAAATGATGGGTGTATGGAACAAGCTGCCAGAGGAGGTGGTTGAGGCTAGGACTATCCCATCGTTTAAGAAGCAGTTAGACTGGTACATGGATAGGACAGGTTTGGAGGGATATGGACCAAACACTGGCAGGTGGGACTCGTGCAGCTGGGACATGTTGGGCTGAAGGGTTTGTTTCCACACTGTATCGCTCTATGACTATGACACACAAAATATGATGTACACAAATTTTTGTTTGCTGTACTCGAGTCATTCTGACCAATGGCATATGGACTTTTCGTATTCACATTGCAATTTTCAACATCAGTTCATTAAAAAAAAAATCAATCCTGTTAAATGACAACCTATTTTAGATAATTTTATGTTCATCAGTTCAATGATGCTGCAGGATCCAACAATCTGATGTATTATATTTCTTATCTCTGTCTTTCTGTGTCAGTCAACCTTGTGCATATGTCGTACAGATTAGACTCTGGCTAAACCACCTCTTAGAAACATAGAAAAATAGGTGCAGGAGTAGGCCATTTGGCCTTTCGTGCCAGCACCGCCATTGAATATGATCATGGCTGATTATCTAAAATCAGTTGTCCGTTCCTGCTTTTCCCCCCATTTCCCTTGATTCCTTTAGCCCTCAGAGCTAAATCTAACTCCCTCTTGAAAACATCCAGTGAATTGGCCTCCACTGCCTTCTGTGGCAGAGAATTCCACCCTGTGGCAGAGAATTCCACTCTGTGGCAGAGAATTCTTCACTCCTATGTCTGCCTGGTCTGATATTTCCATTGCCCAAGAGACAAAATACGTGTCTATTATTGCCAGGAATCCTCTGTGAACTTGTCTGTTGGGAGTCTACTTGGTCTCTGCACATGCTGTATAATTTGTCGAGTTATTTACACTAGAGAGAGCCAGGATGAATAGGCTCAGATTAAGGTGGGTACGTAATAGGAGGCTGCCTCAAAGAGCGAGTAAAGTAGATGGGCAAAATAAATTAGTAGACAGTATAATCTGGGGAATGTGAGACTGATTCCCTAAAGAGGACATGGGCTTTAGATAAAATGGTAGACACAAAATGCTGGAGTAAATCAGCGGGTCAGGTAGCATCTCTGGAGAAAATGAACAGGTGACGTTTCAGGTCGGGACTGAAGAAGGATCTCGAAGCGGAACATCACCTATCCATTCTCTCCAGAGATGCCGCCTGACTGGCTGAGTTACTCCAGTATTTTGTGTCTTTCTTTGCTATAAACCAGCATCTGCAGTTTCTTTTCATATTTTGTACAAAATGGTGCTGTGAGGGAGCTGGGTCACCTTGTACATGAAACATAAATTCAGCATGCCAGGGCATCAAATAATGAGGCAAGTAAATGGAATCACAGAGCAGAACCAGAACGGTCCTGACCTGGAACATCACCTGTCCATGTTCTCCATAGATGTTGTCTGACCCGCTGAATTACTCCAGGACGTTGCTTTTTTCTTTCATGTAAACCAGCATCTTTGTATCTTGTTAAGGTAAGCAGAATGTTGGACTTGTTGAAAACAAAATGCAGTATAAAATTAGCCAGGGCTTAGTACAACTTTGGTGGGTTCCATGCTGGAATAATATACACCGCACTTTTGATTTCCTTATTTAAGGAGGGTGTATTTCCATTGAAGGCGATTCAGAAAAGGATGAATAAGACATTGTCTTCTGATGAAAAACGGGAAATTGGAAGAATGAGTGGTGATCCTATTGAAGCACAAGATGAATAAATTTGTAGATGATGCAATAATTGTGGATGCTGTGAACATTGATGAGGATAGTCTCGGGTTACTGAAAGATTGATCAACTGGTAAATTGAGTGGAGCTATATCAGATGGAATTTAATCCAGGTGCATGTAAACACAATGAGTGGTAGGACCCTAGAGTGCATGGAGGAACAGCAGTGCCTTGGTATAAAAATCTAATGATCCCTGAAGGTTGCAGCACAAGTAGACAGTATGGTAAAGAGCGTATACAGGATGGTAATCTTCATTAACAAAAGCAAAGAATGGTGATGCGAGGAACTTGTGGTACAGATTTGTATAACATTGGCGACGCCACAACTGAAGTATTATGCGCAGATTTGGAAGCCACAGCATGGAAATGACTTCATTGCTCTGGAGAGGGTGGAGAGGAGATTCACCAGGATGTGACTTGGAGTGTCAGGAGTGTTCAGTTGTCATATATACTGAAACGGAATCATGAAATTCTTACTTGCAGCAGCAAAACAGGTCTCTAAATGCAGTGCTCAATGGATAAACATCATCAAAAACAAAACAAAAAGTTCAATAAATTTTTTTAAGTGATATTAATACAAAACAAACGCTCGAAGTCCCTGGTGCAACCAAGACGGTTTGTAGTTTGAGGTTTAGTTGATGATTCTAGTGTTTAATAGCGAGGTCCAGGATGTACGTCTTCCCGACAGCTCTTGGGCTATTAAACACTAAAACGTCAAATAAGCTCAGAACTACATAGACTATTATTGCTCTGTTGTTTATTTGTTTTTTTGTGTGTGTATGTATATATAGAACAGTAGAATATGTAAATATAGTACACTGTAAACAATAGTACACTGTTACAATGGAATATGTAAATATAGTACACTGTAAACGATGTAATAAATGAGAAAGAAAGTTTATATATATATACACATACATATGCATATATATATGTGTGTGTGTATATATATCTATATATATATAAACTTTTTTTCTCATTTATTATATGGTTTACAGTACTATATTTACATATTCTATTGTGCTGCTGCAAGTAAGGATTTCATTGTCTATCTGGGACATGTGACAATAAAACTCCCTTGACTCTTTTGCTCATGTTTTTTGTATTACCTCATGAGAAGTGACCAGACCGGAAGTAACAGGTGTTATCAGGATGATGTTCAGAGTGCAACGAAGGCTGGGGTGGGTAGGCTGGACAATAGTGCAAATACGTGGTTAGATGATCATCTTGGGAATGAATACAAAACGTATGTTGTGAGTGAACCGAAGACGGACACAAAAGGCTGGAGTAACTCAGCGGGTCAGGCAGCATCTTTGGACAGAAGGGACAGATGACTTTTCAGGTCTAGAACCTTCTTCAGGCAGTCAGGGAGAGGGAAAAAAGAGATCTGCGAAGGCACATAGAACAAGTGAATAAAAGATACGCAAAAGAACAAATCAAATCCAGCAACGATGATCAAGAAAAGGTGGAGCCCCCAATGGTTGATTGTTGACTGTGGGGAAGGTGGTAATGGGTGATCTCAACAGTGAAACTCAGCAGGACAGCAGTGAATCTAGTATGATGACTCGGGAGTGGGAGGGACGGAGAGAGAGAGGGGATGCAACTTGAAGTTAGAGAAATCAATATTCATACTATGGTGATGAAGAAGGCGTTTGGTATGCTTGCCTTTATAAATCAGAGTATCGAATATAGAAGTTGGGATGTAATGTTGAAATTGTACAGGGCATTGGTGAGGCCGAATCTGGAGTATGGTGTGCAGTTCTGGTCGCCAAATTATAGGAAGGGTGTCGACAAAATGGAGAGGGTACAGAGGAGATTTACTAGAATGTTGCCTGGGTTTCAGCACTTAGGCTACAGAGAGATAGATGTTGAACAGGTTGGGTCTTTATTCTTTGGAGCGTAGAAGGTTGAGGGGGGACTTCATAGAGGTTTTTAAAATTTTAAGAGGGACGGACAGAGTTGACGTGGGTAGGCTTTTCTCTTAGAGTGGGGAAGATTCCAACAAGGGGACATAACTTCAGAATTAAGGGACAAAAGTTTAGGGGTAACATGAGGGGTAACTTCTTTACTCAGAGGGTGGTGGCTGTGTGGAATGAGCTTCCGGTGGAAGTGGTGGAGGCAGGCTCGATTTTATTATTTAAGAGTAAATTGGATAGGTATATGGATGGGAGGGGATTGGAGGGTTATGGTCTGAGAGCAGGTAGATGAGACTAGGTCAGAGAAAGTGGTCGGCGTGGACTGGTAGGGCTGAACGGGCCTGTTTCCATGCTGCATTTGTTATATGGTTATACTACTGGGTTGTAAGCTGCCCAAGTGAAATGAGGTGCTGTTTCTCCAATTTGCGTTTGGCCTCACTCTGAAAGTGGAGGAGGCCCAGGACAGAACGGTCATTGTGGTGGGCAGCACTTGTGGAGAGAGTGAAACAGAGTTGATGTTTCCGCTCAGTGATTTTCTTCAGAACTGTGTTCTCTGACAGAAGTTGCCTGATGCTGAGTATTTCCAATGTTTTCTGTTTTAATTTCACATCTCCAGCAGTCAACTGGCTGGGGAATGGTTGGTGTCAAGAATTGAAGGCCATTTTTTAAACCGAATAAACTGAAGCTCACAGGAATCTGTTAGTGTGTTACTTGGAAGGGTACCTGGGGTTTAGTTTAATTTATTTAGTTTAGATTATTGGCACATGTACTGAGGTACAGCGAAAAGCCTTTGTTGCGTGCGAACCAGTCAGCAGAAAGACAATACATGATTCCATTCGATCTATTTTACAGTGTACAGATACATGTTAAGAGAATACCATTTAGTGCAAGGTAAAGCCGGAATCGTGCGATACAATGCACAGTGCAGTTGTTGGAAATCTGAAACAGAATGAGAAGATGCTGAAAGCACTCAGTAGAGCTAGCAGCATCTGACGAAGGGCCTGAAATGTTAACCTCCTTGATGTCGCTCTGCGTATGTTGCCTGAACTGATGTATACTTAGACAATAGACAATAGGTGCAGGAGTAGGCCATTCGGCCCTTCGAGCCAGCACCACCGTTCAATGTGATCATGGCTGATTATTCTCAATCAGTACCCTGTTCCTGCCTTCTCCCCATTCCCCCTGACTCCACTATCCTTAAGAGCTCTATCTAGCTCTCTCTTGAATGCATTCAGAGAATTGGGCTCCACTGCCTTCTGAGGCAGAGAATTTCACAGATTTACAACTCTCTGACTGAAAAACTTTTTCCTCATCTCCGTTCTAAATGGCCTACCCCTTATTCTTAAACTGTGGCCCCTGGTTCTGGACTCCCCCCAACATTGGGAACATGTTTCCTGCCTCTAACGTGTTCAACCCCTTAATAATCTTATATGTTTCGATAAGATCCCCTCTCATCCTTCTAAATTCCAGTATATACAAGCCTAGTCGCTCCAGTCTTTCAACATACGACAGTCCCGCCATTCCGGGAATTAACCTAGTGAACCTACGCTGCACGCCCTCAATAGCAAGAATATCCTTCCTCATATTTGGAGACCAAAACTGCACACAGTACTCCAGGTGCGGTCTGGAGCACAACCTGCTCTTATTTTAGTTTCTTTTATCTTGTGATCGTCACTTCTGAAGAGTCCACCAGGGACTATACTGGAAGTATCCTATACCCACTAGGGACAATTTTTAACTGTCCTGCACCCACTAGCGACAATTTTTACATTTACCAAGCCAATTAACCTACAAGCCTGTACGTCTTTGGAGTGTTTGAGGAAGCCGAAGATCTCAGAGAAAACCCACGGGGAGAACGTACAAACTCCGTACAGACAGCACCCGTAGTTAGGATTGAACCTGGGTCTCCAGCGCTGCGTTCACTGTAAGGCAGCAACTCTACCACCGTGACCACCCAATGGGAAAGGCCGGCAGGTCAGGACACGGCTGCAGAGAGTTTCCAATGAGGTTGATAGTAGTTCAGGACTGCACTCTAGTTATGGTAGCATGATTCAGTTGCCTGGTAACAGTTTGTGGTACACCCCTGCACATTGGCCGGGTGGTGAGCTTGGGGAGGTGTCAAGATAGGTTAGGTTTGGTGAGTATCTGCAGTCCACCCTATAGTTGGTCTCCTAATTTGAGGAAGGACATTCTTGCTATTGAGGGAGTGCAGCGTAGGTTCACCAGGTTAATTCCCGGGATGGCGGGACTGACATGTGAAAGAATGGATCGGCTGGGCTTATAGTCACTGGAATTTAGATGGATGAGAGGGGATCTTATAGAAACATATAAAATTATTCAGGCCTTGGACAGGCTCGATGCAGGAAAAATGTTCCCAATGTTGGGGGAGTCCAGAACCAGGGGTCACCGTTTAAGAATAATGGGTAGGACATTTAGGACTGAGATGAGGAAAATCTTTTTCAGCCTGAGAGTTGTGAATCTGTGGAATACTCTGCCACAGAAGGCAGTGGAGGCCAATTCACTGGATGTTTCCAAGTAAGAGTTAGATATAGCTCTTCGGGCTAACGGAATCAAGGGATATGGGGAGAAAGCAGGGACAAGGTACTGATTTTGGATGATCAGCCATGATCATTTCGAATGGTGGTGCTGGTCGAAGGGCCGAATGGCCTACTCCTGCACTTATTTTCTATGTTTCTGTTAAAGTTCGTTTCTTAAAACAGACAACAACATAAACAGTTAAAGGTGAACCAAGCAAAGCTTTAATTATCGTCAGACGGTAGTGGGGGGACCAGTGCTAAGGGTGTATGACCATACTCGGCACTCCCCTTGCTTCCACTCAAAGATACAGCATTTTCACAGCATTTTTATACAGAATTTGCAGCAAGAATGTTTAACACAATATTTCCTTCAAATCAATCACATTGTATTAGAACACGATATACTTGTCACCATAAAGTCATAAACCATTTTACACAATAAGTCATTAGTCGAAGGGAAGGACCCTTATCATACCACAGAAGGTCCTGTTTTCACACTCCCACAAATAGTCAACAGTTAACCACATCCTAATCTTAACGAGAGCATTGTCCATCGTCTTTCCTGGACATCTTTCCCAGGGATAACAGGATGTACCACCCAATAGGCTTTAGGATCACATGGTCATATCGTGCCTGGTGCAATTTTGCAAACATCAGCTATTCAGGACCCAAAGTTCAGGCTCATCCTGTTCATTCATTCTACCATTTTATTATTCCTGTGGTTTCCAGGGATTGTAAATTTCACCTACCAAACACATCCTTATGTGCAATTAGCATTCCTTCACTTACAACAATTGGCATTTCTCCACAAGCATACAAACAGGTTTGCAGACAATGGCCAAGCGTCCCATCATGCAAAGTTAATAGCCATTAACTCTTTCATTTCTATGTCTATGTTTCTATGGTACACAGGGTAATTATAGTAGAACAAGTGATTTATTTTTAGGGGGGAACGGACATATCATTATGTTCCTTTGTCATGACCTTTGTTGCTGTTGCTGCTACATGTGACCAAACAAGTGGTGAATATTCCATCACATTCCAACATGTGCTTCCCAGATGAGGGAAAGGCTTTGGGTGTCAGAAAGTGAACCGCTTGCCACAGATTCTCATCGTCTGAGCAATCACAACATCAGCAAACCAATATCGCCATAAAGAGCACAGCTCCATCCAAGACCGCAAGTAATTGCAGGGAATTGTGCGGGGCAGCACAAACCAACCTCCCTTCCATTGATTCCATTTATACCTCACGCTGCCTCGGCAATGCCAGCAGCATAATCAAGTCCTATCCTGGCGACTTTCTCTTCTCCCCTCTTCCATCGGGCAAAAGGTATAGAAGTGTGAAAACGCACACCTCCAGATTTGGGGACAGTTTCTTCCCAGCTGTTATCAGGCAATTGAATCATCCTACCACAACTATAGAGAGGTGTCCTGAACTACTATCTACCTCATTGGTGACCATCGGACTATCCTTGATCGAACATTACCTGCTTTATCTTGCCTTATGTATCTCTTATTCCCTTATGTATCTGTACACTGTGGATGGCTTCATTGTAATCATGTATTGGTTTTCCGCTCATTGGTTAGCACACAACAAAAGCTTTTCACTGTACCTCGGTACACATGACAATAAACTAAACTAAACTCACCTTGCTGTAAATAGCAAGTTGAGGATTCTAGCGCATGAATCTTGAAATGTGGAAGCCCTGAAGTTGGTGAGAAGGAATGGGTAACATTTTGGGTCGAGACCCTTCTTCAGACTCTACTCGAAACGTCACCCATTCCTTCTCTCCAGAGATGCTGCCTGTCCCGCTGAGCTACTCCGCACTTTGTGTCTATCCAAAGAGAATTGTATTCTGCCCCATGTTGTATAAGTCACAAAACTAACAGATGTATGATGTTGTATAACGGTGTATTTTAAGTATTGCTCAGTTTATCATTCTTTCATCGCCATTCTTAGAATTGCTGGGGCAGAGCGCCTTGCAAAGTGTCCGACAGCCCCATTTTGTTTTTAGTTGAGGTTGGAGATACACCATGGAAATAGGCCCTTTGACCCACTGAGTCCATGCCAGCCATTGATCACCTGTCCACACTCGTTCTACGTTATCCCACTTTTGCATCCAGTTCCCACACACTGGCGACAATTTACAGAAGCAAATTATCCTACAAACCCACGTCTTTGAGATGTGGGAGGAAACGTGCGGTCTCAGAGAGAACATGCAAACTCCACATAGATGGCTCCCAAAGTCAGGATCGAACCCGGGTCTCCGGCAATGTGAGGCAGCAGCTCTACCTGCTGTGCCAATCAGTTTGCTCAGTGTTAGCTGATGGCGTGGAGACCAGTGAAGGGCTTGGAACTTTAAATATGGGACCAATGGTTGATGCTTTGACGGTATGATTAGCAGATTGGCAAATAGTGTAAAAATAGAGAAGGGGGGTGAATTTGAGTTTGTAAATTTGTATAACATAGAACAGTGCAGCACAGGAACAATGTATGTGCTGAATATGAAACCAAGATAAACTAATTGCATCCATCTGTACATGGTCTTATCCCTCCATTCTCTGCATATCCATGTGCCTATCTAAAGCTTTTTTGTGTCTAAATGTCACTATGTATGTGCCTCCACCACCACCACTGGCAACACATTCCAGGCACCCATTTCCCTCTGTTCTAAAAAAACTGTCCTTTAAACTTTTTGCCCCTCTTCCCTAAAGCTTATTGTTCTGCCAGGTCTCCCCTCAACCTCCAGCATTCCAGAGAAAACAATTCAAATTTATCCAAGCAGCATTTTGGTAAATCAAAGCAAAATACTGGGAGAAAAGATTGTATTAACTTTTTGGGAAAGTAGCAAAGAAATGATTTTAAAAATCACTTTTTAAAAATAATGGTATTCAAATCTTAGGCTTTATTTTGCAAACTGAGTCAAAAATGCACGATTTATCTTGCACACTTTGCTCACAGAACCTAATTACCAGGCTTTAATAATTTTGACACCATTTAAAAAGTCGATTACAAGACTCGTCTTTCCATGGCAAGTTTAATTGCGAGTTAATGTGCAAGTGTGCCAACCTTTTGACACGCACTGAGTTTAGTAGCAAGATGAAGTTTCTGTGCAGCGAGTGGCCAAGGAACACATTGTCTGCACTTTGTGGCAATTCACAAACCATTAAAAATGTCTTCGAATGATTTGCACGTTAATGCAACATTCGCCAATTTTTCCAAACCAGTTAGAAAACAATTTGTTCATCCAAATAAAAATGGATCTGAGAAGTAATTAGCACGCTATCCCGCTGTGACTTGTGTTCTGATTTGCTGGCAACACAGTTATGACGGGTGAGAAGTTAAGGCAGAGTATTTATAGCATGCAGTGAAGGAATTAATCTAAAGTAACCCAGTTCATTATATCTTTCAACTTGGTGTTTCAGCTAATTGCCACCTCGGCTAAGTTTTCAGTTTTATCTTCCCAGATCAGTTCTACACATGGGTAAAGAATATGCACATGTACTGATGGATGTATTTGTATTTGGATGTAATTTTAAATGGCCATGATGGTAGACATTTTCTGGGAAACATTTAACATGGTAGCACTAGTGTTTACTTCACTGAAGGTATTTATTCACAAAATGCTGGAGTAACTCAGCAGGTCAGGCAGCATCTCGGGAGAGAAGGAATGGGTGACGTTTTGGGTCGAGACCCTTCTTCAGACTGATGTCAGGGGGGCGGGACAAAGGAAGGATATAGGTGGAGACAGGAAGATAGAGGGAGATCTGGGAAGGAGGAGCGGAAGGGAGGGACAGAGGAACTATCTAAAGTTGGAGAAGTCGATGTTCATACCGCTGGGCTGCAAACTGCCCAGGCGAAATATGAGGTGCTGTTCCTCCAATTTCTGGTGGGCCTCACTATGGCACTGGAGGAGGCCCATGACAGAAAGGTCAGACTGGGATGGGAGGGGGAGTTGAAGTGCTCGGCCACTGGGAGATTAGTTTGGTCAATGCGGACCGAGCGCAGGTGTTCAGCGAAGCGATCGCCGAGCCTGCGCTTGGTTTCGCCGATGTAAATAAGTTGACATCTAGAGCAGCGGATGCCATAGATGAGGTTGGAGGAGGTGCAGGCGAACCTTTGTCTCACCTGGAAAGACTTTACTTCACCGAGTTGTGTTGAGCTATTGAAGTTTCAGTAATTTGCAATAGAACCACGTTTGTCACAATGCTAATTATCCTGCTTAGTTATTCCTATAGCACGTTGCAGGAATCAAATGAGCTATATCATTGTAGTTTTGCCAATCCTGCTGTTAATTTATGGTTCTCAAGACAGACTTGTTCAGGATCATTTCGGTTTTACTTCACAAGATTGTGCTGAAATTAATTTTTCACACGGTCCTATAAAGAAATTGAGGTGTTTCTCATCATGGAAACATGAACTAACTCCACCGTTGAATATGACCGCGGCTGTTCCTCTGGCTTAACGCCGTGCTGCTACTCTGTCCCTACCTCATGATGCCTTCTGTGTCAATGACTTGGCTTCTGTGGGGAATATCT
This sequence comes from Rhinoraja longicauda, assembly GCF_053455715.1. Taxonomy (NCBI): domain Eukaryota; kingdom Metazoa; phylum Chordata; class Chondrichthyes; order Rajiformes; family Arhynchobatidae; genus Rhinoraja; species Rhinoraja longicauda. Next base: position 127,528,867 of record NC_135953.1, read on the forward strand.
ATCAGTTTACTGCTGAGTGAAGAAATGTCTCCTCCATCCTAACCATACCATGGTACCACAGCAATGATTACTGTGGGTGATGTCTCCTTGCAGCTATTGTTGGACAAGTAATGGGTAATGATGAGTTGGAATATAGGAGGGAGATTAATAGTTTGATTAAACAGTGCCAGAACAACAATCTTCCCCTCGACATTGGCAAAATCTAGGCACTGATTGTCAACTTCAGAAGGGAAAAGTAGGGATCCGTGAACAGGCCTTTATTGAAGGCACAACGGTGGACATCGTCAACAGCTTCAAGTTCCTGTGTGTGCATATCTCTGAAGTTTTGCTCTGAGCCCAGGACACTTACAATCTCAAAGAAAGCTTACTTACCTCTTCTTTCTTAGAAAATTGAGGACATTTGGTATTCTGCCGAATACTCTATTGGCTTTCGACAGATGTACGGTAAAGGGCGTACTGACCGGCTGCATCACCACCTGGTTAGATAATTTGAACACTTAGGAATAAAACAGGTTATTGAGAGTGATAGATATTGCCCGGTCCATCACAGGTATTGACCTCCCCACCATTGAAGGGATCTATAGGAAACTCTGCCTCAAAAAACCCCTGCTAATATCAAAAACCCGCATCAGCCCAGCAACACTCGTCTTCTTGCTACCATCAGGAAGAAGGTACAGGAACCTGAGAACCGTGACCTGCAGGTTCAAGAACAGTTTCTTTCCTGCAACCGTTAGACTTTCGATACGATAGAACTTTATTTATCCCAGGAGGGAATTTGATCTGCCAACAGTCATAAAACACAAGATACATGAAACAAATAGTGCACAATCCTATTTCAAATGGTGCATAACCCTACCCCGGTAACCATGATCTGCTATGGACTTTGTTTTAGTCATACAACAAGAGTTCGGTTTTGTCTTGGTATTCTGATTAATTTATTGTACCATTGATTATTGTATGTTTATTTGTGCGTTGTGTCTGTTAATGGGCCCATTAAACTGCAGCATTTCAGAATTTTATTAGTCGATTGCCAATACATTTATGACAATTAAATACTCATAACTTTTTATCTATCCCCTTGGTTATCAATCATTCAGCTGATGAAAATAGTTTCTCATCATACATGATGCAGAGATTTTGGCTATAATTCCCAGCTGGGTCAGGTTTGTCAATTGTAGAGATTTAGTATGGTTTTTATACTCTGCCTTTTTTTTATAACATGCAGGGTCCTATTTCCTTCAACGGTTTGGGCCACTTATCCTGCTATTCTGTAGATGCTACACTGAGTTTCTTTGCAACTTCCTTCCCCCATCACCCCACTTCCCCTGGCCCCAAAACAGCAATGAAAATCAGTAATGGATACAGTTTTGACTCTTAATGACCCCTTTGCCTATTTCCATCTGAAAAAGAGGCATTGGCAATGTTTTATGTTTGTGCATTCTTTCTCTCGGTTAACTTTTTATATCCTTTCCGTTACTGTCTCTTATTCATAAGCTTCATTTTTGCCTGCATGCCTAATAAGTGATAGTTAATCAAACATCATCTGAAAGTCAAGAGGAATTTGGTGGTCTGAAGAAGGGTCCGACCCAAAACATCGTCTGTCCAGTCCCTCCACAGATGCTGTCTGGCCTGTTGAGTTAGTCTAGTAATGTGTTTTGCTCAAGATTCCAGCATCTGCATTTTCCTGTCTCTACCTTCTGGAAGTCGATATACAGAATTATCGTAGAGCCCTTTGCATACCAGTTGGCACGTTGCTATGGCATTGCTTTAATCTACTCAGAACTTGGATGAGGAAAATTAAAATGGAACTGGTCATCTGTTTCAAAGATTCCAAAAATTAAGATCTATTACAACCATAAACTGTTTATTAGTGTCCGCTGATTAGTGTTTATACTAAACCCAAATGTGGCCCAGGGAGATTATAACTTATTGCCATGCTAGGATTTATTATTTTGTGACGATCAATTTGAGTTGAGAGATTTTAATGAAATTTCTGATATAACTTGTGTATCTCTATTACAAATTTAATACCAGATACACATGGCCATCCCAATGGTCAATCTTTTGTTGATATTGCACTGGGTATTTTCAGCTGACTGACCAGCTCATCTGCCCCTAGTCTAGAGTTATAGTCTTGCAGTGTGGAAACAGGCCCTTCAGCCTAACTTGCCCACACCGGCCAACATGTCCCGTCTACACTAGTCCCACCTACCTGTGTTTGGCCGATGACAAAAAAAGCTTGAGTGTACAAAACTCATGTTATTTTAGTGTGTTGCAATGCAGACCTTGACAGCTGAAGGTATTTATTCACAAAATGCTAAAGTAATTCAGCAGGTCAGGCAGCATCTCAGGAGAGAAGGAATGGGTGATGTTTCGGGTCGCTGCATCTGTAGTTATTTTCTTACAGACCTTGACAGCCAGTCTGCAGAGGTTTAGAGAAGGAAACTGATAATTAAACCTCACTAATGTGTCAGCTCTTTCTTAGTTTCTTTCAATTCACAGTCACTCTTTAAATATTTATTGCAGACTTCTTTGGATGCATATTAGGCTAGTAGATATGGCCAATATTTTTGATGTGTGAAGGCCACTAAACTGCCTTTTAAAGTAGAGCCAACTCATCCCTTTAATGTAGGTGTAATTAAATGTGTTCTTTCTGTAGGCTCTATGCTTCTGGTGACACCCACCCTCTACTGAAACCTTTCATGTTAGGTTTACGGAATAATTTATTGTAGATAAATACTTTCCTCAAAGCTGACATATTTTCCTCACAGGCATTCTAATTTTTTTTTTAACTAAATAACACAGGGCACTTGAATAATCACTGTGCATAAATATTTGCCAGGCAGCTCAGTTGAGTAGAGCTGCTTGGTGTACAGTGCCTTCATCGCCATCACACACTGCACCTTAACACTCATGCCTGAGATAATTGTTGCATTACCTTTGAGACTAACAAATGTCAGACAGGCCTTGACAGAAACAAACCCACAAACTACTTAATGAGCACCAAGTTTATCTTTTGAGTTTTCAACAAAATATTTGAAACTGTAAATAATGTTTGTGGTTGTCTTGCAAAATTTAGTGTAATTTATATATAATTGGTTTTGCATATTTGAGTTTGTGTGCCTGTGATACTGCTGCAAGCAAAGGTTTCTCATTGTGTCTGTACCTCACCATACTTGTGCACATGACAATAAACTCATTCTTGGAGTCCAAGCTAAACAACATAGAGAAAGGCCCTTCACCCCCACCTTGACTGCGTCAGCCAACCTGCCATTCTGGGCTGGTCCCATCAGTCCTTCTTCTTAAACCCTTCCTATCCATATAACTGTCCAAATGTCTTTTGGAAGACGTAATTGTATCTGCCTCAGTAGCATCTTCATCCCAGATATGGACTACCTCCGAGTGAAAACGTTGCCCCACGTGTCCCACTTAAATTGCTCCCCTTTCAACCTTTGCCTATGTTCTCTAGTTTTAGACTTCTATCTAGGTAAAATGACTGAGCATTCACTTTATCCGTTTCCCTCATGATCTTGTGCACCTCACAAATGTCACCCCTCAATCTTCCACACTCCATAGAAAATAGTCCCTTGCTAACCAGTCTCTCCCTACAACTCAAGCCCGCAAGTTTGGGAGGCATCCTGGTGAATCCCGAATGATCTCGACCGGACTTATCATATCATATCATATATATACAGCCGGAAACAGGCCTTTTCGGCCCTCCAAGTCCGTGCCGCCCAGCGATCCCCGTACATCAACACTGTCCTACACCCACTAGGGACAATTCCCACATTTACCCAGCCATTTAACCTACATACCTGTACGTCTTTGGAGTGTGGGAGGAAACCGAAGATCTCGGAGAAAACCCACGCAGGTCACGGGGAGAACGTACAAACTCCTTACAGTGCAGCACCCGTAGTCAGGATCGAACCTGATTCTCCGGCGCTGCAATCGCTGTAAAGCAGCAACTCTACCGCTGCGCTACTGTGCCGCCCTCACTTGATGCTGTTTAGGCAGCTAATGTTTCACTGCAGGACCAAGGATATTGTGGCCCATCAGTAACTGACCTACAAGCATATCTGGAAAAAAAAATCAGCTTCAATGCTTTGAACTCTTTGGAAAATGATTTTCAACTCTTGCTCACCCATGTTTCACCTGATAATTAGAAACGATGGCACCTGAAGGACCTGACGTACACCCCTGCTTTTTGTCGTGGTTTACACTTAAATACAGTGCACAGTGAAAAGGTTTGCAGGTAAAATTGATTAACAATGTTGGACAGGCCAGGAAATGGGAATGAAGACTAATTGACAAAAGGGCCAAGAGTGCCACAAACAAAAACCCTATAAGCAGGAAGTTATTCTACCGAGACCGCGCAGGCCAGCGATCCCCACACATTAACACTACACTACATACACTAGTGGCAATTTTACATTAATACCAAGCCAATTAACCAACAAACCTGTACATCTTTAGAGTGTGGGAGGAAACCAAAGATCTCTGAGAAAACCCACGCAGTTCACGGGAAGAACATACAAACTCCATACAGACAGCACCATTAGTCAGGATCGAACCCAGGTCTCTGGCGCTCTAGGGCAGTAGCTCCACTGCTACGCCACATTGCCGCCACCGTACCGAGTTCTCATGGACACCACCCGCAGGTTTCTTCCCAAGTTGCATCAGCCTGAAGAAGGGTCACAGCCTAAAACACTGCATTTCCTCCACAGATGCTGTCTGATCTGCTGAATTCCATCAGCACCTTTTTTTGCACATTTCCCATTTTCTCCAGCTCCTTCCTGAATTCTATTGTATTCACCAAACTTTTAGCTAGGCGATCCTCATCACTCTTGTGTGAAGAGATTTTTTAAAAAGCTGTAAAATATCATGTGATGCTGAAAACGTGATGAGGTGTAAAAACAAGCTTTGATGTTGATAGTTTCCTTTCTATTGACTGATGGTAGCTATGCAAGAACATTTGTGGTAAAGGACTTGCAAACAGTGTTAAAACATATTTACTACCCAATCATCCCTTTTTAATTTACTGGTAAGTATGTAATGACGTTTTTGACAACTGGAATTACATTTCCTGTGATTTATTTGCTAAATTGGATACATCGGTCAGAATATAGTTGATACACAGCAGGCAGTGAAGAAAGCCAATGGAATGTTGGCCTTCATAACAAGAGGAGTTGAGTATAGGAGCAAAGAGGTCCTTCTGCAGTTATACAGGGCCCTAGTGAGACCGCACCTGGAGTACTGTGTGCAGTTTTGGTCTCCAAATTTGAGGAAGGATATTCTTGCTATTGAGGGCGTGCAGCGTAGGTTTACTAGGTTAATTCCCGGAATGGCGGGACTATCATATGTTGAAAGACTGGAACGACTAGGCTTGTATACACTGGAATTTAGATGGATGAGAGGAGATCTTAAAGAAACGTATAGGATTATTAAGGGGTTGGACACGTTAGAGGCAGGAAACATGTTCCCAATGTTGGGGAGTCCAGAACAAGGGGCCACAGTATAAGAATAAGGGGTAGGCCATTTAGAACTGAGATGAGGAAAAACTTTTTCAGTCAGAGAGTTGTGAATCTGGAATTCTCTGCCTCAGAAGGCAGTGGGGGCCAATTCTCTGAATGCATTCAAGAGAGAGCTGGATAGAGTTCTTAAGGATAGCGGAGTCAGGGGGTATGGGGAGAAGGCAGGAACGGGGTACTGATTGAGAATGATCAGCCATGATCACATTGACAATAGACAATAGACAATAGGTGCAGGAGTAGGCCATTCAGCCCTTCGAGCCAGCACCGCCATTCAATGCGATCATGGCTGATCACTCTCAATCAGTACCCCGTTCCTGCCTTCTCCCCATACCCCCTCACTCCGCTATCCTTAAGAGCTCTATCCAGCTCTCTCTTGAAAGCATCCAACGAACTGGCCTCCACTGCCTTCTGAGGCAGAGAATTCCACACCTTCACCACCCTCTGACTGAAAAAGTTCTTCCTCATCTCCGTTCTAAATGGCCTACCCCTTATTCTCAAACTGTGGCCCCTTGTTCTGGACTCCCCCAACATTGGGAACATGTTATCTGCCTCTAATGTGTCCAATCCCCTAATTATCTTATATGTTTCAATAAGATCCCCCCTCATCCTTCTAAATTCCAGTGTATACAAGCCCAATCGCTCCAGCCTTTCAACATACGACAGTCCCGCCATTCCGGGAAATAACCTAGTGAACCTACGCTGCACGCCCTCCATAGCAAGAATATCCTTCCTCAAATTTGGAGATGGCGGTGTTGGCTGGAAGGGCCGAATGGCCGCCTCCTGCACCTATTGTCTATTGTCTAAATTGGATACATCGGTCAGAATATAATTGATTCACTGCTACATTTTTAACATTTTGTAAATTATGTAATCTTGAAAGCTTAGAGTAAGAACTGCCATTTTATATCAGCTTTCTGTCATTCTGTTTGTTTAGATATTAAAAGTTTTTTTTTTTTTAAATTAACAATTTTGTTTTTCCCTAGATCAAAGTATTTTAGAACAACTTCTGTTGGAGAGCACTTTACTATAGAGGTATGTGAAATTTAATATCGTCTGAATTGTATCTCATTCACCTTTCTTGACAAGCATGCAGTAACAGATGACTTTAATACTATTTAAAATTATTTGTCTTTCTTTTACTATTAGCATTACTGTGGGAGTGAATGATATTTGTAGAGACAAGAAATTCATATCTGAATTATAAATAACTGCAATATTCAATTCATTGGTGAAATGCATGTCTGCACCTAGTTTTCTCTGCTACATAACTAAAATTGGTACAGTTCCATGGATGAATGGTTTTGGAATCTATCCAGTTTATGGTCTAATCGTTACCTCGTGCTATAACATTATGGTTTCCCACCCCATCTTAATGAAAACAAAATATTTTTGTTAAAGCAAATGTTACTGAATTATCCCTGCAGAATTGTGAAAAGTGCATAATTTTGATTTTAGTCTAGAATATTTTCTGACCCATTTAGAGTCATGCATGCTAGAAACAAGCCCTTCAGCCCAACTCATCCATGCTGACCAAGACGCCCCATCCAAGCTATCCCCATTTACCCGTGTCTGGCCGACAATCATCTAAATCGTTCCTATCCATGTACCTGTCCAAATGTCTTTAAAATGTGAAGAGTCAAGAATGTTTTATTGGTATATGTACGGAAATGAAACAATGAAATTCTTGTAGCAGCACAATGTAAACACATTACTCAATCGATACTATAATAACCATTAAAAAAAGTTAAATAAATAAAAAACCTAATATAGTACAAAAAAATAAAACAAAGCCCAAAGTTCCTGGTGCAACCAAGACAGCTCATAGTTCAGAGATTAGTTGGAGATTGTAGTGTTCCAGAGCCTGACGATTATTGGGAATAAGCTATTACTGAACCTGGACATTGGTTTTCAGACTCCTATACTTTATATCTAATCCCTTTGATGGTAGAGAGGTCAGTACCCATGATAGATTGGACAGCGTTCAATGTTTTTTATGATCTCCTTCGTTCTTGGATGTTCAAGCTCCGGGCCATGATGCAACCAGTCAATATGCTCTCTACCCTACATCTGTAGAAGTTCATTAAAATATTTGCCGACCTACTGAATCTCCTCAATCTTCTAAGGAAGTAGAGGCGTTGATTAGCTTTCTTTATGATTGCATCAATGTGCTGAGTCCAGGGCAGATCTTCAGAAATATGCATCTAATTGTTGAAGCAGTGGCTGTTCACATTCCTGCTTTGTAGAAAGTCTTGGAAATTGCTGTCAAGCCTGAAATACTTGGTTTCTTCACTGGAGGTCACAGTTGAGAAATACTTGTATTGAATCGGATGCAACAGATTAGCAGCCCAATGATAGGTAACTCCATTTTGTTAAGGGTGTGGTTATGGGACAATGTGTTGTGTCATACTGGTAATATCTGTACTGTATTGAATCTTTCTATCTTGTAAAATTCATTATCGCCATGAATGTTGAGACTCAAGTTCAGTAAGGAATGTTAGCTGCAAAAACAAAATCTCTGCACTTTTCACAAAAACTGATAGGGCTTTTCCTTGGCAGAGATTCTAAGCTTATTTTTTTGTTGTTGCACTATGTCCTTTTTTTCTATTGGGTGGCGTATATCAGTAAATGCATCATCTTATGGTACATGACATTATTTAAAAATTAATAGCCACTTTGTTTTCTTGCAGTTTGAGAATTTGGTGGAGAGTGATGAGGTATGTTTACATCGTCTCTCTTGAATCTGCCAGAGTGCATGTATGGCCATCAGTAAATAAGTTTCACTATTGGGTTCTTAATAGACATGAGATTGCCATTGATTATCTTATGCAACAATTGAAGCCAGACAAAACATCTCAACCTGTGAAATGACAAAAGAGATTCTATTGTCTTTGTGCCCAATTTTGATATTTGGGAGGTGTAGAAAGAAGGAACTACAAATGCTAGTTTACAGAAAAAGACACAAAGTGCTGGATACTATATTACAGCAGGGGCAAAACCATGTTTACTAAAGAACGAGGATCTCTCGGATGTCCTAGAATGGAGTCTCATCTTTCTTCCAGCACGTTGTCTTTTTTCGGTATTTAAGAATTTGTATGGAGATGATTCATATTTCCAAACATTAATTCTAGTTGTCTTTTAAGTACAAATGGGAAGATTGTTTAAATTTTATTTTTTAATTCTAAATATGCATTTTGTGCTTTGAAGTATTTTACTCATTCTGAACAATAGACAATAGGTGCAGGAGGAGGCCATTCGGCCCTTCGAGCCAGCACCACCATTCAATGTGATCATGGCTGATCATTCTCAATCAGTACCCCGTTCCTGCCTTCTCCCCATACACCCTGACTCTGCTATCCTTAAGAGCTCTATCTAGATCTCTCTTGAATGCATTCAAAGAGATTGGCCTCCGCTGCCTTCTGAGGCAGATTTACAACTCTGACTGAAAAAGTTTTTCCTCATCTCCGTTCAAAATGGCCTACCCCTTATTCTTAAACTGTGGCCCCTGGTTCTGGACTCCCCCAACATTGGGAACATGTTTCCTGCCTCTAACGTGTCCAACCCCTTAATAATCTTATATGTTTCGATAAGATCCCCTCTTATCCTTCTAAATTCAAGTGTATACAAGCCTAGCCGCTCCAGTCTTTCAACATATAACAGTCCCGCCATTCCGGGAATTAACCTAGTAAACCTAAGCTGCACGCCCTCAATAGCAAGAATATTCTTCCTCAAATTTGGAGACCAAAACTGCACACAGTACTCCAGGTGCGGTCTCACTAGGGCCCTATACAACTGCAGAAGGACCTCTTTGCTTCTATACTCAACTCCTCTTGTTATGAAGGCCAACATTCCATTGGCTTTCTTCACTGCCTGCTGTACCTGCATGCTTCCTTTCATTGACTGATGCACTAGGACACGCTCACTGCCCTGGTTATAAATTAGATTTATTTATATGCATGACATAATAAGGTCTCCAAATGCTGGAGTAACTCAGCGGGTCAGGCAGCATCTCCAGCATTTTGTGTCTGAGATGCTGCCTGACCTGCTGATTTACTCCAACATTTTGTGATACCTTCGATTTGTACCAGCATCTGTAGTTATTTTCCAACACATAATAAGGTCTGATAGTTGGTAACTATTTTTGTATCACGAATATCAAAATAACAACCGATTAGCAGAGTAGTAAAATGTTATTGTATAAGTTAGTAATTTTGGTTTCCTCTCGTGGTCATTGGTGACCAAACAGTGGGATCTTTATAACAGTCGCCAGCACTGTTGAATTCTTCAAATGTATGTTTTCAATAGCACATAGATGTTCCAAGTGTGACATTTTTTACAATATAAAGTGTAAAAAAATATGTATTCCAAAAATCTTCCTGCATAAATGTGATAGATGGTTATTAGAAGATAGACCCAATGCTGGAGTGACTCAGTGGGACAGGCAGCATCTCTGGAGATTTAAACCTTCCTACACATAGATGGTTATTATAATAATAATAATAATAATAATGTAGCGCGTCGATAAAGGCAAGGAGCCAGGTATTTCGGGAAGGTATATTTTATTGTATCGTGGGTCTCAGACGGGTCTAGTCTGCCGGAATGGCTTGGCGCCCAAACCTTGTCCTTATATACCTGAGTCCAGGACCGCCTCCCGGGACTGGTCCATTCCCGTGCCGAGGGGTCGGTAGTAGTATGGCCCGACCCTTGGGAGCCGCCACAGTACCCCCCCCCCCCAGATCCGGAGGCACGAAACGCACTGGTGGTCGCACAACCCGACCGGACCGCGTACGGTAATCGGTCGTCAGAGGGGCCGGCGGAGGCACAGTTGGAGGGACAGGCGGTGGGACCCGCAAAGGGGGGCGACCTCGTGGCCGAGGCTGGGCCACCCGCACCGGTTGGTCGATGTCTAAGTGGGCCGGCTTCAGGCGGTCAATTGACACGGCCTCCGGCCGGCCCCCCATGTCCAAAACAAAGGTTGTCTGTCGGGCCTTCATACGGCCTCTGGAGTGGCGCCTGGTGGGCGTCACGGCGCAGGAACACAAAGGCGCAGTCCCGGAGGGCCGATGGCACGTAAGGGCGGAATGTCCCATGGCGGGACGTCGGCACGGGTGCGAGCTTGCCAACTCGCTCTCGGAGGCGATGTAGGGTGGATGAGGGCGGTTCCTCTCGCCCCGGCAACGAGGGCACGAACTCCCCGGGCACCGTGAGCGGAGACCCGTAGACGAGCTCCGCTGAGGATGAAGCCAGGTCTTCCTTGGGGGCAGTCCGGATGCCCAGCAAAACCCATGGTAGCTCGTCCATCCAGTCGGGGCCGGCGAGTCGCGCCTTCAGCGCTGCCTTCAGCTGCCGGTGGAACCTCTCCACCAAGCCGTTTGCCTGCGGGTGATAGGCCGTGGTGTGCTGCAGCCGCACGCCCAACAGGTGGGCCATGGCCGACCACAGCTCGGAGGTGAACTGTGGCCCCCGGTCCGATGAGATGACCACCGGCACACCAAAGGGAGCAATCCAGTGCGCGGCCAACGCACGAGCGCATGTGGCTGTAGACGTATCAGCCAGTGGTATGGCCTCCGGCCACCGCGTGAAGCGGTCCACCACCGTGAAGAGGTGGGTGATGCCCCGGGACGGCGGGAGCGGGCCCACAATGTCCACGTGCAGGTGGTCGAAACGGCGGCAGGGTAGACCGATCCCTTGGAGTGGCGCCCGGACGTGGCGTTGAATTTTTGACGTCTGGCACGGAATGCAGGTGCGGGCCCATTGGCCAACCTGCTTGCGCAGACCATGCCACATGAACCGCGCAGCTACCAATGAGATCGTTGCCCGGATGGATGGGTGAGCCAGCCCGTGGACCACGTCGAACACCCTCCTGCGCCACGCGGCCGGGACGATGGGGCGCGGCTGACCTGCCGACACATCGCAAAGTATCGTCGTCGCTCCTGGGCCGAGGGGAACATCCTCAAGGCGGAGGCCAGAGATGGCAGTCCGGTAGGCGGGCATCTCCCCGTCCGTTAGTTGGGCCTCCGCCAGGGCAGAATAATCAATGCCGGGTGCCACTTCTAACACGGCATTGATGGCGGGGCGAGACAATGCGTCGGCCACCCGGTTTTCCTTCCCCTCGATAAAGCGGATGGAGGTGGTGAATTCTGATATGTAGGCCAGCTGGCGCTGCTGTCGGGCGGACCATGGGTCGGAGACCTTTGCCAGGGCGAAAGTGAGCGGCTTGTGGTCCGTGTAAGCGGTGAACGGGCGGCCCTCCAGAAAATAGCGGAAGTGACGAACGGCCAGGTACAGGGCGAGGAGCTCGCGGTCGAAAGCGCTGTACTTCTTCTGGGCGTTGTCGAGGTGCCGGCTGAAGAAGGCCAGGGGGCGCCAACCCCCGTCCGTGAGTTGCTCCAGTACGGCACCAACCGCCAACTCTGAGGCGTCCACCGTAAGGGCTGTCGGGGCATCCTCCCGTGGGTGAACAAGCAGCACAGCCCGAGCCAGGGCCTCCTTCGCGCCGTCAAAGGCTGTTACGGCCTCGTCGGTCCACACGACGGTCTTACGCTTGCCCGCCAGCAGCTCGTATAGCGGCCGCATGATGTGGGCCGCGGATGGCAGGAACCGGTGATAAAATGCCACCATGCCGACGAACTCCTGCAGGCCACGCACCGAGGACGGACGGGGAAACCGGCGGATGGCGTCTACTTTGTCCGGCAGGGGAACCGCTTCTTGCGAGGACACACGGTGGCCGAGAAAGTCGATTGTGGCCACGCCAAAGCGGCACTTGGCGAGGTTTATGGCCAACCCGTGTTCGCTGAGCCGCTGGAAAAGCTGCCGGAGGTGGGCACAGTGCTCCTGCCGCGAGCAGCTGGCTACCAACATGTCGTCAAGGTAGACAAATGGGAAATCCAGCCCGCGACACACGCCGTTCATTAACCGCTGAAATGACTGCGCGGCGTTCTTGAGGCCGAACGGCATCCGTACGAACTCGTAGAGTCCGAACGGCGTGATGATTGCCGTCTTGGGTACATCCTCCGGGTGGACCGGGATCTGGTTGTAACCTCGCACCAGATCCACCTTTGAAAATATCGTGGCCCCAGCCAAATGGGCGTTGAAGTCCTGGATGTGGGGCACGGGGTATCGGTCCTCGGCGGTAGCGACGTTCAGCCGCCGATAATCCCCGCAAGGCCTCCAGCCCCCGTTTGCCTTGGGGACCATGTGGAGTGGAGATGCCCATGTGCTGTTGGAAGGGCGGACGATCCCCAAGGACTCCATCGTGCGGAACTCCTGTCGTGCCAGGCGTAGTTTCTCAGGCGGGAGTCGGCGTGCTCGTGCGTGGAGGGGTGGGCCGGTAGTTGTGATATAATGGTACACCCCATGCTTGGGGGTCGACGACCGGAATTGCGGGGCCATAATATCCGGAAAGTCCGCCAGCACCCGAGCGAAATGGGAGTCCACGGACGACAGCGGGCGTATAATGGGGTCATTCAGCCACAACGCGATGGGCTCCATCGTGGCGGAGTGGACCAAGCGCTGCTGCCTGACGTCCACGAGGAGAGAATGAGCCCGCAGAAAGTCGGCCCCGAGCAACGGCTGGGAGACGTCGGCGATCATAAACAGCCACGTAAAATGACTGGCGCCGAAAACGATGTGGACCGTGCGGACGCCATATGTCTGAATAATGCTCCCATTTGCCGCGGTGAGGATGGGCCCCCGCTTCCCAGAACGAATGTCCAGCGGCGAAGGGGGCAGGACGCTCAGCTCCGCCCCGGTATCCACGAGGAAACGGCTCCCGGACTGCCGATCCCAGGCGAAGAGGCGGTGAATCTGGCCGGCCACCGCAGGTACTATTGGTAGCCGGCCCCGGCGTTTCCCGGAAACGTGCACGGCTGGCGGCATTGTCGGGCTGCCGCACCCCAGCGCTGGTGGTAATAACACCAGTACCTCTTGCTGGTGCTGGCTGGAGCCTGCTGATGTGGGACTGCAGGTGCACGACACGCAATGGCCACCGGGGGCGATCTCGCAGGCCTCCGGGACGTAGCTGTCACTCCTTCCACAGCTCCCCGCCCGACCGGAGAAAATCGGGCGCTTGTCGAGTGACGTTTAGCGCACTGACGTCATCACGGCGCGCCGCCCACAGCGCGTCCGCGCGCCTGCCGAGGGCCCGGGTGTCTTCAAAGGAGGCGTCTGTGAGCTGCAGGCGAATGTCGGCCGGCAGCAGGTGCAGGTACGTATACTCTGTGCCCGTCGAGTAACGCGACCATCTCCTTCAGGAGGCTAGATGGGCGCCGGTCACCGAGGCCTGGCATGTGGAGGAGCGTTTCGGCCCGCTCCATTCGGGTTAGCCCGTAGGTTTGGAGCAGCAGCTCCTTAAGGGCTTTATATTTATCGTGGGCCGGTGGGTCCTGGAGGAACTCCGTTACCTCTTCGGCCGTGTCCTGGTCAAGGGCTCCCACCAGGTGGAAAAACTGGGTGTTATCCACTGTGATGCCCTGCAGCTGGAACTGGGCCTCCGCTTGGTAAAACCAAATGCGAGCCCGGGTGGTCCAGAAGGTCGGGAGCTTGATTCCTACCGCGTCGACAGCTGGGGGCTGGTCGGCCTGCGAGCCGGACGGGCGGTCGGATTCTGCTTTTCTGTCCATCCTAATGAATGGACCGTCGGGGTCACCAATGTAGCGCGTCGATAAAGGCAAGGAGCCAGGTATTTCGGGAAGGTATATTTTATTGTATCGTGGGTCTCAGACGGGTCTAGTCTGCCGGAATGGCTTGGCGCCCAAACCTTGTCCTTATATACCTGAGTCCAGGACCGCCTCCCGGGACTGGTCCATTCCCGTGCCGAGGGGTCGGTAGTAGTATGGCCCGACCCTTGGGAGCCGCCACAATAATGCATTTTATTTATATAGCGCTTTTCTTATACTCAAAGACGCTTTACAGAGATTTTGAGAACATAGGGAAATGAATAAATAGATAAATAAGTAAATAAATAAATGAACAGAGAAAGGAGACAGAAGGTGAGGTGACCTTCAGTGATTGAAGGCAGTACTGAACAGGTGAGACTTCAGCGATGTTTTGAATGTGGTGAGTGTGGAGGAGTCTCTAACGGTTTGGGGTAGTGAGTTCCATAGGGTGGGAGCAGCGATGGAGAAACCCCTGTCCCCCCAGGATCTGAGTTTGGTCCGGATGTGGGGGGATAGGAGATTGGCAGCGGCAGAGCGGAGGGTGCAGGTGGGAGTGTGCCTGTGGAGGAGGTCTGTCAGGTAGGATGGGGCCAGGTTATGGAGGGCTTTGTAGGTTATGAGGAGGATTTTGTATTGGATTCTCTGTGGGGATGGGGAGCCAGTGGAGTTTATGAAGGACGGGGGTGATATGGTCACGGATCGAGGTGTGTGTGAGTAGACGGGCAGCGGAGTTTTGAATGTATTGAAGTTTATTGATGATTTTTGAGGGTGCGCCATAGAGGAGGCTGTTGCAGTAGTCCAGACGGGAGGTGATGAAGGCGTGGATGAGGGTTTCTGCAGCTGTGGAGGAGAGGGATGGACAGAGACGGGCAATGTTTTTGAGGTGGAAGAAGGCTGTCTTTGTGATGTGTTTGATGTGTTTGTCGAAGGAGAGGGTTTGATCAAAGATGATTCCAAGATTCCGGATGTGAGGTGAGGTGGATACTGGGAGACCATCAATGTTGAGGATGAAGTTTTGGGTGGATTTGGTGAGCGTTTTTGGACCAATGATGATGATTTCAGATTTGTTGCAATTGAATTTGAGGAAGTTTGATTGAAGCCAAGATTTTATTTCAGTGATGCAGTTTGTCAGTGTAGAGTGTGTGGTGGGGGAGATTGACTTGGTGGAGATGAGGAGCTGGATATCATCGGCGAAGCAGTGGAAGTTGAGACCATGACGGCGGATTAATTGACCAAGGGGGAACAGGTAGAGGATGAAGAGGAGGGGGCCAAGGACTGAGCCTTGGGGGACACCTTGGGGGAGGGGAGCGGTGGGGGATTTACAGTTGTTAATGGAGATGAACTGGTGTCTGTCAGAGAGGTAAGATTTGAACCAGGATAGGGCTGTGCCGGTGATGTTAAGGGAGGTTTCAAGTCGGGTGAGGAGAATGGAGTGATTTATGGTGTCAAAGGCGGCGCTGAGGTCAAGTAGGATGAGGATGTTGAGGTTGCCAGCGTCGGAGGAGAGGAGAATGTCGTTTGTGATTTTGAGGAGCGCAGTTTCAGTACAGTGGTTTGAGCGGAATCCGGATTGGAAAGTTTCATACAGGTTATTGGTAGAGAGGTGGTATTTGAGTTGGGAAGCTACAGCACGTTCCAAAACTTTGGACTGAAAGGGTAGGTTGGAGATTGGTCTGAAGTTGTTTGGGGTGTCAGGGGTTAGACCAGGTTTTTTCAGAATGGGGGTGACAGCAGCGATTTTGAGGGATGGCGGGACGATTCCAGTGGACAGGGAGGAGTTTATTGTTGCAGTGATAAGTGGAGAGAGAGCATGTTGGTTTAGCCAGTCTACATTTAGGCTATTAAATAATAAACATTTTTATCTTTCGTTTATATAAAATATGTATAAATGAAAATGTTTTCTTACATTTTTAGTTTTAACCAAGATGGCTGCCACTGAAATGGAATAAAATCGTAGTGTTAGTGCTACAGGCTTAATGGTTAATAATTTATTTTAAAAATAACATTGTTTTCTTAAATGTTATTTTTACAGACTGAAAGTCCAGGGTCCAATCAGAGGTAAGGAGTTTACCGTGCATTTAGTGGGTTCTGTGTGTCGTGCCAGTATTCAGTCAAATAATCCGCCGTAAATCTGTGTGGGGAACTTAGTTAAAATAAATATGGTGGTTTTTGCCCTGAATGATGAGATAAAACTTGGCAGCAGCTGCCTACAAAGATCGTGCTTACTGTGACATTGTCAAGCTAGCCACTGAGAGGTGTGTTGCTTTAGATGAATAATTTCAGTAAACCAGCATTAAAAACCTGTCGTGGGGAACAAGTGAAAGATGATGGGTTAGTGAGGGTTGTCGAGTTTATGGTCAAGGTCTTCATGCCCCACAAAACATATTAAAAGCATTGTCACAAGCACTTTCTCTTATTATGTTGTGTTTGTCCTAACAACCATAATGTTTCTGATATCTGTCAGTTGCCACAGTCTTTGCGGTTCCAATTTTGCAGACCAATCAATGAAGATGAAGTTCAAATCCTTCGCAGTAGACAGTATGAAACATTTACTCAGAGTCAAGTGGCAGTGGATACACAGCTCCAGACTGAGGTACTATATAGATAATTCAGTTTGCTCATTGGTTATTTTAACATTTAATTTTCAATGTTTATAAATTTGCTGGATTTCAAAATTCATACTGCTCAATTAGATTGGATCCTATGGTGAGCTGTTCTACTTTGTAACGGAATCTGCATATCTAGTCCATAAATGGAATTATGAAGCGCACTGTAACATATTTCACAATATTCCAGTTTTCTGTTTTGTACTGTTCACATTGCTTAAAACCAAGGACCATTGAATTTATTTTGCATAACCCCCAGAGAATACACAAGGCATATTAGCAGTCCTACTTTAATTCTGCATAAATTGTCAGCTGAATGGGCTGCCCATTTTCATAGCCTTTTCAGCACCGACCCATTCTAAATCTAAAGTTTGGAGAGGAATGTCTACTGTGGGTGAGTACTGTTTTTTGTGGTGTCACATTTCTGGTTTTATTTGAATTTGTTTGATGGCTGAGACTTGAAATACCATTTATCGCTTGCTGGTAATTTTTGTGTATAAGAAAGAAATAATTCTAGTGTATAAGAAAGTAATAATTTAACGGCGATTGATTGATTGATTGATTGATAGTATTAAATTGCATAAACTTTCCCTGTGACTTAGAGCAAAAAGAGAATGATTTACACTTGCATATGGTCCCATATTATTAATTTCTACAGTGGTAATTTTGGTTGGAAATGGTTTCATGGATCCTTTTTGCATAATGTTTAGAAGCTTAAGGTAATTCAATTTATTTGGCTGAGGATGCATTTGTAATCTGGAAAGATGGAAGTTGAAGCATTCTGCTTGAAGTCTTCATATTCTATTTAGGGATTGATTTGTCTTAAATGAGTATTTAAAATACATTAGAAATGTACAGAAAATTAGATTCCAGTGAACCATATTTCATATAGAAATTAATAATCCTCTGAGAATATTATGTTCATTGCATTCTCTCAAACCTTGGATGCAGTGTTCCATCTCCTGCTCCAGCTGACACAACCAAAGTCATGAACAGATTGGAAATATAGAGCAAAGCAACCTTGGGATCACAGATGAACAGCAGAGTTAATATTAATTTATTCACAAAAAGCTGGAGTAACTCAGCAGGTCAGGCAGCATCTCGGGAGATGCTGCCTGACCTGCTGAGTTACTCCAGCATTTTGTGAATAAATCGATTTGTACCAGCATCTGCAGTTATTTTCTTATAGCAGAGTTAATATGTTCCCTGCCACAATAGCTTTGTCCAATGATTTCATTGTCCTGAATCAATCACTTTTTGGATTGATGCAAGTGGCAAATCAGCAAATTAGGTGACCCTGTAAGTTCCATTTCACCTCTTTGAATATAAATTTAGGCTAGTGTAGTTGTTAAAATTATGGTTTCTCCTATTGCCCTTTGAACCACTAAGAAAAGTAGGAAAGTATTTGCAAAGTACTCTGACTGTCTAAAATGCATCTGCTGGGGGCTCACATACACTCTACCACAATTCTACTGTGATGCACTTGAGGTTAGTGGGTATGAATCCATCTTAGATTGTCCTGTGACATAACACCTTTTCATCCTATATCTTTACAACTGTTAATATTTTTCAGAGTTGAACTATTTCAATTCAATGTCCATTGGACAAATTGAGATTAAGCCATTTTACCGCCAAATGCGGTATTCATTTTACTTTATCCTTAAATAATAGGGAAGGAAAGAAATGCTATTTTGCCTCTCTGTCATTTTTCACCATTTTGGGTAGATATCTTGCATGCACATAAATATCTGAGTTGTTGTCATGGAAGCTGAAAATGAAGTCCAATTATAATACTGAGCACCACAGCATTTGAATTCAAGCCTGGACTAAATAAATGTATAGAATCAAAAATGAAAAATCATCTAATATTGCATTAACTTTTGGGGTATAAATATTTCAAACTATTTTCATTATTTCAAATGCTAATATCTGTGCTGTGAATGAAGAGTGATAGCAATTCATTTGTGTTATTCATCGAATTTAAAAAAAAGAATATTATAATGTATTTTTTAAATATCTGTCAAAATATTAATTTAAAACTCCAAAGATTTTCTAGAATCTTAGACACAAATTGCTGGAGTAACAGCGGGGACAGGCAGCATCTCTGGAGAGAAGAGATGGGTGACGTTTCGGGTCGAGACCCTCCTTCAGAATCTTGTCATGTGTGCATGCCTTAAAATGCTGACAAATCCAACCAATTTTTTTTTTAATGAAGAAATGTGAAGAACCTGATAAGATTACCTTTTCCTGCATGCCATTTAAATACAAACCAAGTCACATTTGGTGACTCCTCCAACTGGTGTTTATAAATTAATTTGCAACCACAGATCGGAGTCCAACAGTGTTTTCTGGCATACCCAAGGCACATTTTTTTCTTCAAAGGCCGTTCATCAAAGCAAGGAACTTGATGCTTCTCTGATTACCTCATTCCCCTGCATTACACGTGCCAACTATAGAAATGCATGAATTGACAGCAATCAGGTGTCTCCCATTTAGATAGGCAATGTCGAAGGCTATGTCGGGAACATTGTCTTCCTGTTGATCAAGATGCTCCCAGGAGCATATTTTGAAATTCGTAGACTGAGGTTAAAATGATGGTGCATATAATTTAGAATTCTGCTGGATGTTATTCTGTTTTGCATTTAAATTCTATTTTTATAGAAAATTACATTTCTAATATTAGCAGTTGTTCTGTTGGGATAATGATGCTAAAAGGGAATGCAGGCAGGTTGGTATAATTAAGTGTGTTCACCACGGCCATCATGTTGGAATTTAAAGTGTTTGCCATTTTACCACCATTCTCTTTCCTTAAAGCGTAACTGATTCATTAAACTGAATAACAGTTGATGCGGGAGAGAAAGTACCACTAATTTAATTACTTTTGAAGCAGTGAATTCAAAGGACATATATGTTTACTTGCTGCTGTGAAGAGGGAAAAAAAAGACTCGAGTTGCACACTGGATACGGAGTAGATTTCAAATTAAATAGATTACAGTACGTTGAAAAGTGGTTTTCCCAATTCGGAACAGTGTAAAATTTTGGCCTAAGCACGGAAAGCATGCGACTTTGAGAGGATGCAGCGTTGTTAAAAAAAAAATGTGGCTATAACTTAATCAGTTTTGTCAGAATGGATGCAAATATTTCGTTTTGACTGCTTGCAGAAAAGAATCCAATGATAAAAAATATTTCTGAATCAGATATGATTAATATTAAATTGAACACATGTTTTAAAATTAAGTCATTTGACAAAAAAACAGTTAGGATTTGGATGTTTAAGGAGAACAATTGCACCAAAATGTGAATAAATAATTGCAAAGATTTTCCATTATATCAAATGTTAGGAATAGCACATATTTGCATAGAAATTCAAACACACGGCCTTTTTAATTCCAACATTCCAGCATTGAAGCTGGTCATTTCAGGAATTAAGCATGATTACAATAAGCGAGTTTGGTATCTCAACTGGTCATAGGTTGCAGGGACTAAACATTCTCGCTGGCTGTTTTGTGTGTATACAGACCTGCGTTTCATCCGTGTTTTTCAGTTTTGCTTCGTAGCGATAAGAAAATACAGCTTTAAAAAATATTAATTAGGTGTATTTATGGTTCATTTGTACAAGACTATGATGATTTTGTAGGTTTTATTGCTTTACGCTTCGGTGAGTAAGCGAGATTGTTACGATTTTCTTTTGCTGTTGGTGCAGCGATTAGACAGCTGCAGAGGTCAGCATCCAGCGGAGCGGTTTGTCTGATCAAACCCTCCCTATAATATCACCCGGTAGACACAAAATGCTGGAGTATCTTACCGGGACAGGCAGCATCTCTGGAGAAAAGGAATGGCTGACGTTTCAGGCCGAGACCCTTCCTGTACTGCTTCCAGTAGCAGTATTTTCTTAACTCTACAAAGCAAAACTGGAAAATACGGATGAAACGCAGGTCTGATCCACCATTGGCTGCCAAACCCATTCTCTCCAGGCTCGTGTGAACAGAGGTTCCCCAACCCTGAGATTCCAACATCTTTTCTTCCCTTTCTGACTCCATTTGCACCTTGCCTCTAACCCGTTCGCAAAGCTGCCAACATCTTGCATCTGGTTTTGGGTCCTCTTTCCTGGACCCCCATGTTCTTGTCCATTATTTTGTGCAATATGGATTGAAATGAGCCATATTTCACCATCGTTAGGAGGCGAGGTTACAATTTTATATATATATTTCATTTAACTTTGCTTTTCCCAATTTGTTATAATGTCCTTTTCATTCACTTTAATTTCTGGTTATGTATTTTGTGTTGTATTTATATGCGGCTCAAAAGTGTTTGTAATGTTTTTTTAAATTATCTAGTGAGGTTTATCATTTTTGTTAACCCCTTTTTATTTCATTCACATGCAGTTAGCTGCACAAGAGGAACAGTTAAGGATAGAAGAAGAAGCATTTTACGCTGCACAGCGTGAAGCAGCCAGGGCAGCAATGCAGAAAAAGATTTTGGAGGTGAGGGCATGAAGCCCCTATTTGGTGTCTCAGCTGAAACATTCTTTAGCCACATCTTGTTGGCAGAGCATATTTAAAACATCAGCAATAATCTTTTAAAGTGATTAAAGACCACGTCTTGTTCATATCGCACCAGAGTGCTATTGGTTCATTTCTAATTATTGTTTACAACTCCAAAGCAACAAACCTGCCTTTATCATGGATATTGCATTGAATTCAGCAGATAGGGTAATCAAATACAGTAACAAAACGTGTTTCTACATGACTGCAACTTGATGAAAGAAGCGTAGAATAACATTTAATTTGGAGCTGTCAGTATGACAATTTTGAGTTATTATCCTTTCCATCATTTTCTTTGACCTTTTAGCAATTTAACAATGACTTTTCAGGTTGTACTCATCAATGGCGTAAACATTTCACAGAAGTTGCACTATTACTTACTGTTCAGTATTTGAAGAACAAAATTGTGGAACAGATGCAAAAATGATGGTATAATTGTGCTGCTGTCCATATTAGTCACTGGGGATGTCTGCCATCCTCTATATGATTCTCTTTTGATAAACTTGACATTAATGGAGCGGCACGGTGGCGCAGCTGTAGAGTTGCTGCCTTACAGCAAATGCAGCGCCGGAGATCAGGGTTCAATCCTGACTACGGGTGCTATCTGTACGGAGTTTGTACGTTCTCCCCGTGACCTGCGTGGGTTTTCTCCGAGATCTTCAGTTTCCTCCCACACTCCAGTCGTACAGGTATGTAGGTTAATTGGCTTGGTATAGGATCGTATAGGATCGTGTTAATATGCGGCAATCGCTGGTCGGCGCGGACCCGGTGGGCCGAAGGGCCTGTTTCCTCGCTGCATCACTAAACTAAGCTAAACTTGCAATCCACACTGAGCAACTCTCCCAGTGTTATGATCAGTACACAGTTTGAAGAATGGAACCAGCTTTTTGCTACAACTTGGTTAAATTAAAAAGTGATTACATTTTAACCTGGAGCACAAAGTTGGCTCCATCCTTTATTCTGTATTTATATTATTTTATGCTATACTGCTACTCTGCACTATTATTATACTTTATAGAGAGATGAGATGAGATGCTTTTATTGTCTCATGTGACAAGTCAGTGAGATGTTTAGTTTTGAATACCTAGGCATGCAAATAGTCTCCACGTAAAGGGCGCCGTCTTTTTTTGCACCCCCCCCCCCAGGCCGGATCCTCCTCCTTTTGTTCTCGACGGCCCTCCACTCCGGGTCCCCCTTTGCGACCTCGGGCGTCGAATAGAATATTCCTTCATCTAAATATCTAACTGTCTTCTGATCATAACACCGGAAGAATTGATCAGTTTGAATTCCAATGATGTCAACATTATCAATCAAAAGTCGTAGGTAGAGTGTCAGATGTCCTACGTGATTAGGAATGGCACCTACGCAAAAGATGACTTTATATTTAGAGCAGAGCAAGCTGGCAATGCAAATATACCATCATTTATGTGCCACTTCAGCAGCTCAGTTCCACAGTTGTATTGTTCAAACACTTTTCACTAGTGAAATGTCCATGGAATTTTTACATCATTGTCTGCTATAACTTGATGCAAAATGTGAGCATGTGTACATCTGCAGACTTTTAAACAGTTTGGCCTAGAAACTGTTTACTTTTACTTTTAACTCATACTTTTCAAGTGTATGGATCTGAATTGCAACACAAAATTGTAACATTCCCCACGTGATGAAACATACAATTCTGATTTTGTGGATTCAGTGGTGAAGTTAATTTTCTGCAAACATGTGAAATTGATTCACCTGTGTACAGTCAACAAACATTGTGGCTATCTCGTAGGATACATTCTGTATTCATACTGTTTTATGCTATACTACTACTTTACACTATTATTATGCTTTATACTATTCCTTATTCTGTATATCTATCTGCCTTCTGATATCTCATAGATATCATGGGATATTTCAACATCAGAACAACCTGTGCCAGTTAAAGGGCCCATCAGTTAAAGATGAGTTGGTTTGGTTGTTGAACATAATTTCTTTGGGTTCAACAGCACTAAAGTTTGAAGCTCTGATGCTTCTAGAGATTTCAGATCCGTTTGGAATTGAAAACATTGGATTTGATTCTACTTGTTCTCCAGCAAGAACAAGAACAGGAGCGGAATCTAAGTCGACTGCTTCACTGTGAAGATCGCATAAAGAGGAGCAGATGACCTGGGGGGGGGGGGGGGGGGGTTTATGTCCATGAGTCTTTGGAAAGTTTGCGCTGGGATCCATCCATCCCTGCAGCAAGACAGCCAAAGGCTAAAATGTTTAAATGTAATGGGCTGAACCACTCTACCTGGACAATCCTGCATGTGGAGATGAGAATTATTCCTTTAAAGATGCTGAAGAAGCTTTACCTTATTTACAGTAATCAGCTCGATATACATTGGTATCCAGATGACCCATTCTGAGCATTCATTGCAGTTCACCATTTACCTCGTGCCCACACCATGTACCAAATTCATAGGAACAATTTGTCACGCTTCCTCCTTGTGGCAAGGAGAATCTTTGCCCTGAACCATCTAGGAGGATCAGGGCAACTGTCCCTTGGGTATTCCAAAACCAGCAAGAGGTCCCAAAGTTGCGTCCCATCCTTGGCTCCACATTTTTCCTTTTCATTTTGATCGGTCATTCACCGTTGTAATTGCCCCACAACCTTAGAAACATAGAAACATAGTTGTTGGAATTCTCTCACCACAAGTGGTCAGAATGATGTCTCTTCACCAAGAATGACCACGTGGTCAGAATTATGTCTCTTCGCCAAGTAGGGATCAAGATATGCGGAGCAAGTTTTTTTGTTTTTTTTCACCCTCGGAGAGGGTGGTGAGTGCGAGGAATGTGCTCCCAAGGCTGGTGGTTAAGGCAGGTACGAAAGTGGTATTTGAGGGACTTTTCAATAGGCATATGGAAATGCAGGGAACGGCAGGATATATATTATGTATAGGCTGATAGGAATTGGTATGGCATTATGTATCTCTAAATCTAAAAAAATCTATGTTCAGCACAGACATTGCTATTGAGGGCGTGCAGCGTAGGTTTACTAGGTTAATTCCTGGAATGGCGGGACTGTCATATGTTGAAAGACTGAAGCGACTAGGCTTGTATACACTGGAATTTAGAAACTTATAAGATTATTTAGGGGTTGGACACGTTAGAGGCAGGAAACATGTTCCCAATGTTGGGGGAGTCCAGAACAAGGGGCCACAGTTTAAGAATAAGGGGTAGGCCATTTAGAACTGAGATGAGGAAAAACCTTTTCAGTCCGAGAGTTGTGAATCTGTGGAATTCTCTGCCTCAGAAGGCAGTGGAGGCCAATTCTCTGAATGAATTCAAGAGAGAGCTAGATAGAGCTCTTAAGGATAGCGGAGTCAGGGGGTATGCGGAGAAGGCAGGAACGGGGTACTGATTGGGAATGATCAGCCATGATCACATTGAATGGCGGTGCTGGCTCGAAGGGCTGAATGGCCTCCTCCTGCACCTATTGTTTATTGTGGCTGAAGGGCCTGTTCTTGTGCTGTATGATTCTATATTCTAGGACAAGAAGTCAAGGAAATTCAAAAGCCTTCAGGTTTCAAACCAAAATCATACTGGGCCATTCGGGCCAACCCGGAGATGATGATCAAGTGCGTTACTGCAGCTTTTTGTGTCTCGATGCTACATGTGAGTTGTTGGTCCAGGCTAATGGAGACCATAGATGGCCCAGCATGAGTGGGCAACCATCCAGCAGCTTGATTGTAGATACAGGAGTTTTCTACTGTGAATCGAACGGCAAGCAAATACACAGAGAAGTCAAGTTTGCTGCAGAATGCACCGTTTATTGTGCATACCTACTTGGCACTGAGGTGGTGAAGAAACATCATTCTGACCACTTGTGGTGAGAGAATTCCATCAAGGTTGTGGGGCAATTCTGACGGTGAATGACCGATCAAAATGGAAAGGAAAATTGTAGAGCCAAGGCTGGGATTAGTTCATGATTTACATTTGTCTGCCAATGGCTTTCACCTTTGTGTTCAAATCCTTCCGTGACGTTGCCTCTCCTCAGCGCCTACAACCGTCCATAAGTGCTGCACTCCTTTAACTCTGTCCATCCCACTCCTTTCACCCCTTTATTCACAATCATCCCATTCATGCTGTGGGGCAGAAGCTCCAGAATCCCCTCTGTTAACCAATCTACCTTTGCTAAGATCCTGAAATTGTACCATGTTGACAAACTTCTTCGCCACATTTCTCACTATATTTGGCTCAGTGTTAATGTGTTTTTTTAATCACATTCCAAGTGAAAGTTCATTACCTATTTAAAAATAACTAACTTCTGTTTGTTTCTCTGTCAATTGCACATTACACTGTTTATTACCCTGTGTATTTTCTGATTAGAAATATTTGATGGAACTACAAACACTAAAAAAAAAGTTGTACAGAAAGAGTTTGACTAATATCTTGATTAAGGTGCCACATGAAAATGATTTTGTTTTGAAACGTAAAGGCTTTTGAATTTCCTTGACTTCTTGTCCTAGAATATAGAATCGTACAGCACAAGAACATGCCCTTCAGCCCACAATGTCTATGCTGACCATAATGCCAAGACCAACTCCTATCCAGCCTATACATAATACATATCCTGCCGTTCCCTGCATTTCCATAGGCCTATTCAAAAGTCTCTCATATACCAGTTTCGTATCTGCCTCAACCACCAGCCTTGGGAGCACGTTCCTGGCACTCGCCACCCTCTCTGGGGGTGGAAAAAAACCTCGCTCCGCATATCTTCTTTAAACTTTGCCCCTCTCTCTTTTAAAACTAGGCCCTCTGCCATTCCAGAGAAAGCAATCCATGTCTGTTCAACTGTCCCCTGAACCTAATGCACCTAATCCAGGCATCATTCTAGTAGACGGCCGGTGCCCCCTTTTCAAAGCCTCCACATCTTGTATGTAATGAGGTGACCAGATACTTCAAATACGGTCTAACCAAAGTTCCATAAAGTTGCATCATAGAAACAGAAAAATAGGTGCAGGAGTAGGCCATTCAGCCCTTCGAGCCAGCACCCCCATTCAATATGATCATGGCTTATCTTTAGACTTGAATCTAACAATCTCTTGAAAACATCCAGTGGATTGGCTTCCACTGCCTTCTGTGGCAGAGAATTCCACAGATTCAAAACTCTGGGTGAAATTGTTTTCCCCTCATCTCAGTCCTAAATGGCCCACCCCTTATTCATAAACTGACCCCTGGATCTGGACTCCCCCCAACATCGGGAACATTTTTCCTGCATCTAGCCTGTCCAATCCTTTAAGATATAAGTTTCTATAAGATCCCGTCTCATCCTTCTAAATTCCAGTGAATACAAGCCCAGTCGACCCATTCTTTCATCATATGTCAGTCCCGCCATCTTGGGAATTAACCCGGTGAAGTTCCGCAGCACTCCCTCAATAGCAATAACGTCCTTCCTCAAATTAAGAGACCAAAATTACACACAATACTCCA
Organism: Rhinoraja longicauda; assembly: GCF_053455715.1. Classification (NCBI taxonomy): domain Eukaryota; kingdom Metazoa; phylum Chordata; class Chondrichthyes; order Rajiformes; family Arhynchobatidae; genus Rhinoraja; species Rhinoraja longicauda. The sequence goes on from NC_135953.1 coordinate 127,555,662, forward strand.
GGTGCAGACTCAGTAGGGCCCTGTACAACTGCAGTTGGACCTTGCTCCTAAACACAAATCCTCCAGCAATGAAGGCCAACATGTCATTAGCTTTCTTCACTGCCTGCTGTACCTGCATGCTTACTTTCAGTGACTGATGTACAAGTGCACCCAGGTCTCGTTGCACCTCCCCTTTTCCTAATCTGACACCATTCAGATAATAATCTGCCTTCCTGTTCTTGCCACCACAGTGGATAACCTCACATTGTGACTTTCTGACATACTCAGTGCCCTGACCTATGAAAGCAAGCATACTATATGCCTTCTTTACTATTCTGTCTACTTGTATTACCACAACCGGAGAGCTTTGGACTTGGAACCCAATATGCCTCTACAACAAATGCTATCTTCTTTACAGCTGTCTAATATTTAGTCTATTCTAAATAACTGATTTGCAGAATTGCATATAAACGCCTACATTTTGTTTCTCTCCCCCCCCTCAGGGTTCTGGTCTGCTTATTAAGATGTAGCATTCCATATGTAAGGATGATCCACTAATCAAATTTCTGTGCTTTATAGCAACAGAGGCTACACAAGATGAAGCGAAGGACCCAGCCCGCGGCATCTCCTGATCAGCAAAAAGGGTGAGACCTCCATAATCTTATAGCATTTGCAGGGTCACTCGGTAGCTTGTTTGTATGTTCTTCCTCTATGCAGAGAGCTGTGGAAATAGCACCTGAACTATAAAAGCAATGAACTTGGCTAGGTTGCCCAATCTTAGCTGGTGGTTATAGCAGTTTCATAATTGGGTTCAGCACTTCTGAATTTAAAAAGGAACCATTTGTTCTTCCTGTTTTTTTTGTTATTCTTAATCTGCCAATGCACATGGAAACATGCATCAAGGCTGAGCTAAGAGAATGTTGCATTGATATTGGATTCCAATATTGGAATAAGTACTTGGTTAGGTCCCATTTGTCCTTCCTCAAATTAGGAGACCAAAGTTCCACATGATACTCCAGGTGCGGTATTGAGAGAAGAAGGGACTTTACCTGGTGTTCATACAGGATCTGGTGTTCATACAGCATACAGCACGGTGGCGCAGCGGTAGAGTTGCTGCTTTACAGCGAATGCAGCACCGGAGACTCAGGTTCGATCCTGACTACGGGTGCTGCACTGTAAGGAGTTTGTACGTTCTCCCCGTGACCTGCGTGGATTTTCTCCGAGATCTTCGGTTTCCTCCCACACTCCAAAGCGTACAGGTATGTAGGTTAATTGGCTGGGTAAATGTAAAAAAAAAAATTGTCCCTAGTGGGTGTAGGATAGTGTTAATGTACGGGGATCGCTGGGCGGCACGGACTTGGACGGCCGAAAAGGCCTGTTTCCGGCTGTATATATATGATGATGATGATGATGATGATGATGATGATGATGATGATGATGATGATCTGTAGAGAGAGAGAGAGAGAGAGAGAGAGAGAAGTAACAATTTTAGTTTGATGACCTGTAATGGAAAATTTTGGGATCTTTAGCTCTTGCTCCTTCATCCACGTCATTTATCATTCAAGGCACCAGTGTAGTGAAAAAATCACCAAGTGCTGGAGTAACTCAGCAAGTCAGGCAGCTTGTCCCACTGCGTTTCTTCAGCACTTTACCATTTTTTTTTTGTAAACCACCATCTGTAATTCCTTATTTCATAGTGTTGGGGATATCCTTCTGCCAATTTTAATGTGTACATTTTCCCCTGCTGTTTTCCACCTTCTAATGAAGTAATGTTTGCCTGAAGTTGTACATGCTCCCATTTGGTTTAGTCTCCAGTACGGAATCTTGTTGAATGATTTCTCAATGTTTTCTTAATATCCACTTGACACTTCCCTATCTGCCTTATTTGAGTCATCTCGAAAAATGTTAACTAAATTCATTGGAAATTATTTTAACTTTTACAACATATTTGTGGCTCTCATCATTTTTATTCAAATGATTAGTTGCTCTCAAGATTCTTGTAAATTCATCACAACTGACCTGTGACAAATTGGGCTGACAATTGTTTTATTTTCATACTTTAATAGGGAATATTTGATAATTCACCCAAAAAGTAGTTAATTCTTCCTTCAAGCCTCGTTTGGGAATTGTTGTTAATCCTTTTAATTGTTAAATGGTGATTTATTATTTTTATATCTTGGGACAGAAATATGTCCCATTAATTTGTCAACCTTTAGGATCAGTTTGTCCATTAACATTTTTTTAACTTATTGCATCTATTTTTTTTCTCTTGTCATAGTGGATATTTTGACATCCTTAACAGCAAAACCATATATGTTTAGTGATTTCTGATTCTAATAAGTTATAAAGCCATAGAACTGTACGGCCTGGAAACAGGCTCTTCAGCCTACCTAGTCAATGTCGACCAAGTTGGCATGTTGAGCTAATCCCATTTGGCCTATCTCCCTGCAGCCAAAGCCCTACCTATCTATATATCTGTCCGAATGTCTTTTAAAAGTTGTGATTGCATCCGTTTCTGGAGCTCATTCCAGATGCGGTCTACCCTCCGAGTGGAAAAGATTGCTCCTGAGGTCCCTCTTAGATCCCTCCCCTCTCATTAAGTCTATGCCCTCTAGCTTTTGAATCCTCTGCCCTGAGAAAAAGACTGAGGGAAACTTGCCCACTGTTCCTTTATCCTGGCACTAGTACAATGTTGCCCTATTCAAGATAGAAATGAGCTGCTGGGAGCATTTAATTTAAATGTATTTCAATATTTTAAAGTGGGTGTTTTAAAAATTATTTAAAGTTATTTTTAAATTTTCAATGTTTCCTTTTTGGTTTGGGTTTCTAGATTTTAATTTTATATTCATAATTGTTTTTCAGTGACCATATTTAAAAGGTAATAGATCTCGGGGTAAACCAGTGGCTAACTATTCTGGGAACAGAGACAGCTACGTGCACAGTCTCTACCTGTGTATACCACTGTGCTGCATTGGGCCAGGCTAGTGATTTGGAAGCAAGTCTCCCAGCAAGAGGCTGGAAAGGACCATACTAGAAGGAATTGTGACCAAGTTCAGATCAGTTTAGTTTATTGTCGCGTGTACTGAGGTACAGTGAAAAGCTTTTGTGTGCTAACCAGTCAGCAGAAAGTCAATACATGATTACAATCGATCCATTTACAGTGTATAGATACATGATAAGGGATTAACGTTTAGTGCAAGGTAAAGTCTGATCAAGGATAGTCCGAGGGTCACCAAAGAGGTAGATAGTAGTTCAACACTGCTCTCTGGTTGTGGTAGGATGATTCAGTTGCCTGATAACAGCTGGGAAGAAACTGTTCCATAATCTGGTGGTGTGCTTTTTCACACTTTTTCTATACTTGGTGGGAGAGGGGAGAAGAGTGAGTGGCCAGGGAGTGACTCATCCTTGATTATGCTGCCAGCCTTGCCGAGGCAGCATGAGGTTATAAATTGAGTCCATAGAAGGGAAGTTGGTTTGTGCAGTGGTCTGGGCTGCTTCCACAATTCGCTGCAATTTCTTGCTGTCTTGGATGGAACTGTTCCCAAACCAAGCTGTGATGCATCCTGATAAAATGCATTGTATGGTGCATCTGTACAAGTTGGTGAGAGTTGTAAGGGACATGCCAAACCTCCTAAGCCTTCTAAAGAAGTAGAGGCATTGGCGTGCTTCCTTGGTCGTTGCCTCAATCTGGGTGGTCCAAGAAAAGTCGTTGGTGATATTGACTGCTAGGAATTTGAAGTTTTCGACCATCTCTACTTTGGCACCGTCAATCCAATGGTGTATGTGCACTGCTTTGCTTCCTGAAGTCTATCTGATGTTCTCCGAGAGGAAAAGATCCACCCCTTTATATCATTTTGTCACAAATGATTTAATTGACTATTACAATTATCATAAATGTTTCATATGTTATGCATTCTGCTATTGAGAGGGGATGCTACATCAGTCCAAGACATTGCCATCCCGGAGTACAGTATGGAAATTCAGGCAGACCCTTTTTTCTCGCCACTAATTTTAATTACGAGGATTTTAACTGTAATTTCCAGATTTCTTTTAGCGGTTGGCATGACTGCTTACTGAGACCAAAAACACTTATCAAATCTGTTTCAAACATCTTTTATGTTGATGCTCTTAACTCAATGGGTTGTTTATTTTTCTACTGATTTCTGCAGTGAAGCAGGGGAAGAAGACTTTGAATCGTATTCGCATCATACAAAATCTCAGTCTGAAGCACTCAGGAATCAACACAGTAAGTTTGCTTGCTGGAAGATATGTCCAAAATATTCTTCCAAATACATTTTCTTAAAATGTCATTATGTTGGCTAACTGTCAGTAAATGTAGTGTAAGAAAATAACTGCAGATGCTGGTACAAATCGAAGGTATTTATTCACAAAATGCTGGAGTAACTCAGCAGGTCAGGCAGCATCTCACGAGAGAAGGAATGGGTGACGTTTCGGGTCGAGACATTTGAGATTGAAAATATACTGGAATACTAAGCCAAAAACATCGGAAAATTAGTTCCATTTTCGTAGATATAAAATATAAAATTCAGTTTGTCATCTGAAACTGTAACAATATTGCTATCTACATCCGAGACCAAGTCACCTGAAAAAAACAATTAAGTATTGAAACTAACAGCAAGTGGCCTCTTAACCTTAAAACACCCATCCATTCTGTTCTTCACGTTGTGGAGTCAAATTTCACCAAACTCTCACTTTTCCCTTAATTTTGCTTTTTCTCCTCCCCACCCCCCTCCCCCCCCCCCCCTAATAAGGGACAATATCATCTTAATAAAAGCAGTTTGTTGTTCTAAGTGGGGAAATTATAAAATTGAGCTTTGGTAATGTTCAACATATTAATCAACATGTAGAGAGAGGCGAGGTTAACTTTTTGAATTAATTATTTCTTTTGAATCGGTGGGGGGGGGGGGGAATGCAATGCATTTATTGTTGGATCAGCTGTAATACAATTAATTACATCGTGTAGTGCTTTGTCATATGTGAGGAATTTAATATTTTTAAGTTGTGCATGAGCCTCCATTTTTTGGAAATGAATTATTTGTCATCTCGCATTAAGTATTGTTCCCACCTTCCTGCTAGGAGTCTTGACAGAGCCTGCACTTCTAACGCCAAACACTGATAGCAGCTGTGACCTCACAACAAAAAACAGATCAACAAATGATGACAGTACATCACTGGATCTCGAGTGGGAAGATGAAGAAGGTACAGCTATTTTAATCTGTTAACTTTTTTTTCCCCCCGCTTTCAATTATTTCAAGGAGATGAGGCAGGAAATCTGATATTTGGGTAAAACTGGCTCCAGTTAACCACCTCTGCCAATGACAATGAATCATTAAACCGAGTAGCTTCCATAAGTTTGTAACGATTACAATTTGAACAGCGTCTTATCACATCAAATACTTTGACCATTTAAGTCTTTAAATTTTTTTAAAATAAGCAAGTCAACTTAGAGACCACAATGCAGAGGTGGTTGTTTAGAATGAAATTTGTGGGGTTGCAGGAAGACATTTGTGGATTGATTAAGTTGGCATAAAAATGGAAACTAAAATTGTCTCTGGGATACGTGAGGTAGTGCATCCAGGAAGAGCAAATAAGGCAGCAGAATAAAGGTTGAAATTGTACTAAGAAATGTAGAGGAGCAGGGGACAGAATACAAGAGCTTGGAGGTTTTACTGGAACTCGATAAAACAAGACACCTGGATATCTAGACACTACTATAGGAAAGAGGTGAAAGATTATCAGTAATCTGAATGGTCCTTCCTTAGGTTGGGGTACTGTCCAATTCGTCTTTATCCCATTGTAGATATTGGACTTTGTCTTTGGAACTGTTGCTCTACAATGCTGAGAACTACATTCTGCACTCTTTTAACTTTTCCTTTGCTCCAAAGTACCTATTGTACTTGACGTTGCTTTGATTGTATTTATGTATGGTATTATCTGATTTGATCGGATAGCATGCACAACAAAACTTTCGCTGTACCTCTGTACACATAACAATTATAAATCTAAACCTAACCAACAGAGAGATTTATGATTTCTCATTCTGGAAAATTTTAATAATGAGGGGAGATCTCGCCAAAGTCCTTGGTTATTTTCAGTGGAACTAAATAGTCTGACTGGAAATTTAATTGAAATATCTAAACTCTGGTCTAGAAAGAGTGAATAGGAAGGACCTGTGTCCTTAACAGGGAGATTAATAATTGATTTGTTGATTAATGGCAGGATTAAAGGAGATGTGGGGATTTGCATAATTGAAGAATGACTTTCTACTTACAAATTCAACTGACAGCCAAACTCGCCCCTTCGTTCCTGCATTTCTTGCCAGCTATTATTCACAAATATAAAGAAAAAATGTCTTGGAGTGTTCGATGAATGAGCAAGGTTTCTCCTTGGACTCCATGGCTCAATCGCATGTGTCACTGTGACATTATTACATTCTCCTATCCAATCAGCAAGAACATGTGGAAGATGTATTTCACCTGCCTGCAGCATTTCTGTGAGTGGTTCACCAATTGTTGGCTGCACAACATCAACCTGTAGAAAAGCTTCTGAGAACTGCAGAGGACAATTGGAACCGCTCGAGTCCCAAAAAACAATATTTGTTGTCTGTCATCTCTTAACTAGGAAATATGGTCGCAGTATTGATTTATTGTTGTCACATGTACCGAGACAGTGAAAAGCTTTTGTTCGGGTGCTATCCAGTCAAATCAGACAATACTTTCCATGAATATAATCAAGCCGTATACAAGCACACCATGTAGAACAAAAAGAAAAATACCTAGAGTGCAGAGTATAGTTTTTCAGCATTGTTGCACAACAGTTCCAGAGGAAAAACTCCAATGTCCACAATTAAGTGGATTGGAAGGACTGTTCAGCAGCCTGTTAAGAGGGGAAGAAGCTGTTCCTGAGTATGTGGGTATGTGCGCTGGTATCTTCTGCCTGATGCGTGCAGAGGGAATGAGGGGCGGAAAAGATCCTTGATTATGTTGGCTGCTCTCCCAAGGCAGCGTGAGGTGTAGATGGAGTCAACGTTGACTCTGCCATCTAAACCTTCCTTTGCATCTTTCACATAGGTGGTTGAGTATTGGACTCATTATAAAATTCAGTTTCATTTACTACAATGAATGGAAAAGAAATACACACCGCAATATTGTGCATTTACCATAAAGGCCTGAGGCCAACTTTCAACCCCTTAATGTTTCTTCCCACAGGATGTGATGGTGTGTAATTTGTACATTTTGAAACTTAGTCATGTTTCATTAAACTCTCACTTTACTGATTTAAGAACCAGAGATGCTTTACTGTTGTGCATGCAGAACAGCCCATTATATTTGAGGTGAGGCGAGACATTTTCTGTCAGCAGATGTACTGAGATGGAACTGCTGCAATGAAGCCGTTCGAGCTTGTGTTAATCGTTCACGGTGAAGACGGTGCATTTTTACTGAGGAACGCAGTTGAAAGACACTTGTGTTCTGGCTTTAAATTACTTGAAATTTGAAAGGAAAGAATGTGACACAGTTGCAGAACATACTGTTTTTCCAAACTTCAATTCAAGAACGAGGTGAAGTAAGAGTATTCATATCAATGAGCTTGAAGAAGGGTCTCGACCCGAAACATCACCCATTCCTTCTCTCCAGAGATGCGGCCTGTCTCGCTGAGTTACTCCTGCATTTTGTGTCTTTAACAGTATTCATAGTTGACTAGCTACCACAAGACATGAATGTTTTACATAAATATTTTTATACCAGGCAAAAGCAGGATTGTCCATGCAATCCAAGCAGCTGTTTGTTTTTATCCAACATATCTGCTGGATACTATCCTGAAATTCATAGGCAAATCTGTGTTTAAACCCTGACTCTGGAAAGAAGACTACCATGCAGCTAAAGGCTCTGTGCTAATACACTATACACCGATGAGCCAAAACATTATGACCACTGACAGGTGAAGTGAATAACATTGATTATCTTGTTACAATGGCACCTGTCAAGGGGTAGGATATATTAGGCAGCAATTGAACAGTCGGTTCTTGAAGTTGATGTGTTGGATGCAGGAGAAATGGTCAGTGAGTAAAGACCTGAGCGACTTTGACAAGGGCCACATTGTTATGGCCAGACGACTGGGTCAGAGCATCTCCGAAACGGCAAGGCTTGTGGGGTGCTGCTAAAAGATTTGCTGCTAATGATTTGGCGCCAGATACAACAGGACACCTTCAGGGATCTTGTAGAGTCCATGTCACGGCAGGTCGGCGCTGTTTTGTCGGCACACAGAGGACCAACAGCATAATAGGCAGGTGGTCATAATGTTTTGGCTCATCTGTGTGTGTATATATGAACGGCCATAATCCTTCAACTGTAAAAACAGTTAAAATTTAATGATATAATTTAGTTCTTCCGGCATGATCGAGATAACATGTTCTCACCACAGCCTTCACTGCTTGTGATTCTCTTCTCTTTTGTAAACAAATTGATAGCCAGTTGGAGATTTCATTTCATCTTCTAATGTGCCAAGTTTTGACCAACTCTTCCACAAATTGAACTTGGAGAAACGTTCATTTACAAATAAAACTACTGCTCTTTTTTTTTCTATTATGAATTAACCCACATTAGCAGCATAGAATAAGAAAATAACTGCAGATGCTGGTACAAATCGATTTATTCACAAAATGCTGGAGTAACTCAGCAGGTCAGGCAGCATCTCGGGAGAGAAGGAATGGGTGACGTTTCGGGTCGAGATCATAGAAGTCGTGCTTTCACTGTTCTTGCCTTACCGCATTACCACCTTGCTCAGCTATACCGGTTTTCATGTGCTTGTGCGTCAGGTAAACTGGACCCTTTCGAACATCATGTACACCTAAGCAGAAAGAGAATCCAGAACCAAGATAAGGAAGAATCCTCCAGCTTAACTTGGGGCAGGAGATTGATGCACCTTTTTCTCCTCTCCATCGTAAATATTTTGCTTGTGCAAATCTAATGGAGTTTTGAAAGTATAATGGTATTAGCTCAGACTAACTTGCTTGATAACTTGACAACGTGAGGCACAGCCTCAGAATAAAATGACGTACCTTTAGAATGGAGATGAGGAGGAATTTCTTTAGTCAAATGGTGGTCAATCTGTGGTTTTCAATGGCACAGATGATCAATGCTAAGTCACTGGGCTTTTTTAAAGCAGACTAGACCAAGTGGACCCGTTGAGCCCAAATCTCTCCTGCATTGGTGCAGCACCCTCTCCTCCCCCCCTCTGCTCTTCCACCCTCTCCCTCCGCCCTCTCCTTCCCCCCCCCTGCTCTTCCACCCTCTCCCTCCACCCTCTCCCTCCACCTTCACCCTCTCCCTCCACCTTCACCCTCTCCCTCCACCCTCTCCCTGCACCCTCTCCCTCCACCCTCTCCCTCCACCCTCTCCCTCCACCCTCTCCCTCCACCCTCTCCCTCCACCCTCTCCCTCCACCCTCTCCCTCCACCCTCTCCCTCCACCCTCTCCCTCCACCCTCTCCCTCCACCCTCTCCCTGCACCCTCTCCCTGCACCCTCTCCCTGCACCCTCTCCCTGCACCCTCTCCCTCCACCCTCTCCCTCCACCCTCTCCCTCTCCCTCCACCCTCTCCCTCCACCCTCTCCCTCCACCCTCTCCCTCCACCCTCTCCCTCCACCCTCTCCCTCCACCCTCTCCCTCCACCCTCTCCCTCCACCCTCTCCCTCCACCCCCTTCAACCTTCCCCTTATCCTCCCTCCACCCCGTCCCTCCCTCCCCTCCTTCCCCCTCCCCTCCCCGTCCCCCTTCCACTCTCCCTCAACCCCCCTTATCCTCCCCCTCCTTCCCTCCCCCTCTCCCCCCACCTCCCTCCACCCTCTCCCTCCACCCCCCTTCAACCTTCCCCTTATCCTCCCTCCACCCCCGTCCCTCCTTCCCCCTCCCCTCCCCGTCCCCCTTTCACTCCCCCTCAACCCCCCTTATCCTCCCCCTCCCTCCCTCCCCACCTCCCTCCATCCCTTCCCCCCCCCCCCCCCCCCCCCGGAAATAGATTTAAACTTTAAAAAGTGATTAACTTAAAAAATATAACACTGATTTCAATGAAACTTCTTCCATTCACACCAAAGGGACGACGGTGAGTAAGGTAGGCCTAAAATTGTCGCGCTATCGTGGACCGTTTTAGCTGTAGTTCAAAAACAAACAACCAAACAAGAGTTTTAGTTTTTTAGATATTGGTAGTTTCTTTATTAGTCAGGGCATCAAAGGTTCTGAGGAGAAAGCAAGAGAATGGGGTTGAGGGGGAAAAACAGGTCAGCCATGATGGATTGGTGGAGCAGACTCGATGGGGCAAATGGGTCTCCTAATGCTTATGGTTTAACACTCGTGTGTTAACAGCTGACTAGGATGCATCACCCATGGTCAGCCATGACCGAGGGGGGCTAAGAGGGAACACTCTTGTGAAGTTCCTTATTATTTAGCTAATGCTGCAAATTGTTTTGTGCATATGATTGCTTTCGTTCATTTAAATTCATTAAATTTAAAATTGTCGGAGGTTTTCTGTTTGTACAAATAAATAATTTTCACTGTGCTGTTTTGATTTTGAATCCAAGTGTTTTACTGCTGTGTTAAACCGAAATGTATGTTTGTTTTGAAAATGTTATTCAAGGAATGAACAGAATGATTCCAATGAGAGAACGTTCTCGGACCGAGGAAGATATTTTCCAAGCAGCCATGAGGCACAGCAGTTGCAGACCTGGCAGCAACCCCTTGTCTGCATCAGATGATTCAACTGGACTAGAATGGGAAAATGATTTTGTCAGTGCTGAGATGGATGATAATGGGAATTCTGAATATGCTGGTTTTGTGAACCCTGTTCTAGAACTCTCTCCTAGTGATGTGAAAATCACAGAGGATAATCAACAAGATAGATAGTGCTCTTGCCAGAAAACATGGATTGGTTAAAACCAACCTTTTATGACGCTCTAAAAATGTTTTTCAACTTTCATGGGACTTCTGTTTTTGTTGACTGGCGGTCTGACTCAACATGGAATACAAAACAACGCAACTGCTTTGTATCGTGCTAACACGTACAACTTATAATTAAGTGCAATTCTTGTAAACTTTCAGTTTGTGAATGAAAATTTTAAGCCATTACTTTGGGTGTTGATTAAAGTGTGTTGTAAAGGGGAAAATGTGATGAAGTTTAATTGAAACTCTATAGCGAAATGAGGCTTGTCGGTAGGTATTCACTGTTTGAGTCACTGCTGCTGTAGTTTTATGAGTAACAAAATTAGTGAACACACCGGATAAGTAAACCATTAATGAAAATTGTTATTTTATAGAATTGAGCTGCTTTTTGTTGTTCTATCTTTCTTTTCATTGGAAGGTATTAGAGTCATAGTTGTTCAGTACCGAAATGGCCCCTTTCGCCCACCATGTCCAAGCCAACCAAGTGGGTTTACTGGGCTAGTCCCATTTGCCTGCATTTACCCAGTTGTCCTGTAAAATCCATCCTATCCATATATCTGTCCAAATGTCTTTTAAAAGTTCTAATTGCATCCGCTTCCATTGCTTCCTCTGGCAGCTCATTTAAGATACTGACTACTCCGAGTGGAATCAGTTACTCCTGAGGACCCTTTTAAATCTCTCCCCTCTCACTTGAACCTTGCGCCCTCTATTTTTATAATCCTTTAATCTGAGGGAAAATATTGTGGGCGTTCAGTTTATACTCCTCTGGACCAATTTGCATGTCATTTGCAATTGTACTTGCAGTGTTAACTACATTGTCATCCAAATCACTCATGAATATAATAAATGGCAATGGAACCCACGCCAACCCCTGCGGCACTCAACTGTTCACAGTCTTTCAATCACAAGAACGACCCTCCACAACTCTCCTTTGACTCCTTCCAACCTATTTTGCATCCAGTTGGCCAGCTCGCCTTGGATTCTTGGTTGAGTGCTAGCTGATATTTATCCAATATATCAAAAGCAGTATACTGCACCTGTTAGAAACCAAAAGCAAACCAGAAAATACTGGAATATACCAGGCAAGTTTGGTAGCATCTGTGGAGAGGGAAACAGATTTAACAATTCAACTCGATAATCTGGAGAATTGCAATGAAATGTCATTTGACTGAAATGTCAAATGTCTGAAGAAGTGTCTTGATCCAAAATGGCGCCAAGCCACGTTCTCCAAAGATGCTGCCTGACCAGCTGAGTTACTCTAGGACTTTGCGTTCCATACACATTCACAACTCCTTGTCTTTCCATTGACCTGAAGCTGTAGCTTGGTTCTTTCTCTTCCACAGATGCTATCTGATCTGTCTCCAGTATTATTTCTCCAATATGTGCTTTATACTTCAAACAAGAATGTTCCATCAAAAACGACACACAGCGCTGGAGTAAATCGGTGGGTTAGGCAGTATCTCTGGAGAACATGGATAGGTCAGTTTGAAGAAGGTTCCTGAGCTGAAAGCACTTGAACATGTTTTCTCATGTTCCCCTCTTGATCCTTCTACCTTGCCTGTTGAATTATTCCAGCATTTTATGTCTTTCTGGGTAAACCATCTACAGTTCCTTGCATCTCCAAGACCATTTCAGCATTTTAGATTGGTTAATTTGGTTTATAATCTATAATTGTTAAATTAATTGCCATCTTTCCATCTTCTGGCCCTTTTATATATATTTTTTAAGAAAGTTGATAAGGTAGAAAAGCGCTTTATGTAGTTATGTGACGGATATCAACAGGCTTTAAGCTAAAATAGTTTTACATAAAAGCGTAACCTCTCGTAACTTTGTTCACATTTTGCTGAATTCATAAGAAAAGTTGGTATGTTTGCTGGGAATTTCAGTGTGGTCTCCTTGTATGTAATTTGCAGGGCAAGGCTTTGGCCTAGTGCACTTAACACATATTATAACCTGTGTAATGTATTTGGTTTCTGAAGATGTTCCATTTTTCAGTAGTTGAGTTAAATACATGTACTTGAAGAATTACCAAGGATAATGGTTTAATAGATTAACACACTATCCATTTGTCCTCAAACGTGGATTTAAAGATATATTTTCCAGTGACTGACTCTCTTTGGTGTTCTGTCTGCAGTGACCTCTGAAATTAAATTGTGCAACATATTCCTTTTTTCTAATAGGAAGTACAAAGGACTACTACCCATATGATTTACACAGAACTAACTTCAAAAAGCCATAAGGATATCTTGCCTAAGAAATGCACTAGACATCAAGCTGACATACCATTGGAAAGAATGCGTAGGAAAAACCTGCAGTTGCTGGTATCAATCGAAGATAGATACACAAAATGCTGGAGTAACTCAGCGGGACAGACAGCATCTCTGGAGAGAAGTAATGGGTAACATCACCCATTCCTTCTCTCGACAAATGCTGCCTGTCCCACTGAGTTACTCCAGCATTTTGTGCATCTATATACCATAGGAAAGAGTTGTGTGATAAAAGTGTGGCACCTTGCAATGCAAAAAGCCTTTTACTTTACACCTGCACTGAATCTGGGCTTGGCATTTAAGAATAAAGAATCTGCTGTTTGCATTCCTCATCTCTGGCATGTTATTATATTGAGCACAAGAGATTTCCCAAACAAAACCAATATCCTACAGTTTTTAAACATTTTTTTGAGGTGTTTAAATATACAATAAGTTGACAGTTTACAAGGATCATGTATTGTTAATATTTTCTTCAGCAATGTTACAGTCTTTCTCCAACACCATTTATTTTCAAGCAAGTTGGTAATTTTGCTTTAAGGAATACAGGCAACTGTCCTGTAACTGTCTGCATGCATTTGCCGATGTACATTTACCATTCCCTAAGTATTATGGAGGCTGTCGTGAACAAAAATTCAATGTGGGCATAAAATAAATGAAAGGAATTTTGCCATGCAACAGGCCGTCAGGCACTACAACTCTGGAGACCTATGAAAAAGAGCTTAATGCTTTGGAGTTCAGTGAATGATGAGAGAAGTAGAGAAAAAGTGCAGAGATTGAACTGAAGAATGTGTTTGTCAGGTGAGATATGGTTAAGTGTAATGAAAGTTGTTTGGGCCTAAATACCAGCACACACCTATTTGGATGTTGTTGGCATTTGCTCTGAATGATGCACTACTTGAGTTGAAAGCAGTTCTAATTTAGTTCTTGTTTTTAAAATTCAATTTCATTTCTATAACTTTGCCCATGGGAAATGTTTGCATATTGACATTTGATCATTTCCATCATTCTTAAATAAACACCCTTTAGAGCATGCAAAACATTTTATCAAAGTCATTACCAGTTTTGAAATACGCTATGTTCAATTGCCTTCCATTGCCTCAGTTTCGGACAAAACCAAATGAATTTGCTTGCTGCACACTGGCAAATAGCTTATTGAAAAGGCAGTTGCGACGAAATTCTTTTTAGCATAATATATTCATGAATTAACAGTAAAATAAATGTAAAGGTGATTTGGAGTAAAAGATATAATTAGTTTTAAATGTGCTTTGATTACAGTCTGAGCATAAGAGTAACTTTAATTTTGTTTTAATAATGTGACAATTCCAAAAGATATTTCTTGTTCTTACGGTAATAATGAACACGTAAGCTCTTTCGAGTATGCGTCTTTTTTATACACCACCTGTTGTCGCTGTTGGCTTTGTTGTTCCAATGGTATTCAGGGTAAAAATGTTCCAATCATTAGCGAACCAGAATAACATTTAACAATATTAATATTGCACTTTGCATTAAACTATGTGTGTGCAAACGTTGAGCAAATCGATTAACAATTCTTTAACACCAAGGTTCATGGCATCAACTAAGAAGTACTCTGTTCTTTCATAATTCTTGAAGCCTCATCAAATACCACCAAGCCAAGTAAACCAGTAGGAGATTCCTCCTACTGTTGCAAAGATAGTCACTGACCTACCCTTTATTTAATAACCTGCATAGAAGAAAAGATCATTCTGAGTGAGTTCACCTCTCAACCACTGTATTAAATATATTTATTTAATGATGGGAATGTGGCTGGGCCACTCTGATCCCAAGTGCAGCTTTACTTTCCACCATGTGGAACCAGCAAATCTTGCTATAGGAATGTGGGTGTTGGTTCTCGTCTCTAAATAGTTTCCATGTCAGTGGTTTTGAAAACCGAGGGTCGTATAGAAACCCAAGTTTTCATTACATTTGTTGACTTTACATTTTAAATTTGCCATTACTAAAGGGTCAAAAGTAAACCTTTTAAAGTCCTTTCTCAAGAACTCTTCAAGGCAAACACCCCGAACAGCATTCTTCAATGTTTCCATCAGATATGGAATCTGATAATCGCAAGACCATTGACTTTTTTTTAATGTTAAAATATTAATGCCCTTGTTTAAATACTTGCAAAAAGGTAACTACAAAATGGCAGTAATATGTGCATTTCCTAATGTGTGGCAATGGGACATTTTCTATCAGTTACTGGCAGTGCTGGATATTGCAGCAGAAGTCCTTAAATCCAATGACAGCTTTGCTGTTTGGGAGGCCTAGAAGGTGCTTGCCAGCCTAATTTAGCAGAATGAAATTGTCAGATCCATACAATGGGAGTTTCTGTTAAGAGATTTGAAATATGCCTTCTCCAGTCATTTGTGACGCACCTTTTAGTGTCTGTTTAGTTTAGAGATACAGCGCGGAAACAGGTCCCTCAGCCCACAGGGTCCATGCCGACCAGCGATCCCTGTACATTAACACTATCCTACACACACTAGTGACAATTTACACATACACCAAGCCAATTAACCTACATACCTGTACGTCTTTGGAGTGTGGGAGGAAACTAAAGATTTTTTTTAGATTTAGAGATACAGCGCAGAAACAGGCCCTTCGGCCCACCAGGTCCGCGCCGCCCAGTGATCCCTGCACATTAACACTATCCTACACACACTAGGGACAATTTACACGTACACCAAGCCAATTACACACCTGTACGTCTTTGGAGTGTGGGAGGAAACTAAAGATCTCGGAGAAAACCCGCACGGTCACGGGGAGAACGTACAAACTCCGTACAGACGGCGTCCGTAGTCGGGATTGAATCCGGGTCTCTGGCGCTGCAAGCACTATAAGGCACCAACTCTACCACTGTGCCACCCTAAGGTTAAGTCTGCTGTGTATTCCATAGTTTAAAATTTATAGTCATTCTTTCCACTGGGTTGTCTACTTTCTCAGTTGCATTCACTGGCGTGGGAGAGATAATAAAAATTTCTAGCTACTTACGCCTTTCATTCTTTTGAGACGTCAGTGGTTTGAACATCCTTCAAAACAGCTATGATCTTTAAAATAAAGTGTTTGCAGCATAGAAACCTATCACGATATTTCTGGTGTCATTTAACTTGAAATAATGTACTGCTTTGCTGCATCAATGAACAGATTCTGTTGAAAGATTTCTTGAATTTCCATCAGTTAAATTTTGCAGCAACGATTATCAGTCTGATATATATCTTAAACAATAAATTCAAAGCTAATTCTTTTTGAGGACAAAACTTGCTGTGAGACCACCTTTAAATCAAGTTATTTATTATTTTATTGATGAAGGAATTTAGTCAATACTAGAACAAGATGGACCCAACAAGAATGGTGTGAAAGAGAATGACCTTGATCGGCCACTGGAATCTGATTTGTGTATGCTGTCTGGACCCAGATGTTTCAGTGGCAAGAAAGATTGAGGGGGAAAAAAGGAAAGAAGAAATTGTTGAAGTAATGCAAGGCGTGAGAAGTGTGCAGATGTAGTTGAGAAGAGAATGAACAAAGGGAGAAGGATGGTGAGAACTGAGACCAGTGGGGTAAGAACCAGTTGAGCAAAGTAAGCATGGTCTGGGTTTCTGATAATTAGGAATGAGCTGCAGTGGAGATGATGCCTGCAGTTAAATTTCTTGACGTAAAATGGCAATTAATTTAACAAGACAAAAACAAAAGCCAAATAACTGGATTTAAGAAATCGATTTCTACGGCTGATCATTTTCCTTTGGGAGAAGCACATCTGCCAGATCCAAACCAATCTCTTCCTTGGCCAAGTCATTTGCATTATGATTCCCTTCACTGGAAGCCTCATTTTAGATTTCTTACCATTATTTCTCCAGAAACTTCATGGGTCCTGTTTGAAGACTTTTGAAACCGGGGTTAGAGAGTAACGTCTTGATGTGAACTGTTTGGAATCCACCATATCTTGACCAGAAGATCCTGTGTCAGAAAATTACTCGTACTGAAAGTCTAAATGTAGACACGGGAAGTGAAAGCTCATTTACATGTATGGTCATTTCCACTGCAGCTGCTAATTCATTTTGTTGTGTAGATTTTGTGCAGGCACTTTAATGGTTGATGACTAATAGGTCCTGTTTTCCCTGCTTTTGCAGTCAGTATTTGTATCTTCATTATGGGGAAATGCTGCTGCTATTCTTTGACCTTCCCGGCCATTTTATACATTTCAATAAGTCTACTTCACATTTCCTAAATTCAAGAACGTCTAGGCGCATCAGCTTAATCCCTCATCATATGCTCCCATCCCAGACATAAATTTTGATCCATAATTAATATGAATCAATTCATAACAAATATACTTTGTTAGGTAAGGAGATTAGACCAGTGCAGTCCCACCACATCCCTATATAATTACAGTAGGGTGTCTTTATACTTGAACTCAATCATCATGCGATGTCAACATACTAGTCTGTGGGAGTCTGAAGAAGGGTCTCGGCCTGAAGCGTCACCCATTCCTTCTCTCCAGAGATGCTGCCTGACCCGCTGAGTTACTCCAGCATTTTGTGTCTCAAAATATCATTAGCAAATTTGCAGATGACATAAAACTGGGTGGCAGTGTGAACTGTGAGGAAGATGCTGTGAGGTTGCAGGGTGACTTGGACAGGTTGTGTGAGTGGGCGGATGCATGGCAGATGCAGTTTAATGTGGATAAGTGTGAGGTTATCCACTTTGGTGGTAAGAATAGGAAGGCAGATTATTATCTGAATGGTGTCAAGTTAGGAAAAGGACGTACAACGAGATCTGGGTGTCCGAGTGCATCAATCACTGAAAGGAAGCATGCAGGTACAGCAGGCAGTGAAGAAAGCCAATGGAATGTTGGCCTTCATAACAAGAGGAGTTGAGTATAGGAACAAAGAGGTCCTTCTGCAGTTGTACAGGGCCCTAGTGAGACTGCACCTGGAGTACTGTGTGCAGTTTTGGTCTCCAAATTTGAGGAAGGATATTCTTGATATTGAGGGCGTGCAGCGTAGGTTTACTAGGTTAATTCCCGGAATGGCGGGACTGTCATATGTTGAAAGACTGGAGTGACTAGGCTTGTATACACTGGAATTTAGAAGGATGAGAGGGGATCTTATTGAAACATATAAGATTATTAAGGGGTTGGACACGTTAGAGTCAGGAAACATGTTCCCAATGTTGGGGGAATCCAGAACCAGGGGCCACAGTTTAAGAATAAGGGGTAGGCAATTTAGAACGGAGATGAGGAAAAACTTTTTCAGTCAGAGTTGTGAATCTGTGGAATTCTCTGCCTCAGAAGGCAGTGGAGACCAATTCTCTGAATGCTTTCAAGAGAGAGCTAGATAGAGCTCTTAAGGATAGCGGAGTCAGGGGGTATGGGGAGAAGGCAGGAACAGGGTACTGATTGAGAATTGTCAGCCATGATCACATTGAATGGTGGTGCTGGCTCAAAAGGCCGAATGGCCTACTCCTGCACCTACTGTCTATTGTCTATTTTTGGTTCCTTCCTACCCATACTGTCCACTTTCCTCATTGTTTTCTTTACCTGCGTGTTATTTATCAATAATTTCTACATAAGCACTGTACAGTCAAGTCCCTTTGAACACCAGTTCTCAATTTCTGACTAGTTAAAAATATTCCTCAATGTTCAAACAACATTTTTATAATGTTTATATTTAGTTTGCCTGTGGATGCTTGTCTACCTGTGTTTCTATCTTGTGTTTAGATCCTCATTTATGGTGAATGGATCGCTCCAAGCCAAACTACAATGGGTGATCAAAGACCCTGGGATGCCAGATCATGATCACAATCTTATGTATTAATAAATGATGGAAATCCCCCTGGTTGTAAAAATATAGTGAATCTAGTTGCAGATTCAGAATGTTACTGGTCTGAATGTCTTCATAGCCCAGATATCATTATGTTTTTGAATCTATTCCAGGGGGTATCATTGATCAAGTCTTAATGTGTAATTTCATGACCCACTCTCCTCACAACCCCTATGCTGCCATAATTAAATTCACACAACCACTTGTTCCTATTGTCACACCACAAGGTGTAAAGCCTGACACACATAGACTCTTTCACTCTCTCACACACAGCTCTGTCTCAAGGTATCAGATTAGGAAATTACTGGTAGAAAGGGATTGCTTTGGGATCTGACTGAGGTTGTGAGGAGTGGAAAAGGGAAAGAAAAACCTGAGGAATTTCTACATCAGCAGGTTAAAGAGATTGGGCATAGATGAAACTGTCTGGATCAATCAGGAGAGGGTGGAGCCAGAACTACAACCAAATGGAAGAACCACCCAAGTGAAGATAGACACCAAATGCTGAAGTAACTCAGCAGGACAGGCAGCATCTCTGGAGAGAAGGAACGAGTGACGTTTCGGATCATGACCCGAAACTTCAACCATTCCTTCTCTCCGGAGATGCTGCCTGTCCCAGAGTCACCCCAGCATTTTGTATCTATCTTCGGTTTAAACCAGCATCAGCAGTTCCTTCCTACGCAACCAACCAAGTGATCTGCGGCTTACTGAACAATTGCTTTGGTGGATCTTCATGTCAAGACATGTGGAAAATCCTTCTTTCTGATGGTGCTTGTTTTATGTTAACAACGCCTGCACTGAAAGCTAATTTTATTACTCCATTACCAGTCGCTCAAAGGTGTTGACTTTGGTTTTCTAAATGAGTGAGTTGGCTGACTTTGGTTGTTGACATTACCAGTCAACCACATAATAAGGGAGTAAAACAAGATCTAAATAGGAAACAGTTGACAATCATTTTCATCTTCTCTTTTCCTTCTCCTAACTGGACTTAAATTGCACAGCATTGACAAAGCAAGATTTACTGAATCTCTGGGCTAGCAGGGGTAGGGTGGAAGCAGAAATTCTGAGAGGAATATAATTTATATAATTGGGTGTGAGTTGTTCATCACCTATAAAAAAGATCCTGAGTGTTTTGCTGCAAAAATAGTTTGAGAACCTTACATTTCAATGTCCATATTAATTGGGAGAAGCAGAACATGCTGGCTTCCAAATGAGGCCACTTTTTTTAGTGAATATATTTGACTGTTTGGCACATTATGTGCTAGAACCAATATAATTTAGTTATGATTTATGAGCCCGAATATTCAAGAAAATTACTTCAGAGAAAATCCAACTAAAAATGACAAATTTACCTGAATTCAATATTAGTTTTAAATGCCGATGAGCTTGACTGAAGCAATGAGAGCAAAAAGGACCATTGAAAACTGATTAAAGATGCAGAAGAGTATTCAACACAAAAGAAAAAAGAAATAATGGGAAGACAAGTATTGGTATTAATATGATTTTTTTTTAAATCACAATCTATATTCAATTGCCTCATCCATACATGTCAAAGGTTGACACTGCATGTTTCTCTGGTCTATACGAAAGTAGAGTCGCAAGCTATGAGGTTTGAGGACTTCATGAAGTCATGAGAACATGCAGTATGAGGTAGGAAGGAACTGCTGATGTTGGTTTAAACTGAAGATAGACTCAAAATGCTGCAGTAACTCAGCAGGACAGAAGGAAGGAATGGGTGACGTTTTGGGTCGAGGCCTTTCTTCAGACTCTATGAAGTACGAGGACTCCTCAGCTCAGTTTGACAGTTCTGTTCCTGGAGCTTAGTAGAAGGCCAGATGACCTCTAACCTCCAGCTCATTTCCAATTCCTATACAGCATGAGATGTCATGAATGTACTGAGGTGTGAAAAGCACCACTGCCAAATACATTTCAATCCTTTATTTCTATTTCCACAGATGTTCACTGACAGGTCGACTGCACTTACATTTTTTTAATTTTGGATTTCTAGCATCTGCAATTTTTCTTTGATTTTCCATATCACCCAAACTTTAAGTATTTATTTTGAAATCAGCTAAGATATAATATATGTACTGGGAAATTACAATATATATCAAATTAAGTTTTCAGAGCTAAATAGTTTCCTTTCACTATGTATGTGCCAGTACTGTATTGAAAGCTCACAAATCTGATCCAAATGCAAGATTTTACTCTTTATTTTAGAGTGAGACCAGTTCTATTATTTTGAATGATTTCAGTTTAATTGTGCAATTATACTATCACAATTACGACTGTCACTGCATGTATTTCAACAAACATTTAATAAGTAAGTGTAAAAACAAGGTGCTGCAGGACAGGCGGCATTTGTGGAGGGAATGGGCAGATGAAGGAGGTTATCGGCCAAACTTCATCTGCCCATTCCCTCCACGGATAACGTCACAGAGCTGATGCCTCAGCACCAGAGACCCAGGTTCAATTCTGACTGTGGGTGCTGTTTCCGCAGAGTGTGTACATTCTCCCTGTGACCACGTGGGTTTATCCAAGTGTTCCAGTTTCTTCCCACATCTCAAAGATGTGCAGGTGTAGTTTATTTGGCTTCTGTAAATTGTCCCTTGTATGGAGAATGCAAGTGGGATAACATAAGAACTAGTCTGCAGGTGATCAATGGTCAACATGCGAGTCATAGTTCCTGTTTCCACACCGAATCTCTAAATGTTTCCTGAACTGCTGAATTCCTCCAGTACCATTGCTCAAGATTCAAGCACCTGCAGTACCTCCTGTTTTTAACTAAATTAAAATGTATTGGTATTAATAGGAATAATATTGAATATTCTACAAATCTTTTTATTCAGAAACTTGAATAAAAGTTCTGCAAATGGAAAACTTGAACCGTGGTTTGGCTGACTGATGACATTATCAACAGGATTATTTGCCTGCCTCTTGTCTTACAAATTCTTAATGCTTTAATTTAACGATTTCTAACTAATTCTTACAAATTTGTATAGACAATATGTGACAGTAAATGAGATACAATGAAGATACAATAATTTCACCACTACTATTTTTAGTGATAGATAAGCAATGTTAAGAGTTAAGAGTATCTAACCAATGAGCAGTGTACTGGTGACAAGCAGAATACCATTTTAAAACCAGCAGCAATGGAGTTGAATCTAGTAAAAAAGATTTGACTGGCGAAAGGCCATCACTGGAAACAAATATTTGAGTTCCTATTTCCAGTATTTACTGCTTTAATTTCATATTCAAGTATCTGCAGTATTTTAAATATCCTGATAGTATGTGATTGCTAATCCCAAACGCCATGATATAGAATTGCTTGGCTTAAATTCATACTATGATTATGAATAGGATGGAGCACATAATTATCTTAAGGCACTAGTGTAGTGGGTCTGGACGCGGTAGGAACCAGGCAAGATGCCAGGTACGTATTAACAGTAATTTAATGAGGCAACGGAACATCCACACTCTCTTCAGTCTCAAGCACGAGTTATCTCTCTAGCCCCCAGGCAAACCCCGTAGCACTAGTCCCTTCCCCAGCCCTGTCCAACCCGTGCCGAGGGGGATGATCCGAGGAGTGGTCTAATCCCCGGGTACCGCCACACTAGTTTATTTAAAGTTCATTTTCATCAGTCTCCACTGCAGAACTAAATTGGCACTGGGCTACTGGCATACTTAAATCATTTGAAATGCCACATTCGGCCACGGGATGATGTAGAGTCTCCACAATAGGCTCCTGACAGAATGGAACCAGGGAGAGTGTAAGCAAGATCTCAAAGTGTTCTCTGTCTTCTCCGTTGTCTTTCTCAAAGTGGAATTGATATTCACCAAATTGCAAAATACAGTTCCTTGGCAGATCAATCCTATTAAGGTGACCCAGAACAAGGCCGTTGACAGACAGTGGAGCCTTCACACTTGTATTTTTGATTTCAAAATAGAGTTCTGAGCTGTCACTGTGTCGGAAAGCTTGAATTGCAAACTGAATTCGTGATGCACGCTTGTCCACCAGAGGAAAATAGCATATTTTAGACTCGCGACCAAACTTTATCGATTCATCCACCCGATACTTCTGTTTCCCATTGAAATTCAGGGATTTAAATACTGCGGCCTGCGGATGGTAGACGCTTATATGTAGAGAAGTTATTGTTTCTTCTGTTCTAGCAGTTTCAGAGTACATGCTGCTGCCGGTTTATATTTCTGTGGAAATAATAATTATCATTAGCCTTTCCTTCTGTAGCAAATGGTTGCATCACAAGAAAAAAATGATGGATATGAAAATGTGCTAAAATGGTACCAATCTTTGGGAACTCCTGAGGTTTTGAAATGAAAAATGTGAATATACATTCACAAATGTGAATATACATTCACAAATGTGAATACACATTCGCAAATGTGAATTTACTAACAATTGACAGAACTATTCATCCAGGTGTTCCAATCCTGATGTAGGGTTTTGACCCAAAATGTCAATTATCCCTTTGCCTCCACAGATGCTATCCTGAATTCCTCCAGTTGCTCGTTTCTTTGACCCGATGTTTGATGCTTACAATTGTTAAATACAGTCTACTACATGTTAATACATTCTAAACAGTACAGCTAGTGTTCCTTTTATTTTGTTTTTGCATCTAAACAAAGTTTAGATTCTTACTCGCATTCCTGCAAATTCCCAAATTAAAGGCATTAAAGGACTTCTTAAAACAGACCTGGCAAGAAAAGAGAGCTTTGAAATTGAACTTACAGGTCTCTTTAAATTGAAATTACTACCAAAAAAAAATGCAGCCAACCACACAATCTTAACAAATGGCACGGTACCACATTTCAGAGAGGATAGAAGACTCGGAGGATGCAGAAGGCATTTACTAGAGTGATATTAGAAAAGGTGATCTTTAGCTTTGTGGAGAGTCTGCAGAAATCAGAGGCTTAAATTAAGTGCTTAAATTAATTAATGGTTTTGATATACTAAATATATAGAAACTGCCTCTCCTGGCAGAAGATGAATCAACCAGAGAGCACGTACTTAAGCTGAAAGATGCAAGAATTGACACAAAAACAATTTTTTCTTTTACGGGTTAGGCATCAGAAAATCCTCCATGATAATTCACAACACAGGAGTTGCACCACCCTGCATCCTCACCCCTTACTACACTCATTGTACACTCATAACTGTACGGCCAAATTCTGCACCAACTCCACCTACAAGTTTGCAGATGACACCACTCAAGTGGACTGGATCTTGGACAACGATGAGGGAATACAGGTAGCAGATAGAGAGCTTAGTAGCATAGTATCAAAGCAACATCCTCTCCCTCAACATCAGCACCAGGAAGGTGCTGGTCATCAACTACCAGAAAGCGAGATGGTGCACTTACCCCAGTCTGCAGCAATGGTACGAAAGTGGAGATGGTCAAGATGTATAAATATTATCAATAATTTGATCTGGACCAACCAAATCGATAATGCAGCCAAGAAAGCACACCAACATCTCTATTCCCTCAGAAGACCAAAGAAATTCAGCACTTCTCCAAAGACCTACCAATGCTCTATTGGGATGCATCACAGCTTGGTTTGGCAACTGGAGTTAAGAAGTGAACTCTGAAGTTTTCCAGAGGAAATTCTGTAAGAATGATTCCTTTCTGGAGATTCTCAGACCTGAAGGAAGGGACGGTCTCAGAATAAAGGGCTGCTGGCTATGCTCCAGATACCATCTGCATATCCAGCCGTAACCATGCTCCTAACTCCCATCCTAACCCCAGCTCCACACAACCGCACCCCTTCCACCTCCATACCTTCCTCCTCAATACCCCCCCACCTCCTCCTCCCCCCCGTCTCCTCCTCCCCCCCCCCCCCCCATATCACTATCCACCCAATCTTAGGCTCTGGACACATTCCCAACACTGGCCAAGTCCATGACCTCAATGATCTGTTCATTGATCCCCAAAACTGACAATCGACAATGGGATTGGCACTTACGCCGTTAAATGAGGAAATCCAGCAGTTGCCGACTCCAACAGCCTGCTCTCCCACTCAGTGCCCTGTTGCAGCAGGCAGAGGCAACTTAGAAGTTGCGATTTTAAAAAAATCAGCAAATTACCTGAATAAAATGAAATTAATTTTTTTCAAAACAGCAAATTACTGGTGAACAACCTCTAGATTCTGTGGGGTTAATTTACTACCATTAACTCCATTCTTAGATTTAAATAATCAATATGTTCCTAAATTTTGAAGTTTGACAAAATTATGATTTAGCCATTTCTTCCCATGTAGGTCCCAGTTTTTATTTGTCCAAGGTACAGCACAGTAACGTTTGCTAAATATTGGGGATATCAAAAGTAGCTGTCTCTCAAAACTCTATTCATTTATCATTAAGCCCTCATTGCTCTCTCCATCAACTGTCGCAGATTAGATCAAAGACGCTGTCATTTACAAAACCAAGATGAATTATGGACCCCCATGTCCACGCCAGCACAAACGCAGCAGATTTGCCCTCCATCAATTCAGTAATCTCTGGATCAGCCTCAGCTCGTTGTCTGTGCAGGAAGGAACTGCGTTTGGTCCATATCCCTCCAAACTTGTTCCATCAATAGACAATAGGTGCAGGAGGAGGCCATTCGGCCCTTCGAGCCAGCACCGCCATTCAATGTGATCATGGCTGATCATCCACAATCAGTACCCCATTCCTTGTATCCATGTACCTGTCTAGCTGTTTCTTTTTTTTAACTCATATTTTTTTACAGATTTGTTTTTCTACTGATGTAAGGACATCTATCTGCAGTTCATTGTTTCTAATTTTCTATCATCTGCCTATGTCTTACTCCTGCCCTTGTTTATATTTACACTACCGTCCCTCACCACAGTTCTCGACCCGACACGTCCACAATTCTTCCAACCCGCCCTACTGCGGGATCCGCTGAGTTCCTCCAGCAATAGAAGATAGTCACAGAAAGCTGAATTCAGGCAGCATCTCCGGAGAAGATTTCCGCATCTTATTAACTTTATTTATATGCTGTAACTGTAATTCTTTTTTGTGCACAATCCGCAGGCATTGCCACTTTCATTTCACTGCACATCGTGTATGTTGTGTATGTGACAGATAAACTTGACTTGACTTGAAAAGGAATAGATGACGTTTCGGGTCGTGAGCCTGAAGAAGGGTTTACCCACCACCAACCAGTTCCTTCTCTCCACAGATGCTGCCTGAGTCACTCCAGCTTTTTGTGTCACTCTTCGTTTTAAACCAGCAGCATCTGCAGTTCCTTCCTACACGAATTCCTCCAGCAGTTCTGTCCTTCCCCCAGGCGCCAGTATCTGCGGGCTCTATTCTTTCTTGTGTCCCGAAATCTTCCACTATAACAGTTTTGTTATCTGCCGCTATCCGCTGCTGTTACATTCATGGGGCATTTGTTGTATGGAATTACCAAAGCAACCGGCGAGTGCCATCACATTTATCGCGGTGGGCGATGTTTGTGTGTGTGTTTGCCTTCAGAGTGCACAAGGACGAGGGGGGAGAAGGAAGAAGGAAGAGGCTTCAATTACAAATTCAGCTCATCCTCGCATTTCTGAAAGCAAAACCGCGAGCGAGCAGCAGAGAATGGAGAAACGCCACGTATTTGTTGGTGGGTGGGTGGGTGGGTGGGTGGGCAGGCTGTTAAATACCTTTAGGGTCTGATGCACAAAAAAGCTTAACATCGCAAATGTTGAGCCGGTTCGATTAAAAACATCCTCCTCCCCCACCCACACACCACACCCACATCCCAACCCACACCCTCACACCCCCACCCACACACACACACCCCTCACACCCCCACCCACACCCCCACTCACACCCACACCCCACCCACACCCCCACTCACACCCACACCCCCACTCACACCCACACCCCCACTCCCACTCACACCCACACCCCCACTCACACCCACACCCCCACTCACACCCACACCCCCACTCACACCCCCACTCACACCCACACCCCCACTCACACCCACACCCCCACTCCCACTCACACCCACACCCCCACTCACACCCACACCCCCACTCACACCCACACCCCCACTCGCACCCCCACCCACCCCCCCACTCACACCCACCCCCCCACTCACACCCACACCCCCACTCCCACTCACACCCCCACCCACACCCACCCCCACTCACACCCACACCCCCACTCCACCCCCACCCCACCCCCACTCACACCCACACCCCCACTCACACCCACACCCCCACCCACACCCCCACTCACACCCACACCCCCACCCACACCCCCACCCACCAAAACAAAATCAGTCCTCTCTAGAAATCCACCAGTCTATTAATTAAACCGTTAAAAATGCAAATATATCTATTAATCACGAGAATGTAACACCCCCGAAATAATTACAAGTGAACCAGCCACCCATCTCCCGACCCCAGGCACATTGGTTTGCCTTCAACAACAACCCCCTCCCGGTTCTTGTTAGCAGCACCAACCTGCCACAGAGCACAGAAACGCTCCGAGTTTGCACAGCGGAAAGGTTAAGCCACGCTTCACGGATAACGCAAAAGCTCAGATGAGCTCGCCCTGAGGAGTTGTTTTAACTCAACCCCGCGATCCAAGCCCGTCCTCTCTATGATTGACGCCAGGGATATCCAAACGCAACAGAAGGTTCGCCTGCGATTGCCACCTCCCATTGCTCGTTGTTCCAGGCGTGACACTTGGCCCAGGAAGATTGCTGATGTCAGAAATATGATATTTTTTAAAAAAACCTTCACAAACCAAAAACTGCTGGAGGAACTCAAAGGGTCGGGCAGCATCTGTGGAAGGAAATAGACAGGCCGAACTTTCTTCAGATTAGATTTTATGTATCTCCACAAAAACCGCCACCCTGCCTTAGGTAATTTCTTCAACGTTGCAAATTGTCTCCACTCGGTTTGCAACTTCTCTGAATTGTACTGAAACGCCAGCTCCGTTTTAATTCCTACGGTGTTGTAAAATATTATTAATTTTACATATTATTTTACAGTTTCTGCAGCGCCTGTTCCCAAGAATTTAAAAAAAAAGTGGAGTGAAATTCTGAAGGTCATGTGCACCTTCAGAAAATAAATTATTTTCATTTGGGTGCATTTGACACTCAGAAGTTTGCAACGCCTCTTCTCTCCTGGACATTGATTTAGCACATAAAAATTGAAGTGTTGGAGCAGGTGAAGTCCATGCGGTCCTCTGAGCCTGCTCCACCATTGCTCATCCTCTCCAATAACATGTGTCCACTCTCTCCCAATACTGCTTGATGCCTCTTTCTGTTTGAAAACCGATCTCCATCTTAAATATATTCAGTGATATGGTACCCACAACCTTCTGGGGTAGATAATTCAACAGATTCACCACCCTCGAAATGAAGTTATTTCTTCTCTCTTCATTCGAAACATCTGAAGACATCTTATTGTCTGAAGACATCGACCAGGTCCCACATAGGAGATTAGTGGGCAAAATTAGAGCACATGGTATTGGGGGTAGGGTACTGACATGGATAGAAAATTGGTTGACAGACAGAAAGCAAAGAGTGGGGATAAATGGGTCCCTTTCGGAATGGCAGGCAGTGACCAGTGGGGTACCGCAAGGTTCGGTGCTGGGACCCCAGCTATTTACGATATACATTAATGACTTAGATGAAAGGATTAAAAGTACCATTAGCAAATTTGCAGATGATACTAAGCTGGGGGGTAGTGTGAATTGTGTGGAAGATGCAATAAGGCTGCAGGGTGACTTGGACAGGTTGTGTGAGTGGGCGGATACATGGCAGATGCAGTTTAATGTAGATAAGTGTGAGGTTATTCACTTTGGAAGTAAGAATAGAAAGGCAGATTATTATCTGAATGGTGTCAAGTTAGGAAGAGGGGATGTTCAACGAGATCTGGGTGTCCTAGTGCATCAGTCACTGAAAGGAAGAATGCAGGTACAGCAGGCAGTGAAGAAAGCCAATGGAATGTTGGCCTTCATAACAAGAGGAGTTGAGTATAGGAGCAAAGAGGTCCTTCTACAGTTGTACCGGGCCCTGGTGAGACCGCACCTGGAGTACTGTGTGCAGTTTTGTCTCCAAATTTGAGGAAGGATATTCTTGCTATTGAGGGCGTGCAGCGTAGGTTCACTAGGTTAATTCCCGGAATGGCGGGACTGTCGTATGTTGAAAGGCTGGAGCAATTAGGCTTGTATACACTGGAATTTAGAAGGATGAGGGGGGATCTTATTGAAACATATAATATAATTAGGGGATTGGACACATTAGAGGCAGGAAACATGTTCCCAATGTTGGGGGAGTCCAGAACAAGGGGCCACAGTTTAAGAATAAGGGGTAGGCCATTTAGAACGGAGATGAGGAAGAACTTTTTCAGTCAGAGTGGTGAAGGTGTGGAATTCTCTGCCTCAGAAGGCAGTGGAGGCCAGTTCATTGGATGCTTTCAAGAGAGAGCTGGATAGAGCTGGATAGAGCGGAGTGAGGGGGTATGGGGAGAAGGCAGGAACGGGGTACTGATTGAGAGTGATCAGCCATGATCGCATTGAATGGCGGTGCTGGCTCGAAGGGCTGAATGGCCTACTCCTGCACCTATTGTCTATTGTCTATTGTCTATCTTGATAGTGATTTCACCCAACAAACAGCTTACAATGGCCTGTTTCCTTAATCATCGTTACTTTTTTGCATATCTTTCATTCATTGTTCTTTATCTCTACGTCATCATCATCATCATCTAAGGTATTTATTCACAAAATGCTGGAGTAACTCAGCAGGTCAGGCAGCATCTCAGGAGAGAAGGAATGGGTGACGTTTCGGGTCGAGACCCTTCTTCAGACTGATGTCACCCATTCCTTCTCTCCTGAGATGCTGCCTGACCTGCTGAGTTACTCCAGCTTTTTGTGAATAAATACCTTCGATTTGTACCAGCATCTGCAGTTATTTTCTTATACAACATCATCTATATCTCACATTCCCCTTATCCCTAACTAGACCCGAAGGGTCTCAATGCCAAAATGTCACCCATTCCTTCTATGCAGAGATGCTGCCTGTCCTGCTGAGTTACTCCAGCTTTTTATATCTATCTAGATAGTGACTTGGTTCTCAAACTCAGAGCCATTGAAATATCCACTTTGCAACCAGCCTGTCAGAATTTGTACATTACAATGAAATCTGCCCTCATTCACATGTGAAAACAGCTCTCGTCAATCCATGTGTAGGAAAGAACTGCAGATGCTGGTTTAAATCGAAGGTAGACAAAAAATGCTGTAGTAACTCAGCGGGACAGGCAGCATCTCTGGAGGAAAGGAATGGGTGACGTCTGCAGAAGGGTCCTGACGTGAAACGTCACCCACCCCCTCTCTCCAGAGATGCTGCCTGTCCCACTGAGTTACTCCAGCATTTTGTGTCTAACTTCTAGTCAATCCATGCCTCCTGTTCTTGTTAAATTAGCTTTCTTTGCTTTTGAGATTGACTTGACAAGTTTCGATCATCAACAGCACCAGTTAAAAAAAATGCTTCAATAATGTTTATGGTTTTGATACTTGACTCTGTTTGACTTTCTGGTTAGTCATTAATGACACTAACAGAATAAAGGGGAAGAGATAAGAATCAAGGAGGAAAGGAGAGGGAAATGTGTGGAAGAGTGGAGAGGCGGCTGGAGAGTGGGAAGAGGGGCTGGCACAGGAAATATGTGGAGGGAAGGGGGAATGGGATCAAGATGATGTGAGTGGGAAGGATGAGTGGGTGAAGGAAGAGTTGGGAAGAGAAAGCCAAACATTTTAAAAAGTCAGGAGAAGAAAAAGGTCAGTGGAGAAGCTGGAGAAACAAAAGCTTACATTTGTACTGGAACTATCGTTCTCTTTCTTGAAAGCACAGGGTGCTTTGCAACATGTGATACTATTGAATATAGAACATGGAATAGTATGCTCAGGAACTGGCCCTTCGGCCTATACTGAACATGATCCAGGATAAACTAATCCCTTCTGCCTGCACATGATCCATGTCCCTCCATTCCCTGCATATCCACGTGCCTATCTAAAAGCCTCTTAAATGCCCCAATTACATCTGCCTCCAGCACCACCCTATGCAGTGTGATTCCAGGCACCCAATGTGTGAAAGATACATCATCTGTATGCGTTGGGACGTATCCTCAGTGATGTGACCTGGGGTCATGGGGTGTTTCGGGTCTCACAACATCAGATACCCTCGCCCAGGCGACCCAGCCAGGGTTGATCAGGCCCCGACTTGCGTCCCAGCAGCAACTGCCCACGGATCAGCCCTCTTAATAACTGCTCTGCAGGGGTTGGGAGACTGGTGCGTGGAGGGACTGGGCTCTGTGGGGTGAGTCCTGGCCGGGTTCCTCCTGCGTCTCACCAGGTTCAAGGCCTGTGAGCTGCACCTCTTTCTCCTCCTCCGAGCATTTCGTTCTTGCCTGATGGCATAAGGCCTTTCCGTAGCTTATTGGGTTTCTTTCTCACGAAAGACACAGACTGGGATGCCAACCCATCCTGTCCCGGGTACCGTCTTTCTGTGCCTTTTTATCTGTGTAAAAAAACCATCTCCCTTAAACTTTGCCCCTCTGCTCCTGAAAACCATGCCCTCTAGTCTTTGACATTTCCATCCTGGGAAAAATGATTTGGACTGTCTTCCCTCTCTACACCTTCATAATTTCGTATACTTCTATCAAGTCTCTCCTTGAAATGTGAGGAAATAACATAGAAAACACAACAGCCTGATTATCTGTAACAGTTCCAACATCCGCATTATGCAAACGATCAGATGATCAGTTTTATGATATTGGGCAAGACCCAAAGATTGCCCAGATCTCAGGAGATAATCTCCCAGCTCCGCAAAATGCTGATGTGGGATCTTTTATCTCTTTATGAGGGAAATCAAAGGTTGGTACCTCATTTCAACACCACCCCCCCCGCCCCCCCATCCCTAAAACCAACACTCCCACCCCACAACCACCACACCAGCCATCTTAAAACATTGTGCTTCTCTCTGAAGTTAAAAGCATGCACCATCTTCAAACTCCCAGTCAAATGTTCTCACAACTGCGCCATAGTGTAGAGGATATATGGAGAGGTGGAGATGTGGAGCAGGGGGAAGGGGGTGGGGGAGAAAGAGAGAGAGAGAGAGAGAGAGAGAGAGAGAATTGGAAAGAGTGGTGGGATGAGATGGAATAGACAGAGGTCTGGGGAGCAATGAGGGGAAGCGGTGAGAACAAGCGGAAGAGACAGGGTGATGAGTAAAAGTGAAAAATATGAATGCATCGAGCGAGGCACAGAGGGAGGGAGGGAGGGAGGAGGCGGGAGAGGGGGAGGTGGAAGGAGAGGGGGAATCTGGAAAGAGAGAGGGTATCTGCGAAGGGGGGGGGGGGGACCTGGTTGTAGAGGGTTAAGGGGAGGGTGGTGTGATGTGGGGAGAGAGAGGGAGGGAGGGAGGGAGGGAGGGTGTGAGTGAGTGAGTGAGCTACTAGCCATTACCGCTACTGTTGTGAAATCACAGCAATGCAGGAAATCCCCGCGCCTGTGAGAGTCATGAGCCCAAGAGAGACAACAATGATCCGGCGGCTTGTTCCGAGAAGGAGAAGTACACGGGGGGGGGGGGGACTTCCAGGAACTCTGTGAGTAGAGGCGAGGATTGCAGGGAAAGGTAAGGTCAATGATCTTGTCTCATAAACATTTATTGAGCGATGGTTGAAAACAAATCCCGCGGCAGGTTGTTGAGTACAAACATCCACACCGGGGCCAGCGACCCGACCCAGCTCTCCGAGTGTTGTGCGACATTGGGAACTCCCACTTGAAGTGATCATTACTGATCAGAACAGTGTTGATTCAGCCACTCCTCACCATAGAACAATACAGACAGCGACAGGCCTTCGGGCCACTGTGTCTGTGCTGAAAATGAGGCCAAGTTAAACCAATCCTCCTCTGCCTACATGTGATCCATGTACCCCAAGTGCCAATCCACAAAACTCTTCAATGTCACGTTGGTAGCTGCCTCCACCACCAGTGCATCACTGGCACCCGTCAATCTCAGTGTAAAAACAACCTGCTCCACACATCTCCTTCAAAATGTGCCCCTCTCACCTTCACGCTTCGCCCTCCAGTCATTGAATTTTTCACCCTCAGAAAATAGTCATCTGACTTTCTACCCTATCTGTGCCTTTCATCATTTTATATACTTCTATCGGGTTTTCCCTCAACCTCAGAGAAAACCACCCAAGTTTGTCCAATCTCTCCTTATAGGCAAGACCCTCTTATCCAGGCAGCATCCTGGGAAAACATTCCCGCATCCCCTCCAAAGCGTCTATGTTCTTCCTGTCATGGGGGACCAGAACTAAATGTGAATTCCATATGTGGCATCACCAAATGCTGGAGTAACTCAGCAGGTCAGGCAGCATCTCTGGAGAGAGGGAATGGGTGGCGTTTCAGGTCGAGACCCTTCTTCAGACTGATGTCGTGGGGGGGGGGGGGGGGGTGGGGGCGGGACAAAGAAAGGATATAGGTGGAGACAGGAAGACAGTGGGAGAACTGGGAACTGGGAAAGGGGAAGGGAAGAGAGGGTCAGAGGAACTATCTAAAGTTAGAGAAGTCAATGTTCATACCGCTGGGCTGTAAGCTGCCCAAGCGAAATAAGAGGTGCTGTCCCTCCAATTTGCAGTGGGCCTCACTATGACACTGGAGGAGGCCCATGTCAGAAAGGTCAGACTGGGAATGGGAGGGGAGTTGAAGTGCTCAGCCACCGGGAGATCAGGTTGGTTAAGGTGGACTGAGCGAAGGTATTGAGCGAAACGATCGCCGAGCCTGCTTTTGGTCTCGCCGATGTAGAACCTACAAAGCTGCAACATAACTTCCTAATTCTTATACTCAATGCCCCAACGTTGAATGCAAGCATACCACATGCCTTCTTTACCACTCTTTCTACTTGTGTTGCCACTTTCCGGGAGCTATGGCCTTGGACCCAATAATCCCAGGTCAGATATCCTTCCTGAGGTGTATGCCAAAATAATATTGCATATTACAGATATGCTCTGGCCAGGGATTTGAATAATTTTAGCAAAAACATTCTCACTTGCATTATTGAGTCTATTATTTCTGACAGTTAACATGTTATTGACCCTGAGCATTGAAAAGAAGCACACTGCAGGTCTGGCATCATCTTAGATTACCAGCAACTGCATTAAAAAAAAAATGAATCAGCTTTATGAATCTGTCATTAGCCATTGCATGTGTACCAGCATTCAAAAGCACAACAGATTAAGTTCATAAGACATAGGAACAGAATTAGGCTATTTAGCCCATTGAGTCTGCTCCGCCATCCGATCATGGCTGATCTATTTTTGCCTGTCAACCCTATTCTCCGGCCTTGTCCCCATAACCAATGACATCCTTACTAAATAAGAACCTGTCAATCTCCACTTTAAAAAAGACCCAATGACTTAGATTTTTAGATTTAGATTTAGAGATACAGCGCGGAAACAGGCCCTTCAGCTCACCGAGGCCGCGCCGCCCAGCGATCCCCGCACATTAACACTATCCTACACACACTAGGGACAATTTAAAAAAAAAACATTTTACCCAGACAATTAACCTACATACCTGTACATCTTTGGAGTGTGGGAGGAAACCGAAGATCTCAGAGAAAACCCACGCAGTTCAGGGGAGAACGTACATACTCCGTACAGACGGCGCCCGTAGTCAGGATCGAACCTGAGTCTCCGGCGCTGCATTCGCTGTAAGGCAACAACTCTACCGCTGCGCCACCGTGTCGCCCTTCATCTCCACTGCTGTCTTATGACGATGAATTCTACAGATTCAACGCCCTCTGGCTAAAGAAGTTTCTCCTCATCTCCATTCTAAAGATACGTCATTTTATTCTGAGTCTGTGCCCTCTGGTCCTAGACTCTCCCACTATTGGAAACATCCTCTCCATATCCACTGTATCTCGGTCTTTCATTATTCAGTTGGTTTCAATGAGATCTCCTCGCATCCTCCTGAACTACAGCGAGTGCAGGCCCTGAGCCACAAATGCTGCTCATACATTAACCCAATCATCCCCTTGGATCATTCCCATAAACCTCCTCCAGGCCCTCTCCAATGCCAGCACTTCCTTCCTCAGATACGAGGCCCAAACCTCCAAACCTCATTTCCGAGGAACTGCTCACAATATTCCAAAAGGTGCCTCAATATTCATGTTTGATGATGTAGTCCTTCCAACCCTTCCCTGTTTAATTTTTCATTGAAGGTTTGTAAGAATTTTTCAACTGCAAGAAATTGGAGAGTTTTGATGAAACAGGTGAAGGAAGTGATAAAAAAGAGCTAATGATGGAGACACTCGACAGGTCAGGCAGTAATGGTGGAGACGGTCTTAGAGAACAAAGCCATATGGCACACAAACTGGCCTTTCGGCCCTCCATGCCAACCATCAAGTACCTACCTACATTAATCCCATTTACCAGCATTTGGAGCACAGCCTCCTTGCCTTGGCTATTCGGGCGCTTGTTTCTTAAATGTCGTGAAATTAGCTGTGTCCACAAACCCCTCAGCCAATGCATTACGGAATCCAGCCACCTTCAAGGTGAAACAATTCTTCCTCAGATCGTCTCTAAACCTTTATACCTCAAGCTTATAGCTCTAGTTTTGGATACCTCTGCCATGGGAATATTCTTTCTGCTATCTACTCACTCAAAGCCCCTCATAATCCCGTGTATCTCCGTCAGTTACCTCTTCAGCCTTCTGCACCCTAAGTGGAACAAATCCAACCAACCTCACCCCCATAGCTAATACGTTCCACCCCAGGCAACATCCTGGCAAAACCTCTTTGAGCTGTCCCTCATGTTTTAACATATCTTTCTTACAGTGTGGTGATGCAGAAGTGTGCATAATACTCCAGCTGTGGAGTATTATGGAGTGGACATTGTAGGATGAAGGGTCTGTTCCTGTGCTGTTTTCCATTCTATGTTGTTGAATATTTTTTTTAAGAGTTAGATGTGGCCCTTGTGGCTAAAGGGATCAGGGGGTATGAAGAGAAGGCAGGTACGGGATACTGAGTTGGATGATCAGCCATGATCATATTGAATGGCGGTGCAGGCTCGAAGGGCCGAATGGCCTACTCCTGCACCTATTTTCTATGTTTCTATGTTTCTAAGTCCCTGAATGAAGGGTATACTTAAATGGTAGAAAAGTGACGTGTTTAAATGACTCTTTAAAAGTGTTAACAATTACTGAATTGGCATTTAAAATAAAGAAAACAAAAACTCTAAAACAGACAAACAATGAACCACATTAAACCAAATTCAAATAATTTTGGATTCTGTGGCAGATTTAACTTGCTGCAGAATCTGAGAGAAAGCACAAAGTGCTGGAGGAACTGGAAGGATCAAGCAGCATCTCAGGAGAACATGGATGGTTGACCGTTTTGGTGAGGACCCTTCTGAAAACTGATTGTGGTGGGTGGGGAGGGGGGGGGGAGGGGTGTGAAGCTGGAAGGAAGGAGGGACAGAACAAAGGTTGGTACAGGTGAGGAAAGAATCTGAGAGGTTCTTCCAGAGTAAGTGGTTTGGAAAATGCAGACACAAAAGACTGCAGAATCTGCATTCTGGAGCAACAATTTACTGGAAGAATCAGCCTGAAGAAGGATCCTGACCCAAAACATCACCTATCCACGTTCTCCATAAATGCTGCTTGACCCACTGAGTTATTCCAGCATTTTGCGTCCTTTACTGGAGAAACTCAGTGGGTTGAGCAGCATCTGTGGAGGGAAATGGGACAGTCAACATTTCTGGTAGTGACCCTTCATCTGCACTTCATCTATCAGTGAGTTCCAGACTTCATATCAGCAAATGCAAGCACAGAGTTGCAAGACTTGCTTTCATTTGAACAAGTAAAGACTTGTGGTACTGTTTGTAATTGCCAACATTCGCAAACATTCGCTGTTCGTGGGAGATGGTCTTGGAGGGGAGGATGCTCCTCAAACTGCAGAGTATCCCAGACAAAGCAGTCCACCCCCTCCATGGCACACTGGTCAACCTGTGGAGTACCTTCAGAAGCAGACTGGTTCCACCAAGATGCAGGACAGAACACCACAGGAGATTCTTCTTCCCAGTATCAAACTGTAAAACTCCTCCCCCTTCTGTCGTGGGGTAGACTGATTCTCCCCACACCCCCAATTTTTGCGCATCCCCAATCCTTTCTACTCGTCACTCTAATTTCATATATTTTGTGCTTTTATGACTGTTGCCAGATCAATTTCCCTCCTGGGATAAATAAAGTTCTATCGCATCACATTGTAACAAGGTCTGGGCTAACCCTTCAGCTTCGGTGGTAACTGTTTCTTGTTCTGCAAAGTCTCTTTGACCTGCTGGGTATTTTTTAGTAGCTATCACTTCACTTTTCACTTTTCATCAGGGATGCCACCTGATCAGTAATAGCTGCACTGACACTCACAGCAAAGTGAACTCACATAATAGGCTTTGTTTCCAATGTCAGACAATAGTGTTTGTAAGGGCCAGGTCCACTCGAGGACACAATCCCTCTTCAGCAATGAGGGGGCACAGGCAACTTGGAATCTTCCCAGCAGCTCCCCCTGGTCTCAAGAGGACATGTTGACAGTCTCAGGTTTGTCCAAGTGGCTCAGTCTTCCTCTGCACCTTTTTATTAACGAGTAGTCCAGAAACACTGTTAAGAGGGAGACCTTCCACTCTCCTGGCTGGATCACCTGCGTTTATAAAGAGTGGGGCTGATGAAATGCGGGTGACTTTGTCCAATAAGTACTAATTGGAGATAGACACAAAATGCTGGAGTAACTCAGCGGGACAGGCAGCATCTCTGGATAGAAGGAATGGGTGACATTTCGGGTCGAGGCCCCTCTGAAGAAGGGTCTCGACCTGAAATGTCACCCATTCCTCCTCTCCAGAGATGCTGCCTGTCCCGCTGAGTTACTGCAGCTTTTTGTGTCTATCTTCGGTGTAAACCAGCATTTACACAAGCACTAACTGGACCCGGCTGTGGCTTGTTTGGCAGTGCCTCAGTGCCTCAGTTTACTCGGGAGTGCCGGTGTTTTCCAGCAGCTGGTCGTCGTTTGTCCCGCTGGCCCTAGGTTTCCTCTGGCCTGTCGGCTGGTGATGGGGATAGGAGTGGCCCTGAGGGAGGACATGTCTTCACAATCCACATGACGACATTCTGGAAGGGATATTGGTCTGGGTGGCATGATGCTGTGTTGCCATGAAGGACTGGATACATGCAAGTAACATCAAAATTGGCACAGTTCACCTGGTAGCAATGGGGTGGAGGTTTCTGTGCGTGCATTTTAACTGATGTCAGACGTCAAGGGGTCCAAAATCGATAATGAGGAATCATAGATCACTTCATTCCTGGTGAGTCTGTCCACTTGGTGTCATTGGGTACACCAGGTCTTGATAGGAGAGTGGTATAGTGGCTAATAGATATGATTCTGTGTATGACTATGTCAGGCATGACCAGCATATGAGATAGCTTTCTCAATGGAGGCATGAAGCACTGTGAGTGCTTTGCTGATACTTTTTTTTGTTTGCATTCGGATATTGAGTTGTCAGTCTGTTTTAATGCTGCCGGTATAGATATTTTCCATCAGCAAGGTTGATATATAAAGTTATATAAAAAGTTGCCAGGACTAGAGGGTGTGAGCTATAGCCTCACATAGGGAGAGGTTGAGTGGGCTGGGACTCTATTCCTTGGAGTGCAGGAGGATGAGGGGAGATCTTCTTGAAGTGTATACAATTATGAGGGGATTAGATCAGGTAGATGCACAGTCCCTTGCCCAGTGTAGGTAAATCAAGGACTAAATGGCATGGGTTTAAGGTGAAGGGGAAAAGATTTAATAGGGATCTGAGGGGTAACTTTTTCACACAAAGGGTGGTGGGTGCATGGAGCAAGCTGCCAGAGGAGGTGGTTGAGGCAGGGACTATCCCAACATTTAAGAAACAGTTAGGCATGTACATGGATTGGACATGTTTGGAGGGATATGGACCATGTGAGGCAGGTGTGATTAGTGCAGCTGGGACATGATGGCCGGTGAGGGCAAATTGGGCTGAAGGGCCTGTTTCCACACTGTATCACTCTATGACTCTAAGTCTATGTAGAAAGAAGTGCCAGTGATCACTGACCTGAGCCCAGTGTTCTGTAATGTAACCAGGAGCAATATCACCAAAAAGAAAGCTGCATTTAAATACAGTTGCAGTTTCCGACATAGCTTTTGCAAATTGATCGCCAACTACATTTTGAAACCAAAGCCGTTTCCCCTTTTCTAAAGTAGAACTGATGAGAGACTAAGTACAAAACAGAAAGCCTCAATGTTCTAAACTAAGCAGAAAATAATGCTCCGTTGCTGACTGTAGAACAGTACAATCAATTCAAAGACGCAACAAAAGACGAGGACCAGTGGGAGGAGCTTAAGGACAGGGGACAAGTCAATGAACAGATACTGTTCAGGGAATAAATCTGCTACACTTGGGTTGTTTCCGAATGTCTGCGAGGAACTAAGAATGAAGAGTAAATTTAGCCTTGACAGTTATACCTACATCCTGGAACCAAACTTTTTTAAAAAAGTCGAAACAAGGAACTGCAGATACTGGTTAGTACACAAAAGAACCCAAAGTGTTGGAGTAACTCAGCAGGTCCGTCAGCATCTTTGGCGAACATGCACAGGTGACGTTTCTGGTCAAGAGAAGGGTCTCGATCCAAAACATCATCGACCCATGTTCTCCAGAGATGTTGCCTGACCTGCTGAGTTACTCCAGCACGCGGCGATCTTTTTAAAAAAAAAGTCAGATTCTTATTAGAATACATATCAGAGTGTGTACACATAGATTCTTGGGGATGAGGCCGCATGAAGAGTCTATAAAGAGCCATGTGGGATTCTGAGTATTAAATGTTTGGAGAGTTAAAGTAAGTCTATGTGTAGATCTGTGCACTCTGGATGATGTGAGAAATTGGAGCTTTATGACTATTAGAACAAATGTAAGGGGCCAGAACTTCCTGTCCGAGCTGAATCAGCTCCGGGTCCGGGTTTTTAAAATAATTTGGTCTACATCAAGGGTCTAGGGGCAGCACGGAGGCACAGCGGTAGAGTTGCAGCGCTTGCAGCTCCAGAGACCCGGGTTCGATCCCGACTCTGGGTGCTGCCTGGAAGGAGTTTGTATGTTCTCCCTGTAACCGTGTGGGTTTTCTCCAAGATCTTCGGCTTCCTCCCACACTCCAAAAACGTACAGGTTTGGGTTAATTGGCTTGGTGTAAGTGAAAATTGTTCCTATTGCGTGTAGGTAAGATAGTGTTAATGTGCGGGGGTCGCTGGTCGGCGCGGACTCGGTGGGCTGAAGGGCCTGTTTCCGCGCTGTATCTCCAAACTAAACTAAACAAAACTAATCAAGGTAGTGCATTTTGGAAGAGGAAGGGCAAGGCTCCTTGGTAGCTTGACAGAGATCATGTGCAAACTTCTCACAGATAGCACCAGAGGTCAGGGTTGACTCTGGGTCACTCTATTGGTTTTGCCACACAACACGGTAGAGGTCTCGACTCAAAACGTCACCCATTCCTCTGTCCAGAGATGCTGCCTGTCCTGCTGAGTTACTCCAGCAGTTGAATGAATGAATGAATGAATAAGTTTATTGGCCAAGTATGTACACATACAGCTTGTGTCTACCTTCGATTTAAACCAGCATCTGCTGTTCCTTCATACACGGTAGAGGCTATCCTCAGTGTAAAAACAGTAAGTAACCCTGTCTCCACAAAGTTTGTTCAGTGTCCTTAGCTTAGATCTGTCTATTGTGTGCAGTTCAAGAAGCCAGCCCATCACTACTTTCATAGGGTATTTAAGAATGGGCAATAGGTGCCCATTCTTAAGAAAGTAGTGGTGGGCTGGGGTAACTCAACGGGTCAGGCAGCACCTCTGGAGTGAGGGAATGGGTGACGTTTAGGGTCGAGACCCTTCTTCAGACTGATGTCAGGGGAGTTGGCGGGACAAAGATAGAATGTAGTCAGAGACAGTAAGACTAGTGGGAGAACTGGGAAGGAGAGGGGGTGGAGTGACAGGAAAAGCAAGGGCTATCTGAAGTTAGAGAAGTCAATGATCATACCGCTAGAGTGTAAGCTACCCAAGCGAAATATGAGGTGCGGTTCCTCCAATTTGTACTAGGCCTCACTCTGACAATGGAGGAGGCCCAGGATAGAAAGGTCAGATTGGGAATGGGAGGGGGAGTTGAAATGCTGAGCCACCGGAAGATCAGATAAGTTAAGACGGACTGAGCGGAGGTGCTCAGTGAAACGATCGCCTAGCCTGCACTTGGTCTCGCCGATGTAGAGAAGTTGACACCTGGAACAGCGAATACAGTAGATGAAGTTGGAGGAGGTGCAGGTGAACCTCTGCCTCACCTGGAAAGACTGTTGGGGTCCTTGGATGGAGTTGAGGGGGGAAGTAAAGGGACAGGTGTTGCATCTCCTGCGGTTGCAGGGGAAAGTACCTGGGGAGGGGGGTGGTTTGGGTGGGAAGGGATGAGTTGACCAGGGAGTTTCGGAGGGAACGGTCTCAGGGGAAAGCAGAAAGGGGTGGAGATGGGAAGATGTCCCTCCGACTCTACGGGTTCGTTCCCCCATATATATATATATATATGTGTGTGTATATATATTCCACAGTTGCTGCCAGGGAAGGATACCACAATACATCATGGGCCCATATAGACTACAACTGGTTTATATTCAGCATAGGGTTATCTACCTTCTCCGGGGTTCTGTAATGCTGCTCCTCGGAATGTCATTGATGCCCAAATGCAGCCAAAGGATTTTCTTTGGCATAGTGAGGCATGAAAATGGCGGGGACAAATGTGATTAAAGTTATCAGTTTCTTTTTTTACCAGAAGTTACAAGATGGAAGGTAATATTAGCAGGAGACATTAAAATGAAAGCTCGTGCAATCTTGGAACCAGACTAAGGCACTAATTACAAATAATTTGGAGCCAAGCTCAATAGGAAAATCGTCCTTGCATGTAAACATCTGATGAGGGTACATACCTGGTTATAGATTATGCGTGTCAGAAAAATGTTAGCATCTGTAGAACTATTCCTTTAGTTTCAAGATAATGATTGAAAAAGATAGAGTTTAGAAGGGTGAGAGAGAGGATCTTATAGAAACATATAAAATTATAAAAGGACTGGACAAGCTAGATGCAGGAAAAATGTACCCAATGTTGGGCGAGTCCAGAACCAGGGGCCACAGTCTTAGAATAAAGGGGAGGCCATTTAAAACTGAGGTGAGAAGGAACTTTTTCACCCAGACAGTTGTGAATTTGTGGAATTCTCTGCCACAGAGGGCAGTGGAGGCCAAATCACTGGATGGATTTAAGAGGGAGTTAGATAGAGCTCTAGGGGCTAGTGGAATCAAGGGATGTGGGGAGAAGGCAGGAACGGGTTACTGATTGTGGATGATCAGCCATGATCACAATGAATGGCGGTGCTGGCTCGAAGGGCCGAATGGCCTCCTCCTGCACCTACTTTCTATGTTGCTATGTTTCTATGTTATGAGTGGTCCACAAGTTAAAGTCCTAAATTGGGGCAAGGTGAAGAATTTTGATGGCACAAGACATGAACTTGCAACAGTTGATTAGCTTGGAGAGGTTGTTTGCAGGTAAAGGGATACCTTGCAAGTGGAAGGTTTTTAATAACCCTGGCTGATGAGGGATATTGAGGCTTTGGTCAGGGAAAAGGAGGCTTACATCAGGTCTCGGCAGTGGTGATCAATCAATTTTTTTAAGAAGTGTAAGGGATGTGGGAAAACAGAAGGCAATTAGGAGGGCAAAAATGGGCCCTAAAAAAGGACCGTAGAGAGCGCCTTGGCCTACAGGGGGAGCCGCCGGGCTGGCACGGACTGCCGCCCAACATTAGACCCGGTGCTTTGTGGCCCGCAGTTTGTTCAGTTTTGAAGATTTTCCCATGATTGATGTGTTAAAGAATAAGTGTAAGAAAATAACTGCAGATGCTGGTACAATTCGAAGGTATTTATTCACAAAATGCTGGAGTAACTCAGCAGGTCAGGAGAGAAGGAATGGGTGACGTTTCGGGTCGAGACCCTTCTTC
Source organism: Rhinoraja longicauda (assembly GCF_053455715.1). Taxonomy (NCBI): domain Eukaryota; kingdom Metazoa; phylum Chordata; class Chondrichthyes; order Rajiformes; family Arhynchobatidae; genus Rhinoraja; species Rhinoraja longicauda. Next base: position 127,598,802 of record NC_135953.1, read on the forward strand.
AGACTTAAAGAATAAGGTCAGGTAGAGTTGCAACATCTTCATTGGTCACATCACCCCCTCCCCCCCACCCCCCTCCTTGTTATCTCAATTCAATGACTGCAGTTTTGAATTTCTTCGGTGACAAAGCGCTTAACTTGTATTTCAGGTTTCAATTCTTGTTTTTATCTCATCAGTGATGCAAAGTGCTTATGCTTGACATTCCTGCAGGCGAGCTCGAAAGCCAAAAAGGGTTAATCTCCACAACGTGATCACTAATGCAGTCATATCCTGCCTACAGCCTATGCCAGTAAGAACCTATAAGAAAAACAAATTTAATTTGCCGGTCTGGCCACAGTCTACTGAATTTTACAAGCTGACGTCAACAACACATGAACAAGCCATGATGATGCCAGGTATTGGGTGCCAAAAAATTGTTGCCGCCATTTAGTCGTGTTGAACGGCTGGTTAGTTGGTGGTGCGGCTAATAGAACTGCTGTCCTGCAGTGCCAGTGATCCAGGTTTGATCCTGACCTCCTTACCTACAAACAAAAACTCACACGGGAAGATCTAGTACAGAAAGTCATTCAGTGCTGGTCATCGCGGCAACAGATGACATCCTACGTGACTGCTTTGAGTCAGTGGACTGGTCCCTGTTGAGGGAACCAGCGACCAACTTGAGTGAGAACGCCACTGCCGTGACTGACTTCACTGGCAAGTGCGTAGAGGAGGGCGTGCCAAAGAAGACAGTCCGAGTGTTCCCCAACCAGAAACCATGGGTGAACCCTGAGGTCCATTCCCAGGTGAAGGCTGGACCTCTGCCTGTAATTTAGCCTTGCCTCTAAAGTCAAACTATCCCGAGTGGTACAAGAAATCATGCTACAATCTTTGTAAAGCCGCCAGGAATGCCAAGAGACAATACATGGACAACGTGAGTCCCAGTACAATCACTTGGACACTTGTCGACTGTGGCTAGGCCTGAATACTATAACTGGCTGCAAAGCGAAGTCAGACAGCATCGCTGGTGATAGTGCGACCTTCCCTAATGAACCTAATGTATTCTATGCTCAATTTGAGCAGAAGGCCAACAGGGCGATGGTCCATCCCATTGGACTCGAGTATGCCTTTACTCCTGGTCACTGTTGTAGTCGTTAGATTGGCCTTCCTGACGATGAACCCATGGAGAGCAACTGGTCCATACAAAATCCCTGGCCGAGTCCTTTGGAACTGCGTGGACCAACTAACGGGAGTGTTTACGGACATCTTTAATCTCTCTGTACTTTGTTCTGAGGCACTCAACTGCTCAAGAAGTGAAGCAGTACACAAACTGTACTGTATACATTGATGGCACCAAAGTAGAGATGGTTGAAAGCATCAGGCTCCGAGGAATAAATATCACCACCTATTTGTCCTGGACCAGCCAAGTCGAAGCTATGGTCAAGAAAGCACACTAACACTGCCACTTCCTGAGAAGACTGAGGAAATTCACCATCTCCCCAACAACCCTTACCTATAGTGTTGTAGAAAGCATTTGATCAGGATGAATCACAGCCTGGTTTGGGAATAGCTCCATCCAAGATCACAAGACGTAGCTCAGACAATCACGGAAACCAACCTCCCTTCCATTGACCATCTCTCCTTCATGCTGCCTTGACAATGGCCACCAGCATAATTAAGGACCAGTCTTGCCCCAGTCACTCCCTCTTCTCTCCTCTCCCATCAGACACGAGGTATTGATGTTTGAAAACGCACACCTCCAGATTCACAGACAGTTTCTTTCAGGCTGTAATCGGGCAACCGAATGGTCCTCCTATCAGCTAGAGGCCTGAGCTCCCATCTACCTCATTGGAGACCTTAGAACTATCTTTTTAGGACTTTATCTGGCACTAAATGTTGTCCCCTTTATCCTTTATCTGTACACTGTGGGCGGCTTGATTATAATCATGTATAGTCTTTTTTTTACTGGATAGCAAAAGCTTTTCACTGTACCTCAGGACACGTGACAATAAATTAAACTAAACTAAACTGAATTTCAAGTGCTGTGTGTGTGTGTGGAGTTTGCACATTCTCCCTGTGACTGCATGGATTTCCTCAGGATGCACCAGTGTACTCCGACATCCCAAAGATGCGTGGGTTTGTAGGTTCATTGGCCTCTATAAATTACTCCTCGCGTTTAGGATGGGTTGTGAAAGTGGGACAATGTGGAAGTAGTGTGAATGGGAGATTGATGGTCAGTGTGGACTCAGTAGGCTGAATGGCCTGTTTCCATGCTGTATCTTTCAATGATTAAATCATTGAATGAATATCAAACCTGAAACTCTGATTGAAGACACAAGAAACTGTCGATGCTGGTCAACAAAAAAAAGACACAAAGTGCTGGAGTAACTCAGCGGGTCAGGCAGCATTTCCAGAGAACATGGATAAGTCGCATTATGGGTCAGGATCCTTCTTCAGACTCTTTCCACATATGCTGCCTGACTTGTTGAGTATATTTACAATATTTTTGTGTTTTGTTGATAATCTGAGACTTGTAGACGTTGGTTGTTCAGGGCTCCTCCCGGACGGTCACAGACTGTAGACCAAAATACACTCTCAAGAACTCAGTGTTTTCTCTCATCGAGGTATGATTTCTCACCATTCTGAGAGTTCGAAATTTTACATACATACAAACTACTCTGTGTTTCTGTAATACTTTCCCCAGCCACTGGAGGGCACATTTTACCCACTGTAGAATCGGCCTCGATTTTTACCATATCCCTAGTCGGGATAGCCTAGGCAAATGGACTCTCAACTGCGTTCAAAAGGTTATAGGTTTCAAAACTATTGACCTGTGGTGGTCTCAACCAGCTGAAGCAACTTCCTCGACGGGCCTCACAGGAGGAGACACATTAAGATGCATTCTTTTCCCAAGGTCGGGTTTGATAGGTTGCTTGCAGGCTGGTCTATCTTTTGGCAATGGGGTTCAGGGTAAGGCATGAGGGATCAGAGTAGAGTCCATGTTAGATGTGTGGACATCAGGCCAGCATTGGTGGAGGGAGGGGGTGAGGGGGATGGGGTTGGGGAGGTCTCACTAGGCAAGGTGGAAACCACAGCCAGGGATGGAGGAGGAGGAATCGGGGAGTCGGGAAGGATGAACTCCAGGAAAGGGAAGGCTGCCATCAGTGTGGGGTGGAATCTGTGATTAGAAATGGGGACATAGTAAGCAAAAGGAAGGAATTGAAAGAGGCCGGCAAGCAAGGAGGGGTTTGGAGGTAGAACACAGGGTGCTGGAGTAACTGCAAATCAGGCAGCATGTCTGGAGGACATGGACACGCGATGTATCCACTAGTGGGAGCTATTCCCACATTAGAGGATGTTTCCACTAGCGGGAGAGTCTAGGACTGAGGTCATAGCCTCAGAATTAAAGAACGTTCTGTTAGGAAGAGAAGGAGAAATTTCTTCAGTGAGAGGGTGGTGAATCTGTGGAATTATTTATTTGCCGCAGAAGGCTGCAGAGACCAAATCAGTGGATATTTTTAAGGCAACGATAGATAGATTTTTGATTTGTACAGGTGTCAGAGGTTATGGGGAGAAGGCAGGAGAATGGGGTTAGGAGAGAGAGATAGATCAGCCATGATTGAATGGTGGAGTCGATTTGATGGGCCGAATGGGGTAATTCTACTAACACCTATGACCTTATGATGTTTCGGGTCAGGACCCTTATTTCAAGGTGTCAGGGGCTGTTCATTGTTGTGTCGGTGCAAGGGGGGGGGGGGGGGGGGTAGTAATATAGCTAAGTTTTGCCTCTGGGTTCTCCCAGGCCAGTAGTATGAGAGTACGGCCATGTTCTTCTGGGTTTGACCCATGATTGGGATTAGGCAGGCTGGGTTCCCCTGCCAACTGTGCTAAAGGAGCCCTGAACAAGAAATTACTTCATTCTATGTCTCCTTTAGCACCCACTGGATTTCACAATATTTTAATTTAACCCAGAAATTGTTGCAAAGGCAGTTCCCTCAGGTTTAAACCAATTTCCAGTGACACAGCAAAAACCAAACCGCAGGAAGCTGCCAGCAGGTTAAGCAGCATCTGTGGAGGCAAAGGAATGGTCAGTGTTTAGTATTGAGAGCCTACAACCGGAGCTTCATTCAATAGCACTCTCTATGCTATCCCAACAATATCCCAAACACCTTTAATTTAGTTTAGTTTAGAGATACAGCGCGGAAACAAGCCCTTCGGCCTACCAAGTCTGCACTGTCCAGCGATCCCCGCACATTAACCCTATCTCACCCACACTTGGGACAATTTATACATACACCAAGCCAATTGACCTACATACCTGTATGTATTTGGAGTGTGGGAGGAAACTGAAGATCTTGGAGAAAACCCACGCGGTCACGGGGAAAACGTACAGACTCCGTCCAGGCAGCACCCATAGTCGGGATCGAACCCGGGTCTCTGACGCTGCAAGCGCTGTAAGGCAGCAACTCTACCGCTGCGCCACCGTGCCACCCCAGGCTTCTTGACTTCTTCATTTCCTGTGGCTTTACTCAATACCATACCTTCCATGCACGGAGCTTCTACTATGATTGTCTTCAAATCGGGCCTGAATTATTATCAGGCAACTGAACGGTCCTCTCATCAGCGAGTGTGCGGCCCTGACCTCCCATCCACCTCATTGGAGGCCTTTGATCTATCTTTAATTGGACTTCAATTTATAATATTGTATAATTTATTTTACAATATTGTATAATAATTTATTATACAATATTGTATAATATTCACTGTACCTCTGTACATACGCAATAATAAACTAAATTAAATAGACATGACCTGATTCAGCACCTGAGAGTCTCGCCCGCCTTCAGTTTGGAATGAACTTGAGCCTTATCATACAATGGCTCAGCATGACAGGGAAACAAAACATTTTTAAACAGCACTAACTTTATGACAGGTAACCAAATGTTTCTTGAGATTTTCACTTAGTTTTGTTGAGTAATCCATTTCTCCGAAACAACAAATTGAGTGTACAAACAAAAATATTTAAATGATTCCTCATGGATTTGGATTCAAATCCCATCCATCAACGGGAGGTGTCTTTTTGACATCTTCTCGTTCACATCAGATTATTCCTTTGCCCTTTTTTTTAGCTTTTTAGATTTAGAGATACAGCGCGGAAACAGGCCCTTCGGCCCACCGAGTCTGCACCGCCCAGCGATCCCCGCACATTAACACTATCCTACACCCACTAGGGACAATTTTTACATTTACCCAGTCAATTAACCTACATACCTGTACGTCTTTGGAGTGTGGGAGGAAACCGAAGATCTCGGAGAAAACCCACGCAGGTCACGGGGAGAACGTACAAACTCCGTACAGACGGCGCCCGTAGTCAGGATTGAACCTGAGTCTCCGGCGCTGCATTCGCTGTAAGGCAGCAACTCTACCGCTGCGCCACTGTGCCGTCCTTTAAACTTTTTTAATTTGGCACTGCAACAAGCCATTTCACACATCTATGGAAAGTGAGACACAAGGAACTGTAGATGCTGGAATCTTAAGCAGAATACAAAGTGCTGGAGTAACTAACGATTATTGTAGGAAGGAACTGCAGACGCTGGTTTAAACCGAAGATAGACACAAAATGCTGGAGTAACTCAGCGGGACAGGCAGCATCTCTGGACAGAAGGAATGGGTGAAGTGAAGAAAGGTCTTGACCCGAAACGTCACCCATTCCTTCTCTCCAGAGACGGTGCCTGTCCAACTGAGTTACTCCAGCATTTTGTGTCTACGTGCTGGAGTAACTAGGCAGGTCAGGCAGCAACTGTGAAGGGAATGGATAACTAGTGTATCGGGTTGGGACCCATCTTTAGACTTCAGTTCAAATTCTGAAGATGGGTCCTGACCCAAAACGTCGCTAGTCCATTCCCTTCTCAGATGCTGGCTGGCCCGATGAGTTACTCCAAAACTTTGTGTTTTAGTCTATGGTGAAGGTTTCTTGTATGGATAAAGTATACATAGCCAATTTGGCGATAACGTAATTGGAATGTAGAAGAATGGAGTTTCATTTTGTATTGTGTGTAGAAATAGCAGTTGTGTAAACTCGGTTTCGGTCCTATCAATGGGGAAATATTTTTTTCTGACGCAATGCTAATTTCCACTTACTGGAAATTGATTGGGTGCAGTATTGCCTTTTGGCCACAAGGTGATGTCAGATTCCTACCTGACAGTAAAGGCCCTGTCCCAGTTTGGCGATTTTTTAGGCGACTACAGGCGACTACAGGCGACTAGGCTGTTGCCGGGGTGTCGCGGGCATGGTGGTGAGTAGTCTCCAAAGAGACGTAGAGTTTTTCTGGTCGTCGCTGGATTTAGTGAAGGCATGAAATTTTTTGGCGACTGTTGGTTTGACACCAATGAGCGTAGCTTGACGTCTCCTGACGTAGGCGCTGTCGTAGGTTGTCGCCAGGTGACGTAGGTTGTCACCAGTATTGACTTCGGCGAATTCCAAGTGTGGACTTGATCACATCAGTGTAATGTGTCCATAAATGATGTTAGATTTTGTATGTTTTTGCACTTGTATTCTGTTTAAAGTTTGAATTTTAAAGTTTGAAGTTTATTGAAATTTATTGAAGTTTATTACAATATTTTTGTATGCACTGTTGTATGTTCTTATCAAACTTTAAAAAAAAATTGTTTGTATATCAATAAACGAGATTCTTGACATTTTGATGGAAAGTTGATGTATGAAGTTATTGTATTTCAGAGTAGTTTCTCATGGCATCACTTTCAAATAGGGCGGCACGGTAGCGCAGCGGTAGAGTTGCTGCTTTACAGCGAATGCAGCGCCGGAGACTCAGGTTCGATCCTGACTACGGGTGCTGCACTGTAAGGAGTTTGTATGTTCTCCCCGTGACCTGTGTGGGATTTCTCCGAGATCTTCGGTTTCCTCCCACACTCCAAAGACGTACAGGTATGTAGGTTAATTGGCTGGGTAAATGTAAAAATTGTCCCTAGTGGGTGTAGGATAGTGTTAATGTACGGGGATCGCTGGGCGGCACGGACTTGGTGGGCCGAAAAGGCCTGTTTCCGGCTGTATATATATGATATGATGATATGATGTGATGCAGAATGATTGGAAACCCTGCCGTACACCCCCTTTTATAGGGAAAGTGGGTGAAACGTGAATTGTCCAGTTGTCTTCAGTCTTCAGGGTCGTAGCTTGTCGTAGCTTGTCGCGGGTGGGCGTAGGTTTTCTTCAGTTGTCGTAGGTTGTCGTCTCTGTGGTGGTAGGTTGTCGTAGATGCGGTCGTAGGTGGACGTTCTACTTGCGACGATTGGGTCGCCGGTTGTCGGTAGCTTGCCGTAGCTTGACGTCGACTAGGTGGTAGGTGATACCTGCGGTACACCACGAGTCACAGAGCTCCGATCAGACAAACATTCTTTATCACCTTACCATTTGCGTCCTATCGCCAAGCTAAATTTGGACTCAATTAGACAGCTTGCCTTGGATTCCATGTGCCTTAATTTTCTCGTCAAGTCTACCATGCTGGAGATTGTCAAATGCCTTACTAAAGTCCATGCAGATATTGTCTAGTGCCCTGCAATTTTGTGAATGTCTCTGTCATAGATTCATATAGCATGGTAACAGGCCCTTTGGCCCAACTCGTCCATTCCGACCAAGGTGACCCATCTTAGTCCCATTTTCCAGCGCTCGGCCTATATTCATCTAAACCTTTCCTATCAATAGACAATAGACAATAGGTGCAGGAGTAGGCCATTCAGCCCTTCGAGCCAGCACCACCATTCAATGTGAACATGGCTGATCATTCTCAATCAGTACCCCGTTCCTACCTTATCCCCATACCCCCTGACTCCGCTATCCTTAAGAGCTCTATCCAGCTCTCTCTTTAATGCAGTCAGAGAACTGGCCTCTCCACTGCCTTCTGAGGCAGTTGTTGTAGCTTGTCGTAGACATTGTCATGGGGGGGGTCCAGTCGCCGTTTTTTCGGCGACCTGCTACGGCTATGACAGTCGCCGGCAGTCACCTTAAAAAATGCCTACCTGGGACAGGGCCTTAAATGTCGTTTCTGTTGCCAAATTATTTAAAACATCTCCTTTCCATGTAGCCAAGTTGAATTATTAATAAGCTTCCATGAGATCCTAAATGCTGCGCAAGGGGAGAAAAAAATCTCCGGATGGAACTATTACTTAAATAGCAAGAACATAATGTGGGAAATGAAAGTTTAGTTTTGAGATACAGCGCGGAAACAGGCCCTTCAGCCCACACCGACCAGCGATCCCCGCACACTAACACTATCCTACACACACTAGGGACGATTTACAATCTTACCAAAGCCAATTCACCTACAAACCTCTTTGTCTTTGTAATGTGGGAGGAAACCAGAGCACCCAGAGAAAACCCACGCAGGTCACGGGGAGAACGTATAAATTCTATACAAACAGCACCCGTAGTCAGGATCGAACCTGGGTCTCTGACGCTGTAAGGCAGCAACTCTACCACTGCACCACTATGCCGATAGGAGAATCGTTGCATGATGATTGCAAATTGAAGCTAGCACATCAATAAGAGTGAGAGAAACAAATTAGATGCTTAGAGAGGTTAGAATTAAACAAAAATAGAGAGGAAACTCTGTCATGTTATACTGGGGTCATTGCGCATCTAATACTGTGTATAATTCTGGGAAAACAGAGCAGGAGGCAGGATTTTAGGGAGTGGTTATATTTCTGGACAGCTTTGCAATGAAGAAAAGTTGATTACGGTCCAATTTCATCAAAATTTAGTGCGATTGGAAGTTTGGTGGGTTGGAACATATCCGGTGAGTATACTAGCCTGCACAGTTTATCTGAAAGTGATGGGATGCGTGTGTTTTTTTAAACTGTTTTTACCAAGGATGTGCTGTGTTACTGCGATTACAGTGGGAAGATTAGGGAGTTTTGAACAGTAAATGTAGAGGTTCGAGGATGATTGTGTGCCCTGCGTGGTGACAGGGAGGGCTGGGGAGCTACTGTACACGGGAAGGAACTGCAGATGCTGGTCTACACCGAAGATAGACACAAAATGCTGGAGTAACTCAGCGGGGCAGGCAGCAACTCTGGATTGAAGGGATGGGTGACGTTTTGGGTGGAGACCCTTCTTCAGACTGAGGAGCTGGCAGATTGGAGGGGGAGGTGGGAGGTCAGGGCAGTCAGATAACTATGGGGGTGGGGTGGGGGGTGGTTGGGAGATGAATGGATGAATGAATGAATGAATGAATGAATGAATGAATGAATGAATGAATGAATGAATGAATGAATGAATGAATGAATGAATATTTTATTGTCACGTGACAAGTCACAGTGAAATTCTTTGCTTGCACACTGAAGGTATGCAAATAGTCGCCGAAAAAGGGCGCTGATAAAGTTACAGGGTATCCGCGCCAGGTCATGTGGAGTGTTGTCAAGGGACAAATGGAGTTGAGATAAATCCCTGGGGCCTACAGTTCCTTCACACCCCCACACTCCCAAATCATACTTAGAGGTTCTGCTCTTTGTGTTCCGTTTTCCTTGCCAGAATTCTCAGGGAGCAATGAAGCAGGGGTGAAAACATTGATAAATGCAGATCCCACTTCCTTACAAAGCTTTGGTGATCCACCTGCTTCAAAAGAATAGATAAGCTGCATCATTTCACTAAAAAGCCAGAAATTGAAAAGTGCTGGAGGAACTCGGTGGGCCAGGCAGCATCGGCAGAGGGAGTGAACCAGGCAACAGAACTCTCTTCAGACTTCTTCTTCAGAGGCGACCCGACCTGAAATATTGCCTGTCCATTCCCTGCTCAGATGCTGTGTAAGAAAGAACTGCAGATGCTGGTTTAAACCGAAGATGGACACAAAATGCTGGAGTACCTCAGTGGGACAGGCAGCATCTCTGGAGAGAAGGAATGGGTGACGTTTCGGATTGAGACCCTTCTTCGGACTGAAAGTCACAGGAAAGGGAAACGAGAGATGTAGACGATGATGTCGAATATTGTTGGTTGAGAGGGAAAGACAGATCAGCCATGATTGAATGGCAGGGTTGACACGATGAGCCGAATGGCATAAATCTGCTCCTATGATTTATGGACTTATGGCTAACGATCTCTACCAGCCTACGCTGACCTGCATGAGATGTAGTATAAGGAAATGGAATCAGTTTACATGTAGAATTATCAGTGAAGGGGTTGTTTGGAGTAAGGAATAGTAGAATTAGGCCATTCGGCCCTTCAAGTCTACTCACCATTCAATCATGGCTGATCTAACTCTCCCTCCTAACTATTCTCCTGCCTTCTCCCAATAACCTCTGACACCTGTATGGGATGTCTAATTATTTTGATGCAATGTTTGTTCACCATGAAACTGATCTTATCAAAAAAATGCTGTTTGTAATGGTATATCGAGAAATATATCAATTTAAAGATGACTTCAAAGAATTGATAAGCATATTGAGATTGTATAATAGACAACAGGTGCAGGAGTAGGCCATTCGGCCCTTCGGGCCAGCACCGCCATTCACTGCTATCATGGCTGATCATCCACAATCAGTACCCCATTCCTGCCTTCTCCCCATATCCCTTGACTCTGCTACCTTTAACAGCTCTCTCTAACTCTCTCTTGAAAGCATCCAGAGAATTGGCTTCCACTGCCTTCTGAGGCAGAGAATTCCACAGATTCACAACTCTCTGAGTGAAAAGGTTTTACTGATGCAACTTAAACTTTGTGTTGCAGAAGGGTGATGAAACCTCAAGTGTGAGTTACTCATTGATCGGCACAATGTGTCTCATTCTGCTGAACATGTGTAGGAAGGAACTGCAGATGCTGGTTTCAACCGAAGATGGACACAAAATGCTGGAGTATGTCACCTGTCCGCTGAGATTATAAAATCCCATTTCATATCCCGGAACTAATTAGAACTAACTACCCTGTGATTTGCTAAATTATTGGCAAATTTCCCAGAGTTTTATCTTTTTGGAAAATTTACCTGTGTCAACTTTTTCCAAGGGATGATTAAACCAGGAAATGTCTGACTTTATAGACTGTGTGGGGTATACCAGAATCCCTGTTGTTAATCCACTCTACTTTATGATTAATTTCTAAAAGGAGTCCTTTATTTTTTTTTAGATTTAGAGATACAGCTCGGAAACAGGCCCTTCGGCCCACCGGGTCCGTACCGCCCAGCGATCCCCGCACATTAACACTATCCTACACACACGCTAGGGACAATTTTTAATTTTTTTTTTACATTTGCCCAGCCAATTAACCTACATACCTGTACGTCTTTATATATGAAAAAAAATGACCTCTTGCTCAACTGTGGATTTTGTCCGGTTGCAGTGGGGGGGAGCTGTTGCTGTGTGCTATCAGCAGACGCACAGGACAGTCAAGTTTTGTCTTCTGGTTTAGACAGGAGTCCAAACCAGATTCTGAAGGACTAAAATAGAGTCTGAAGGAAGCAGGAACAAGCCGTTCTGCCAACCAGTCAGAGCGTTTAATGATGCTCTCACCAGCCTCTTCACAGCTACACTCATCTGACCTGAGGTAGTGCACTCATCCAATACAATAAAGGATACAAGGTCAGTTTATTGTCACATGTACCAATTAAGGTACAGTGAAATTCAGATTGCTATGCAGTCATACCAATAAAGAGCAACAATCATCCAAATAGATTTTTAACATGGACATCCACCACAGCGACTCCCCCACATTCCTCACTGTGATGGAAGGCAAAAACAAAGTTCAATCTTCTTCCCCTCTTGGCACAAAGCCTGCTACCTCACAATGCCAGAGACCCAGATTTGATCCAGATCTCGGGGTGCTATCTGTGTGCAGGTTGGAGGTTCTCCTTTGGAGGATGTGAAAGTGGGATAACATAAAACTGGTGTGAACGGGTGATCGATGGATGGCGTGGACTCAGGGTCTGTTTCCAGGCTGGATCTTTCGATCATTCATCAAGCCAAATCATGTTTCCAGCACGTTCTTATCATCTTCCCAGTTAATACATCAATGCAACTTGCTTCAACACTGGGTGTCACAGTGGCGCAGCGGTAGAGTTGCTGCCTTACAGCGCCGGAGACCCAGGTTCAATCCTGACTACAAGTGCTGTCTGTACGGAGTTTGTACATTCTCCACGTGACCGCGTGGGTTTTCCCCGGGTGCTCCGATTTCCTCCCACACTCCACAGACGAACAGGTTTGTAGGTTAATTGACTTTGGTTAAAAAACAGATTGTAAATTGTCCTTGGTGTGTAGAATAGTGCTAGTGTACTCGGTGATTGCTGCTCGGTGCAGACTCGGTGGGCCGAAGGGCCTTTTTCTGCATTGTATCCCTAAACTAAACTATACTAAACTCCTTGGTCTGGTTCCTTTCTAGACCACATTATGTCTGGCTACAGAACGATGTCTCGGACATGGTAGTGAGCAACACAGGGGACGGTCCTCACTCCCTTCCTGTTCACCATCTATACCATGGACTTCAGATATAACCCTGACTCCTGCCACCTGAAGAAGTTTTCAGGTGACTCTGCAATTGTGGGCTGCATCAGTGAGGGGAGGGCTGCTGAATACAGAGGTGTGGTCGACGACTTTGTTGAGTGGTGTGGGCTGAATCACCTGCAGCTCACCAACGACAAGACTAAGGAGCTAGTGGTGGACTTTAGGAGGAGAGGAACACCCCTGTCCTCCGTCTCCATCAACGGTGCGGATGTGCAGTTTACCAGGGAGTACAAATACCTTGGAGTTTACCTGGACAGTAAACTGGACTGGTCCAGGAACGTTGAGGCCCTGGACAAGAAGGGACAGAGCCGGCTGTATGTTTTGAGGAGGCTCCGCCCCTTCAACGTCTGCAGTGAGATGCGGCAGATGTTCTACCAATCGGTGGTAGCCAGAGCCATTTTCTTTGCTGTCATGTGCTGGGGCAGCAGGGCGAAGGCCGCAGATGCCAACAGGATTAACAAGCTCATCAGGAAGGCTGGCTCCGTCCTGGGGGCGGAGTTGGATTCATGGGAGGTGGTCTTGCTGGGGAGGATGCTCCTCAAACCGCAGAGCACCTTGGATAATACAGCTCATCCCCTCCATGACACGCTGGTCAACCTGAGGAGCACCTTCAGCAACGGACTGGTTCCACCAAGATGCAGGACAGAACGCCACAAGAGATCCTTCTTCCCTGTGGCTATCAAACTGTACAACTCCTCCCCCTTCTGTCATGGGGTAGACTGACTCCCCCCTCCCAAATCTTTACACATCCCCAATCCATTCCACTCGGCACTTTAATTTCATGTTCCATGTATTTTATGTTATTTGACAGTTAGCAGATCAATTTCCCTCATGGGATAAATAAAGTTCTGTCGTATCGTATCATTCTCACCAGATTGATGTCAAACATTTCTTTCTGAATTCCATGTTGGATTTATTATTGGACATTTTGAATTGTGGCTTCTAGTTCAGGGTATTATTCCCATTGCATCTATATTTCTCCAAGGTCACATTTATCCTTCCCAGGTCTCACCATGCCGAAGCTTTGTTTTAGAGGAAGGTAGGGTATTTTTTCACTGCAAAAGGCGATAATGGGGTCATATGCCAATGAGACTTGCGTCCTGATAGCTCACACTGGGGTCATACCCAACAGTATGAGGTGCAGAGAGCCCCAGTGAAGCCAACATAAGCTTAAGGCATTTCACTTTGATGCAGAACCCTTGAGGGGATGCAGAAACACAGGAGGAGGCGCAGTGGAGCAGTTGGTGGAGCTGCTGCCTCACAGCTCCAGAGACCTGGGTTCAATCCCGACCTAGGGTGCTGTCTTGGTGGAGTTTGCACGTTCTCCATGTGGACTACTTGGACCCATTTCCACGCTGTATCTTCCAATCAATTCAATCAATCAGGTTATATATCCATTGTCTGCAATGTCTGCACTCTTGTCCTTTACTTAATTTTTGCATAAGATATGAGCTTTGTTTTCTAAGGTCATACAGAATGGAGACAGGCCCTTCGGTCCAACTTGCCCACACTGACCAACATGCCCTATCCACACTAGTGCCACCTGCCTGCCTAATGGTGTGTTCCATGCTGCTAATCAGGAATGATTTTGGGGCAATCCTCAGCAGCTCCCCTGTATTGTAAAGCGACCTAAGAGAAATATAGAGCTATAAACATCTCTCTGATTTTTTGACAGCTTGTTTGCATCCTGTCGTGTTTTTTAAAAAAGCAGCTGAAAAAGAAGCCTGTTTGGGTGTAGGAATGCTAATTGCAATGGTGGGAATCCCAGGAGGTCTATTTGGACCACATGGCTCACTTAACCTCAATGGGCGTTATTGCAATTATCTGATTATGGTTCGTCTGCCAGAGCGTGTCCTTATGGTTTTGTGCCATCAACAGATATTTCAACAAGCACGTGCAGGCAGATGAGATTAATGTAACTTGGCATCACATTCATTGTGGGCCGAAGGGCCTGTTCCTGTGCTGTACTGTTCTGTGTTCGAACCAAGAAGCCAACTGAGAGCAGCTGATCAAGGGGAACTAAAGATGTGAGAGCGATTTGAAGGGAGTTAACTTGAGGCAGGACAAACTTTGATTTGATTGTGCCGGTAACGAATGGTATCCAGTTATTCACATGGATAACATGGATAAATATTCAAAACCAATTCTGCCAGATTCCACTTGTAGCCAATGTCCATAAACCCATTCCCCATTCTTGATTTCTCTTCATTTCTGTCGTCACTCGACTCTTTCCTTCTCTCAAATCGTCATTGCCAGTATGTACCAGCACTCCTTTTGACATATGTGCGTACCCTGATAAGGAATGCCTCCAACTGCGTAGAAATTAAAACACTAATTATAGAAGTTTAATTGTAGCCCCCATTTTGTTACAACAAAATAAAAGAAGGACTTTTTCTGTTTGTATTTTAAAAGCAGGTATCATGTTAGGAGCAAGGTTCTATTAGTTCATAGCATTTCGGCACAGTCAGCGGGTTTATTTCTTACACTTCCACGAGTTTGCCACAGCAGACGTCCAGAGACCATCCATATGTATGAGAGGAGAAGCCCTTCTTGGTCTCATTAACATTGAAAAAGAATACCTCGAACTGTGGGTGTTAGCAACACCGCACAGCCCGGCAAAATGGAATTGTATTGAGGCATCATCAGATTAGCTGAGGCAACGAGTTTAATTCTCGCTCGCTGGTCTTCCCCGTCCTCACAATTATCACTTGCAGCAACATTATCGTTTGCCAATGCTCTCCCCCGCCCTCCTCCCCCCCCCCCCCCCCCCCCCCCTCAAACAAAATCCAATTAGATAAAGACAGGTTCTCCTTTTATTAAAGAGCAAATGATGGGCAATGAGAGACTGGAGAAATACAATTTATGGATTAAATTTCCTTCATAGAAAGAGTTTGAAAAAAAAAAGAGAAAAATCCGATTTAGCGTGTTGAATATCTCCATTATGGCTCTTTCAGTGCCTCTTTGCAGCTCTGTGGATTTTTGTTTTTGTGATTAATCCTCATTTCACCCATGCCCGGCTCAGTTTCAATAATGTGCGTGCTGGTGCTTCGACTGGGTGGATGCAGAGGCCTCCTTTTCTTTCCTGTTAATTGGTTGAGGCTACCAGAATTCGGAGGCTACAGATGTCGCTGATAGTTTGCCTAGGGAGCACATTCAAGCCCATCTGTTGCCGTCTAGAAGCCTGTTCTTGTGTCCAAAAGGTCCTAATTTGATTCTTGTCAGAAACTGATGTAAATGCAGTTTACCTCTTGGGTCACTGCTGGGTTTTTATGCCAGTGAGATCCTCCCCCAGTTTTGTACGGCGTTCGAAAAGCGCTCCGATGTAGAGTGAAGAATCCCTTTGCATTAGTGGCACATTAAAACCACCAAATCCGCCCCTACAATAGGCTTTTAATTTTATTCTGCATGTAATTAATTGAATCCTTATGAGATTGTCACAAGAAATAAAAAGTGATGCAAATGACAGTGGGGGCTATTGAAAATAAACACCTGAACACCTGATTAAAGCGATCCAGAAAAGCTCATTTGCAGTTTGAGATGAAAATCAGTAATTTACAATTAAAAATATATGTTTGCGCTTTCAATCTGCAACACCTCTGTTCCATGATAGTATCTTTTAATCAATCAATTGCACGACTTAATGTACAGCTGATGATAAATCACATGCTAAAATCCATCTGGCACAAGCAATATTGATCAGGGGGAACTATAGATGCTTTAAACCACAAGCTCGCTGGTTTAGCTTCCTTTCATATTGCTGAATGTTGTGCCTGATTTGCAGTTATTCGACTGTGGGTTAACCTGTGCATTGGGTTGGGGGGGGGAGGGTGGGGGGGGGGGAGTGGGGGGTGGGGGGTGGGTGGGGGGATGGGGGGGTGGGGGTGGGGGTGGGAGTGGGGGTGGGGGTGGGGGGGGTTGGGGGAATCATTAAATACAATTCCTTATTCCTTTCTCCCTGGTGTCGATGGGTCCTATGCTTTTTATTCAACAAACAATTTTTAAGAATTAGGTTTCCTCTATTATCGCGTTTTCCTCCCCCTTTCCTCATTCCTGCTTTATGATTGAAATGATTTGGAAGATACAGCATGGAAACAGGCCCTTCTGCCCGCCACGTCCACACCGATCGCCTGTTCACGTTAGTTCTTTGTTAACCCACCTTCGTATCTATTCCCTGTACACTCGGGGCAATTTACAAAGACCAATTAACCTACACGTCGTTGGCAAGTGGGCGGGAAGCGGAGCACAGGGACAGAACACATGCGGTCACTGGACACAGGGGGGGTGATTGGTTTTGAACAATATTTAATGATGAAAAGGAAATGTTTAAAAAGGAAGCGACAGGAGGAATAGTGCAGACTGGTAGGTTAATCTGACCGTTCATTACAGATATGGTCAATGCTCAGTGCGGAAAAAGAAGCCCTAGAGGTCTCTCTTAAATCCCTCCCCTCTCACCTGAAGCCTATGCCCTCTAGTTTTAGAATCATCTACCTTCGGAAAATGATTGTGAGCATTCACTTTATCCATAACCCTCTTCGTCTTGTACATCTCAATAAGGTCACCGCTCAGCCTCAAACGCTCCAAAGAAAAACGTCCGAGCCTATTCAGCCTCTCTCCCTCTTCACTCAAGCTTGCTAGTCCAGGTAACATCCTGATGAATCTCTCCTGCACCCTTTCCAGCTTAATGACATCCCTCCTATAGCTAGGCCACCAGAACTGCACACAGTACGCAAATTACTGAGCACAGTACACAGAACAGCATCTCATATTTCACTTGGGCAGCTTGCAGCCCAGTGGTGTGAATATTGATTTCTCTAACTTCAGATATTCCCAGCATTCCCTCTCTCTCTATCCCTCCCCCACCCAAGTCACACAAGATTCTCGTTTACACCCAACAAACAACTAACAATGGCCTGTTTCCTTTATCATCGTTACTTTTTTGCATATCTTTCATTCATTGTTCTTTATCTCGCTACATCATCGTCTATATCTCTTGATTTCCTTATCCCTAACCAGTTTGAAGAAGGGTCTCAACCCGAAACATCGCCCATTCCTTCTCTCCAGAGATGCTGCCTGTCCCGCTGAGTTACTCCAGATTTTTGTGTCCATCTTGAATTGAATTGAATTGAATAAATTTTATTAGCCAAGTATGAATACATACAAGGAATTTGCTTTGGTGCTTTGCTCACAAGTAACAACACAATATACAGTAAACAATTAAAAATAAAACATTATAATTTAAACATGTGAAGATTGAAATAAAATACCAGAGCAAAAGGAGACAACAGACTTTTGCCAGTTGAGTAGAGTTACTGCTCGTGGAAAAAAGCTGTTTTTATGTCTGGCTGTGGCAGCTTTGACAGACCGGAGTCGCCTTCCAGAGGACAGTGCTTCAAACAGTTTGTGGCCAGGGTGAGAAGGGTCAGAGATGATCTTACCCGCTCGCTTCCTGGCCCTTTGCAGTGTACAGTTCGTCAATGGGGGGAAGGTTGCAGCCAACAACCTTCTCGGCTGATCGAACAATGCGCTGCAGCCTCCGGATGTCATGCTTGGTGGCTGAGCCAAACCAGACCATGATGGAGAAGGTGAGGACAGACTCTATGATGGCAGTATAAAACTGGACCATCATTGCCTGTGGCAGATTGTGTTTTCTCAGCTGCCGCAGGAACTACATCCTCTGTTGGGCCTTTTTGTCTGTGGAGTCGATGATGGCCTCCCACTTAAGGTCACTGGAGATGATGGTACCAAGGAACTTAAATGACTCCACAGATGTGACTATGACTGTTGTTGATGGTGAGTGGGGTGAGGGGAGGGGGAGCTCCCCTAAAGGCTACAATCAATTCCACCGTCTTAAGAGCATTGAGCTCCAGGTTGTTGCGATGGCACCAGAATGCCAGCTGTGTCACTTCCTGTCTGTAGGCAGATTCCTGACCCGCTGAGTTACTCCAACCTTTTTGTGATTCCTCCCCATCCTGGATCAGTCCAATCAGGGTTGTGTCGTCCGCAAACTTGAGGAGCTTGACAGAGGAGTCTGTGGAGGTGCAGTCGTTGGTGTAGAGAGAGTAAAGGAGAGGGGAGAGTACGCAACCTTGCGGTGCTCCTATGCTGAGGGTCTGCGGGTCCGAGATGTGCTTTCCCAGCCTCACATGCTGCTTCCTGTCTGTCAGGAAGTTGGTGATCCACTGACAGAGGGATTCAGGCACAGTCAACTGGGAGTGTTTGGAGTGTAGTAGCTCTGGCACAATGGTGTTGAATGCAGAGCTAAAATCCACAAACAAAATCCTGGCATAGGTCCCCTGGCGGTCTAGGTGCTGGAGTATGAAGTGCAGGCCTACGTTGACTGCGTCATCCTCTGATCTATTTGCCCGGTATACAAACTGCAGGGGGTCCAGCAGGGGGTTTGTGATATTTTTCAGGTGGACCAGCACATCTTTCAAAGGTCTTCATGATTACAGAGGTCAGTGCGACAGGCCTGTAGTCATTAAGACAAGTAATCCTTGGCTTTTTGTGTACGGGAACAGTAGTGGAGACTTTGAAGCAGGCAGGGACAGTGCAGGTTTGCAGGGACCGATTGAAAATGCCTGTGTAGACTGGTGCCAGTTGTTCTGCACAGAGCTTGAAGGTAGAGGGGCATCTGCAGTTCCTTCCGAATGGAGAATCTGAATTCATCTTTCCAAATATAGAATGAAGGTGTTAAATTGCCATTAAAATTTAACTCATTCACTGATACTTATTCAGGAAAGGAAATCTGCCAAGGATAGACACCAGGTGCTGGAGTAACTCAGCGGGATAGGCAGCATCTCTGGAGAGAAGGGATGGGGGACGTTTTGGGTCGAGACCCTTCTTCAGACCATCCTTACTCGATCAGCCCTGCATGATACTAACCAGCTGATGTTTGACTGTCCTTTGAAGAGGGGCAACAACCCTTCTGTTATAAAATAATGCATGTATAAATTGTAGGTATTTATTTCACAAAATGCTGGAGTAATTCAGCAGGTCAGGCAGCATCTCAGGAGAGAAGGAATGGGTGACGTTTCGGGTCGAGACCCTTCTGTTTTCTCCACATGTATAAATTGTAGTGATTTTTAAAAAGGCAATTCAAACAGTTTCTCAGATGAACGGCACAATGCTACCCTTAAGTTTAAGAATAAGGGCCACAGTTTAAGAATAAGGGGTAGGCCATTTAGAACTGAGATGAGGAAAAACTTTTTCAGTCAGAGAGATGTGAATCTGTGGAATTCTCTGCCTCAGAAGGCAGTGGAGGCCAATTCTCTGAATGCATTCAAGAGAGAGCTGGATAGAGCTCTTAAGGATAACGGAGTCAGGGGGTATGGGGAGAAGGCAGGAACGGGGTACTGATTGAGAATGATCAGCCATGATCACATTGAATGGCGGTGCTGGCTCGAAGGGCCGAATGGCCTCCTCCTGCACCTATTGTCTATTGTCTATTGTCTTACTTCCAGAGTAGGAGGAAGGTATAGAGCCATTTAATGTGGGTGAATGTTAGTTGTTAGCTGGATGAACAGAAGTGTGTGGCACATAAATGAAGACTATTACTTGGCTTTAGGATACAGAGCTGAAACAGGCCGTTCTTTCACCGGTGATCACGTGTACACTAACACTATCCTACACACTCGGGACAATTTACAATTAACCTGCAAACCTGTATATCTTTGGAGTGTGGCTGGAAAGAGAAGCACCCGGAGAAAACCTACATGGTCACAGGGAGAACGTTCAAACTCTGTACAGATTGCACCGTAGTCAGGATTAAACTTTGGTCTCTGGCACTGTAAGGCAGCAGCTCTACCGCTACCCCTCTGTGCCATCCCATCTTTGGCGATCTGGAAAGTTTACATGTGCCTTGGTAGTAGCTGCACATTGCCCATGCTTTGGCGATAGAATAGAAATCTCAGCAACAGTTGGTGCAAACTTTGAATCATCTGCCCTAATATCTGCTACATGGTCATGCTACAATTTTGTTTGGTAATGTTTCCAAAATTGTGCAAAATTATAGTATGACTATGCAATAGATATTAGGGAAGGTGATTCAAAGTTTAGTCAAAGCCATTGGCTTTAAGGAGCTTCTTGAAAAAACAGAGAGAGGTGGAGGTGGCACGGTGGCGCAGCGGTAGAGTTGCTGCCTTCCAAGCCAGAGACCTCACAGCATCAGGTTCGATCCTGACCATGGGTGCTGTTCGTACAGAGTTTGTACGTTCTCCCTGTGACCGCGTGGGTTTCCTCCGGGAACTCTGGTTTCCTCCCACACTCCAAAGACGTACGGGTTTGTAGGTTAATTAGCTTTGGTAAGTTGAAAAATTGTCCCTAGTGTGTGTAGGATGGTATTAATGGGACCGCTGGTCCATGCTACATCTCAAGTCTAAAGTCTAAAGGTGCAAAACGTTTTAGAGAGAAAATTCTGGAGCCTGGACCATTGACAACTCCTGGCACATTTGCTGAGGGTAGAGCTATTAACAATGGCAAATAATTGGGAGACTAGAATTAGAGGTGCACTGACATCTTGCAGGGTTATGTAGCTGGGTAAAGATCAGAAGGGAATAGAAGAACAAAATCGTGGAGGGATTTGTACACAAGGATCAAAATTTTAAAGCTAATGCATCTGCGAGTCACAACAATGTTTCACTTCGGGTTTTCCGGATCATTTAAGGGCCTGTCCTACTTAGGCAATAGACAATAGACAATAGAAAATAGGTGCAGGAGAAGGTCATTCGGCCCTTCGAGCCAGCACCGCCATTCAATGTGATCATGGCTGATCATTCTCAATCAGTACCCCGTTCCTGCCTTCTCCCCATACCCCCTGACTCCGCTATCCTTAAGAGCTCTATCTAGCTCTCTCTTGAATGTATTCAGAGAATTTGCCTCCACTGCCCTCTGAGGCAGAGAATTCCACAGATTCACAACTCTCTGACTAAAAAAGTTTTTCCTCATCTCTGTTCTAAATGGTCTACCCCTTATTCTTAAACTGTGGCCCCTGGTTCTGGAATCCCCCAACATTGGGAACATGTTTCCTGCCTCTAACGTGTCCAACCCCTTAATAATTTTATACGTTTTTAGGCGATTTTAAGGCGACTGCCGGCGACCAGGCTGTCGCCGACAGTTCGCCGGGGTGTCGCGGGCATGATCATGAGGAGTCTTCAAAGAGTCTTCAAAGAATCGTTGTGGATCTCGGCGCGTTGCTGAGAAATCAACCGGTATGAAATTTCTCGGCGACAGCTGGCTTGTCGCCAGGTATCGTTGCTTATTTCGGGCGCTGTCGCATGCTGTCCTCAGGTTTGCAAGGTTGTCGCCTGTACTGAGGACGGATGAATTTCATTGCCGACTACCAACGTCAACCGGACACAGGTACCGGGATCAGGAGAAGACAAGGTCCGACAGGAACTGTCAAAACCCGTATTGACAGCTGACAGACGTGCAGCTGCAACAGCCAGGTGTGTAATGTGGGCGGAGTCCACGATACTGTCAAAGCTGGGCGTACACCTGAACAAACCGACAGCAAGGTCCGTCCAGTGAAATTTCTAGGTATATTTTGCATTCGTTTGAAGTGTCCGTTTAAAAAAAAAAGATTTTAGCATGCAGTTATCCATCTTTCATAGGAATATATTGTTTTTCAATAAAGTTGATTTTGGTGATTTTAGAAAAATTAGGTGTTGGAATTTATTGAATTTCTAAGTACTTTATCATGACATCTCATTCAAAGATTCTAGTCGCATTCATTTTGACCATTAAAATCAAATGCTGACACACGCACTGCGCTATGAGAACTCTTTTCATTCATTTATTTAGATCAATGAGGGAAACAATGAGGCAAAAACCTGGTTTAGACCACAGGTGTCAGACTCGGAGGTGCCATTGACATGTGAAATGGTCTGGCCGGACCTTACTGTCCTTATGGTCAGGTGTGCATACCCCCTACAAACAGCATTGCAGTAAAACTCTGTTTATCTTTGTGTTAGTAGTGTCTGTCTTTGTGTGAGCTTTGGCCTTTAATAAACGTAGTGAAATGCCTGTGCATGTGTTTGCCTCATTGATCTAAATAAATGAATGAAAAGTATTCTCATAGCGCAATGCTTGTGTCAGCGTTTGATTTTAATGGTCAAAATGAATGCGACTAGAATCTTTGAATGACATGTCATGATAAAGTACTTAGAAATTCAATAAATTCCGACAGCTAATTAAAAAAAAATCACCAAAATCAACTTTATTCAAAAACATTATATTCCTATGAAAGATGGATAACTGCACGCCAAAATTCTTTTTTTTTTTAAACGGACACTTCACACGAATGCAAAATATACCTAGAAATTTCACTGGACGGACCTTGTTGTCGGTTTGTTCAGGTGTGAGTTGTGCTTGTGACACCTCCACATAAGTGCAGGTTTTCGTCAGTTGTCTTAGCTTGCCGTGGTCCCTGTCGTAGTGGATGTCCTAGGTAGCGAGGACTGAGTCACCGGTTGTAGTCAGCTTGCCGTCGCCTATGTGGTAGGTTGTCTTAGCTTGTCGCGGGCATTGTCGTGGTCATTGTCGTGGACATTGTCGTAGGGTTAATTTTTTCGGCGATCTGCTACGACTTTGACAGTCGCCGGCAGTCGCCTAAAAAATCGCCTATGTGGGACAGGCCCTTTATTTAGAAGCTTTCACTAAATGTAGTTAGCCAAGGTTTCAGCTGGTTTTCAAGACTTAGAAGCCCCTGTCCCACTTAGGCGAATTTTTAGGCAACTACAGGCCACGTGGTCGCCAGGGTGTCGCCTTTATGGTCGTGAGTCGTCTCCAAAGAGTCGTAGCCATTTTCTGGTCGCCGCTGGGTTTTGAAATGTTTAAAAAATTTCGTCGACTGTTGGTTTGATGCCAATGAGCGCAGCTTGAGGTATCCTGATGTAGGTGCTGTCGCAGGTTGTCATCAGGTGATGTAGGTGGTCGCACGTGCTGACTTCGGTGAATTCCATTGGCGACTACCTGCATCAACCTACGTCAACCGGCGACAGGTACCGGCATCAAAACCGGAGGCGAAAATTACGTGAATTGTCTTCAGTTGTTGCTGACAGGGTCGTAGCTTGTCGTGGTTGTCGCGGGTGGATGTAGGTTGACTTCGGTTGTCATAGGTTGTCGCCTGTGTGGTTGTTGGTTGTCGTAGGCGCGGTCGTAGGTGGACATCCTAAGTCGCGGCGATTGGGTTGCCGATTGAGGGTAGCTTGCCATAACTTGACATTGACTAGGTGGTAGGTTGTTGTGGCTTGCTGTAGACATTGTCGTAGGGGGGGTCCAGTCGCCGTTTTTTCGGCGACCTGCTACGACTATGACAGTCGCCTAGAAAATCACCTAAGAGGGACAAGGCCTGAGGCCCTTAAGGCATAAAAATTCAATGCAGGGTCCTGACCCAAAATGTTGCCTAACCATTCCCTCCCCAGATGCTGCCTAACCCACTGAGTTACTCCAGCACATCCTGCTTTGCTCAATACCATGTCCAACCTTTGTTTGTGAGAAACAGAAGGTGGATCTATGGCGAGCTGATTGTTTCGTTCAGATATGCCTGAGCGATAAAGAGAGCAGATGGCAGTGATTCTTCACCTTGACCTAGGATACACACAAGGTTCTACCAGCAAGGGTTAACACACCTGCCCCTCACAATAACACTTGTTTCATTCGAGGTCCAGTCGTCAGGTGTCAGCGTTGCTGACAGAATGCCCGGCGGTCATGGAAGACAATTATAATAGTTTTAGGAAACTGCTGAAGCATTTGGATGTGTTTTTCTTTCTCTGAGATTGACAGGCAGTCAATCACAGACCCTGAAGACCACATCCCAGGTAATTGAAACATCATAATTACCTGGACAACGATGCGCCTCCGCTGAGGAAACTAAGATACCCATCTCTGCTCTGTGCCATTAAACACAAGATTGAATCATACTCACTTTCATACAATAAGTTTCTACTTTCTGGAGCAGCCCGGTGGTGCAGCGGTAGAGTTGCTGCCTTACAGCACCTTACAGAGACACGGATTCAATCCTGACTATGGGTGCTGCCTGTGTGGAGTTTGTATGTTCTCCCTGTGACTGCATGGGTTTTCTCCGAGATCTTTGGTTTCCTCCCACATTCCAAAGACGTATGGGTTTGTAGGCTAATTGGCTTGATATAAATGGATAAAAACTGTCGCTAGTGTGTGAAGGATTGTGTTAGTGTACGGGGATCGCTGGTCGGCGCGGACTGGGTGGGCCGAAGGGCCAGTTTCCGCGCTGTGTCTCTAAAACTAAAACTGTTAGGACATTTGCAAAGGATCTTTCTCTCATAGCTTTGATATTTTTATGCTTCCCATCTATATCAATGGCATGCAGATAATAAAAATGACTCCAGAGGGTAAAGAGCTGTGTGAGTAAATCTTGGGTCAAATTGCACTGGTCTGCAACGCTGCAGTGGCGGTTCCATGGGGGACAATGGACACTAAGTCACAACTAGGCCGTGGGCTGTAGAAACCAAGGCCCTACATGTGAACCTCCTCCCATTCCCACATGGTCTTCTCACAACATGACGTTGGAAGGTATTTTCATCGTTTCTATGTGTCTCTGATGATGAGAGGCTTTTTCAAAGCAGCTGAAAAAAATATTTGATTTTACTTATGTATAGTATGATTCAATTTAACTGGGCAGCACGCCCAGCTTTTAAAACTGTTAATAACATATTAAAATAAATTATTTTAAATATGCATTTAACAGCTGAATAATAAAAATGAGATTAAAAACGGGCAGCGTATGGGTTGTTTAAGGTTGGGGAGGTGGGCCGGGCCAGAGAGGGAGTTCAATGCTAAATGCAGGGCTGAATAGTCATAAATGATGAGTAGAATTAGGCCATTCGGCCCATCAAGTCTACTGCGCCATTCAATCATAGCTGATCTATCTCTCCCTCCTAACCCCATCCCCCTGCCTTCTCCCCGTAACCCCTGACACCTGTACTAATCGAAATTCTATCTATCACTGCCTTAAAAATATCCACGGACTTGGCCTCCACAGCCTTCTGTGACAAAGAATTCCACAGATTCACCACCCTCTGACTAACAAAATTTCTCTTTATCTCCATCCTAAAAGAACGTCCTTTAATTTTGAGGAGTATGACCTCTAGTTCTCTAGACTCTCCCACTCGTGGAAACATCCTCTCCACATCCACTCTATCCAAGCCTTTCACTATTCTGTACGTCTCAATGAGGACCCCCCTCATTCTTCTAAACTCCAGTGCATACGGGCCCAGTGCCGACAAACACTCAGCGTAGGTTAACCTACTCATTCCTGGGATCATTCTTGCAATAGTCTGCCTCTGAGGGAGGACTACAGCCTAGGGTCCATCCACTGCTGGATATTGAGGGGCTGAGTGCGTGCTGACCTCCCACAAACAAGGGAAAGGATATCATCCCCAGTGGCAGGGGGAGTTTGCATAAGGTGCGAACACCACTGGGTATACGACCGGCAATGTTGAATGTATAGACACCAAGAATGTATTAAGAGATTTTGTATTTGTTTTTGTTTTGTATATTTTTTTATTCTGAATAAAGTTTTAGTTTAGTTTGGAGATGCAGCGTGGAAACAGGCCCTTCAGCCCACCGGGACCATGCTGACCATCGATCATCCCTTCACAGTAGTTCTACAGTATCCTACTTTATCATCCACTCTCTGCACATTGGGTTTTCTTTTTACAGAGGCCAATTAACCCACAAACCTGCACACCTTTGGGATGTGGGGGGAAGAACTGGTCTTCACGCTGGAGTTAAGAAGGTTAAGGGGGAACATCATTGAAACTTACAGAATAGTGAAAGACATAGATTGAGTGGATGTGGAAAGGATGTTTCCACTTGTGGGAGAGTCTCGGACCAGAGGTCATGGCCTCAGAATTAAAGGGCGCTCTTTTAGAAAGAAGATAAGGAGGAATTTCTTTAGTCAGATGGTAGTTAATTTGTGGAACTCATTGCCACAGAGGGCTGTGGAAGCCAAGTCGGTGGATATTTTTAAGGCAGAGATAGACATCTTCTTGATTAGAACGGGTGTCAAGGGTGATGGGGAGAAGGCAGGAAAATGGGATTAGGAGGCAGAGATCAGCCATGATTGAATGGCGGAGTTGACTAGATGGGCCGAATGGCCTAATTCTACTCACCTGTATAACTTGTGAACTTGTGAACTGGAGCACCCAAAGAAAACCCACGTGGCCACAAGGAGAACGTGCAAATGCCACGCAGACAGCAACCGAGGTCAGGATGGAACCAGTCTCTGGTGCCGTGAGGCAGCAGCTCCACCAGATTACCAGCCTAATTTTAAAGTTAAGTTTAATTCTGAAAAGAAAAACCAAAAACTTTTTTTTAAATAGTCTGCTTCAGTGTTGTATGAGTCAGTGATTTTCTGGCCTTCCCTTTGAGACTATCAGGATTTCGGGGGGGGGGGAGATGCATCAGAGGTAAAACCAAGTCAAAGCTGAGTCCTTTAAGCAAGGTGGCAGGTGCACGCCTATTTTAAAGTCGACGTCGGAATGCGGATATCTGTACATTTCAGGACACCAGCAGCTGAGGCAAACAGCCCGGCTTCCATTTGAAGTACTGTGTACAAGGCTGAAACAAATCCTGTTTGATGGATGTCCACTGTGCCCTGGAGAGTCAATCATTGAATACATCTTTAAGAAAATAGCAGTCGTGTAGGTGCTGGGAAGTGGGTGCAATGTGTCTATATGTACGTGAGAAAAGAGTGCCGCAGCTGTTCATGTCCCAGCACCAAGCTCGGTCAGGAGTTTAGAAGCTGACAGATAATGTGCACGGAGCCTGGCGTGTATTTTGATGTAACTGGAGCATTATCTTGCCCGGCTTGAGACCCACAGATAATTGATGACGGTTTAGTTAATCATTTCTCCCCTTTTGTTCACCAGGTAGTTCCCCTGAAGGATCTTTTATTTGGCTTTTGTGTCCTCCCATAGGTAATTGATCACTCCACACCCAGGGAAGTTCGATTCATAGTCGGGCGAGTGAGTGGTCATGAATAACCAAGAGGTGGTAGCACTTCTACAGGAGTGCAAGCAAGCCCTCAGTGCACCCCCATCGGAACCGTCAGAGGAAGACAAGACAAAGTACCGGCAGTGTGAAGGTGAGAGATGCGGAGAGGCTGGGCAAACAGCCCCCACCACCACAAACAGCCCCCCACCACCACAAACAGCCCCCACCACCACAAACAGCCCCCCACCACCACAAACAGCCCCCACCACCACAAACAGCCCCCCACCACCACAAACAGCCCCCCACCACCACAAACAGCCCCCCACCACCACAAACAGCCCCCCACCACCACAAACAGCCCCCCACCACCACAAACAGCCCCCACCACCACAAACAGCCCCCCACCACCACAAACATCCCCCACCACCACAAACAGCCCCCCACCACAAACAGCCCCCACCACCACAAACAGCCCCCACCACCACAAACAGCCCCCACCACCACAAACAGCCCCCACCACCACAAACAGCCCCCCACCACCACAAACAGCCCCCACCACCACAAACAGCCCCCACCACCACAAACAGCCCCCACCACCACAAACAGCCCCCACCACCACAAACAGCCCCCACCACCACAAACAGCCCCCACCACCACAAACAGCCCCCACCACCACAAACAGCCCCCACCACCACAAACAGCCCCCACCACCACAAACAGCCCCCACCACCACAAACAGCCCCCACCACCACAAACAGCCCCCACCACCACAAACAGCCCCCACCACCACAAACAGCCCCCACCACCACAAACATCCCCCACCACCACAAACAGCCCCCACCACCACAAACAGCCCCCACCACCACAAACAGCCCCCACCACCACAAACAGCCCCCACCACCACAAACAGCCCCCACCACCACAAACAGCCCCCACCACCACAAACAGCCCCCACCACCACAAACAGCCCCCACCACCACAAACAGCCCCCACCACCACAAACAGTCCGCACCACACACACATGAAGCTCTACTTTCTGCCCCATAGTTTTTCTGACAGACAAGGAGCTGAGAAGTAGCAGTATTATAACAGTCTGAAGAAGGGTCTCGACCTGAAATGTCACCCATTCCTTCTCTCCTGTCCCGCTGAGTTACTCCAGCTTTTTGTGTCTATCTTCGGTTTAAATCAGCATCTGCAGTTCTTTCCTACACAGTATTTATAGGGTATGAATGGGATTAAGCACAGAGAAGGGAAGGAAGCACATTTTTGTTATTGTGAATTGCTGTCAGTTCTCATTTTAAGCTCCAGTAAACACAAGGAGTGAGTGGCTACTGCAATAGAACAGTCGCCAAACCTTTGCCAAGATGAGCCCTGAGTGCACGATCACACGTCCTAGTGTTA
Source organism: Rhinoraja longicauda (assembly GCF_053455715.1). NCBI lineage: Eukaryota > Metazoa > Chordata > Chondrichthyes > Rajiformes > Arhynchobatidae > Rhinoraja > Rhinoraja longicauda. Next base: position 127,627,645 of record NC_135953.1, read on the forward strand.
AACAGCGTGTACCCTATTGGTTCTGGTTTTTGCAAGCACATGTATGCTCGCTTACTCCTAAACTGCTTTCTCCAAACATTAGATTTACAATGTACACGTGTCTCTTTAATAAGATGTCAACCTGCAACACATTTTGTCTAAGCATTGCCAGCCTAAAGGAAACAAAAGCTTTCACACACCGCACTGGCCATGCTGCCCATTAACAGGACTGCGGAATGTGGGTTCGAGAAAACCTTTCACGGAGCCATTTCTCATCTGCTCATCTGCTTTGCAAAAGACATAATCATTCAGCAAATGGCAGTGGGCTATCAGCTGTGTGCATCCATCACACCTTTCCACAAATCCCAGCTGTGTTGGTGAAGATGTTGTACCTAGAGCAGAGGCCGTGCAAGTAATGGCATTTTCAGTCAGGGTTGAAGGGGTTAACAGTGTAAACAGTGTGATATCCTGAGTTCAGCCTTGACAGAAGCAGCTTCATTTTGATGAAAAGTCTCAATTTGGTACGAAGTTCAGCCAGCACTTTTTTTTCCAGCTTTTTCCCCCTGCCCTGTTTACTCCACTTGCAATACAAGGCAGGCTGTATTTAAATATTCACATCATCCAGAAAGGAACAATCCTGCCTGATAATGCTTGTGTAATAAAACAAGCCGAGTGAAGGGACTGGAATCCAAGTAATTGATTTTTTAAATATAAATCAATCACGCACATAGTTTTGAAATGGAAGTCCACATGCAAACAAGGCAGAAGTTACAAGCCACTTGTTTTATCACCTTGCAAATAGTTCCTAGTGCTTCAGTAACATAATCCATCGAAGGTCAACGAGCAGTTGTGTGTATTCTTTGTAAACTGCGCATACTTTCCATCACCCCAGCACTCAACAAAATCTGTGGATAGCTCTTGGAAAAATTGTCGATGAGAAAAGTATAAACAATGGGAACAATCGTAGGATGTCCTCAATATCAGAGTATGTGGTGGGTGACACCACACTGAGCAGTTCATTGTGTGGCAAGTTCCAACGGCAGCAACCTCATTTATATTAGCTTTCAATGTAAGCAAAACACCCCAAGCCATGCTCTTAGATAAAATGTGATACCCAAGGAACATATGGAGGTATTGGAGAAGACGACTGAGTGAAAAAGGCAGCCTATAAACAGTATCTTAAGGAAGAGCAGAAGGTAGAAGGGGGATTTTAGAGTTAAGAACTTAGCAAGTAAAAAAGCTCAGCTACCTACAAATTAAAATAGGAACAGTGCAACTTGGTGGTTGATGGTCAGCATGGACTCAGTGACCCAATACAGTGTTGTATCGTTTTGTGTCTCAACCTGAGACAGACTGATTCAAAAGATTGATTCCAAAGGGCAGCTCCATGGCGCAGTGATAGAGTTGCTGCCTACGGCTTGATAGAGATCCTGACAATGGATGCTGCCTGTATGGAGTTTGTACGTTCTCCCTCTGAACGTACGAACCGGTGTCCTCCCACACAACAAAGACGAGCACGTTTGTAGGCTAATTGCCTTCTGTAAATTGTAAAGTGTCCCCAGTGTGTAGGATAGTGTTAGTGTACGGGGTGACCGCTGGTTGGCGCGGACTCTGTGGGCCAAAGGTCCTGTTTCCATGCTGTATCTCTAAAGTAAAGTCTAAAGTAAAGACGGTGAGGCAGCAGCTCCACTTCCTGTGCCCCTCAAGGTAAGAGATAGGGATAGCGAACATCATGAAGGCATTGAGTCGTGGAGTGATACAGTGTGGAAACAGGCCCTTCGGCCCAACTTGCTCACACCGGCCAACATGTCCCACACTAGTCCCACCTGCCTGGGTTTGGTTCCTATCCCTCCAAACCTGTCCTATCCATACACCTGTCTAAATGTTTCATATCATATCATTATATCATATCATATATATACAGCCGGAAACAGGCCTTTTCGGCCCTCCAAGTCCGTGCCGCCCAGCGATCCCTGTACATTAACACTATCCTACACCCACTAGAGACAATTTTTACATTTACCCAGCCAATTAACCTACATACCTGTACGTCTTTGGAGTGTGGGAGGAAACCGAAGATCTCGGAGAAAACCCACGCAGGTCACGGGGAGAACGTACAAACTCCTTACAGTGCAGCACCCGTAGTCAGGATCGAACCTGAGTCTCCGGCGCTGCATTCGCTGTAAAGCAGCAACTCTACCGCTGCGCTACCGTGCCGCCCTTACCGTACCGTGCCGTACCGTTTCTTAAACGTTGGGATAGTCCCAGCCCCAACTACCTCCTCTGGCAGCTTGTTCCATACACCAACCACCCTTTGTGTTACCCCTCAGATTCCTATTAAGTTACCCCTCAGATTCCTATTAAATCTTTTCCCCTTCACCTTACACCTGGGTCCTCAGGTCCTTGTTTCACCTACTCTGGGCAAGAGTCTCAGTGCATCTACCCGATCTGTTCCTCTCATGATTAAAGGAATAGATCACCTATAAGATCATCTATAAGATCACCCCTCATCCTCCTGTGCTCCAAGGAGTAGAGTCCCAGCCTACTTAACCTCTCAAATGGAGAAATTTGAAAAGAGAATGAGTATATTAATATCACAATGAGTCAAATGAAGGTCAAAGAGGATGATGGGTTAATGTGCAGGTTAAGGCACAAGCAGTAGAATTTGGATGATCGCAAGATCATGGAAGATAGGATGTGGGAAGCCAGTGAGAGTGCGCTGGAAAAGTCAAATCTAGAAGTAACACAGTTCATTAGAATTAGAATAAAAAGTGTTAATATGTATTTTAGTTTTTTTTAGTTTTAATTTTATGGACAAGGCTTGGAAACAGGCCCTTCAGCCTAACTCAGTCCACACTGACCATCGATCACCTGTTAGGTAGACACAAAAAGCTGGAGTAACTCAGACTGAAGAAGGGTCTCGACCCGAAACATCACCCATTCGTTCTCTCCAGAGATGCTGCCTGACCCGCTGAGTTACTCCAGCATTTTGTGTCTTTCTTTGATTTAAACCAACATCTGCAGTTCTTTCCTACACTCTAGTTAGACAATAGACAATAGACAATAGGTGCAGGAGTAGGCCATTCAGCCCTTCGAGCCAGCACCGCCATTCAATGCGATCATGGCTGATCACTCTCAATCAGTACCCCGTTCCTGCCTTCTCCCCATACCCCCTCACTCCGCTATCCTTAAGAGCTCTATCCAGCTCTCTCTTGAAAGCATCCAACGAACTGGTCTCCACTGCCTTCTGAGGCAGAGAATTCCACACCTTCACCACTCTCCAGCTTTTGCATAGGGGGCAATTTTTACCCAGGCTGATCAATCTACAAACACGCATATCTTTGGGACGTGGGAAGAAACAGAGCACTCAGGGAAAACTCATGAGGTGACCGAGAGAATGTGCAAACTCCGCACAGACAGCATCCCAGGTCAGGATCGAACCGTGAGGCAACAAATCTACCAACCTACTCTGCAGTGGCTTCTAGTATAAAAGCAGGTGCTAACTAGATGATGACAAAGAATGGCTAAGCTATAATGCGATGCTGTTCTGATTAATAATCCCCCTCAGACTTGTAAATCTTGTCAACGCATGGACAACCCTGTCTGTGTTCAATCGCAGTATTGCACATTGCCAATCTTTGCGGATTTGGCCAAACTTCAGGTTCAGGGCCATCATTTATGAACCAGCCTAGATAATGACAAATACACTGTAGTACTCCCAACAATCAGGGAGAAAGAACGATGGATAGTACAAAAGGAATGGATTAAAAACAATATTTTCCAATCTTATTTCACTGACATGGTTCTGCCGATGTTACACTATTAGCATTGACACTATTATTAGCAAAGCATTCAGACCACATTTAATTTTTTTTTTAAATGCTCAGAAACGGCACCGCTCCATACAGGAACGAAGCATTTGAAATTGACATTTGATGTATTTTTTAACTGAAATTAGAGAGGGTGCCAATTATCGCAATCTGAAGAGGATGGATGGCAATGTATTTGCAGATATTCTGCCGTGACATTGTGAACACTCATGACATTGCTATCAATCTCACTGTGACCTGAGGTGCAGGTAGTTAATCACAACATACAAATATAGTATTGTTTCTTAATGAAGGCCTCCCTGAAACATGGAAATCCTATTACTCTCTAAGCTGGGGCCGCTTCAACTTTCTCATCTGGATGGGCCATTCTTTTCACCCTCTAGATTGTATCTTCTAGAGAGCGTAATCAATTATGTTCCAGTTAGAGGAGTAGAAGAGCTTCCAATAATCGCCAATGATATGGTGCAGTCCTCCAAAATGAAAGTGGGATAAGGATCTCTGGAACCTTGCCCTCTGGCCAGTGGGGTGAGCCAACAAACTAATTAAAATAAGGTGCAGGAAAGAACTGCAGAAGCTGGTTTAAACCGAAGATCGACACAAAATGCTGGAGTAACTCAGCGGGACAGGCAGCATCTCTGGAGAGAAGGAATGGGTGACTGAAGAAGGGTCTCGACCCGAAACGTCACCCATTCCTTCCCTCCAGAGATGCTGCCTGTGCCACTGAGTTACTCCAGCTTTTTGTGTCTATCTTCTAATTAAAATAAGAGGTGCATTTTAAGAATTTGCAAGCATTGGAGGAGACCAAACCGGGAAATCACAAGCATCTTTATCCTGAATTTTTAGTTGTTAGTTTAAATACATAGAAGATCATAACCAGAACACCTATAATTTCCTGATGTACACGCCCAGAATTTGTAAAATCTCTCCTTTGGAGTTCCATTTTCTATCTCTCTCTAGAAGTGACGAGCATTTAAACAGGGTAGATTTCTGAATATATTCATTCTTAATGAGGGAGATATAACAGTTCTAACAATCTTTGCCACACTTGTCTTATTTTTTATCAACACCAATTAAAATGGAGAAATTAAAACTCAGAAATATGTAATAGCTATGTAGTTACTGTCATGCCATGTTTTTTCCCCCTGTTAAAATACTACAAATGCTGTTCCTTTTTAGTTTGCTAGAGGATTATTATACGTTTATGCTTCGGTGCTGGATGTTCCTCCAGTTCTGTTCTGTGGTACCAAGACTTATGTTTGGGGTTGTCATCTGATAGCAAAAGATAGATAAAAAGGAAAAGATTATTCATGTTATTCTAGCTCATCCATTCTACAGTCCCAAATGTGAATATCCTACTCCCGATTTCTGCACATATTAATAAATGTGCATTCTCGTGAAATTCCATGTAGGTTGTAGTGGTCCTTTGCAGGAGATCAGTGGACCCCTTTTGGATCAGGGTAGAAAACAGAACGAGCAAAAGGAAACCCAAAAGGAAATTCCTTTAGGACTCATTTCCTTACCTCAGCCAACCCAGAAACTCTACTTGAATTAATGTTTTAGAAGGGCATTTGGGGATAGAAATGAATCTTTATTGACTTGCTCTAAACACACAATATACTGATAGCACGCTGTTTTCTCTCGTGAAATGTTGAAGATAATGGAATTATCTGAGAGTACAATACACAGGCAATACTACATTATACATTCACTGTGAACAGATTACTCTTTCTGTATGATGCCAACTCTGTGCTAATCTGGGATTGGTCCCACAAAGGTGTGCAGAAACTAATTACCCATCGTATCAAATAAATATCTATTCCAGAGGCACATTTCTGTCTGCGAAAAGAAGACTAACAAAATATACTGTCGACCTTTACCTTTGCATTGTTTATAGACAATAGACAATAGACAATAGGTGCAGGAGGAGGCCATTCGACCCTTCGAGCCAGCACCGCCATTCAATGTGATCATGGCTGATCATTCTCAATCAGTACCCCGTTCCTGCCTTCTCCCCATACCCCCTGACTACGTTATCCTCTCTATCTAGAGAGCTCTATCTCGCTCTATCTTGAATGCATTCAGAGAATTGGCCTCCACTGCCTTCTGAGGCAGAGAATTCCACAGATTCACAACTCTCTGACTGAAAAAGTTTTTTCTCATCTCAGTTCTAAATGGCCTACCCCTTATTCTTAAACTGTGGCCCCTTGTTCTGGACTCCCCCAACATTGGGAACATGTTTCCTGCCTCTAACGTGTCCAACCCCTTAATAATCTTATACGTTTCGATAAGATCTCCTCTCATCCTTCTAAATTCCAGTGTATACAAGCCTAGTCGCTCCAATCTTTCAACATATTTGTGTCCACTAATCTTCACCAATCCATTAAACTGCAGAAACCTATCTGCATTCAAACGAGATGTCTTACTCATCAGGGGTAACATATAACATCGAATGTTGGATGAAGAACAAGGTAACATTATAACAGATGGCATATTGACATTCTACCGGGAAAGAAGAGTCATAAAATACTGCAAATGAGTAATTGCCTTTAAATTGCCCATTATTGTCCAGGTATAAAAATTAAAATCAAGTCAAGTTGAGTACATTGTCATATGCACAAGTATAGGAAGGTACTGGTACAAAGAAAATCTTGCTTGCAGCAAAAATCCCAAGCATATCGTCCCAGACAACACATAAAAAACACAAATTATATATAAATTACACATAAATTATACAAAGACCACTAGAGAGTTAAAGGAACAAGAGAGTAAAAAAAACAATTAGAAAACAAGTCCATGAAAGTGCAAAAGATGGTGTTCTGCTATCAAGGCAGAATTAGGCTTGTACTGGTCAGTTCAGGAACCTGTTGATTATAGGAATGTAGCTGTTCCTGAACTTGGTAGTGTGGGACATCAGACTTCTGTACCTCATGGTCAATGAGACCAGGGAGAAGATGGTGGGAATATTTGATGATAGATGCCGCCTTTTTGAGGCAGTAGATGCTTTGGATGGTGAGGAGAGCTATGCCCATGATGGAATGGGCTAAGTCTACCACTCTCTGCATCCTCCAGGCTCAAGAACAGCTTCTTGCCAGCAACCATCAGGCTCTTGAACCACCCTAACCCCACATCAGCAACGATCGACGATGGCCTTTCGTTTTGGTTGCACTACATACAGTACTTTGGGTTTTCCTATTACGGTTTGGTTACCTCATGTTACTGGCTATGCAGCAAGTACTTATTTCATTGTTCTGTTCCTGATACATGTGACATGTAAACATTCTTGATCTTTGTGCTCCTTGCCTCAGAGTTGCAGCACCAGGTCATGATGCAACCAGTTAGGATACTTTCTGCAGTGCATCTGTAGAAGTTTGTGAGAGTATTCAATGTCATGCTGAATTCTTTTTTAAGTTCTTAGAAAATAGAGACACTGATGTGTCCTCTTCATAATTATATCAATATGCTTTTGTGCATAGGAAAAGTTTTTAATGCTTGGTATTCATTTGTCTTTAACCAGTTTGAATGCTTGTCTTCCTGTTCTGCTGCTAAAACATAGCTCCATGTATTATGTCAGATTTAATAGGCGTCATTTATTGGCTTTCTATATCTCTGCAGTCTCCCCTCTGTCAATTTCTTTCAAAGATTGAAAAAAGCCCAATTTCTGTAAGCACTCTTCAGAACAGTTCTCTGACAGGAGGGATCAGCCTTGTGGCTTTCTTCCCCCATCTCCTTAAGTTTACATCCAAAGCTATAGAAGTCATTCAGTGACTCCAAAGTTTTTTTTTCCCCTTAAAAAAAAATGAAAGAAGCTTATCTTGCCATCATTTAGAATTTAGCTTGCCATCTTTATTCATTAGCACAAGGATTCAAGAAAAAAAAAAGCAAATGAATAGGTAGGTGGGTGTTATTGTGGGTGGATTAACTTAGGCATGAGATAAAATTTAATTCCAAGCACTAATTTATATACTTTAACTTGCAAGGTATAGTTTCTGAAGTTTGACTGATATCCAAAAGCAAATCAATTGCTTAAGAGCATGGCTGTAAAAATCCATTCTCCTTCATAACTTCAATAGGAGATCAGGGAAAAGACCATGGAACTTCAGGGACAAATGCCCCTTTTTTTCAGTAGAGTCACCGGCTAAGAAGAGCTCACAAAATGGCCCCAGAAAATTGTGCTTAAAACAAATTGCAGGCACTTTGCTACAGTGTGCATTACTAAGTGTTTTGATGAGCATCTCATTCCATTCCTGCTATGGTTCTTCATGCATAGAGTGTCATTGAAAGGATTTACTTCCTTTAAAAACATTTTTAAGAGCTGATTGAGTTTGTTTACCTGCAGGGCATGGTAGAGAAAAGCACCCAGTGACAGACATACCGTCATTACGAGTCTTTTGTAAGAATTGAGCAGCTTGTAGTTACTCTCAAGTGGACGTGCTTTCACAACTTCAGATGCCATATCTTAGCATTCGCAATTGAGGTGGCTTTTATTTCTCTGAGATTTCCTTACACGAACTCTGACCTTCCTAGCTTCACTCTCTGCTGATCTGAGGACTCTGCTGAAACAGGCAAAGGAAATGAAGTGGCCCTTTGTACCAGAGCGATGGCAATACAAACAAGAAGTATGCGCAGAAGACAAAACAAACCTGAAAGATATCATCGGCGAGAAGCTGCCCGATCTGTTGGTATGAATAATGCACCTGTTTCTCAAAAAAAGCATTTCCTTTTAAAAAAAAAACATAAGTGAAAGCCAAAATAGTTTCTCACTTAAACTGCGTACCATCGTGATGTGCATACAACTGCTACCAAGATCTTCTACGAGGGGGTGATGTTTGTAGTTATTATTTTGTCATTTTCTTGCAGCACTGAATGAAAACCAAACGCATTCTGCTAGCCAAGTAAACGTGACCTCTCTCACATAAACGGAGATGAGCCAATATTCCAAACATTTCGAAAGCTGTAGTGTGTGGATCATCATAAAAGATGGACCTTCTCTTCCCCCCCCCCCACCCCCCCCACCCACCACCCCCAGTTTTTTAAACAAACAAAACAAAAACAATCCATTCTGTCTGAGGAATTCAATTCAAAGTTTTTATGTTAGTTCTGTACTGATGACTGTCAAGTTAAAATAGCTTCTCTCCAAAAAAAAAGATCCATGCTCATTTCATTTCACACTTTATTGTAAAGCTGAAGACAGATATTCTCTCTTTATGTTCACATTGAGTTTAATCAGAAAAACAAATTTCCAGTAAACATGTTGGAGTGTTTTAAGTCCTATCATGTTTTGTGCATTTTGTTTTTTGAAGGACTAGGGGAGGAGGTTGTCTGTAAAAGTAGTAAAGCTGTTTTTGTTCCTCCAAGACAGGAATTTATAGCTCTCTCTGACCTTCGTTATCCCACACAAAAGCTTTATAACTTTCGAGAGTTTGCCTGCATCAGAAGGCTTTCTCACAGAAGAAACACCTGCAGTAAACTCCCCAAGAAACCTGTGTATATGAGAGATTAATGCAGCAGTAATAGCGACCCCGTGTTTTTTGTATTATGCCTTCTCCCCAGGTAGACGGCTCTTTTCTGAGATGATACCAATTATTTATTGCTGAAACATCTGTTGATAACCGCAGCTGCCATTGCTGAACAAAGCAAATCATGGGGTCACACACTATTCAGGCCTAAAATCCAACCACATGCCAGTTCGCACCATTCACTGATACTTGAGCCCATAGGTTAATGTCTCTTCTTGAAATGTTTCATCATGCTGCTTAAAAAATACTTTGTAAACAGCACAGACCTTGCGATCGGCTTTGAACTATTATTTAATCACCACTGGTAATTTATATTCCTGTGCTATTGTGCACTTCTGAATGAGAAAGTGGTGGAAAGAAAGAATGTCCAACCTGCAAAAAGCAGTAGAAAGTGTGGCACTTTGCCCTGTGATATTATATAGATTCAGAGATACCAATTGTTTCATTAAGAAAGCACTGGGCACGATTTGCATTTTGTGGACATATTTTGGGAGAATCAACGTCGTAAAGTTAGGAAACCTTCTACAGAGTTCAAAGAATTATCTCTCTTTTAAATAATCCTTTTAAATTGTTGTTAAACTGCATAATTTTCAATAATCAAATGTATGTTGATTGTTCACAGATACAGAATTGTGGGGAATGTTTCTTTTACCTTTTAAGACTGTACCACTTTTATTCAGACAAGAAAAAAATCATGTGGAATTTTTATCTAGCTCATTGGGAAGATGACACACAGAATAAGATAGGACACTGGTTTTACAGTTTGCTCAATATCACTACTATTGGCTTTGTTGTAACCGAAAGGTAAGGGTGGTGTAAAATTAGTGATAATGTTTCCAGCAAATCTGCCTCCATTGAATGTGATCATCCAAACATCAAAGATACGGTCCATTTGAAAATTGGTGAGACCAGTGTTTCTTTTCTCTCTCTCTCCCCTCCATTCTCTTTCTTCTCTCTCTATTCACACCTTCTTCAGGCAGATCATGTCCATTTAACAAAACTTCACCAAGATATCTCTGCTAGCACAAACCCCGTCTGTGTCATTTACATTTCTCTGGGGATTCTCTCACTCTTCAGCAGACTTCAGCAAACGATGAGAGGAATAGACAGGGTAGATAGTCAGAACCTTTTTCTCAGGGTGGAATTAACAAATACTAGAAGACAGCGCTTTAAGGTCAGAGGGGGAAGGTTTTAAGCAGTTGCACAGGGCACGTTTTTATCATAGGATAGTCGGTCCCAGGAACGTGCTTCTGGGAGGGTGGAAAAAGCAGATGCAACAGTGGTGTTTAAGAGACTTTTAGATCAGCACATGTATGTTTCAAGGTCAGTTTATTGTCACATGTACCAATTAAGGTACAGTGAAATTCGAATGACCATGCAGCCATACTAAAGAAAAAGCAACAAGACGCACAACTACATAAAAGTTAACATAAACATCCACCACAGCGGATTCCCCACGTTCCTCACTGTGATGGAAGGCAATAAAGTCTAATCTTCATCCTCTTTTATTCTCCCACGGTCGGGGCAGTGGAACCATCCACAGTCGGGGCGATCGAAGCTCCCGCAGCCGGCGGTCGAAGCTCCTGTGGCTGGGAGCTCCAGTCTCCAACCAGAGACCGCGAGCTCCGGGATGTTAAAGTCCGCAGGCTCCCGCGGTTGGAGCCCCAATGTAGATCCCCGACAGGGATCGCCCGCTCCCTGATGTAAAGTCCACAGGCTCCCGCGGTGGAGCTCTCGAAGTCGGTCTCCAGCAAAGGCTGCCAACTCCTCGATGTGAGGCCGCAGTGCGGGCGGAGATACGACACGGTAAAAAAACGCATCTCCGTCGAGGTAAGAGATTGGAAAGAAAATTCCCGCAACTCCCACCCGCCCCAACCCCCCACTTAAAACAAGCTGAAGAACACTAAAAACATATATGAAACTCATACAAACAAATAACAAAGAAGGAAGGGACAGACAGACTGTTGGCGAGGCAGACTTTGCTGGCGCCACCCGGTGGAGGTATTGGAAGGATATTGGAGCATGTTTAAGCACAATGGTTTATTTTGGCATCACAGTCGGCACAGACACTTCGCACAGGCACAGTGGGCCGAAGAATCTGTTCATGTGTTCAGTGTAGTTTAGTTAGTTTATTGTCACTTGTACAGTGAAAACGTGTACATATACAGTTGTCACAGGTACAGTGAAAACCTTTATGTTGCATGCTATCCGGTCAGCAGAAAGACTATACACGGTGACAAGCAAGCCGTCCACAGTGTACAGAGACCGGATAATGGGAGTGCACTGTTCTAAATCGTTTATTACAAATCTTGGAAGTTTGCAACTTTTCTGATATTCAAAGAAAATATTAAGATGATCCAAAATAAAACAATTATTACAAGATGAGAGCTAAGGCCCGGTGAAGGGGGAGTATTGAGACTGGTTCTGCTCTGATAGCTTTTATAATGAAAGAGTTCCCTATTCGCATGCTAACAATAATATAATTCCCAGACTGTTACAGAGGGCCTGTGCAATCATGGAACTGGCCTAAAAATAAGTATTATTCAGCAAAAATAGACACAAAATCCTGGAGTAACTCAGCGGGTCAGGCAGCATCTCTGGAGAAAATGAATAGGTGATGTTTTGGGTCGGAACCTTTCTTCAGACTGAAAGAAAGAAGGGTGGAGTCCATAATGGCCCATTGTTGGCCGGGGAAGATGTGGTAATGAGAGGGATACAAGGATGCAAACAGTACAACTGGGAGGAGGACTAGGGTGGGGGAGGGGGAGAGGAGAGTGGAGGGGAGGGAATGCAAGAGTTACTTGAAATGAATGCTCATAGCGCTGGGTTGTAAGTTGCCCAAGCGAAATATGAGGTGCGGTTCCCCCCAATTTGCGTGCAGCCTCATTCGGCAAACTCTCCGAAGTAACGTTCTTAAATGTAACCACCTTCTATTGCTCTACACCCTTATCACATCAGTGACACCTTTTGGATCTGGGGAATAATTTGGAAGGCAGCCCTGTTCCATTGGACTAGCAGGCAGTGATATCGCCCAGGATGCTGCAGTGGTAACCCAGTATTTACATAACAAATATCATCAGAGTGGATGTCACAAAGAATCTTACCATCATTGAAATACTTGATGAAGTTTAGACATCTTCCTAGTCCCAGCAGTAGCTACTTTTTAAAACAGTCAGCTCTCACAAACAGAAATAGCCAGTTAACTGCATGGACGTTGTTGAAGATGCAATAAAAATGGGTGGGTTGTATCAGTGCGTCGTGCCTGAGATGTGTGTGTTACACTGTGGAAACCGTTTGCTTTGTCAGTGGTAGAATCTGAGAGGAATTGGCCAAAAATTGAGCAGAATAAAATGGGTTATGATACTTGAACTTTTTTTAATCCCAGGAGGGAAATAGATCTGCCAACAGTCAAAACACACAAGATCCATGAACCATGAAATTAAATCGACGAGTGGAAAGGATTGGGGATGTCCAAAGTTCTTTTTTGGGGGGGTAATGAAGTCAGTCTACCCCACGATAGAAGGGGGAGGAGTTGTCCAGTTTGATAACCACAAGGTAAAATGATCTCCTGTGGCATTCTGTTCTGCATCTTGGTGGAACCAGTCTGTTGCTGAAGGAGCTCCTCAGGGTGACCAGTGTGTCATGGAGGGGATGAGCTGTATTGTCCAAGATGCTCCGCAGTTTGAGGAGCATCCTCCCCTCCAAGACCACCTCCCATGAATCCAACTCCGCCCCCAGGACAGAGCCAGCCTTCCCGATGAGTTTGTTGATCCTGTTGGCATCCGCGACCTTCGCCCTGCTGCCCCAGCACACGACAGCGAGGAAGATAGCACTGGCCACCACCGATTGGTAGAACATCTGTGAATAGTGTAAATGGGTAGTTGATTCACAAAATGCTGGAGTAACTCAGCAGGTCAGGCAGCATCTCAGGAGAGAAGGAATGGGTGACGTTTCGAGTCGAGTCCCTTCTTCAGACTGAAGAAGGGTCTCGACCCGAAACGTCACCCATTCCTTCTCTCCTGAGATGCTGCCTGACCTGCTGAGTTACTCCAGAATTTTGTGAATAAATACCTTCGATTTGTACCAGCATCTGCAGTTATTTTCTTACACTAAATGGGTAGTTGATGTTGGGCAAATATTCAATGAACTAAAGGAATTGTTTCCATTTTATAAAACATTCATTCTCTCTCACTCTCCTCTCTGTGACTCTCATTCTTTCTCTCTCACTACTAATTAAAACTATTTCTATGTAATTTTGAGTCATTCTAGAAATTTAGTTGGGCAAATCCAGAGTGAATCACACTGGGCATGACTTTTGCACCAATCATGCACAAGGTGACACCATTCCTTGTAAAATGTGTCTTTAAGTTCACGCAGGGCATGTTAACAACGTTGTGTAGGCATGGAGCAGTGCAGGCTACTCTGAGGCCACCACAACTTCACAAAGCAATACTCGGTTGGGAACCCTGCACGGTTAGCCCCATGCTTACTATCCATCCTGTGGACTTCCAGAAATTACTGTTTCCTTTGCTGTTTAAAAAGTGGCCCTGTGACAACATGAGGCACATTGGTGGAGATCTGGTCACTGTTGTCTAAGACAAAAACAGCCCGAATCTATCCCTGAAATACATAAGGAAATACAGATTGCGTAGGAAAAAAACTGCAGATGCTGGTTAAAATCGAAGGTAGACACAAAATGCTGGAGTAACTCAGCGGGTCAGGCAGCGGGTCAGGCAGCATCTCGGGAGAGAAGGAATGGGTGACATTTCGGGTCGAGACCCTTCTTCAGTCTGAAGGAGGGTCTCGACCCGAAACGTCACCTATTCTCTCCCAAAATGCTGCCTGACCCGCTGAGTTACTCCAGCATTTTGTGTCTACCCAGGAAACACAGATTGGTTCTGATTTCTGACCTCATTGTCTGCTTGTATCAAAACAAACCTAACTTGCCCTCCAGTTTTGCTCCCAATTCCCTAAAGCTCTGGCTCTGACCCCTTATTCTCTACTCCCAAACTTCTTGATTGGTGAAAGCTCATTAATGAGACCTCAAAAATTATACCCCACTTCCCAACCCCACAATTGCCCTTCTCCCAGTCACTTAGCTTGTTAGTCTCCTGGATTCCAGGTCTGTATGCTCCACACCTGGCCACCAATGGTTCTATGGTTCTTTATTATCGCATGTACAGATGTACAGTGAAATTATTTTTTTGTGTGCAGTTCAGTAAAGTATTGCTATAGCTAAGCACAATCCCCGATTAGTACAAAGTGCACAGATATAGTCCTAATAATCTTAATAAGATTATTAAGGGGTTGGACATGTTAGAGGCAGGAAATATGTTCTCAATGTTGGGGGAGTCCAGAGCAAGGGGCCACATTTTAAGAAGAAGGGGTAGGCCATTTAGAACTGAGATGAGGAAAAACTTTTTCAGTCAGAGAGTTGTGAATCTGTGGAATTCTCTGCTTCAGAAGGCAGTGGAGGCCAATTCTCTGAATGTATTCAAGAGAGAGCTGGATAGAGCTCTTAAGGATAGCGGAGTCAGGGGGTATGGGGAGAAGGCAGGAACGGGGTACTGATTGAGAATGATCAGCCATGATCACATTGAATGGCGGTGCTGGCTCGAAGGGCCGAATGGCCTCCTCCTGCACCTATTGTCTATTGAGACTCTCGGACTATCTTTGATCGGACTTTGCTGGCTTTACCTTGTGCTAAACGTTATTCCCTTATCATATATCTGTACACTGTGAATGGCTCGATTGTAATCATGTATTGCCCTTCTGCTGACTGGTTAGCACGCAACAAAGGCTTTTCACTGTACCTCGGTACACGTGACAATAAACTAAAACTAAACTAAACTAAATTATGCAAGAGTGGCCAGGTTTTGATGCCGTATTAAAAGTCTAGTCGGGTCCATGTGCTTGGTGTTCTGGAGCAGAACCCGATCCAGTGGAGCCCCAGGCTGCTGCATGGCCTCTAGCCGTTGCCTCCATCCAGATCGTCCAGCGATCCATCATCCCTCTCCTCGCCCGGCCACCTTCAGCCTTTGCGCCCCTGGGACGCCCCCAATAGCCGATCCCGAGGGTGTGGAAGCTAAGATCCCGGTTCACTCTCTTTCCAGCCCCTTGTTCTGGCATCCGCCATTGCTGACTCCCTTCATCCTCCTCTCCGGTTCCCCGATCCTCGGGGGATGTGCAGGTGCCGGCTCGGTGGCTCCCTCTACAGGCCGCGGCACACCGCTACAACCCTTCTGCCACGTGGTCTACCACACCTACCCTTTCGTTTCGAGTAGCAACGCCCCCAGATCTGCCTTTGATTGTGAAATATTCAATGCTCTTTCAATAGAACTCGGAGCTACTGAAACTAATGGCCAATGCTGTGGTATTGCACAGATCATCCAATGCTTGAGAGGATATGATGTTCTAGTTCATGATTCCAGCTCTAATCCCAATCCTTTACTTCACATCTATCACTCACATTTCAGTTTTCACCCAAGGATGCACAGGTTGGTAGGTTAAATATGTGTACGCGAGTTTTAGAGTCTGAGGAGTTGATGGGGATAGACACAAAATGCTGGAGAAACTCAGCAGGACAGGCAGCATCTCTGCAGAGAAGGAATGGGTGACATTTTGGGTTGAGACCCTTCTTCAGAGTTTTTCAGGTCTGAAGAAGAGTCTCGACCCAAAACATCACCCATTCCTTCTCTCCAGAGATGCTGCCTGTCCCGCTGAGTTACTCTATCTTTGGTTTAAACCAGCATCTGCAGTTCCACCCTACACAAGTCGATGCGGATGTAGAGTGTTAGTATAGTGTCAGTGTAAATGGATGCTTCATGGTTGGCATGGACCAGCTTTTTCCCTTGTTGTTTGATGAATGGCTCTGTGATAACATGAGATAAACGGGTAGAGATCTGGTCAATAGTTCCCTTGGGGTAAACATCAGAAAAATCAACGGTAATATCCCAGAAATAAACAAACAATTACAAATCGGTTCTGATTTCTAGCCTCACTGTTTGATTGCCCCATGTACTCTCTGACAATAAAATCTGAAAAGCTTAATTGCAGAGATTTGGGAGGGAGTTTTCAGGGATGCAAAACCGGATATAAATCTTATGTAGTAATTGAGGAATTCATGTTCCCAAGAAAGAAGAGAACTCAGGAAGGCAGTAGAAAGTTTTAAAAAAATGTGCCCTCTCTAAAATTCCAGCCATTAGGACAAGAAATTAAATTACACATCCCTCAGTAGCAGGTGATCCAGCTGCTCGCTTCCCTTCTATTTAGGAACTGTTCGGGATTTTGGTAGCTACAAGTTGCATTTAAAGGATTCATTTTCCCTTTCCTAATTTGGCGAGCTGCTGTGTTTGAAATGGAAATGTTTGCTGAGGAAGTGTTCATTAATCTCTGCCTCTCCTCATGATCTCAATAGACAATAGGTGCAGGAGTAGGCCATTCAGCCCTTTGAGCCAGCACCGCCATTCAATGTGATCATGGCTGATCATTCTCAATCAGTACCCCGTTCCTGCCTTCCCCCCATACCCCCTGACTCCGCTATCCTTAAGAGTTCTATCTAGCTCTCTCTTGAATGCATTCAGAGAATTGGCCTCCACTGCCTTCTGAGGCAGAGAATTCCACAGATTTACAACTCTCTGACTGAAAAAGTTTTTCCTCATCTCCGTTCTAAATGGCCTACCCCTTATTCTTAAACTGTGGCCCCTGGTTCTGGACTCCCCCAACATTGGGAACAGTTTCCTGCCTCTAACGTGTCCAACCCCTTAATAATCTTATATGTTTCGATAAGATCCCCTCTCATCCTTCTAAATTCCAGTGTATACAAGTCTAGCCGCTCCAGTCTTTCAACATATGACAGGGAATTAACCTAGTAAACTTACGCTGCACGCCCTCAATAGCAAGAATATCCTTCCTCAAATTTGGAGACCAAAACTGCACACAGTACTCCAGGTGCGGTCTCACTCGGGCCCTATACAACTGCAGAAGGACCTCTTTGCTCCTATACTCAACTCCTCTTGTTATGAAGGCCAACATTCCATTGGCTTTCTTCACTGCCTGCTGTACCTGCATGCTTCCTTTCAGTGACTGATGCACTAGGACACCCAGATCTTGTTGTATGTCTCCTTTTCCTAACTTGACACCAGGAGGTGTCATCACGAGGTTGACATCACGAGGTTGCAAACAATGCTAACCTTCATCCGCCGCTGGACGACTTGTTTTACTTTGCGGCGACGCAAACAGATGGAAACTTTTGCAAACACTTCAGAAAGTAATTCAGCAAGTTTGTCCTTGCTGCAGCAATGAATAGTTGACAGGGAAAAATGTCTAATTAGTGTAAGTGCAAATTCCACCGGGTGGCGCCGTCAGCGATAGCAGCCTCCGGTCTGCCTGTCTTTTCGTCTTTTTTGTTATTTTTAGTGTGTTTCAAAAAGTATGTGTTAATGTTCTCTGGTTTGTTTTATGTAGGGGGTTGGCGTGGGGGAGGGGGTTGGGGGAAAACCTTTTTTCAATCTCTTACCTTGTCAGAGATGTGATTTTTTTTCTGGATCGTATCTCCGGTCGCTCTGCGGCCTAACATCATGGAGCTGGCGGCCTTGCTCCAGGCTCACTTTGAGCCCCACCGCGGAGCCATGGACTTACCATCGCAGCCTGAGATCCCTTGCCTGGGATCGACCCTCCAACCGCGTCCTGCGGATTTTAACATTGAGGAGCTCACAGTCTCGGGTAGAGACCGATGTCGGGAAGCTTGAAGCCGCAGGACGATCAACCAGCCCCGACTCGGGAGTCCGATCGACTCGGGAGCTGAGAACCCCCCGATGCCGGAGCTTGATCGCCCCGACGCGGAGGTCTCGACCCCCGGCTGCGGGAGCCAAGATCACCCCGACAACGGACGGTTCGAGTGCCCGACCGCGGGAGGACAAAGAAGGGAAGAGGATTTAACTTTTTTATGCCTTCCATCACAGTGAGGAATGTGGGGGAGTCGCTGTGGTGGATGTTCATGGTAAAAATTTATTTGGGTGTCTTGTTGCTCTTTATTGGTATGACTGTATGGCAAATCAAATTCCTCACAAGTTGCAAAACATACTTGGCTAATGAAGTACTATTATGATTATGATTAATAGAGCCACTTGGATATTTTCGCCCTCTTCGAGAGCTACTTTCCCTGCAGATTCAAAGCTCTTTTGTTGGTGGAGTCAACAATATCTTTGGTGCTGGGACAGAAAGAGGTGAAGGAATTGATATTGCAAAGGGAAAGTGCAACGGAAAGGGATTGATAGAAATGGAAAAGCAAACCAATAATTTTCAAAGGGAACACTTTCTTCTAAATGTGTAGGAAGGAACTGCAGATGCAGGTTTACACCAAAGATACACACAAAAATCTGAAGTAACTCGGCGGGCCAGGCAGCATCTCTGGAGAAAATGAATAGGTGAAGTTTCGGGTTGACACCCTTTCTTCAGATCTGAAGGAGTGTCTCGATCCAAAACGTCATCTATTCCTTTTCTCCCGCTGAGTTACTCCAGCATTTTGGGTCGACTTTCTTCTAAATGTTGAGAGAGGAGAGGAAGATGTGTGGGGTGATGGCACCTGGTGGTGGAAATTACAGAGAGGGTGGAAAATGATAGGCTGATGGAGTGGAAGATGGGAGGAGAGGCAATGAGAGTAGAAGTGGGATGTGGTTAAGAACCTTGGAAGGGAAGTCATGGTTAAAGGGAAAGGAAGATATCTCAGAAGCAATGTTATATTGATCTTCTCCGCTCCTCCCCGCTCCCATGAGTCAAGAAGTATAGAAGTGTGAAAATGCACACCATCAGATTCAGGGACAGTTTCTTCGCAGCTTTTATCAGGCAACTGAACCATCCTATCAATAACTAGAGAGCCATCCTGAGTTGCTACCTACCTCATTGAAGACCTTCGAACCATCTTTACTCGGACTTTACTGGACGTCACCTTGCAGTCAACGTTATTCCCCTCATCGTGTATCTGTGCAGTGTGGATGTCCGGGATTGTAATCATGTATAATCTTTCCACTGACTGGTTAGCACGCAACAAAACCTTTTCACTGCACCTCGGTATACATGACAATAAACTAAATCAACTAACTAGAAATTCCTGTCATTAGAAACAAAGAAATCGGGGGAAATAGAATTAAATCCTTCAAGGAAGTTGCGAGGGAAGAGGTATAGCCAAGATAGTCGTGGGAATTCATGGAATTTTAATGGAGAGAAGTCAAGTAAGGGAAGGAAAGAGAACTCAGGCAGTCAGTGATGGTGAGAAGAGAAAGCAAACATTGTTCCTCAGAATCTTCCTGAGCTTTGAGCTGACCCAGAACATCCACTGGTTTCTCTTTCCACACATGCCGTTTGACTGGCTGAGCTCTTCCGGCATTCTGTTTTCATTTCAGCTTCCGACACCTGCAGTTTTATTTAGCGACAGAAACAGGCCTTTCGACCCAACTTGTTCATGCTGACCAATTTGTTTTCCTAGTTGTTACCATGTTTGTTAATTGAAAATGCAGGCACTATTTACATCCCAAGAGTGCTTCTGCCTCTATCATATGGTCAGGGAGTGAATTCCAGTTATCCACATTCCCAATTATCCTAAATAAAATTCTGTGTCTCATAGACTTTGGGCTGCTCTGCTCAGGGGGAAAAAGGAACTATTTACTTTCCCTTCATAATTTTATACAGTTTAATTAAGTCTCCCCTCAAACCTCCTCTGCTTCACATGGATGTGCAGGGAATGGCGGAATACAGGCAGAGGAGATTAGTTTAGATTGGCATCATGCTCAGCATTGATGTTGTGGGGTGAAGGGCCTGTTTCTGTGCTGAAATGGTCTACGTTCTAAAACATCCCTGGTTTATCCAAAAGGTCCTCACAGCTACATTTTTTTAGCTCTCGCAAGAACTTCACAAATCTCCTCTGCACCCTCTCCAGTTCAGTCCTATTATTCCTGGCTATCTTTCCTTTTAATCATTAGCAGAACTGAATGCAGATAGACATAAAATGCCGTAGTAACTCAGCAAGACAGGCAGCATCTCTGGAGAGGAGGAATGGGTGACGCTTCGTGTCGAGACCCTTCTTCAGACGTCTGAGCTGGGTTACTCCAGCATTTTGTGTCTATCTTCGGTTTAAACCAGCATCTGCAGTTCCTTTGTACACAGAACTGAATGCAGTCTGGTTTAGGATATGAAACTGACCTGAAATTGATGCTCCCTCTTCAGATCTCAGTGCTCCAGCTTACACTCTGCGCTAATCTTGCAAGGTTGACCAGGCATTCAGCTGCATGAAGGACTGCCTGCCCACACTCCTTAAAGAGATCATCAATTACTTTTGCTGGTTTGCTGATTGATGTCTATGGGTGTTGGTACATTTCTTTATATTTGAAAATCAAGAGTCAAGTACGTTCAATTGCCTTACGTACCAACAACGAAACAATGACATTCACCATTGCAGCAGCGTAACAGTATTGTGTGCATGTGCCTGCTAAACTACTGAAAGTTAAAATGTTATTGTTCCAGGCCCCTATAGATAGCACTTGAGATCAGGATTGAACCCAAGTCATTGGAGCTGTGAGGTAGCAGCTCTACTAGCCGTGCCACTGTTCTTAGTCTGGAGCAGTGACGCCTCCCTCATGACATCAAAATTCCTTCTGGAAGCCTTCTTTACATTAAACAGTACAGCACAGCAATATGCCCTTCGTCCCACAATGTCCATGCCAAACCTGATGCCAGGTTAAACTAATCTTCACTGCCCTCACAATCCATATTGCTCCAGTTTCTACATATCCATGTGCCTATCTAAAAGCCTCTTTCCTGACACTACTGTATCTGCCTCCACCACCACTCCTGACAGCACCTTCCGAATACCCACAACTCTGTGTAAATAAAACGCCCTTCACATCTCCTTTAAATGTTCCCCTCCCTTCTTAAATCTATGCCTCATACCTTTGTTATTTCCACTTTGGGATAAATGTTCTGACTTTGGACTTTAGAGATATAGCATGGAAACAGGCCCTTCGGTCCACCAAATCCATGCCCTCTACACCCGATCACCCTGTAGACTAGCACTATCTTACACGCGAGGGACGATTTAAAATTTACAGAAACCAATTAACCTACAAACCTGTACATCTTTGGAGTGTGGGAGGAAGCCGGAGCACCTGGAGAAAACCTAGGAAAACCTATGTACAAGGAGAACATGCAAACTCTGTACAAACATCACCCTTAGTCAGGATCGAACCCAGGTCTCTGACGCTGTAAGGCAGCAACTTTACTATTTCACCACTGTGTTTCACCGTGCATGAGGCACAGTTAAAGAAGATGCTACTTCACTGATAATACCCCTGCAATATGTACTCACTCCAGACAGAGTTATATAACATTAATCATTTTGTAATCGGCTTCCTGTAATTGGAGCATTTGCTGGGTATTCCCCCATATTTGTCAACACTTAGAAGTGCGCCCTCCTCATTCAAATTCCTTTGATTTGATCCCATTAATGTCAAGTGGAATATCTAAAGTGAAGGCCCAAGAGGAACTATTTCAGTGAATCTGCCATTTATTGACATTTAAAATGGGTCTTTCCATGTGCCTTCAAGAAAATTCTAACTGATAATGTTTATGGGCCCCATCCAGTGACAAAGATAGGATGAATTGTTTGGCCACTCCTGGACCTTATTGTAAAGTCCCATTTGGTTCACTGGTGCCCGACTGGGAAATCCGCCAGGATAATTTGGGTGACAAGGTGACTTAGCTGGTAGTGCTGCTGTTTCGCAGCACCAAAGTCCTGGGAACAATCCGAACCTCAGGGTGCTGTCTGTATGGAGTTTGTATGCTCTCCCTGTGACTGCATGGTTTCCTCCAGATGCTCCGGTTTTCTCCTACACCCCAAAGACGTGCGGGTTTCAGATTAATTGGCCTCTATAAATTGCTCGTGGTGTGTAGGGAGTGGATGCGGAAATGGGATGACATGGAACTAGTGTGATCAATGGTTGGTATAAGAAAATAACTGCAGATGCTGGTACAAATCGATTTATTCACAAAATGCTGGAGTAACTCAGCAGGTCAGGCAGCATCTCGGGAGAGAAGGAATGGGTGACGTTTCGGGTCGAGACCCTTCTTCAGACTGGTTGGTGTGGACTCGGTGGGGCGAAAGTTCTGTTTATTTTCTATATCTTTCAATCAATAGTCTGGCCTGTATGTTACTCCAGATCCAATGGAATTAACTAAACCCAGAGCAATCTGTAGCTATTAAATATTTTCAAAACTTTTTAAAATGTAGTTAATTTTGTGATACTTGGTCACTTTGGTCCCACAAACAGGAATGCGATAATGGCCTGATAATCTTGTTTTACTTGATCTTGTTAACTGAGGGATAGATATTGATTATCATAAACACTGATAAAGAGCAGTACACAGTGCATTACTTTCAAAATAACTTCATGTGAAATTTATGCAATTTGACTCCAATTTAGAGCGTCTTCCAACAATAAATGACTCTGTTAGTATTGAGCAGGTACATCAACGTGAATTATTTTACTCCAGATCTTCAGATCTGAGGTGGGGCTTGAACTCATAATATTCTGACTCGGATCAGAGTTCTGCCAATTGAGAGAAAGCCGGCATTGAAGATAAACTGAGATATTAAGAGAGCAGAATAAAATGTTTCCAATTTTTATTTTTTATTTTGAAATTTTGGGTGGCTGGGGTAATACTGTTTTAATTTTTAATTTTTAATAGTTTCTATTTTATTGTCAGTGGATGCCAAGTTTCTTATATCACAACATTAACTAAAACTTAACAGGATAGGACAGGTTTGGAGGGATATGGTGCAAGGGTAGGCAGGTGGGACTAGTGCAGCTGGGTCATGTTGGCCGGTGTGGGCAGAGTTGGGCCGAAGGGCCTGTTTCCACACTATATCACTCTATGACTCTATGATTCTAAACAACTATTCTAGCCCGAGGCAATCTGGAGTCTATTGTGTAGGAAAGAACTGCAGATGCTGGTTTAAACTGAAGATAGACACACAAAGCTGGAGTAACTCAGCAGGACAGGCAGCATCTCTAGAGAGAAGGAATGGGTGACGTTTTGGGTCGGGTCTGAAGAAGGGTCTCGACTGAGTTACTCCAGCTTTTTGTGTCTATCTGGAGTTTATTGTCTCTGCCAGCACTTCAAGAGTTAAATTACTCGTTGCTTTGTTGGCATTCAGAGCGATTACTTTGTACTCTATGAACTATAGACCATTTTCAACCAATGAACAAAATGATTTATCAGCAGACATAGTAGCAATAACACTGGGGAAAAAGTGTATGTGAAAATTTCGCATATGGAATATTTTAAATTTTAATATTCAAGTAAATGAATGAGAAACAATTCTTGTAACTGAGAGCAACTTCATTGTAGTCAGAAACAATTGCCAATATCAACTATTTACTGATACCGACAACTCCAGCAGAGAAAGGTAAAACATTTTTAAAACATTGTTCATTTGATAAATTAAACAAAACCAGACATAATTTCTTTGAACAAATCAAATCAAACAATGTTATGGTTTTTTAGAGAATGGTATATTACTTTAGATAAAATCCCTTTTCAATTAACCTCGATAGAATCTCTTTCATCAATATGTAGATGGTAGATAAGATGTTTGCAGTGGCCATGTACAGAGTAAAATTCATGTTGAAAGGTTTTCAGCAATCGTGAATTCTCAGCTAAAATTCGTAACTGAGCTAAAGGGTATCTGCCAGCGGTGGAAAGTAGTTTGAAGAGAGGGGTTATTCACATGGACCAAAAGAAGGAGGAATGAGTTGCCACTGACACAATAGCTTAAAAGGGACATGCATGGGGCGCAGTGAACAAAGTCGGAACAACGCATTTCCAAATGATTCAATGCAGATATAAAGCAAGTATCGTATTTACTGTGTGGAGTTTAATTTTGTCACAGGCAGCTGATTCTGGAAGGCTATTATATTATTATTTATGTCTTGTATTGTTTGTCTGCTTTTTAACTAATTTAGAAAAGCATGTATATTTCAACCCTCGTTCAAATAAGGATGTTAATCTTTCACTGCCAATTTCACACCTAATTCTGCACTATTCTTCTTAATGGTTGCTTCAACTCTTAACCCGTGTAGCATTAGAATTGCCTTTGACTTTATTTCATTGATTGGGCAGTTAAACATTTTATTAGAGAATGTTTAAAAGGAAAAGAGGTGGCAAGTGAGAAACATTATACACTGTTAAACAAAGCTGGACAATAGCTTTCAAACAAATCATTTTTGCATGGAATTCCTGTTACGTGGCCTCATTTACCATGTAGAGGTTAATGCTGATGTTTCTGTAACCTAAATATAACCCCAAAGCAACATTCTCTATATGACAGTATCTACTGTCATTATATGACAGAATCTACAGTCATTATCCTTCCTGTTCAATGATAACTCCGTTTCTTATGAAACACCACCAAACATAAACACTGACAAATTGCTAATTTAGCTCCTTTTTCTATGTGCAGACCACTATAAATAAAACGTCATTGTGTAAAATGTTAAATAAGTGGTATTCACTGAGGCACACTTACATCTTAACCAGATACGGAGTCAATCGGATGGTCATATTACTGACATGACGAGAACTATTTTGTTTCCTCTTCATGATGTTGCACCTTCACATTCTTCCCCACTGACTGCCATGTTATGACATTATTTTTTAGTGGTTGGTTAAGATCTGTCATTGGAGCCGTTGGTCCATTCATTCCGTCTCATCGTCATGGTCATGCTGCGTTGACTTATTGTCATTGTTCCCCCACTCATCCGTTCCAAATGTTGATTCACTATAACTATAGCATGACTGATTGAGATATTGCCAGAAAGGCCACAGTTCAGAGCCTCCTGTTGAAAGATACCAACCCAGTCCATGTCCAGACAATGAACCTGATTCAGGAGATGTGTTGTCTGGGTGTTTGTTGCCACCGTTTCACATGGGACCATACAGGGAGTTGTGTCTCACCCATATATCTCTGCATTGGATGGTGCTGGAACACTGGAGCGCTGGGATTATTGTTTTGTTTAATTTTACTTCTACCCTGGCTGAGGCCCGATTCTGGGCGGCAAGACATAGATCTGTGTAGAAGTCATCTTTCTTCATAGGATAAAGCAGTCACTAAAACCAGGCCAATAAGTACTACATTTTTGACCTGACATAGAAACATCGAAAATAGGTGCAGGAGGAGGCCATTCGGTCCTTCGAGCCCACACCGCCATTCATTGTGATCATGGCTGATCATCCACAATCAGTAACCCGTGCCTGCTAATCTTGATAACATATGGGTTTGTGCTGCACCAGCCACATTTTGGAGGGTGAACTTTTAGCTTTAGTCTTGAAGATATATTTCTTTTAATTCAAAAAACAAACCTTTATCGGACGATGACTGGAAAGGTTGAACTATGATTGAATCTTTCGCCATATCATACTAAATATATTTCTCACTTAGTTTCATCACTCTTGAAATGGATTGCACAGACCCATGCCTTATCTGGATTTGTCCTCTGCCATTGCATCAGACTTACTGGCCCGGTCCTTGGAGTTACTTGAATCTGAGCAACCGGCGTAGAGTGTTAATGCCTAGATCATCTGTTATGCCCGCATGCATGGTTGGACTTGTGTATCTGTACATTCACATATGGAGCATACAATCAAATTCCTTGTATGTTTACATACTTGGCAAATAAATTAATTACAATTAGATGACTATGTGACATGAGCAATATTCAATCAGCCACCCACAGTATATCTCCCAACAGAAGCAAGAATAGATATGTGAGGGGCAACACATCCAATATTGCCTGGGTTACACTATCAGCTACCATACATATAACCAAAGATAGACACAAAAAGCTGGAGTAACTCAGCGGGTCAGACAGCTGGAGAAAAGGAATAGGTGACATTTCGGATCGAGACCAATCTTCAGATTCGAAACGTCACCTATTCCTTTTCTCCAGAGATGCTGTCTGACCGGCTGAGTTACTCCAGTTTTTTGTGTTTATCTTCAGTTTAAACTAGCATCTGCAGTTCCGTCCGACCATGCATTTAACTTTCATTCAACTTTCATCTCCAACTGGTCAGTTCCAATTATTGGCAATGCATTTTATGATTTTCACAGAGGGCTGAGGGAGGGGTTGTTGGTGATGGAACATCCCCAGGTTGTTGTCTTCCATAAAATACATGCTTCATTAATCTTCTCCAACTGTGCCAGAAATGTCTGTACTTTAGAAGCATCTTCGAGGAGTGGCTTGTTATTATATAATCTAGGCAGTTCATCCAGCCATTTAGATTAAACTGCAATATATTAGAAAGACAGAGGGGACTGTTTTGGCTTCATGTGTGAATGGAGATGACAGCCGGTCTTTTTTTTCTCCTTAAGTATCTGTACTGCAGAGATACCCTAACTATGTATACTGCAGAGAATTGTTATTTAAGGAGTTGCTGCCTTACAACGCTTGCAGCGCCGGAGACCCGAGTTCGATCCCGACTACAGGTGCTTGTCTGTACGGAGTTTGTACGTTCTCCCCGAGACCTGCGTGGGGTTTCTCCGGGATCTTCGGTTTTCCTCCCACACTCCAAAGACGTACAGGTTTGTAGGTTAATTGGCTTGGGTTTGTATACTTGGTATAAGTGTAAATTGTCCCTAGTGTGTGAAGGCTTGTGTTAGTGTGCGGGGATCGCAGGTCGGTGGGCCGAAGGGCCTGTTTCCGCACTAAACTGAACTAAACTAATTTCTCTCCGCAGGTCTTTTTGAAAGCCGCTGTCTCGGTCGGTGACTATGCTTCAGCAGCTGCCACAGTCTTCGTGGTTGACAGGTTTCTATACTGGGTCGATGCATCCAGCAAACTGCTGCAGGTCGCCAAGGCCTTGCACAGTCGCTGCGTGGCAATACCAATCGCGCCACAGGTGGTTATTCGCCAAGCCCGAGTCTCTGCAAATTCAGGTGACGTCACTCCTGTTGATCTTTCTCAGTGTTTTCGTGGCTAAACTCCAATTAACAAGTACTTGACTAATCAAGAGGACATTTTGTTCTGTTTGTGATGTGGAGGGGAGAGGGAGAGGGAGAATGACATTCCTCTGAGCATAGTGCCATCTTTTCAAACCCACTGCTGACCCTTTGAAGAGGCACAAAGGCGCCGAAAGAAAAGGGCTTGGAGCTAAAAGGGTAGAGTGATTGTGAATGGGTGTGGAAAATACTAATTGGTGTCTTTGATGTCTCATAAATGTACCCTGGCGATTTCAAACGAGGGATGTCTGAATTGCTATACTTCTGATCAAGAGTTTAATACAACAGATTAGTTTTCTGTCAGATTTTTTCCCTATCTCTTTCATCACATTCACTTATTTTTTCAGCATGGCCACTTGACTAACACACAATGCAACTGCTGGCCTATTGAAGTAACTCAATATGTTTTAGCACACTCCTGTAGTTACCTGAATTGGAGAACGTCCCCACTGCTTTGTTGTCGTTACCAAACTGAGAAGTGTCTGACGTCACTATTAAATACATTGATCCCAATTTGGTGATTGCTTTTGTTCGATCTACAGCTAGGTAAAAGCCTACTTAAAGCACACGATGAAAGGTCGCCGCAAAGAACCTATTCAAGCTGCATCCAGTTTGAGTTAAAGATAGACAAACAAGGGGAATAAAAATGGATTATACCAAACTCTCATTTATCAAGATAATGGCCGAGAATTCCACAGAGTTGCTCACTATCTGTGGAGGCCAAGTCAATGGATATTTTTAAGGCAGAGATAGATAGATTCTTGATTCGTACGGGTGTCAGGTGTTATGGGGATAAGGCAGAATGGGGTTCGGAGGGAGGGATAGATCAGCCATGATTGAATGGCTGAGTAGACGATGGGCCAAATGGCCTAATTCTGCTCCTATCACTAATGAACTGGTTGATTACCCACTAAGCCTGCTCTTATCTTGACTGGATGCCTTGACAGGAATATCTGGAAATAACCCGTCTCCAAGGTGATTGGAGCAACAGAGGCCTTCCCATTGTCAATCCGTGTGAAATGCTTTGAGAGCTTGTTAAGACTGGACTAGGCACAAAAAGCTGGAGTAACTCAGCGGGACAGGCAGCATGTCTGGAGAGTCTCTGGACTCTCTGTCCAATCTCTGGACTGGCTGTCAAAGGGTCACAGAGTTGTACAGCACAGGAACGGGACCTTTGGTCACCACAACCACGATCATTTTGCACATCTACATGAATCCCATTTTCCTTTATTATGGTTTTTGCCTTCTATGCCCTATTCATCCTCCCTGTCCAAATGCCACGTCAATATAGTAATTGATTCAAATACACCACCTCCTCTTAAAATTAACCACACTCTGTGTGTGGAAGAAAATTACTTTTCCCTCAAAACCCTTTGATACTCTTACCTCCATCTTAAAATTACCGCCTCTTGCTTTTGAAACCGTAACGATCGTGAGAAGATTTTGATTCCCTACCTATGTATGCCTCTTGTAATCTAATATATTACTGTCAGATCACCCTGCAGTTTCCATCACTCAAGGGAAGACAAGCACAGCCTTTCCAATCTCTCACCATAACTAAGGAATTCCAACCAGACAACATTCTGGTGAATCTCAGGAACTACAGATTCCGGTTTACTAAAACTAAGACCCAAAGTGCTCGAGTAACTCAGTGGGTCAGGCAGCATCCATGGAGTGCATGGATCGGTGACATTTCAAGTCTGGACACTTTATTCAGGCTGATTTGGGGGAGGAGGGAGGTAGGGGTTGGGGTGGGGGTGGGTGAGGGGGGGGGGATGTAAGAGGAAAACTGGAAGAGACAAAGTGTGGCAGGTGATAGGTGAACACAGGCGAGGGAGTATTGGATAGGCAGATGCCATCTTCACTACCCTATCCCATGAGGCCTTACGCATGGAATTGTGCACTTGGATCTCTCAGGCTCTTTGTTGATCGACACTTATTTGTGCCCTACCTTTTACTATATTCTACGCCTATTTGACTTCCTAAATGTGCTTCACTTCACACTTATCCGGGTTAAATTCCATCTGCCAACACACCACCCAACTTTCCAATTGTATCCACGTCTTGTATAAGGCAATGGCAGGATCTATATCCTGCTGCACCCTTAGGTAATCTTAATATTAGTATCGGTATTAGTTTATTTCTGTCACATACTAAGATAATGAAAAAAACTTTGTTTGCATGCTATCCAGTCAAATCATACTAGACATGAGTCCAATCCCGTCATACTAAAGTACAACAGGCAATGCAACGAGAAAAATACCAGAGTGTAGAATGTAGTGTTTACAGCAATATAACAATAAAGTTCAGAGAAAGTACTGATCTTTAAAAATGTGCAAGGGCCACAATGAGGTACATTGGGAGATCAGAAGTAAATCCTTAGCTGATGACAGCAGGGAAGAAGCTGTTTTTGAATCTGGTGGCTGTGTTTTAAACTTTTTCCGTGATGGGTGGGGGGTGGGAGGTGGAAGAAGAGGTAAAGACTGCAGTTTCAATGGTCCTTGATTATGTCAGTTGATTTCTTGCACAGCGTGGAGCGTAGATGCAGTCAGGAGAGGTTGGTTTGTGTGGTGGAAGGGGATACTTCCACAGGTTTCTGTAATTTCTTCTGGTATTGGGAAGAGATGCTGCCAAATAAGGCTGGGATTCATCACGTTGGAAACTTTCTATGCTGCAGCTGTTGAAGTTGGTAAGAGCCATTGGAGACATCTTCTTCATCACTAATTTTCATGTAGCCCATGTCAGATTTTCCCATCATATACCATACATTCACACCCAAATCAGTAATATAGTGAATATCACCAGCAGCAAAGGTCCTGGCATTGATACCCGCGGTACACCACGAGTCACAGAGCTCCGATCAGACAAACATTCTTTATCACCTTACCATCTGCGTCCTATCGCCAAGCTAAATATGGATTCAATTAGACAGCTTGCCTTGGATTCCATGTGCCTTAATTTTCTCGTCCAGTCTACCATGCTGGACATTGTCAAATGCCTTACTAAAGTCCATGCAGATAACGCCTAGTGCCCTGCAATTTTGTGTATGTCTCTGTCATAGATTCATATAGCATGGTAACAGGCCCTTTGGCCCAACTCGTCCATTCCAACCAAGGTGACACATCTTAGTCCCATTTTCCTGCGCTCGGCCTATATTCATCTAAACCTTTCCTATCAATAGACAATAGGTGCAGGAGTAGGCCATTCGGCCCTTCGAGCCAGCACCACCATTCAATGTGATCATGGCTGATCATTCTCAATCAGTACCCCGTTCTTGCCTTCTCCCCATACCCCCTGACTCCGCTATCCTTAAGAGCTCTATCTAGCTCTCTCTTGAATGCATTCAGAGAATTGGCCTCCACTGCCTTCTGAGGCAGTGAATTCCACAGATTTACAACTCTCTGACTGAAAAAGTTTTTCCTCATCTCTGTTCAAAATGGCCAACCCCTTATTCTTAATCTGTGGCCCCTGGTTCTGGACTCCCCCAACACTGGGAACGTGTTTCCTGCCTCTAACGTGTCCATGTATCTTTCCAAGTGTCTTTTAAATGCTGTTATAATACTTGCTTCAACTATGTCCTCTGACAGCTTGTTTCTGATAGCCTCTAAGTGAAAAAGTTGGCCCTCGGTTCCTATTAAATCTTGCCCCTCTCATCTTCAACCTATGTTCTTTGTGCCTTGATTCCGCTATCTTGAGTAAAAGACCATGCATTAACCCTATTGATTCTCCTCATAATTTTATATGCCTTGCCCCAAGGCTCAGGCCTTGAGTTTTCACAAGTTCCTCATAAATCTTTCCAGCTTAATGACATCCTTCCTATAGCAGAGACCAAACCTGAACACAACGCTCCAAATGCAGCCTCACCAACATCTTGTGCAACTGTAACATAATGTCCCAATTTCTATACACAACACTCTGACTGATGTAGCAAGAACATTCTTTACCTCCTTGTCTACGTGTGACGCCACTTTCAGGAAACTCTGTGCCTGCAGTCCTAGCTCCCTCTGCACCACAACACTCCCCAGGGCCCGACCATTCACTGTGAATGCCCTGCCCTTGTTTGACTTTCCAAAATGCAACACCTCACATATATCAGCATTAAACTCCATTAGCTATTTGCCAACTTGCCAGCTCAGCTGATAAAAATCCTACTTTAAATAATTAAATTAACTCATGTAGGTTTAAACATTCAAATTTACCTAGAAATCACATGTCTCCTTCACAGCAATTCCTATCCATTGAACGTGCACCAGGTCTAATTTTGCACAGGTTTATTGTTCGTGCTGGGAAGTTGGTCGAAGTTTGTCCTCCATGTTTGAACCCAATAAGTGTCCAAGCCGGCCAGAAAATTCCTGGCAATCAGCTGCTCTGGAATTCCGTACTTCTGAACTTGCACACTTATGCGGGTGTCTTAAACCTCTGAGCACACACAGAGCTACAAGACCGCAATTCATTTCTGTGGATTTAACTCTCAACAGCCTGGAGAAGTGAAAGCAGTCTTGGGGAGAATGTATCTAAGATTGGAATGTCTTCCCACATTACCTCACTCCTCCCAAGTGGTCGAGTCAATGGATGGGTCAAATGCCATCTCAAGCCGACACAGACTACAGGCTTCCTCTGGACCATTTCCTCCTGACTTGCAACCATTCCTGCGAATCCTACGCATACTGGAGAATCGAAATGAGTAATAGTTTACGGAACTGTATGCAGAAAAGGAATTTCACTGTACCTCGGTACATATGATAACACAGAACCATTCAACCATTGAAATGCACCCTGCCTCCTTTGCACCCGAGATTCAGTTTAGAGTACCAGTCTAGATTTTATTCTCAATTCACTGGAATGGGTCTTGAACAAAGCACACTGACACTGAGCTAACAAGCCTCACCTACTTCATTCAATTGATCAGATCCTAATCCTTTGAGAGCCACAGCACTGTAAAAATAGGAAGCTGCAGGGAAGGAGAGACTGGGGCACGTTTACATTTCTAAGTGGCTGGGTACAGAACAATCTGGTGTAATTTTGTGGACTAGTGTCAGTTCCTTTCTTAGACAGGTAATGTGGAGAAAACTAGAGGCAGTTTATCTTTATAACAAAAATCCACACTTCAAAAGTAACTTAATGTGTGAAGGACTCTGGAACATTTCTATATGCCAAGGTGTTGTGTATTATTAAACACATAAGATTATAATTTTAAAGCAATATAAAACCTTTCAGCATGCTTTTAAAGCAATGAAGCACTGTTGTCGTGGAATCGCTGCCTCAAGCAGGCAGCCAGCATCATTAGGGAGCTACAACACCCAGGCCACACACTCATTTCACTTCTGCCATTAGAAAGAAGGTGCACGGGCCTGAAAACTAACATTCAGGTTCAGAAACGGCCTTTAGGCTGTTAAACACTACAACCTTCAAATAAGCTCTGAACTACATAGACTATTCTTGTTATTATTGCACGATTATTGTTTGGTTTTTATGTGTACGTATGTTTGCATGTGTGCGTGTGTGTATATGTATATATATATATATATATATATGTGTGTGTATATATATATATATATATATATATATAGTATAAGAAAATAACTGCAGATGCTGGTACAAATCGATTTATTCACTAAATGCTGGAGTAACTCAGCAGGTCAGGCAGCATCTCGGGAGAGAAGGAATGGGTGACGTTTCGGGTCGAGACCCTTCTTCAGACTCTCGACCCAAAATGTCGCCCATTTCTTCTCTCCAGAGATGCTGCCTGTCCCACTGAGTTACTCCATCTTTTTGTCCCTCAGACTGACTATATATATATATATAGATAATATATTTAGAAAGGAACTGCAGATACCGGATTAAACTGAAGATAGACACAAAAAGCTGGAGTAACTCAGCGGGACAGGCAGCATCTCTGGAGAGAAGGAATGGGTGATTCGAGTCGAGACCCTACTTCAGACTCTCGACCCAAAATGTCGCCCATTCCTTCTCTCCAGAGATGCTGCCTGTCCCGCTGATTACTCCATCTTTTTGTGTCTACCTTCTATATAATATGTGTATATGTTAGTATGTATATATATACACCCACTGAACTTTTTTTTCTCGTTTATTATATTGTTTACCGTGCACTATGTTTACATAAAAATCTGGAGTAACTCAGCGGGACAGGCAGCATCTCTGGAGAGAAGGTCTGAAGAAGGGTCTTGACCCGAAACGTCACCCATTCCTTCTTTCCAGAGAAACCAGCGTCTGCATTTCCTTCTTACACATACTATGTTTACATATTCTGTTGTGCTGCTGCAAGTAAGAATTTCATTTTTCTATCTGGGACATATGACAATAAAACACTCTTGACTCTTGACTCCTGTGATGTTATAAACACAGCAGTCTATTTCAATTCTGCAAGAACCCTTAAATAACAAGGAGGCAAATGAGCAGGTCAACTGGTTAAGATCCGAGGTTAAATGAAAAATAGTTACTGGGCAGGAAAAACTTCCCTGCTGTTCTTCAGAAGAGTGCCAAGAGAGACGGACAAGTTTTGGTTCAACATTTCTTCCAAAAGGCTGCACCTCCGCAGCACTCCCTCAGCACTGATTGGAAAGTCCACCTGGATTATAGGTGTTGGGTTGTGGATCTACTCCTGACACAGAATCATAGAAACATAGAAAATAGGTACAGGAGTCGGCCATTCCACCCTTTGAACCAGCACCGCCATTCAATATGATCATGGCTGATCATCCAGAATCAGTAACCCGTTCCTGCTTTCTCCCCATATCCCTTGATTCCGTTAGTCCTAAGAGCTGTATCCAACTCTCTCTTGAAAACATCCAGTGAATTGGCCTCCACTGCCTTCTGTGGCAGAGAATTCCACGGATTCACAACTCTCTATGTGAAAAAGTTTTTCCTCGTCTCAGTCCTAAATGGCCTACCCCTTATTCTTAAACTGTGACCTATCCAAGACCACCTTTGAGCTACAATAAAGCAGAAAACCTTTGATAGTAGAATAATATAATGCCCAAAGTAAAAAGAGATAATCAAATAACGTGGACCTTAAATATATTACATAATCCATTGCAATGAACAGTAATATTTCCAGGTCTATTGATTTATGTTGAGATAGCTGATCTTGAAAGGGCTTGCAGGGTTCTGTAATCTAGATTTAAGGCACCTACATATCATATTCATCATATTTGGTGCCTCATATTGTAATCATATTATTATTTCTTCTGATTTAGAAGACCATTTGGCCCAGCAAGGCTAAGCCAGGTCAAGGCAGTTCCATTGCCTCACTTATTTCTCTGTGACGTGTTTTCTATCACATGCCTATCAAATCAATCCTGAATCTCCTGCGACTTAATTACATTGGAGGCAATTCTGAGTAGCCGATTCACCGGCCAATTAACATGTCTTTGGGATGTGAGAGTAAACTGGAAGCACCCACATACATGATCATGCAAACGCACATTGCTGCACTGGTGGGTAAGGCAAAGCAGCGTCTTTACCACCTTAGACAGCTGAGGAAATTCAGAGTGTCTCTGAGGATTCTTCATTGCTTCTACTCTGGGGCTGTAGAAAGCATCCTGTCCGACAACATTACAGTCTGGTTTGGGAACATCTCTGCCCAGGACAGGATGGCCCTGCAGAGAGTAGTGCGTTCGGCAGAACGCACCATGGGAACTACACTCGTCCCCCTGCAGGACCTATACATCAGGAGGTGCAGATCCAGAGCCAGCAAAATTATGAGGGACTGTTCCAGATGCTACGGTCAGGCAAACGCCTCCGCTGTCACGCTGTGAAAACGGAGAGGATGAGACGGAGTTTCTTCCCACAGGCCATCAGGACTGTCAACTTTTATAACTCCAGAGACTAAATTTTTGTCTACACTATAGTAACTTATTAACTTTATTTATATGCTGTAACTGTAATTCTTTTTTGTGCACAATCCGCAGGCATTGCCACTTTCATTTCACTGCACATCGTGTATGTGTATGTGACAAATAAACTTGACTTGACTTGACTTGACTCCATACAGACAGCATCGGAGGTCGGGAGCAAGCTCGCGTGACTGAAACTCTGAGGCAGTGACATGACCTCCCACAACATTGCACTACATTGCTGCATGACTCTGCCACCATCTTACACACCAGCTCTGTTCATTTTCTCAATACTATTGTCTGCAGGGGTGATTTTTTGCAAAAAAAAATACTTGCAATGTTATTTCTTCATAAATAAATGTCATTTTTTTCCCCAAAATTATTGACAGGTAAACTTCTGAAAGCCGAATATATCCTGAGCAGCCTGATCAATAATTATGGGGCAACAGGTTAGTGATACCCTTTATATGAAATATCTTACGTCTGCTTTCGACAGACATACATAATTAATTGTTTTGACGTTTTAGTTTTAGGAATGTATAGATAAATTATAAATAATTCCAAAAAATAATTGCAAACAGGCATACTGTAAATAGAACAGGAAAACAATAAAGCTCCTTACTGCCTTTATTTACCAATACAGCAATTAGTCTGATGTTGGACCAAATGATCATCTCAGTTTTCAGAGAGCATACGTTATTAGATTCTTACCTCCAACTGCACGATGGTGCAGCGGTAGAGCTGCTGCCTTACAGCACTTGCAGCAGCGGATACCCGGGTTCAATCCCGACTACGGAGTTTGTACGTTCTCCCCGTGACCTGCGTGGGTTTTCTCCGAGACCTTCGGTTTCCTCCCACACTCCAAAGACGTGCAGGTTTGTAGGTTAATTGGCTTGGCGTAAGTGTAAATTGTCCCTACTGTGTGTAGGATGGTGTTATTGTGCGGGGATCGCTGGTCGGTGTGGACTCGGTGGGCCGAAGGGCCTGTTCCCGTGCTGTATCTCTATAAACTAAAACTTCCCAAAGCAAGCCTTAATTCCTTGATTTTGTTTGATTTCCTAGATCAGAAATCTCACCTTAACAGGTACCAATGGATTTTGTTCATTATCTTGAGGCTTTTTTTTATTATGCATGGTACTGAGGATTTTTATTTTCACGCACACAATTAATTACATGTAATTACAATTTACATGTGGAGGTGACTTTCCAAGCTCTGTCATTCTCCACATCTCACCAATGTCCACCACCACCCCAGCCCTCTTCCCTTGCATTATCAAGCAGGGCTTCACTTGTGACCATGTAACCACAGGCAAGCCCTCTGGCACTTCTTGCTCCACTGTATGTTTCTGGCACACGGTGTTCATGTGCGTGTCCCACCACCAATCAAACTCCATCCACTCATAATCAACTGCAAAGTTAACCTCTCCCATCAAGGCAGGCTTATTTTGTTTAGTTTGCTTTAGAGATACAGCGCAGAAACAGGTCCTTCGGCCCGCCGAGTCCGCACCCACCAACGATCCCCGCACACTAACATTATCCTACACACACGAGGGACAATTTACAATCTTTACCAAAGCCAATTAACCTACAAACCCGTATGCCTTCAGAATGTGGGAGGAAACCGAAGCACCCGGAGAAACCTCATGTCTCGGGGAGAACGTCCAAACCACGTACAGTCAGCACCAGTAACCAGGATTAAATCTGGGTCTCTGGCGCTGTAAGGCAACAGCTGAGTTGCCAATGCAAAGTTAATCAACTGCATGACAAGACTGATCAATGGATATTGTGCTTGGTTTTGCTATTCATTTCTCCACTGTTGACTGACATTCAGGCACTTGGGTCTACGAGAACAAGACTGATTGCACACTGGTGCAGGCTGTCAGCATTCAGATAAGGGGACAAATTCTACAAAAGCTCGGTAAGATTTCCAGCACTTGACTCAAGGTTTAATATGTTTGTCGTGCTGCTGAATTGGATCAACGTATCTTGGTCGGGGTTTGTGAGTAAAGGGTGAGTCGGTGCATCCATCTGGCACTTTTAATGAATGTTAAATGGTCCAGTCTCTTGTGCTCATACTGGCCTGACCCATACCTGAAGATGTGTGTAGGAAGGAATTGCAGATGCTGGTTTAAACCAAAGATACACACAAAAAGCTGGAGTAAGTCAGCGGGTCAGACAGCATCTCCAGCTTTTTGTGTCCATCCATTCCTGAAGATGTTCTTCTTTATACATCTTCCTTGTAAAATGCCTGACTGCCTTCACCCATTCTGGTCAGACGAAATAGTGTTTTCTTTCCAAATATGAGGAAACACGAAAAGCCAATAGATGTACCAGTTTACATTGAATGGTAAAAAGAATTCCACATGAATGAATGAATGTTTATTGGCCAAGTATGTACACATACAATGAATGTGCCTTGGCGCTCCGCTCGCAAGTAACGACATGAACATACAGTAAACAATTAAGAACAAAGCATTAAACATTAAAACATTAAGAATATAACATTACAGTTTATACATGTGAGTAAAATAAACCAGAGCCAAAAGAGCCTACAGACATTTGGTTATTGAGTAGAACTATCACTCGTGGAAAAAAGCTGTTTTTATGTCTGGCTGTGGCTGCTTTGACAGTCCGGAGTCGCCTTCCAGAGGGAAGTGCTTCAAAGAGTTTGTGGCCGGGGTGGGAGGGGTCAGAGTTGATCTTGCCTGCTTGCTTCCTGGCCCTTGCAGTGTACAGTTCGTCAATGGGTGGAAGGTTGCAGCCAACAACCTTCTCAGCTGTGCGAACGATCCGTTGCAGCCTCCGGATGTCGTGCTTGGTGGCTGAGCCAAACCAGACCATGATGGAGAAGGTGAGGATAGACTCTACGATGGCAGTGTAGATTTGGACCATCATTGCCTGTGGCAGATTGTGTTTCCTCAGTTGCCGCAGGAAGTACATCCTCTGTTGGGCCTTTTTGACTGTGGAGTCAATGGTGGCCCCCCATTTAAGGTCCTTGCAGATGATGGTTCCAAGGAACTTAAACGACTCCACAGATGTGACTGTGGTGTTGTTGATGGTGAGTGGGGGGGAGGGGAGGGGGAGCTCTCCTAAAGTCTACAGTCTTCAGTGAAAGGAATGCTGAATCTTGCTGGATTTGTTTCTGTCATTTCAGGGTTGTGGTATGAGGCTGCGGAGTTGATCTGGGCCTCCATAGTGGGGTTTTATGAGCTTCCTCGCCCAGATAAAAAGGTCTGTTTTGATTTTTTTTTCTTGTCTCATGTATTCTAACCCTTCTGTCCTCCCCTGACAGTGCGGCCCTTTACTTGAACATCCCATCAGGTCTGAACGGCAGCTACACTCACTGGCCCTGGCACAGAACAAAACAACCATTCCCTTCAAACGTGCTGCGATTTCCACTGGGAAAGAGCA
Source organism: Rhinoraja longicauda (assembly GCF_053455715.1). NCBI lineage: Eukaryota > Metazoa > Chordata > Chondrichthyes > Rajiformes > Arhynchobatidae > Rhinoraja > Rhinoraja longicauda. Next base: position 127,666,286 of record NC_135953.1, read on the forward strand.
GCTTACCCCTTGGCTCTGTGAATGATAGCATAGCCTTGGCAACTCACACATGCCTTGTCGGCCTTGGCAGTGATTGTGCCTGGAGGCAGTCAGGCATGAAGGGCACTTTAGATGTTGAGGCAACTTCAAGTCAAGGCAAGTCACGTTGAGTTTCATTGTTAGACTGTACACATATTGTACACATACCGACACAATAAACCAGTTGAATAATGGGCTTCTTTATACTTCATACTCCAATAGTGAGGTACAGGTACCATGAACATCCATGGTGGCGCAGCGGTAGAGCGGAAAGTTACATTCCCTTATTAGAGAAATCAATTTTAGGAAGAAAGCTTTCCTGTGAAACCTCCACAATCATTTCACAAGAAAAGTTCGCAGTCCCGGAAATGGGAGCAGCTCACTTTCTAAACAGTACATTGTGCAGAAAATTTGTTGCCCAGATTGGAAACTCTGCAAAGCCTGGCAAACATAGCTTGTAACTTGTACTAAATAGATGCAAGAGACTGCAGATGCTGGAATCTTGAGCAAAAGACAAAATACTGGAGCAGGTCAATCAGCATCTGTGGAGAGAATGGATAGGCGATGTTTCTGGTTGGGACTCCAATTCAGACTGACTGTAGGATGGTGGAGGAAACTGGGAAAGGGAGAAAGGTTAAGGGCGGCACGGTAGCACAGCGGTAGAGTTGTTGCAGTGCCGGAGGCCCGGGTTTGATCCTGACTACGGGCGCTGTCTGTACGGAGTTTGTACGTTCTCCCCATAACCGCATGGGTTTTCGCCGAGATCTTCGGTTTCCTCCCACATTCAAAAGACATACAGTCATGTAGGTTAATTGGCTTGGTGTATGTGTAGGTTGTCCCTAGTGTGTGTGGGATAGACAATAGACAATAGACAATAGACAATAGGTGCAGGAGTAGGCCATTCAGCCCTTCGAGCCAGCACCGCCATTCAATGCGATCATGGCTGATCACTCTCAATCAGTACCCCGTTCCTGCCTTCTCCCCATACCCCCTCACTCCGCTATCCTTAAGAGCTTTATCCAGCTCTCTCTTGAAAGCATCCAACGAACTGGCCTCCACTGCCTTCTGAGGCAGAGAATTCCACACCTTCACCACTCTCTGACTGAAAAAGTTCTTCCTCATCTCCGTTCTAAATGGCCTAACCCTTATTCTTAAACTGTGGCCCCTTGTTCTGGACTCCCCCAACATTGGGAACATGTTTCCTGCCTCTAATGTGTCCAATCCCCTAATTATCTTATATGTTTCAATAAGATCCCCCCTCATCCTTCTAAATTCCAGTGTATACAAGCCCAATCGCTCCAGCCTTTCAACATACGACAGTCCCGCCATTCCGGGAATTAACCTAGTGAACCTACGCTGCACGCCCTCCATAGCAAGAATATCCTTCCTCAAATTTGGAGACCAAAACTGCACACAGTACTCCAGGTGCGGTCTCACCAGGGCCTGGTACAACTGTAGAAGGACCTCTTTGCTCCAATACTCAACTCCTCTTGTTATGAAGGCCAACATTCCATTGGCTTTCTTCACTGCCTGCTGAACCTGCATGCTTCCTTTCATTGACTGATGCACTAGGACACCCAGATCTCGTTGAACTCCCCCTCCTCCTAACTTGACACCATTCAGATAATAATCTGCCTTTCTATTCTTACTTCCAAAGTGAATAACCTCACACTTATCTACATTAAACTGCATCTGCCATGTATCCGCCCACCCACACAACCTGTCCAAGTCACCCTGCAGCCTTATTGCATCTTCCTCACAATTCACACTACCCCCCAGCTTAGTATCATCTGCAAATGTGCTAATGGTACTTTTAATCCCTTCGTCTAAGTCATTAATGTATATCGTAAATAGCTGGGGTCCCAGCACCGAACCTTGCGGTACCCCACTGGTCACTGCCTGCCATTCCGAAAGGGACCCATTTATCCCCACTCTTTGCTTTCTGTCTGTCAACCAATTTTCTATCCATGTCAGTACCCTACCCTCAATACCATGTGCCCTAATTTTGCCCACTAATCTCCTATGTGGGACCTTGTCGAAGGCTTTCTGAAAGTCGAGGTACACCACATCCACTGACTCTCCCCTGTCAATTTTCCTAGTTACATCCTCAAAAAATTCCAGTAGATTTGTCAAGCATGATTTCCCCTTCGTAAATCCATGCTGACTCGGAATGATCCTGTTACTGCTATCCAAATGCTCAGCAATTTCGTCTTTTATAATTGACTCCAGCATCTTCCCCACCACTGATGTCAGACTAACTGGTCTATAATTACCCGTTTTCTCTCTCCCTCCTTTCTTAAAAAGTGGGATAACATTTGCTATCCTCCAATCCACAGGAACTGATCCTGAATCTATAGAACATTGAAAAATGATATCCAATGCTTCCACTATTTCTAGAGCCACCTCCTTAAGTACCCTGGGATGCAGACCATCAGGCCCTAGGGATTTATCAGCCTTCAGTCCCATCAGTCTACCCAAAACCATTTCCTGCCTAATGTGGATTTCCTTCAGTTCCTCCATCACCCTAGGTTCTCCGGCCCCTAGAACATTTGGGAGATTGTGTGTGTCTTCCTCAGTGAAGACAGATCCAAAGTAACGGTTTAACTCGTCTGCCATTTCTTTGTTCCCCATAATAAATTCCCCTGCTTCTGTCTTCAAGGGACCCACATTTGCCTTGACTATTTTTTTCCTCTTCACGTACCTAAAAAAACTTTTGCTATCCTCCTTTATATTATTGGCTAGTTTACCCTCGTACCTCATCTTTTCTCCCCGTATTGCCTTTTTAGTTAACTTTTGTTGCTCTTTAAAAGAGTCCCAGTCCTCTGTCTTCCCACTCTTCTTTGCTATGTTATACTTCCTCTCCTTAATTTTTATGCTGTCCCTGACTTCGCTTGTCAGCCACAGGTGTCTCTTACTCCCCTTAGAGTCTTTCCACCTCTTTGGAATAAATTGATCCTGCAACCTCTGCATTATTCCCAGGAATACCTGCCATTGCTGTTCTACCGTCTTCCCTGCTCGGGCCTCCTTCCAGTCAATTTTGGCCAGCTCCTGCCTCATGCCCCTGTAATCCCCTTTGCTATACTGTAATACTGACACTTCCGATTTTCCCTTCTGCCTTTCCATTTGCAGAGTAAAACTTATCATGTTGTGATCACTGCCTCCTAATGGCTCTTTTACCTCTAGTCCCCTTATCAGATCAGGATCATTACACAACACTAAATCCAGAATTGCCTTCTCCCTGGTAGGCTCCAGTACAAGCTGTTCTAAGAATCCATCTCGAAGGCACTCTACAAACTCTCTTTCCTGGGTTCCATTTCCAACCTGATTTTCCCAGTCTACCTGCATGTTGAAATCTCCCATAACCACCGTAGCATTACATTTGTGACACGCCAATTTTATCTCCTGATTCAACTTGCACCCTATGTCGAGGCTACTGTTTGGGGGCCTATAGATAACTCCCATTAGGGTCTTTTTACCCTTACAATTCCTCATTTCTATCCATACGGATAATGTTAATGTGCGGGGAACACTGGTCGGCGCAGACTCAGTGGGCCGAAGGGCCTGTTTCCGCTCTGTATCTCTAAATAAACTAAAGGTAGGCGGGGTGGGACAAAGCCTGGCAAGTGATAGGTGGACACAGTTGAAGGGTTGGGTGCGGAGGGGAGAGGAGAAAGTGACAAAGGCTGGCGATGAAAAGCAGATGTAAGGGTGGCAGCTAAGGATATAAAAGGAAGAGTGAAATGTAAAGCCAGAGGGGGGGACATAGGTGAAAGGGGAAATGGGGGACTCCGAGATGGGGGAGGTGGGAGATGAGTGTATGTAGGAGGGTTAAGCAGCAGGATAATGGGAATGGTGGGAGAAGTGTGTGCACACCAGCGTGTGGGAGGTTGGGGGAAGGGAGGGAGAAGGGGGAATTGAGGAATGTGACTTGAAATCAGAGACTTCAACAATTTAATGTTTTCAATATTCAGACCATTGGTAATAACTTGAAACCCACGTGCATAGTCAGAGTCACACAGCATGGAAGCAGGCCATTCAGTACAGAAGGGTCTCGACCCGAAACGTCACCCATTCCCTCTCTCCTAGATGCTGCATGACCTGCTGAGTTACTCCAGCATTTTGTGATACCTGGCCTTTCAGTCCAAGTCGTTTATGCTGACCGCGATGCCCAAGCTAATTCCCTTTGCCTGCATTTGGCCCATATCCCTCCAAATCTTTTCTTTCTATACATCTGTCCAGGTGTGTTTAAACATTGTAATTATATCTGCCTCTACACTTTCCTCTAGCAACTCATTCTGTATATTCACCACCCTTTTGCATGAAAAAGCTGCCCCTCAGATCACCTTTTAAATCTTTTCCCCTCTCACCTTAAATCTACGTCCTCTAGTTTTAGACTCCCTTACCCTGGGGAAAATGACTGTAACCATCCACCCTGTCTACATGCCTCGTGATTTCATAAACCTGTATTAAGTTATCCATCAGCCTTCAATGCTCCAAGGAAAGAAGACCCAGCCTATCCAGCCTTTCCTTTTCACTCAGGGGGTTGAAATGAACTGTCGGCACAGATGATCTCAGGAAGGGTGGGGCCCACAATGGTCCATTGTTGGCCTGGGAAGGTGTGATAACAAGAGGGATATAAGGAGAGAAGGGAATGCTGGCCGGGCAAGAGGAACTGCACACAGTACCAAGAGTTTGGTCTTACCAATGATTTATACAGTTATAACATGACCTCCGTCTCCTGCACTCTGTGCCCTGAACGATGAAGACCAGCATGCCACCTTCAGCATCCTATGTGCTGCTTTCGGGGAACTATATGACTCTACCCTCATGTCTCTCTGTTCGACAACACTTTCCACGGTGTTGCCTTTGACAGGTTTAACTTACCAAACTGCAAAGATGGCTGCGCAAAATGCAAGTGCCATGGAGGCAGCAGGAGTGGAGATGCAGTGAGGAGTAGTGGTGGACAAACCAGCCCACAGAGAGAGAAGCCAGTCAGATAGGGAGCAATGAGGTGGGAGGCCCATCAAACCAAGAGGTTGTGTAGGAACGAACTGCAGATGCTGGTTAAAATCGAAGAGACACGAAATGCTGGAGTAACTCAGCGGGACAGGCAGCATCTCTGGAGAAAAGGAATGGGTGACGTTTTATATATCTTTCATTCATTTGTTCTCTATCTCTCTACTTCGTCTATATCTCTCGAAATATGGCCAGTTCATTGGCTATATTTAAGAGGGAGTTAGATGTGGCCCTTGTGGCTAAAGGGATCAGGGGGTCTGGAGAGAAGGCAGGTACGGGATACTGAGTTGGATGATCAGCCATGATCATATTGAATGGCGGTGCAGGCTCGAAGGGCTGAATGGCCTACTCCTGCACCTACTTTCAATGTTTCTATGTTCCCTTTCCCCTTACTCTCTGACTGAAGAAGGTTCACGAACCGAAACATCACCCATTCCTTCTCACCAGACATGCTGCCTGTCCCGCTAATTTACTCCAGCATTTTGTGCCTATCTTCAAACCAAGGGGTTGTCGGAAGTTGGGATTAAACATTATTGCCTTTATCATGTATCTGTATGCTGTGGATTGATATCATGTATGGTCTTTCCGCTGACTGGTTAGCATGCAACGAACGTTTTTCACTGTACTTGGTACACAAAACAATAAACTAAACTTAACCCACACATGAGGAAAACTTTGTCATTATACACAGTGTACAAGTTGTACCAGTAAATATCTTGATTAGCACAGGTGATTCATGATATCTTGGTTACTACGGGTGTCAGAGGTTATGGGGAGAAGGCAGGAGAATGGGGTTAGGAGGGAGAGAATCATCAGTCATGATTGAATGGCGAAGTAGACTTGATGGACCGAATGGCCAAATTCTACTACTATTCCTTTTGACCTTATGTCCTTACAAATATGTCAACTTCTCCTCTTTCTGGTTCCTTCCACAGATTTGTGGAAAATCAAACTTCAACAGCAAATTTGACCACATTTGGAGATAATACTAATTATGCAAAATATTTGTGATTTATAGGGAATTTCTACGTCATTGGGCATTTTGGCTGACCTGCTAGTTTCAATGAGTGATGGGGATTTCAAACGCTTTAAGAAGGACCCTCAGATGGACTTGGTAAATATACTTAACTGTTATTACTTCTGCCAGTGTATGTGTAACATGTTCACGAGTTATGTAAGGAGGCCAATGCTACACGTATTAGTCTAGTCTAGGGTCTAGTCTAATAATAATAATAATTTGTTATTATAAATATTGATCATTATTAATAATTAATACTGGATTAAGTATTATTTCTTCTCTGAATAGTGAAGGGTGCTGATTAATCTCTCATTTTATTGTTTCTTCGAGTGGTGTTTTAGATGCAGCAGAATCAGTAAATTTGCATGCATTTGAAACTAAAAAATTTGACCCAGCAAAATGAGACCTGTGAGGCCAGAGAGACTGTTAATCAAAACACTTTACTAGTGAGGACCAGATAACCCTTCTGAAAAATTAGGAAGAGGATCCACAAACTGCACAGAGATAAAACCTCCATATTAAATATTGTTACACACAGTGCAGATACTAAAGCCGCTGCCTCACAGCGGCAGATTCCCAGGCTCAATCCGGATCTCTGTGTGAAGTTTGCACGTCCTCCCTCCAACTGTGGGGGTTTCCTCTCAGTATTGGGGTGGTGTGGCGGCACGGTGGCACAGCGGTAGAGATGTGGCCTTACAATAGACAATAGGCAATAGGTGCAGGAGGAGGCCATTCGGCCACTTCGAGCCAGCACCGCCATTCAATGTGATCATGGCTGATCATTCTCAATCAGTACCCCGTTCCTGCCTCCTCCCCATACCCCCTGACTCCGCTATCCTTAAGAGCTCTATCTAGCTCTCTCTTGAATGCATTCAGAGAATTGGCCTCCACTGCCTTCTGAGGCAAAAAATTCCACAGACCCACCACTCTCTGACTGAAAAGGATTTTCCTCATCTCCGTTCCAGCGCTTGCAGCGCCAGCCAGAGACCCGGGTTCGATCCCGACTACAGGTGCTGTCCGTACGGAGTTTGTACAGTCTGGCCTGTAGTTCCTTAGATACTTTCTACTTCCCTTCTTAAACAAAGGAACAACATTGACCACTCTCCAGTCCACCGGACCTTGCCTGTGCTGTGGCTAGAGAAGAAACAAAAGATCCTCATTCAGGTCCCCACAATCACCTCTGTTGCTTTCCTCAATAACCCGGGATAGGCCCTGGGGACATTCATCCACCTTAATGCTTTTCAAGAGCATCATAGAGGCATAGAGTGATACAGTGTGGAAACAGGCCCTTCGGCCCCACTCGCCCACACCGGCCAACAATGTCCCAGCTACACTAGTTCCACTTGCTTGCGCTTGGTCGATATCCCTCCAAACCTGTCCTATCCATGTACCTGTCTAACTGTTCCTTAAACAATGGGATAGTCCCAGCCTCAACTACCTTTTCTGGCAGCTTGTTCCATACACCCACCACCCTATGTGTGAAAAGGTTACCCCTTGGATTCCTATTAAATCTTTTCCCCTTCACCTTGTACCTATGTCCTCTGGTCCTCGATTCCCTTACTCTGGGCAAAAGACTCTGTGCATCAACCCGATCTATTCCTCTCATGATTTTGTGTACCTCGAAAAGATCTCCCCTCATCCTTCTGCGCTCAAGTGGTTTTGCAGATAGTGAAGATGGCTGATCCAATTGATCCAGATCCTGCTGCAATCATTCAGCCAGCCTACTCAACCTCTCCCTATAGCTCACACCCTCTAGTCCTGGCAACATCCTCGTAAATCTTTTCCGAACCCTTTCAAGCTTGACAATATCTTTCCTATAACATGGTGCCCAGAACTGAACACAATATTCTAAATGCAGTCTCACCAACATCTTATACAACTGCAACATGACTTCCCAACTTCTATACTCAATACTCTGACTGATGAAGGCCAAAGTGCCAAAAGCCTTTTTGACCACCTTATCTACCTGCGACTCGACCTTCAAGGAACCATGCACCTGTACTCCTAGATCCCTCTGCTCTACAATACTACCTAGAGGCCTACCATTTACTGTGTAGGTCATGCCCTAGTTCGACATCCCAAAATGCAACACCTCACACTTCTCTGTATTAAATTCCATCAACCATTCCTCCGCCCACCTGGCCAATCGATCCAGATCCTGCTGCAATCATTCACAGCCATCTTCACTATCTGCAAAACCACTAACTTTTGTATCATCAGCACGACCTCTTTATCAATCTCAAAATGCCCCAGCGATTTGCATTATCTACATTGATCTTGATGTCCTCCAAGTCCATCCCTCCTGCATTTATCCGATTAAGTCCTCAAAGAATTCTCTACCCTTCAGTGAGATCACTCTTCATTCCTCTAACTCTACAAAACAGAGCTCTAACCTGCTCAATCTTCCCTCATATGAGAAACCAGCCATCTCAGGACCAGTCCACCTGAACAGTCTGTCCTTCATGAGTCTGAAGAAGGACCCCGACCCGAGATGTACATCAGTCACTGAAAGTAAGCATGCAGGTACAGTAGGCAGTGAAGAAAGCAAATGGCATGTTGGCCTTCATAGTGAGAGGATTTGAGTGTAGGAGCAAGGAGGTCCTACTGAAATTGTACAGAGCCCTAGTGAGACCGCACCTGGAGTATTGTGTGCAGTTTGGTCTCCTAGTTTGATTCTTGCTATTGAGGGAGTGCAGCGTAGGTTCACCAGGTTAATTCCCAAAATGGCGGGACTGACATATGATGAAATAATGGATCAACTGAGCTTATATTCACTGGAATTTAGAAGGATGAGTGGGGATCTTATTAGAAACATATAAAATTCTTAATGGATTGGACAGGCTAGATGCAGGAAAAATATTCCCCATGTTTGGGGAGTCAAGAATCAGGGATCACAGTTTAAGAATAAGGGGTAGGCCATTGAGGACTGAGATGAGGAAAAACTTTTTCACCCAGAGAGTTGTGAATCTGTAGAATTCTCTGCCACAAAGGCAGTGGGGGCCAATTAAATACATGTATTCAAGAGAGAGTTGGATGTGGCTCTTAATGCTAATGGAGACAAGGGATATGGGGAGAAAGCAGGAATGGGGTACTGATTCTGGATGATCAGCCATGATCATATTGAATGGCGGTGCGTACAGGCTCGAGGGGCCAAATGGCCTCCTCCTGCACCTATCCATTCCCTCCACAGATGTTACCGACCTGTGGAATTACTCTTTGTGTAGGAAAGAACTGCAGATGCTGGTTTAAATCGAAGGTAGACACAAAATACTGGAGTAACTCAACGGGACAGGCAGCAAGGATTGGGTGAAGTTTTCGGGTCGAGATCCTTCTTCAGACCGATGTGTTTTGTGTTCTTTCTGTTTTGCTCAAGATTCCGCCCAAGATTCATTTTGCTGAGTTACTCCAGCATTTCGTGTCCATTTTCCGTGTAAACCAGCATCTGCAGTTTCTTCCTACATTATTATCTGAATGGTGTCAAGTTAGAAAAAGGGGACGTACAACGAGATCTGGGTGTCATAGTGCACCAGTCACTGAAAGGAAGCATGCAGGTACAGCAGGCAGTGAAGAAAGCCAATGGAATGTTGGCCTTCATAACAAGAGGAGTTGAGTATAGGAGCAAAGAGGTCCTTCTGCAGTTGTACAGGGCCCTAGTGAGACCGCACCTGGAGTACTGTGTGCAGTTTTGGTCTCCAAATTTGAGGAAGGATATTCTTGCTATTGAGGGCGTGCAGCGTAGGTTCACTAGGTTAATTCCCGGAATGGCGGGACTGTCATATGTTGAAAGACTGGAGCGACTAGGCTTGTATACACTGGAATTTAGAAGGATGAGAGGGGATCTTATCGAAACATATAAGATCATTAAGGGGTTGGACACGTTAGAGGCAGGAAACATGTTCCCAATGTTGGGGGAATCCAGAACCAGGGGCCACAGTTTAAGAATAAGGGGTCGGCCATTTAGAACGGAGATGAGAAAAACCTTTTTCAGTCAGAGAGTTGTAAATCTGTGGAATTCTCTGCCTCAGAAGGCAGTGGAGGCCAATTCTCTGAATGCATTCAAGAGAGAGCTAGATAGAGCTCTTAAGGATAGTGGAGTCAGGGGGTATGGGGAGAAGGCAGGAACGGGGTACTGATTGAGAATGATCAGCCATGATCACATTGAATGGCGGTGCTGGCTCGAAGGGCCGAATGGCCTACTCCTGCACCTATTGTCTATTGTCTATATCCACCCCATCACTTTATGTTCATTAACTATGGCGGGATGTGAAAACATGCATTTCATGTTGTATTCAGTGAGCACATTAATGCAGCCTGATGTTCTGATTGTTTCCCAGATTCTGGTTGAGGAGTGTGCTGACCGACTCCTGTCATCTGCTGAAGCAAGCAAACTGGCTGCCGTGCTCAGTCAGTACAATCCACTCTATGTGCTGACAAACCTGGTGAGTATGCAACATGAAATATCTTAAAGACAGCCACAAAATGCTGGAGTCACTCAGCGGGAAAGGCAGCGTCTCCGAGGGAAGGAATGGGTGATGTTTCGGGTCGAGGCCCTTCATCAGACTGGGAGTCAGGGAGAGGGAAACTAGAGGTGTGAAAAGGGACAAAGAACAAATGATTGAAAGGTATGGAAAAGGACAAATCGAAGCCAGCACCGATGATCAAGGAAAGGTAGAGCCCACAATGGCCCACTGTTGGCTGTGGAGAAGGTGAGAATGAGTGGATACAAACAGTGAAACTAGCAGGACGGCCAGGGTGGGGGATGGACAGAGAGAAAAGGAATGCAAGGGTTACTTGAAATTAGAGAAATCAATAATCATACCACTGGTTTGTAAGCTGCACAAGCAAAATATGAGGTGTTGATCCTCCAATTTGCTTTTGGCCTCACTCTGACAATAGACAATAGACAATAGGTGCAGGAGAAGGCCATTCGGCCCTTCGAGCCAGCACCGCCATTCAATGTGATCATGGCTGATCATTCTCAATCAGTACCCCATTCCTGCCTTCTCCCCATACTCCCTGACTCCGCTGTCCTTAAGAGCTCTATCCAGCTCTCTCTTGAATGCATTCAGAGAATTGGCCTCCACTGCCTTCTGAGGAGGCCCTGGACAGAAAGGTCAGTGTGGGAATGGGAAGGGCAGTTAAAGTGTTTAGCAACTGGGAGATTGCAAAAGCCACGGTGGACTGAGCGAAGGTGTTCAGCAAAGCGATCTCCCGTGTCTGCACTTGGTCTCACCGATGTTTTGGAGTCTGCACATGGTCTCACCGATGTTTAGGAGTCCACACCTAGAACAGCAGGCTTGCTGATATATAGGAGCTAATGGGCAAACTCAGTGAGCTGTCATCAGAGTTTCTGATTTGCATGATCTCCATGCAGTCTGAAGAAGGGTCTCGACCCGAAGCACCACCCATTCCTTCACTCCAGGGATGCTGCCTGTCCCGCTGAGTTACTCCAGCATTTTGTGTCCATCTTCGATTTAAACCGGCATCTGCAGTTCTTTCCTACACATGAAAGATGTTAAGTTACTTTAAAATCTACCCATATTGCATTAATGTGACAAGTTTGCAAAATGATTCCTTTGGGAGAACACAGCTCAGATATAGGCCAGGATTTATTCAATATCCAGTCAGTCCAATACCTTGAAACTGTTACTGATAAGAGCAACAAACTGAAATGTGGCGTGAGTCAGTGGCAGCCTGGAACAATTCTGAGGCTGGGATGATGACTGCAATATGAACTTGACTTCCATTGTGCCAGCATGTCAAATCAACACGTGTTTATTTTCATATGTCAAGGGTGCCAGGGGCTATGGGGAGAAGGCAGGAGAATGGTGTTGAGAGGGAAAGCTAGATCAGCCATGATTGAATGGCGGAGTAGACTTGGTGGGCTGAATGGCCTAATTCTGCTCCAAGAACTTATGAACTTATATAACATATAACAACTAAACCTTTGTCCCTCAATTCTGAAGCTATGTCCCCTTGTTGGAATCTTCCCCACTCTCAAAGGGAAAAGCCTACCCACGTCAACTCTGTCCGTCCCTCTCAAAATTTTAAAAACCTCTATCAAGTCCCCCCTCAACCTTCTACGCTCCAAAGAATAAAGACCCAACCTGTTCAACCTCTCTCTGTAGCCTAAGTGCTGAAACCCAGGCAACATTCTAGTAAATCTCCTCTGTACCCTCTCCATTTTGTCGACATCCTTCCTATAATTTGGCGACCAGAACTGCACACCATACTCCAGATTCGGCCTCACCAATGCCCTGTACAATTTTAACATTACATCCCAACTTCTATACTCGATGCTCTGATTTATAAAGGCAAGCATACCAAACGCCTTCTTCACCACCCTATCCACATGAGATTCCACCTTCAGGGAACAATGCACAGTTATTCCCAGATCCCTCTGTTCCACTGCATTCCTCAATTCCCTACCATTTACCCTGTACGTCCTATTTTGATTTGTCCTACCAAAATGCAGCACCTCACACTTATCAGCATTAAACTCCATCTGCCATCTTTCAGCCCACCCTTCCAAAAGGCACAAGTCTCTCTGTAGACTTTGAAAATCTACCTCACTATCAACTACTCCACCTATCTTAGTATCATCTGCATATTTGCTAATCCAATTTGCCACACCATCATCCAGATCATTAATGTAAATGACAAACAACAGTGGACCCAACACAGATCCTTGGGGTACTCCACTAGACACTGGCCTCCAACCTGACATACAATTGTCAACCGTTACCCTCTGGTATCTCCCATTCAGCCATTGTTGAATCCATCTTGCAACCTCACTATTAATACCCAACGATTTAACCTTCTTAATCAACCTTCCATGTGGAACCTTGTCAAATGCCTTACTGAAGTCCATATAGACAACATCCACAGCCTTGCCCTTATCAATTTCCCTGGTAACCTCTTCAAAAAATTCAAGAAGATTAGTCAAACATGACCTTCCAGGCACAAATCCATGTTGACTGTTTCTAATCAGGCCTTGTTTATCCATGTGATTATATATATTGTCCCTAAGTATCTTTTCCATTAATTTTCCCACCACAGACGTCAAACTAATAGGTCTATAATTGCTAGGTTTACTTTTAGAACCTTTTTTAAACAAGGGCACAACATGCGCAATGCGCCAATCTTCCGGCACAAATACAGTGAGGTACCGGTACAATGCAAATCTTGCTTGCAGCAGCATGATGGGCACATGGACTAAGACTACACACAAAACATAAACGATACATCAATTCTGCAAGACATTGAAAAATAGGAAAAGAAGGTACAAAACAAAAGGACATTTGTGCAAAAATACACAATTAGAAAATAAGTCCTTGGTGGTACATCAGGTGGTCCCTGGTGTTCCGTTGCCTTAGTAGGACTAGGCTTGTGCAGATTGTTTCAAGATCCTGATGGCTGCAGGAAAGTAGCTGTTCCTGAACCTAGTGGTGTGGAGGTGTGGGACTTCATGCTTCTGTATCTCCTGGCCTGCGGTAGCAACAAGAAGAGGCCATCTTTGATAGATGCCATCTTTGATAGGGATAGCAATAGAGTTGTTGCCTTACAGCGCTTGCAGCGCCAGAGACCCGGGTTTGCTCCTGACTCCGGGAGCTGTCTGTACGGAGTTTCTACGCTCTCCCCGTGACCGCGTGGATTTTCTCCAAGATCTTTGGTTTCCTCCCACACTCCAAAGACGTACAGGTTTGTAGGTTAATTGGCTTGGTATAAGTGTAAATTGTCTAGAGTGTGTGTAGGGTAATGTTAATGTGTGGGGATCACTGGTCGGTGTGGATAAGGTGGGCTGAAGGGCTTGTTTCCGCGCTGTATAAACTAAACTAAACTAAACTAAAATGCCAGCTTCTTGAGACAGTGCCTCATGTAGATGCATTCAGTGTTGGTCGTGTGGATGCCTTTATCATCTTGTGTATGCGTGCACCTGAGGTCACAGCAAGTCACAGCTGTCAGTGAGGGCATATTGAGCAGCATTACCTGAACAGGCACTGCTCCTCAGAGACAGCACAGTGGCGCAGCAGTAGAGCTGCTGCCTTACAGTGTCAGGGTCCCGGGTTCGATCCTGACTACTGGTGCTGTCTGCAAGAGGCTTGTACGTTCTCTCTGTGGTCGCACTGGTTTTTTCCAGGTGTCCCGGTTTCCTCCCACATCCCAAAGACGTGTGGGTTGGTGCGTCAATTGGCTTCTGGTAATTGTCTCTAGTGTGCAGGATAGAACTAGTGGACGGGTGATTGCTGGTCGGCATGGACTCGGTGGGATGAAGGTCTGTTTCATTCCCTGTAACCCTAAACCAAACCAAGATGTTTAGCTATGGCCATGAATTCCTTGGCACTCCCCTCCAAAGTGGTTGGTTTTGATGCCTCTGATTGCTCTGTTTTGCTTCCACCTCATCCAGCAATAGAAGTACTATTGCTATTTGGAACATTAACATAAGACTTAATTTTGCTATCTCTGGTATATTTGGTTTTATTTCGAATTTCCAACATTTACAATGTTTTTCAAAAAAAAGTCTATTAACAACCTACCGATAAGGGTATGTGTTCGTAGCACCAGAATAGCTTGACGTTAACAGCATGAACTGAATCTCTTTGTTTCGTCCCCTCCAGAACATTTATGGAACATGCCTCCTTTCTTATCATTTCAAGGGGAGAGGTGTAAAGGAGGAAGGCCAGCTCTACCTTAAACAAGCAAAAGAGGCTTTTGAAATAGGGCTCCTTACAAAGAGAGATGGTGACATTATAACAAGCAAGCTCGAACTGCATGGGTTTGTCAAAGCAGCATTCTCTCTGACAACTGTGCACAGGTGGCTCACAGGTAACAGCGAAATCCTTACCGGGGCGCGACAGCTGTGCAAAGAAGCAATGGGGAAATTGTTCCTGTACAGTACGCGGAACCAGGAAAGTTTGGCGCAGGAAATCATGGAACTGATCTGCCAAGTGAAAGTCTCTTTGCAAATAAACGATCTCTGCAATTCCGATAGCAAGTCCTATGTCCCAGACCACTATAAACATTACTGGGATAAGCTAATAGTGAGGGGTAGGATGTCCTTTGATACCATTCTAGAAAGGCACAAGCAGTGTCACAAAACTATCTGCACGGTATTTGAAGGCAGTTGTAGAAGACATCAGAATAGCAGCGGGCTCCCAAAACATAGCTGTATAACTGCTTTCAAGACGGAAACAACAGAACTCGATACTGCTGATGCCAGGGCACGCATCCCTCATCATCGTGATCGTGATATCCCTCGGCATTCTCGACCCAAAGAGGCAAAAGTGACACAAAGCAACCAAGAGTTGCAGAATAGGACCCATGAATTAACACAAAGCAACCAAGAGTTGCAGAATAGGAACCGTGAATTAACAAGCGCAGGCAAATCAGAGAACCAATATCCAGACCTTTGGAAAGACGGCAAGGTGCCCCATACCTGCTCAAAGAACGCCCAACCACATGTTGTAACAGGCACTGGTGACAACCTGCGTGATGTAACCTCAGAGGGGAAGGGCGACAGCAATAATGGATGCGGAGACCACCTGAATGACAGCCACGGCTCCAGCTCCTCCTTCCAATCCTGGCTGAAAACATCTGGGTCGGGACTTTCCAGCAGCTGGGAGGTAGTGAGTGACTGCAAAGGCAGTGGCTCTCCCAGGAGTGGAGGTAGACCCCTTCTGCTCTCTGTGGACACAGAATGCTCCACCTTTTTAACCGATGAAGTCGAAGAGAGTCAGCAGAACGATGGCAGCACCAAGAATGAAGATTGTAATTTAAGTAACAGAACTGCACAGTCCGTCATTCCGTCAGAACATCAGATATCTCAGACGTGCAGACAGCTTGGGGATACAAACATTAATTGCACTTCAGGCAATACGGAGAAGAAAATTCCTCCATCTTTATCTTCAGGAGAACACAGGTCTTTCGAGACGGCTGGCTCTGATAGAGAAACTGTCGACGACAATGTAGAGGACCACAAGCGTGACAGGCTTGACAATGACCATGGTCAGACTTGGAGGGCCACTTGCAAAACCTCAACTCACTCAGAGTCAGCAAACACTGAGGAGAGTAACTCCTTTGAGATGATTGACTCTGATGCAGAAACGGCTGATGATATTCAGGATACTGTGAATGAGTTTCATCTGGGCACAAATAAAAATAGCCTTGCAAAATCCTCTTCTTCCCAGGCACATTTAAATACCGCAAAGCCCGTCGTAATTGATGGTGAGAATTCAGGAGGCTTCGCAAAGAGAAGCCAGCCTTTATCAGAGCAAAATGAATCCATGGAAATGTTGTCCGTTGACCCTGCAGCAGAGACTGCTGATGAAACAGAAGAAAACGATTATTTCCCAACTCCACACGGAGTTTCTGAAATTCTACATGCCGATGGAAGCAAGAAGCAGGAGGCGCAGAGTCATGGTGCAACCCAAATGCAGAATTCCTCTGCTCAATCCTCGCTAGCCATGAAAGAACCCGCCAAAGGATGCATCAGGGCGGCACCAACTGCAGGTGAAACTACTGATGACATCCTGAGCAAACAGCTTCTGAACAGTAGCCTCAACTCCAGCTCGTCCTTCAACTCATGGTGCAAGTTGCCTTCTTCAGGCAGTGATTCCAACCTTGATGACATAAGTTCGTCGATGAGTTCCAGCAGCAGTTCCTTTGTGTTCCTTTCCAAAAGGCGGCAGACCTTTCACAGACGAGTTATAACTGATGAAGATTATAAAATGTTGTTTACAGGGGTAACCCATGAGTGGCTTACAGAGAGAATTAAGGACACTGGAGTGTTTGACCCTCACAGACTCAAAAGCATTTACAGTAAGTCTTTTCTTTTTCTTTGATGTTATTATTAGCTTTCTTTGATAAATTAAGACAATTATCATTTAATTATCAGCCCATTCAACTGCAGCAAATCCCAGCCTCCCTTTTTATTTCAGAAAGTACATTTTCATCGATTGGGCCCCTTTAAAGAGGAAAGATCTGCAATTACATTCTGTCTTTTACACCCACAGCACCTCAGAGAGCGATCGATTTGTGACCTATCAAATGAAGTATGGTCACTCTTGTGTTGATGAATATTGACCCTCTCATTTCATACTTTGCTGAGTATGGGAAAGAGGAGGGGAGTTAAATTGTTTGGCAACCGGGAGACTGAGTGATATTGACCTTTCTGTCCTGGGCCTCCTCTATTGTCAGAGTGAGGCCACACGCAAATTGAAGGAACAGCATCTCATGACTGGCTTCCAACCCAGCGGAATAAATATTGGTTTCTCTAATTTCAAGTAACTCTTGCATCCCCTCTCAATCTCTGTCCCTACGCTAACCTAGTAGTCGTACAAGTTTCACTGTCGTCCTGTTGAGTTTCGCTGTCTGTATAACTTAGTATCACCTACCCCACAGCCAACAATGGACCATTGTGGGCTCCACCTTTCCTTGAATATTGTTGCTTTTTTGCATATCTTTCATTCATTTGTTCTATATCTCTCTATATCACCGTCTATATCTCTCGTTTCCCTTTCCACCGAGTCTCAGTCTGAAGAAGGGTCTCGACCCGAAACGGCACCCATTCCTTCTCTCCAGAGATGCCGCCTGTCCCACATAGTTGCTCCAGCATTTTGTGTCTATCTTCAGTTTAAACCAGCATCTGCAGTTCCTTTCTACATTTAGAAATTAAATAGCCCAATGCAGTTTAAGTGGAATAGCTCTTTTCCCTGGCGCACTGCATCTGTGCAGAGAGTAAATTTGTATCCAGGAGAGGTACCCTGAACCAACATCTCAAAACGGGGGAAGGGAAACTGATGAACGCAGCGGCAGACAAGCGGGCACGCAGAAAGGAGCGCAGCAACTTCAACAGACCAGAGACCACACACAAATGTGACCTTTGCGACAGAGACTGTCACTCCCACATTGGTCTCTTCAGCCACAAGCGACGCTGCTCTATCCGAGGTGTGGAGCAAGCAGCCAACTAGGATGCATCACCCATGGTCAGCCATGACCGAGGGAGGCCTAAGATCCAGGTGTGGAAGCAGGGGATAGATAAGGCAACGCAAATGACCTGGGGGAATTGGGAGAGGATCCGGGATTGGAAAGAAGTGAGGGACGAGGGTTGTTAGCAGGTTACGGGGTGATGACTGGCCTGGGTTACTGAGACTCAGGGGAAAGGGAAACGAGAGATATAGACGGTGATATAGAGAGATATAGAACAAATGAATGAAAGATATGCAAAAAAGCTACGATATTCAAGGAAAGGTGGAGCCCACAATGGTCCATTGTTGGCTGTTGGGTAGGTGATACTAAGTTATATAGACAGTGAAACTCAACAGGACGACAGTGAAACTTGTACGACGACTAGGTTGGGGTAGGGACAGAGAGTGAGAGGGGATGCAAGAGTTACTTAAAGTTTAACAAACCAATATTTATTCCGCTGGGTTGGAAGCCAGCCATGAGATGCTGTTCCTCCAATTTGCGTGTGGCCTCACTTTGCAGGGAACATGTAATTGCCAATTGGCAGTGGATGCAAATTGGAAAGACTGGCCTTTGGCATTCTAGGGGTGCATTCAGTAGTCGGTATAGGAATCTGCAGTGAGGGCTTGTCTGGGAACGGGCCGGGTCAGGAAGGTTCAGCCAGGACATTGGTGAAAATTATCTTGAAAATGATCACGCCAACAAAGACATCATGCTTTCTGGAATGAAGGAGAATCATAGTGGCATTTAATCATTTATTGTGCCATTTCAAGCATTTATTGTGCCATTTCATGCATTTATTGTGCCATTTCTTGCATTCAGGTAACTCATATTCTTTTTATGCACAATGATTGTTTCAGCATGATATCAGATAATCTAGATTTTCATGCCATGTTCCTGCCACATACCCCTATTCCTCCTGTCATACACCCTTCCTGCCATGTACCCATACTCCTCCTGCCATGTACCCCCCCCCCCCCGAGAGCAAATTGAGGCAATTTTATTTGCCTTATTTCAGCACATGCCATTTTTCACAAAACATCGTAAATGTTTCTCATGAGGTCAAGGGTCAAGGCCAATGAAGACTAAGTGGGAGACCAGAATTATATTCAGCTGCAAAACAGGGTGTCATAAGAATTCATAGAGTTCATTACAGTTTGGGGTGCATTAAAAACATCGGGAGTAATTTGGAAGTGGAATGGGGGCAGCAACAATTTGCAGCAAGTTACTCTTGTGCAGGGATTGTGCAACCCGAAAACCCAACACCTTACTAATTTTGGAATTAGTTTAGTTTAGAGATGCAGCTTGGAAACAAGCACTTCGGCCCACCAGGTCCGCGCCGACCAGTGATCCACGCACATTAACACTATCCAGCGCACACTAGGGACAATTTTACATTTTGCAGGGCTTTTAGAGATAAAGCAAGGAAACAGGCCCTTTGGCCCACAGAGTCCATTGATCTCCCATTCAGGCTAATTCTATGTTATCCGACTTTTGCATCCTTTCCCTACACACTAGGAATAATTTACAAAGGCCAATTAATCTGCAAATCCCCACATCTTTGGGATGTAGGAGGAAACCAGAACACCTAGAGGAATCCCATGTAGTTACATGAAGAACATGCATATTCCACACAGAGAGCACTTGTGTACAATTTTGTACATGTGAATTTAGGAGACACCCGCTTTGCCCCAACACACTGTACACTTCATTTATACTTGCAGGAAGCAGACAATATCTTACAGAACCATTCCTGACTTAAAAGAAATGGAGATGTCTTACAAACAAAATATCAAGTACACTCTGGTCTGATTCTGATTCTTAAAACTGATATGTTATTCAATTTAAGCCCGTGGCCTCTGACACCATGAAGCTGACCTGTACACAACTGTTCCCAAACTGATCATCATGGTGTCGACATCGATAATGGCACAAAACCTCCCAATGTTATGTCAATAGACTCATTCCAGGAACCATGTCACAGGCTTTTATCAGCTCCATTTGTCCTGAGCGCTTTAAAAGTCCAATTGCACCATTGAGTAAGTAAGACCGTAGGGTGTTTGGTGATCAAGTCCATGTTGTATTTCTTTGCTTGCAAGATCTGTTGAAATGAAAACGCATATTTTTACAGGTGGTCTATTATTTAAGTATACCAAAACAACTGACACTTGGACAGCCCAAGAAACGTTGGTGTATGTTGGGAAGCCTTTAGTTGTGGATAAACCTGGTGCCCAGAGGACTGCTTTGGAGATACGCTTTCTGCATCAGGAAGAAATACTGGGCCGGTACTGATTTCCAACTCTTCTGAAATCATATTGTCATCTTATTTTATCCTCTGGCAGTATTGTCTTAAATAATTCCTGCTGAGGTTATGGGTGTTGGTGCAAAGACTCTCATCATTTGGATCAATTATCAAAGCCGCCGATATATGTAAAGGAAGAATTAGTTTAGTTTAGAGATATAGCGCGGAAACAGGCCCTTTAGCCCACTGAGTCCGCACCGACCAGCGATCCCCGCACATTAACACTATCCTACACACTAGGGATAATTTACATTTATACCAAGTCAATTAACCTACAAACATGTATGCCTTTGGAGTGTGGGAGCAAAATGAAGATATCGGGGAAAACCCACACAGGTCACGTACAATACAGACAGGTAGACACAAAATGCTGGAGTAACTTAGTGGGCCAGGCAGCATCTATGGAGAGAAGGAATGGGTGACGTTTCGGGTCGAGACCCTTCTTCAGACAGATGTCAGGGGAGGGGGCGGGACAAAGATAGGATGTAGTCGGAGACAGGAAGACTGGTGGGAGAACTGGGAAGGGGGAGGGGATAGAGAGGAAAAGCAGAGACGATCTGAAGTTAGAGAAGTCAATGTTCATACTGCTGGAGCGTAAACTACCCAAGCGAAATATGAGGTGCTGTTCCTCTAATTTGCGCTGGGCCTCACTCTGACAATGGAGGAGGCCAAGGATAGAAAGGTCACATTGGGAATGGGAGGGGGAGTTGAAGTGCTGAGCCACCGGGAGATCAGGTTGGTTAAGACAGAGCGGAGGTGTTGAGCGAAACGATTGCCGAGCCTGCGCTTGGTCTCGCCGATGTAGAGGTTAACATCTGGAGCAGCGGATACAATAGATGAGGTTGGAGAAGGTGCAGGTGAACCTCTGTCTCACCTGGAAAGACTGTTTGGGTCCTTGGATGGAGTCGAAGGGGGAGGTAAAGGGACAAGTGTTGCATCTCCTGCAGTTGCAGGGGAAGTACCTGGGGAGGGGGTGGTTTGGGTGGGAAGGGACGAGTGGACCAGGGAGTTACGGAGGGAACTGTCTCTGCGGATAGCAGAAAGGGGTGGAGATGGGAAGATGTGGCCAGTAGTAGGATCCCGTCGGAGGTGGCGGAAATGTTGGAGGATAATTTGTTGTATACGACGGCTGATGGGGTGGAAGATGAGGACAAGCGGGACTCTATCCTTGTACGAATAGGGGGAGCAAGAGCAGAGCTGCGGGATAATGAGGAAACCCTAGTGAGAGCCTCATCTACAATGGAAGAAGGGAACTCCTGTTTCCTAAAGAATTAAGACATCTCTGATGCCCGAGTATGGAACACCTCATCCTGGGCGCAGATGCGGCATAGACGGAGGAATTGGGAATAGGGGATAGTTTTTACAGGAAACAGGGTGGGAAGAAGTATAGTCAAGATAACTATGAGAGTCAGTAGGATTGTAGTAGATGTCGGTCACTAGTCTGTCTCCTGTGATGGAGATGGTGAGATCCAGAAATGGCAGGGAGATGTCGGAGATGGTCCAAGTATATTTGAGAGCAGGATGGAAATTAGTGGTGAAATTGATGAAGTCAGTGAGTTCTGTATGGGTACAAGAGGTAGCACCAATGCAGTCACCAATGTAGCGGAGGTAGCATTCGGGGATAGGGCCAGTGTACGTCTGGAACAGGGATTGTTTGACATACCATACAAAGAGGCAGGCATAGCTCGTGCCCATGCGAGTGCCCATAGCTACGCCTTGGATTTGGAGTAAGTGGGAGGAGTCAAAGGAGAAGTTGTTGAGGGTAAGAACCAGCTCTGCTAGGCGGAGGAGAGTATTGGTAGATGGAAATTGGCTGGTTCTGCGGTTGGGGAAGAATCGGAGGGCTTTAAGACCCTCCTGGTGGGGGATGGAGGTGGAGAGTGACTGGACATCCATAGTAAAGACGAGGGAGTGGGGGCCTGGAAAACGGAAGTTATTGAGGAGACGGAGAGCATGTGAGGTGTCTTGGACATAGGTAGGGAGGGATTGGACCAGGGGGGATAGGATGGAGTCGAGGTATGTGGAAATTAATTTGGTGGGACATGATCAGGCAGAAACAATGGGTCTGCCTGGACAGTTCTGTTTGTGGATTTTGGGGAGAAGGTAAAATCGGGCCGTGCGGGGCTAGAGAATGATAAGGTTGGAGGCTTTAGAGGGCAGAGAGCCGGAAGTGATGAGATCAGAGATGGTGTTACAGACAAGCACCCATTATTAGGATTGAACCTGGGAGTCTGGCGCTGTAAGGCAGCAACTCTACTGCTGCACCACCATCCAAAAATCCACCCAAAAAATGTCGCCGAAAGAAAAGATGTCTATCCGTCCTTGTAGTTGTTCAGCCTTCTCCCTGCAATCTGGGTGGGTTTTTCATTCATTTTTAGAATGTGGTTGCACTGTCAAAACCAGCCTTTACTGTCATCCCTAATTTCCCTTAAGGTGATGGTGAGCCCCTTCTTATAGAGTCATAGAGTGATACAGCATGGAAACAGGCCCTTCGGTCCAACTTACCCACACCTGCCAACATGTGGGTCCACTAGTCCTACCTTCCTGTGTTTGGCTCATATCCCTCCAAACCTGTCCTATCCATGTACCTGTCTAACTGTTTCTTAAATGTTGGGATAGTCCCTGCCTCAACTACCTCCTCTGTCAGCTTGTTCCATACCCTCACCACCCTTTGTGTGAAAAAGGTATCCCCCCAGATTCCTATTAAAACTTTTCCCCTTCACCTTAAACCTATGTTTTCCGGTCCTCGATTCACCTGCACTGGCAAGAGACTCTGTACATCTACCCGATCTATTCCTCTCATGATTTTATACATTCAATTGACTCATGGCTCAATTGACAAGAGTGCCATTCTAGTCTGTCCAAATTTGGTCATTATCTTAGTTAAGTTTAATTTAAAGACAAAGCATGGAAATGGGCCCTTTGACGCACAGAGCCCATTGATCTCCCATTCACACTAATTCTATGTTATCCCATTTTTGCATCCATTCCCTACACACTAGGAGCAATTTACAGAGGCCAATTAACCAACAAATCTGCATGTCTTTGGGATGTAGGAGGAAATTGGAACACCCAGTGGAAACCCATGTGGTTACATGTCCAACGTGCATATTCCACACAGACAGCACCCGAGGACAGGATGAAACATGGGTCTCTGGCGCTGAGGCAGCAGGTCTGCCAGCCACGTCACTGTGCCATCCTTAACCGATTAGCTAAAAGCAAGTGGAAAACAAAAGACTTAAGAATAACAGACGTCAGAGCAGGCTCTGGATTGGGGTACAGTGGATATAGTCTGGGGAGAGAATGGACCATTCTACTGAAGAAGGGTTTTGTTTCCCAATGTAGATACGTTTCTGATATATGTAATGATTCTTTCATGACAAAGGAAATCTCAAAACGCTGGAGAAACGCTGTGGGTCAGGCCCTTTGTCCTGACTTGAAACGTCACCCCTCCACATTCTCCAGGGATATGGCCTGACCCGCTGAGTTACTCCAGCATTTTGTGCCTTTCCAGGTAAACCAGCATCTGCAGGTACTTGCTTCCACAAGCAAAGCTCAAAAATCCATAGACGGATCCCCAAACAAGTTCAAAAAGAGAAGAGCAAAAACCAGTGCCTTAACTCACTCTTCCTTGCTGTTCCAGATATGTTGGAAAACAATACAAAAATATGAAAGAGCTCTCCTACCATTTCCATGACGTTGAACGGCAAATGACAGCGCAACACTACGTGACGGAGTTCAACAAAAGGCTGTACGAGCAGCAAGTTCCAACACAGATATATTATATTCCATCCTCAGTTCTCTTGGTAAGTGCAAGTCAAAGGCATAAAGTGGAAGCTCCTCAAAAATGAGATGTTGGAAGAGTGAAGTGTGGAAGCTGTCGACAAATGGGATGGCTTAATCTTACTGATTGCTTCACTGGAGGAACTAATATATCATAACGAACGTACTAAGGGTGCCTTTAACATGATTTGAGCTGGCTGGGTTTTGTCTTCTGTGATGATGGCAATCTCAGCAGAAAACCAAGGCGGATCGTCTGGTCAGCACCAGACGACCTGTGTCTGAATATGGTTGTGAATGGGAAGGCACAGTGGGCGTAGCTGGTGGAGATGCTGGCTCGCACTGCCAGACACCCGGGTTCCATCCTAACCTCGGGTGCTGTCTGTGTGGACTTTGCAATGTTCTCCCTGTGACTGCGTGGGTTTTTCTCCGGTGCTCCGGATTCCTCCCCCATCCCAAAGACGTGCGGGTTTGTAGGTTATTTGGACTCTGTAAATTGCCCCTGGTGTGTAGGAAGTGGATGGGAAAGTTGAGTTACATGGAACTGTGTGAACGGGTAATCGATGGGATGGTCTATGGTCGGTGTGGGCCGAAGGGCCAGCTTCCATGCTGTCTCACTAAACTAAACAATTTACTTCAGTCTTGCCTTCAAGAGTCAGGAGTGTTTTATTGTCATATGTCCCAGATAGAATAATGAAATTCTTACTTGCTGCAGCACATTCAGCACTTATGATGAGTCCCGCCATCATTGAGTAAGGGGACATCCTGTATGCTCCACCCACATCATCGCACCAACATACATGACTATTGGGATAGAGTACCCATTTTTGTGAGATTGTCCAGCTCTAAAACAGACTGACAATATTTGCTCCAGTCTTTAGCTGACCTCTTCCAGTACAACAACAAAACTGGCACCCATGAGAAATGGCTGTGTTACATGTAGTGCACAACAACAAGACAGTACATTCTGGCTGATATTGTCCCATCAATCTACTCACGAAATGGTGGAAACTGATGCCATATGAGCACCTTACAAGCAATAACCAACATGCTAATGCTCAGGTTAAGGTTCAACAGGATTGCTTGGCTCCACACTTCATACCAGCCTAGTTCAAATAAGTACAAAAGGAATGAGCAAAATGAGCTATCCTAAATGGCAAGGCTGCCTTTAACTGCAGATGGCACAGCGGTTGAATTACTGTCTTACAGTGCTTGCAGCGCCGGAGACCCAGGTTCGATCCCGACTACGGGTGCTGTCTGTATGGAGTTTGTACGTTCTCCCCGTGACCGTGTGGGTTTTCTCCGAGATCTTTGGTTTCCTCTCACACTCCAAAGACGTACAGGTATGTAGGTAAATTGGCTGGGCGAATGTAAAAATTGCCCCTAGTGTGCGTAGGATAATGTTAATGTGCGGGGATCGCTGGTCTGCGCAGACCCGGTGGGCCGAAAGGCCTGTTTCTGCGTTGTATCTCTAAACTCAACTAAACTAAACTAAACTAGAAGTATGGTAACAAGAAGCCCTCATGGAATTGAATCCAATGAAATCAAAGGGAAGAATCTGAATTGACTTGTATCGGTTGGAATGGACGAGTCCTGCTTTTGTGGACACCATGGAATGGGTTTCAAGGATTATGGGGAGAAGGCAGGAGAATGTTATTAGGAGGCAGAGATCAGCCATGATTTAATGGCGGAGTAGACTCGATGGGCCGAATGGCCTAACTCTACTATAACTTGTGAACTTGGGATAGCTGAGCAATTTTCCATAGTATCAGGTTGATGCCAGTATTGTTGCTGCACTGGAATGGCTTGGCCAGAGGCATGGCTAGTTCTCAAGTGAATAAAATGCTCAAATGTTTCTTATGGTTGTTGCAAGTAAATCCTTCCAGCCCTAATTGCAGATGTTCCTCGAAACAATGTCCAGGATAGTTCCTCTGTCCCGCTCTTCCCCTCCCCCTTCCCAGATCTCCCACTGTCTTCCTGTCTCCACCTATATCCTTCCTTTGTCCCGCCCCCCTGACATCAGTCTGAGGAAGGGTCTCGACCCGAAATGTCGCCCATTCCTTCTCTCCTGAGATGCTGCCTGACCTGCTGAGTTACTCTAGCATTTTGTGAATAAATACCTTCGATTTGTACCAGCAGCTGTAGTTATTTTCTTAGACAATTGAGGAGATGGTTTCAACTGAAGATTTTGCTCGATTTGCAGGATACCTTGCAAATGACTGTATTACTATTTGCTCTTGTCCCTCAATGTGACAGGTGTCACAGGTTTGAAAAGTGGAGTCAGCACAGCCTTGTCAAGTAAGAACAGCCATCTTCAGCTGCTCCGTCAACAACCAACCACCATTAAGTCAGAAGTCAGGATGCTCACTGATGTTTTCACAATGTTCAATGTCCTTTTTGAAACTGCTCAGAAAGCGAACCTGTTTATGCCCGCAAACAACAAATGGCAGACCACATTCGGTCATGGACTGATGAGTAGCAAGTAATATTGTCACTTCTCAAACAAAAGAAGAATTTGACTCCCTTCCCTTGACATTCAAACCACAGATCTTCACCAAGTCACCAACCATCTGTATCTTAGAAGTTACAGTTAACCAGAGACATAACTGGATCAGCCACATCGATACGATGGATACACAAGCAGGTTCGAGGCTGGATGCCCAATGGAATATGGCTCAAGTCAGGAGCATGATGGAATACCCTCTACTTACCTCCAACAACACTCAAGAATTTCAGTACCTCCCGGGTCAAAGCAGCACATTTGCTTGACACCACATCCACAATTCCCCCCCACCCCCATACATTCCCCCCCCCCCCTCCCCAACTCCCCTCCTCCATCCAACCCAACACAGTGGCTGCAATGTTTACCATTGCACTTACCGGCCAGGCCTACTCCAACACCACTTTGCAGCCTCCACTTCTGCCATGTAGAGGGATAAGGGCGACAAGCATGTGGGTGTGCCACCATTTGTTGGATCTTCTCCAACTGTGCGTTCTCGAGTTCGGAGCATCTCTTCAATGGGTCTAAATCCTGGGGCTTCACATCCAAACACTGGTTTCTGGGACTACAAACGCTAGATTGACTTAAAAACACAGTGCTGGAGGAACACAGTGGGTCAGGCAGTATCTGTGGAGAGAATGTATAGATAACGTTTCAAGTTGAGGTCCTTCTTCTGACTGAAGATGGGTTCTGACCTGAAAGGGCGATCGTTCATGTTCTACATGGATGCTACCTGACCCGATGAGTTCCTCCAGTACTTTGTTGTTTTGCTCAGGATTCCAGCATCTACAGTTTCTTGTGTTGCCATCACTCGATTGACTGCAGCAACTTAAAAAGATGGCTCACGCTCTCCTCAAGTACACTTAGAAATGGGCATTTAATGTTCTCCAAAAGTTTTTAAAAATGTGAAAAGATGAAGCTCATAGATATAGTGGCACACATTTGAAATGTGTTAAGAATAGTGATATGGCAGACTATTTTCGTTTATACCAAGCCAATTAACCTGCAAACCTGTACGTCTTTGAAGTGTGGGAGGAAACTGAAGACCTCAGAGAAATCCCACACAGGTCTTGGGGTGAGTGTACAAACTCCTTACAGACAATCACCCTTAGTCAGGATCGAACCCGGATCTCTAGCGCTGTAAGGCAACAACTCTACCGCTGCACCACCGTGCCGCCCAGAAAATGCCGCTCAAAGGAAAGTTGTCCATCTTTGTGGGTGCACAGCCTTCTTCCTGCAATCTAGGTGCTTTTTTCATTCATTTGTAGAATGTGGTTGCACTGTCCGCTTGGAGTGATTGTAAGTACTTGTAAGATTGAATCAGTTCTGCCTTGTTCATGATGGAAGTTCACAGGTGCATTAATGAAGAGTTAAACTGCAAAGGTAAATTAAATTTATGTTCATTTTCTTTTACATTCATCAGGTTAAAATCTGTGAAAGAAAGTGTCCTTTGTGAGGCGTTCATATCAAAATAGCCCAGCATTCACTTCAGGCTTTCTTTTTCCTCAGCTTTTGGAAGACAACCAAATTGTGGGCTGTGTAAGCGTAGAGCCGTACATGCTTGGGAAGTTCATAAAACTAACCAACAACAAAAGGGACGTTCGCAAAGAATATGAAGCAACAATATACGGACTTGCATTTGGACATTTTACCTATGAGTTTTCAAACCAAGAAGAAATAGTGGTCGATTTACAGGGTAAGTAATTTAAATGCCGCCCAATGGATAATAGTAGCCTTCAAAATCCACATGCAAGTAATTCTAATGGTTATAGAATCGCACCAACTTCAATAGACAATAGACAATAGGTGCAGGAGGAGGCCATTCGGCCCTTCCAGCCAGCACTGCCATTCAATGTGATCATGGCTGATCACATTGAACTTCATGTGTGTACCATTATCCAAACCACAATTGACAGGGTCAAGGAGAGGTGTCTTGGTTGCTCGATGATGGCAGAAACTCCCAATCATCAGGGAAAGTCACTGTGTTGACAAAAGTGGCCAGTTGTTTCCAGTTTTAGAGTTTGTCCTATCGGAACTTCACGAGAAGAAATTCAGTTTTCTCTTTATTTTCTTTTGGAAGGGGCCACGTTTAAAAATATTTTTCCTCACTTCGTCACTCAGTTCAAGTGTGTCTCCAGTGTGTCATTCCCATGAGGCGGAATGAAATGGACGGATTCTAAATCTGCTGATGATAAAGGCAGGAAGGCATGTTGTGATGGGGACACTGTGTTTCTGCAGCGGAATACAGATAGATTGAGTGAAAACCTGGCAACAATGGTTTAATCTGAGGAAGCAGTGGTGATGCACTTCAGTAAAAGAAATGAAAAGACTGCAAACTTCTGAACTTCTGAGGGACCTTGATAATTTACCGCACAAATCACAACAGGTTAACAGGCAGCCGGTCTAAGAAGTAGTTACGGAGGCAAATGGGACATTCCCCTTTATAGCAAAGGGGAGTTTAAGAATAAGGAGAATTTCTTATAGTTGTACAGGGTATTGAAGAAGCCACTCCTAGAATATTGTGTACAATTTGGTCCCCTGACCAAAAAAATATGTAGTTGTGTGTAGGAAAGAACTGCAGATGCTGTTTTACACCAAAGATAGACACAAAATGCTGGAGTAACTCAGCGGGTCAGTCGTCATCTCTACAGAAAAGGAATGGGTGACTTTTCGGGTCAATACCCTTCTTCAGACTTCAGTCCAAAGGAGATTCACAAGGTTAATGCCTGGGATGAGAGGGTTGACCTATTGAGAGAGAGTAGGCAATTTAGGTCGGTGTTACTTGTAGTTTAAAAGTATGAGGGTGATCTTATTCTGATAGAAAAGATCCTAAGGGAGCTTTACAGCATAAATGTTCTCACTAGTGATGAACACTATGGCGCAGCGGTAGAGTTGCTGCCTTACAGCGAATGCAGCGCCGGAGACTCAGGTTCGATCCTGACTAAGGGCGCTGTCTGTACGGAGTTTGTACGTTCTCCCTGTGAGCTGCGTTGGTTTTCTCCGAGATCTTCGGTTTCCTCCCACACTCCAAAGGCGTACAGGTATGTAGGTTAATTGGCTGGGCAAATGTAAAAAAAAATAAAGATTGTCCCTAGTGGGTGTAGGATAGTGTTAGTGTGCGTGGATCGCTGGGCGGCGTGGACCCGGTGGGCCGAAGGGCCTATTTCTGTGCTGTATCTCTAAATCTAAATCTAGTGAGAGAATTACAAACATCGTGAAATGAAGGAGGCAGAGGCAGGAATTGAAATGTCCATTGGAACATTTACTTCTTACCAGTTCGCACATCAAAATTCTCATGGAATGATTTTAGAATGTGAAAAAAAAGGCCACATTGCTTGAACTGAAGGATTTGGAAAAGTTTTAAAATCTCCTTAGAATCTAGGTCAAAATCCTTAGAATCTAGAATTTCTCCTGTGGCACCAGCCCCACCTAGAATGGTTGTGGTCTGGTAGCCAATTACTTTTGTTGTAGGGCCATTGCTAGGAAATTCATCATCACCTGAGGTCCATGGAATCAGGTGTAACTGACTCGACCTTGCATGACGTAAGGCCTTACCCTTCAGGGCTGCATCAGCACAATGTATGCAAAGGAAATTGCTTAAGGCCAGGCCTGGGGGCAGGTGTAACTGTGAGTGAGAGAGGCCCAATGGTATAAATGAGTCTCTGTTGTTGCTGATCAGCAGTAGAGGTGTGGGCTTTGTTTCTCAGCAATCACTGGTGATGGGATGGGATGGAATGATTGGGAGAGCATCAAGAGGTTGAAGGAAGTTGGCGGTCAGAGGTTGGGCCCATAGAAGAAATGGTTGCCAAGGGAGACCTCGTTAGATTCCACAGCACGTCTGGGGACCATTCATGCATTACACAGCAACAACTTAGATGGACCCAGAATAAAATTTCAATCTTTGTTAATCAGTAATTTTCCTCGTTTTAATTTTCACAGAACATAGAACAGTACAGCACAGGAATGGGTCCTTCGGCCCATGATGCTTGTGCTGAACATGACGCCGTTAAACTGATCTCATCTGCCTGCACATGATCCATATCCCTCTATTTCCTGCACTTCAATGTGCCTTTCTAAAAGCCTCTTCAATGCTACTATCGTATCTGCTTCCACCACCACCCCTGGCAATGCGCTCCAGGCCCCCACCACCCTCTGTCGAAGAAGAACCTGCCCTTCCATCCCATTAGACATCCCCCTCTCGCCTTATAGCCATGCCCTCGAGTATTGACATTTTCACTCTGCAAAAAAAAGGTTCTGACTGTCTACACTATCTTTTCCACTCATCATTTTATTTACTTCTATCAAGTCTCCCCCATCAACCTCTGACGATCCAGAGAAAACAATCCAAGTCTATCCCACCTGAAGCTGAAACTCTCATTTAGGCAACATTCTGGACACCCTCCTTTGCACCCTCTCCAAAGCCTTGACATCTTTCCTGTAATGGGGTGACCGGAACTGCATGCAATATTCCAAATACAGCCTAACCATAGTCACCTGGGGCAGCATCATGACTTCCTGAGTCGTATCTTCAATGCCCCGAGCAATGAAGGCGAGCAGCGTAGGTTTACTAGGTTAATTCCCGGAATGGCGGGACAGTCATATGTTGAAAGACTGGAGCGACTAGGCTGGTATACACTGGAATTTAGAAGGATGAGAGGGGATCTTATCGAAACGTTTAAGATTATTAAGGGGTTGGACATGTTAGAGGCAGGAAACATGTTCCCAATGTTGGGAGAGTCCAGAACAAGGGGCCACAGTTTAAGAATAAGGGGTAGGCCATTTAGAACTGAGATGAGGACAAACTTTTTCAGTCAGAGAGTTGTAAATCTGTGGAATTCTCTGCCTCAGAAGACAGTGGAGGCCAATTCTCTGAATGCATTCAAGAGAGAGCTAGATGGAGCTTTTAAGGATAGCGGAGTCAGGGGGTATGGGGAGAAGGCAGGAACGGGTTACTGATTGAGAATGATCAGCCATGATCACATTGAATGGCGGTGCTGGCTCGAAGGGCCGAATGGCCTACTCCTGCACCTATTGTTTATGGTCTATTGTCTATACCATATGCCTTCTTTATCACCCTATCTTTTTATGCTGCCACCTTCAGTGAGCTATGAATTTGGACTGCTCATCAATGCTGTTAAGGGTCTTGTCATTAACTGTATACTCCCCTGATATTCAACCTCCTAAAGTGCAATATCTCACCACTTGCTCGTGTTGAACGCCATCTGCCATTTCTCTGTCCATTTCTACAGATGATCTACATCTCACTGTATCTTCTGACACCAATCCTCACTGTCTGCAACTCCCCCAATGTTGGTGTCATCAGCAAACATACTCAGCAGCCCATCGACATTTATATCTAGGTCGTTTATATATATATAAACATAGCACAAAAAGTAAGGAAATTTGTGTTTGGTAGATTATTTCTTTGTTGTAACAATGCTTCTTGGCAATAAATCTTATACCGTTGGAAAGCCTGTTTATTT
Source organism: Rhinoraja longicauda (assembly GCF_053455715.1). Lineage (NCBI taxonomy): Eukaryota > Metazoa > Chordata > Chondrichthyes > Rajiformes > Arhynchobatidae > Rhinoraja > Rhinoraja longicauda. The sequence continues at coordinate 127,698,367 of NC_135953.1, forward strand.
CCCTTTTAAATGGTGCCACATTTGTAAGGAACATGCATTTGTGGGATGAGCAGCAGAGCTGAGTATATGGGTTGCGCCCATGAAAAATTTGCCAAATCTTCTCTGCCAATGCCAAACAGCTTATTCTGCTGTTGCTATTGACTCTTGTTTTGAGCTTCTGGTACCCCCAGGTGCTGACAATCAGGTGCCTGATTGGCACCTGATTGGCAGCATCTGTGAGCATGGGCCCTGCTACAGTGGTCAGTAGGTGTCTGCTCCAAGAATCAGCATGCCACGTTTGACTGATCTGGATAGGGCCCGTGCGATAGGGCAACTTCAAGCTGGTGTTCCGCAAAACCAAGTTGCGGCATTATTTGGAGTGAGCCCTAGTACCATCTCCAAAGTGAAGACCAAGTTCCATATAACGGGGGATGTCAGAGACAGGCCGCGAAGTGGGCGTCCCAAGAAGACGACACCCGAAGAAGACTGTTTCCTCACCCTGTCAGCACTTAGGAACCGTAGGCTGTCTTCTACAGATTTGCAGTCAAGGTTTGCAGGATGATATGGCCGACGGCTCTCTGCCCAGACAATTCGGAACAGACTGCACGCAGCCGATCTCCGGTCTCATAGGGCTGCCAGATCAGTCAAACGTGGCATGCCGATTCTGGGGGTACCAGAAGCTCAAAACAAGAGTCAATAGCAACAGCAGAATGAGCTGTTTGGCAGTGGCAGAGAAGATTTGGCAAATTTTTCATGGGCACAACCCATATACTCAGCTCTGCTGCTCATCCCACAAATGCATGTTCCTTACAAATGTGGCACCATTTAAAAGGGAAATAAACAGGCTTTCCAACGGTATAAGATTTATTGCCAAGAAGCATTGTTACAACAAAGAAATAATCTACCAAACACAAATTTCCTTACTTTTTGTGCTATGTTTTTTATATATTACAAACAGCAGAGTTCCCAGCACAGATTGCTGTGGAACTCCACTGTCACAGACCTCCAGACAGAATATTTACCTTCCACCCGCAACCCTCTGACTTCTATGACTAAGCCCGTTCGGAATCCATCTGTCCAAGTCATTGTGCATCCCGTACATCTTAACATTCTGGATCTGCCTAACCATGCGGGACTTTATCAAAACCCTTAGTAAAATCCATACCAGCGCTCGGCGGTCTCCCTCCCTCTAAGCAGCCCTCCCTCCCTCTCGGCTGTGTGGGTCCCTCCTCATTCTCAACGGCCCTCCTCCCTCTCGGCTATGTGGGCCCTCCTCACTCTCAGCGGCCCTCCATCCCTCTCAGTGGCCCTCCTCCCTCTCGGCTGTGTGGGCCCCTCCTCACTCTCAGCGGCCCTCCTCCCTCTCGGCTGTGTGGGCCCCTCCTCACTCTCAGCGGCCCTCCTCCCTCTCGGCTGTGTGGTTCCTTCCTCACTCTCAGCGGTCCTCCTCGCTCTCGGCTGTGTGGGCCCCTCCTCATTCTCAGCGGCCCTCCTCCCTCTCGGCTGTGTGGGCCCCTTCCTCACTCTCAGCGGCCCTCCTCCCTCTCGGCTGTGTTCGCCCCTCCTCACTCTCAGTGGCCCTCCTCCCTCTCGGCTGTGTGGGTCCCTCCTCACTCTCAGTGGCCCTCCTCCCTTTCGGCTGTGTGGTTCCTTCCTCACTCTCAGCGGCCCTCCTCCCTCTCGGCTGTGTGGGCCCCTCCTCACTCTCAGCGGCCCTCCTCCCTCTCGGCTGTGTGGGCCCCTCCTCATTCTCAGCGGCCCTCCTCGCTCTCGGCTGTGTGGGCCCCTCCTCACTCTCAGCGGCCCTCCTCGCTCTCGGCGATGCGCGTTCGTCCACGCTCTCCGCCGGTTCGGCAGCTGCGCAGCGCATCCCGGGAACCTTCAGGCCCCACAGAAGGTCATTTAGTTTACAGATACAGGACGGAAACAGGCCCTTCGGCCCATCGAGCGCGCCAACCAGCGATCCCCGCACATTAACACTATCCTGCATACACTAGGGACAATTTACACTTATACCAAGGATACAAACCAAAGCCAATTAACCTACAAACCTGTACATCTTTGGAGTGTGGGAGGAAACCAAAGATCTCAGAGAAAACCTACGCAGTCATGCGGAGAACATACAAACTCCGTACAGACAACACCCGTAGTCGGGATTGAATCCAGGTCTCTGGCGCTGCAAGCGTTGTAAGGCAGCAACTCGACCGCTGCGCCACCGTACCGTCCTATTGCGCAGTTAAAGGTAGCACATGATATTCTAAATAAGTTAAAATTCTGAGAACGGCATTTCCCAGGAAACTACAGGAATAAAAACAGTTTGACGCTTCACCTGAATTAATGAGATCCAGATTGAATTGCCAATTTCTGTATTTGAAACTGTCTCAAGAGAACTTTTAAGAGAAAGTCAACAATTTAACTGAGATTTTCACCAAATTATTCCACAGGCTGGATCACTGGAGATGGCAAAGGCCTCATTTACCTCACAGATCCTCAGATTCACTCAGTGAAAAAACACCAGTGGGGATTAAACTTTGCAGACAAAGGCATCGGATACTTTTTTAACTGCCAGCACAAGGAATGCAATGAGATTTGCCACATCCTCACTCTGAAGAACCCTGTCAGGGAGAATGTGGAAGAAACACCTTCAGCCTAGGTTTGTCTTCTTGAGAGGTATGTTGGAATTTGTCAGAATCTTGTCTCATCCTCCTTAATGGTGCAGAAGATGATCTTTGCATTGCCCCAACAACCCACAGGCCACTCTTCCTGCAAATGCATCAGGATTACTCTTAATTGCAGTTGCCGGTGCCATCCCCGACTCCGGATGCAGGGTGCACCTGGTAAATATCTGTGAAGGCAATGCCGCAAGACACAGAATAACAGCAGCGAGAAGATCAACTTCCATTGTTTGCACCAAACACAAGCAAGACAAGCAATATAGATCACTGAATATTTTTCAGACCTAGCTGGATTTTGGCAAGGGCGATATTTTTATTTGAGGAGTTTCACTTCTCTCTTTTTGAATACTGAATACGAATAATTTACTTTATTGTCACATGTGACCAGTCACAGTAAAATTCTTTGCTTGCATACCGAAGGTATGCAAATAGTCACCACATAAAGGGCCTTTTCTTGTTCCTTTTTCTCATTCCTTCTCCCAGTTCTTTCCCCTTCCTCTATCTCGCACTTCCTCCTCTTTTCTTTCTCATCGCTCTTCTCTCTCTCTAGCTATCTTGCACTTTTTTTTTCTCTTTGTGTCCTCTTTCTATCTCTCACTCCATTTTTTGCTTCCATCTCTTGCTTCTTTCACTCATCCCCTTCTTTTCTCTTGTCACGATCTCTCTGACCCTTTCCTTCCTTCCTCTCTCTCTCTCTCTCTCTCTCTCTCTCTGTCTGTCTGTTGTAAAACATAACTAGAGGAGCAGGAGGAAGTCATTCTGGTCCTCAAGTCTTCTCAAGATTTCAACAAAATCATGGCTGATTTTCATCACACTTTTCCTGCAAAATCCCTTCCTTTTTTTCCAATATCCCGAGGTTGATCATTCTCTGTATCAAATGAAATCAGTCACAGAGACTCAACGTAGAAAATTCCCACCAAGTGTTGAAATTTCACCCCTTCAATCCTATGTGACCCACCTCATATTTTTAATCTGGTTCTAAACTCTTCAAATGTTTTAATTTGCTCGATCTATTGAACATTAGTGCTGTATTAGTGTTTAACAATGTAAGTAAAACACTCACATATCAAAGATTAATTGCAATTATTTCCTTCCACTCAGCAGACCTAAGTATAATACGTAAAAAAGTAAATGAACAGTTATTAATTGATTAAAGTTTTGGTGCATATTTCTTGCAATCAAGTTCTGTATTTTATTTTTTTTTAACCGTGAGCTTGCATTGTTGTTACAATTTGAAGATTTGTTTTGTAAATCACTGCTGAATTTCCTTAGGGTTACAGCAATCCTTCATGTTTTGAAAACTCAAATAAAAGGTCAGCTAAAAACGAGTTAGAGTTTCTATTATTTGGGGTTTTTTTAAATTTGTAAACAAGACACATCTGGACAATTTTCCACATTGTCTTTTTCGATGCTACTGTTGCTTTTACACTGGAACAGCTCAAGGTATGGCTGTTGTGGAGAACACCACTTGGGATATTTGCACAGCCTGGGGCTTTTGTTGTGTCCACTGTTGTCAGCTGTTTCCTGACACACTGTTGGTTGACTCCTGGCTCCTGTGAGGACCTTATGCAGAGGCTGAGATATTTCCACTAAATATTTTTGATTCAGGATGCTCATGAATGCTTCAACCATTTGTAATCCGATGACTCGGGTCCACCTTCAGTGATTCTGGAGCCCGCTAGTGTCTTCCACGAATCACAACTGGATGTGGCAGCACCTCAGACTGTCTGGCTATGCAGCAGTTAGAATAGCAGGAGTGATCTAAAACCCCTTTCGCCCAGCAGAAGCCTCCAAGCTTACTACTGGTCACAAAACCCATCAACAGTCTATTTTAACCTGTTTTAAAGAGGAAGGCACAACGTCAATGGGAGCTGAATGAGGCTTCAGAGAAGCTAAGCCAGACCATAAAAGGCCCAAACAAGTTCATGTCTTGTTTCAATTCATTTTAGAATTCGATTGGAAAGGTGTGCCTTCAAGAATATGAAAGGAAAATTAGGTTTGCCCTCCAAGGAACCTCCCACCTCAGCCTTCCATCCTGAATGTGACACCTTCACAAGGTGGCCCCAGAAGCTGATCTTGCAGCCTATTTTGTATCACTGCAGAACCTGGGTCAAGCAGCTTTCAAGTTCACCTTCAAGTTGAGTTTATGTTCAAGTACGGTGAGGGAACAGGTAAAATGAAAATAAAATAAATCACGCTTGCAGCATCACAGGCACATGGACTGAGACACCGCACAATTAGAAATAAACAGAAATTACACATAAAATGTCCAAACTAAACATTAGTAAGAAACATTTATTCACAAAATGCTGGAGTAACTCAGCAGGTCAGGCAGCATCTCAGGAGAGAAGGAATGGGTGACGTTTCGGGTCGAGACCCTTCTTCAGACTGAAGAAGGATCTCGACCCGAAACGTCACCCATTCCTTCTCTCCTGAGATGCTGCCTGACCTGCTGAGTTACTCCAGCATTTTGTGAATAAATACCTTCGATTTGTACCAGCATCTGCAGTTATTTTCTTATACTTAGTAAGAAACATAATTGTTTTAAAAATCCATGGTAATGCAGTCGGTGGCTTGTAGTGTTCCGGTGATGAGGTAGGATTAGGATTGTGCAGAGGATAGACGCAAAAACCTGCAGTAACTCAGTGGGACAGGCAGCATCTCTGGAGAGAAGGAATGGGTGATGTTTTGGGTCGAGACCCTTCTTCAGTCTCGACCCGAAGCATCGCCCATTCTTTCTCTCCAGAGATGTTGCCTGTCCCGCTGAGTTGCTCCATCATTTTGTGTCTATCTTCGCTTTAAACGAGCATCTGCAGTTCCTTCCTACACATTAGGTTTGTGCAGGTTAGTTACGTTTTTGATGACATGGTTTAAGTGAGGCCTGGGAGGTATTCCAGTAATATATACCCTTCTTTGAAATCAGAGCACGGTGGGCCAAAAATATTAACATGTCGCATATTCGCTGGGAAAAAGCAGACCACAGCAGCTGGCAAGCCAAAACATTTGCCTTTCAAAATCAAACCTATTGTGCTTTGGCATTAGTCCAGTTTAGTATATCTGCCTGTGTATATGAGTGAATAATTTGTCAGTCACGTGAATCCTTTTCTCTCCTATTTGGCCAACATTTGCAACATGTTTTGGATTACAGGGCAAATGCAGCACCCTGCAAACTATTGCAAGTGTAAATACTCATCAGACATATCTAAACCCCATACCAAATTCCCAAGTTATTGTAAGACACACCCTACAACACCACATCAATCCTTAATGGATTTTCAACAGTGCGATTTGGGGGTGGCACACAGCTGTATAATGAGAAAGTGTTCTGCAATCGAGCAGGATTACCCAGAGGAGTAATCCTCCTTTTCAGAGACTGTTGGAAGCTCCATGAAAAGTCGGGCGCTGCCAGGTGAGCTGGGAGCGGGCTCGGATTACACTCTCAATCTCATTGCACACACTGTCCATCATCCATAGGCATTTGGCATATTGACCATTGTGAAGGGAAAAGCCATTTCAGCTGCTACCAAACTGAGGGGGTCATTCTTTACTGCATACTTTACACTGGTCACTGCTACAATTGTTTGTCTGCCCTCTCGTCAAGCAGTGGCAGCAACTGTGGACAGTCTTGGTTTTACTTGAGATTTGCAGAAATATCTTTGTACAAAACAACTCGAATATAATGTGGGTGGGGATGGGTGGGGGAGGTCCTTTATTATGGCTGATTTAGTATAAGAAAACTGAATGGTATTAATGGTTCCATCGAGAAGCCAGAGTGTGTAATAAGATTTCCCATTTGTCTTTTTAACGGTTGTTGGGCTGTTCAGAACCCCCCTCCCCTCCCCTCCCCTCCCCGCCACACTGCAGCCGTTTTAGCCGCATGAGCTAATGATACCTGTCACGCACACGGGGCATTAAGAAAGGCTTGGGGAGAAAGAACAAAAAGTGTAATTCATCGGATAACATATGAATGAGGGCGACAAGAAAGCCAGCGGCCAAATCCAGACTATAATGGCCATTCTGTGCAGCCCTCTTTTCCCCCTCCAGCCTAAAGAAAGTCACACAGCGGCCCCACCTCAAACAATTCCCATCGTTTTCCCGACAAATTGGGTTTTTAGTGGCATGCACATTCATACCGTGTGGTTTCCCTACTTGCTCCTGCCGGTGAAGCTGGGCTCAGTGTTAGCTGCTACCGCTCTTGGGGGGAAATCCTATATTGCACGCTGCTGTTCACTAAAGATCACCAAAGCATTTCACAGTGACACAGGTCAGTCACACTCACGCCGACACTAACTGGGACTGCAGGGAAAGTCGTTTAGACGGCGGCCAGCTTATTATTACATGATTTTTGCAAACAAAAAAGGGCAACTTTAGGCACAGCTCGTTTCTCTGGAGTCTGCAGAAGGGCATGAAATGGTTTACTACAGCTCAGCTGCAAATAAATCAGCTGTGTCTTACAATCAAAGCAGCCGCGGGTACTTTTTTTTTGTGTGTAGGAAGGAACTGCAGATGCTGGTTTGAACCGAGGATAGACACAGAAAGCTGGGGTAACTCAGGGGGGGACAGGCAGCATCTCTGGAGAGATGGAATGGGTGGCGTTTCGGATCGAGACCCTTCTTCAGACTGAGAGTCAGGGGAGAGGGAGACACAGAGATATGGAAGGGCAAGGTGTGAAATCGAGTCATCAAAGGGGACGGGGCTCAAGGAAAATGTAGAATAGATCATTGTTAGCTTGGGGAAGATGACAATGAAACAGACAAATATAAAAATTTAATCAGGAACACAGTCAGATTTGTTACACCTGACAGCTCAGAGGCTCTTTTCCCTCTTGTGTGCTATGCGCCTATTTATATGCATACTTAATATTTGGTTCAACTACCAACATGAAGTATCAAGCAGAACGCTGGAGCGATCATCTCCAAGTTTGCGGATGACACAAAGCTGGGTGGCAAGTGTGAGCTACGAGGAGGATGCTATGAGGCTGCAGGGTGACTCAGATAGGTTGGGTGAGTGGGCAGAGGCATGGCAGATGCAGTATAATGTGGATAAATGTGTGGTTATCCACTTTGGTGGCATGAACAGGAAGGCAGATTATTATCTGAATGGTGTCAGATAAGGAAAAGGGGAGGTGCAACGAGACCTGGGTGTGCTTGTACATCAGTCACCAAAAGTAGGCATGCAGGTTCAGCAGGCAGTGAAGAAACGTATGGCATGTTGGCCTTCATTGCGAGAGAATTTGAGTTTAGGAGTAAGAAGGTCCTACTGCACTTATACAGGGCCCTGGTGAGACCGCACCTGGAGTATTGTGTGCAATTTTGGTCTCCTAAATTGAGGAAGGACGTTATTGCTATTGAGGGAGTGCAGCGTAGATTCACCAGGTTAATTTCCAGGATGGCGGGACTGACATATGATGAAAGAATGGGTTGACTGGGCTTGTATTCACTGGAATTTAGAAGGATGAACAGGGATCTTATAGAAACCGATAACATTTTTAAAGGATTGGACAAGCTAGATGCAGGAAAAATGTTCCCAATGTTGGGGGAGTCCAGAACCAGGAATCACAGTTTAAGAATTAGAGGTAGGCTATTTTGGACTGAGATGAGGAAAAGCTTTTTCACCCAGAGAGTTGTGGATCTGTGGAATTCTCTGCCACAGAGGGCAGTGGAGGCCAATTCACTGGTTGTTTTCAAGAGAGATTTAGACTTAGCTCTTAGTGCTAAAGGAATCATGTGATATGGGGAAAACGCAGGAACAGGGTACTGATTTAAGATGATCAGCCATGATCATATTGAATGGCAGTGCTGGCTCAAAGGGCCGAATGGCCTACTCCTACACCTATTTTTCTATGTTTCCATAGAACTCAGTGTTCTGAAGAAGGGTCCCGAACCAAAACATCACCTATCCATGTTCTCCAGGGATGCTGCCCGACCCGCTGAGTTACTCCAGCATTCTGTGTCTTTTTTTGTCATTGATAGTTGGAGTCTCCAACCGGGTATTAATCGCTGGGTTTCATCACCGGTATCAACTGGTTCCGCATTAATTCTAATCATTTACGAACTCTTTCCATGTATTAGTTAAGTGTATTCTGCTATATTTGTTCTTTCTTGGCGTGCAGCTCTTTCATTTTAAGGGTTTGCCTAATCCGTGAAGTTATTTTAATAGATAAGTGCAAAGGAACAGTGGCTAACGCCAAGTCGAGTTTCACTAGAGAGTGCTTAAGCGGAACGATGTGAAGATGCGGTCAAAGCTGTTTCGCTGGCGCAAAACGGGGGAAAAAAGTGTAAAAACAATCAAAAGTGTAAAAACAATCAAAGGCAAATACAAAGTGTCAGCGGGGCAGGCAGCATCTATGGAGGGCTTTACGGATGTTGACTGACCCACTGACTTACTTCTCCAACTTTAGATAGTTCCTCTGTCCCTCTCTTCCCCTCCTCCTTCCCAGTTCTCCCTCTATCTTCCTGTCTCCACCTATATCCTTCCTTTGTCCCACCCCCCTGACATCAGTCTGAAGAAGGGTCTCGACCCGAAACGTCACCAATTCCTTCTCTCCTGAGATGCTGCCTGACCTGCTGAGTTACTCCAGCACTTTGTGATACACTGAATTACTCCAGCACTTTGTATTTTACTCAAGATCCCACTGTTCCTTGTGTTCTCCATTTCAGAGGCAAATTAAGTTCTTATCATAGTCCTAAAGTCATAGAGTGATATAGTGTGGAAACAGGGCTTTCGGCCCAACATGCCCACACCGGCCAACATGTCCCAGTTACAATAGTCCCACCTGCCTATGCTTGGTCCATATCCCTCCAAACTTATCCTATCCATGTACCCGTCTAACTGTTTCTTCATCGTTGGGACAGTCCCAGCTTCAACTCCCTCCTCTGGCAGCTTGTTCCATACACCCACCACCCTTTGAGTGAAAAAAGGCTACCCCTCACATTCCTATTATCTATACCTTTAATCTGCACAACTCTCCAAAATGTCTTCCTTCTTCCAATTCTGACTTTTAAGACATACAGTGGATGGAATTCCTTCCTTAACCATTTCAGCTCATGCCCTTTCCTTTTTTTCAATCGGCATCTTAAAACCTGTTGGCCAAGCATTTGACAATCTGAGATAACAACTCCTTGCTGGTTCACTGTCAAATTTTGTTTGAAACCATTTTGGTGAATTATCCTGAATTATATTTTGTTTCATTATGAAACAGAATATGACATCGTGGACTTTCTCTTGCCCTAAATGTTATACCCTTTATCCTGCATCTGTACACCGTGGATAGTTTGATTGTAATCGTGTATAGTCTTTTGGTGACTGGATAGCACGCAAAATAGTTTTTCACTGTACCTTGGTAAACGTGACAATAATAAACTAAACTAAACTATGAAATAGAAGCAATAACTGAATAAATGGTGCTTAAATCCCCTCAGCCAAATGATGGCTTATCTGTATTTGGTTTTAGCCCTGCACTTCCGGCTTTTGACCAGTAAAACCATGTTTGTGTAGTTTTGTCAACCAGCATAATTGGAAAGTGGCTGTAACTTCTATATGTACTATCAATAAACACATTGATAACCGAGACGGTCCACCTAGGCCGCTGAAGGGCAGAGGTACTGGTCTGCAAACTAGGCCTGGGGTCATCTATGGGAACGGATCTACTGGCTCCGGCCGGGCCTGAGTTCCAGAGTCCCGGCCGCAGGGGGCAAATTCGACTGGCCGATCGGAGGTCCAGCTGCTACCGTCAGCTATGGGAACGGATCTGCCAGCCCCAGCTGGGCCAGAGTACCAGAGCCTTGACCGCAGGGGGAAAATTCAACCCACCGACTGGATGTGGAGTCAGGGAGGGGATTTCAAGTGTGTTCTCGTAATTTTGGCTGGATTAAAGGAGGTGCTGCATTACCGGTTGCCATAAAATCGGGGTGAACCTGTATTATCCATGTAACGTTGAGACTTTACATTTAAGTTCAAATCACTAGGCCTCTAGAGCTATAACATCTCAGGGATAAAAAAAGGAGAGACTAGTGCTCCGAACCTCTTTCAACCATCAAGAGAGTTAAGGGTTGAGGTTTGTTGTCGACAATAACACATCATTCTTATTTATTAAGAAGAAGGTTCACATGTAGGAAGATTTAGGTGAGCTGGGCAAGTTAGCCAGAATTTTCCCAAAGGCAATGTGCTGGATCCTACTGGCTCTGTCCCTTTATCGGAACACACCATTCACACTACCTGCCCAGCCTCACTAACCTGACCCACCTGTCCAGGGCTAACCTGCGCTCTGCCTTCTAAACGAGGAGTTTTCTTGCAAAGTGGGGCCGATCACAGACAGCATCCATGTGCAGGTGGTGTACCCTGAGGCTCCCTCACCAGACTACCCAGACCATCTGTTGACAGCCCATTTAACTGTACAAAAATAATAAAATTAGTTAAAAACACAGCTTAATTATTAATGATGTGTTATCGTCGACCACAAACCTCAACCCTTAACTCTCTTGATGGTTGAAAGAGGCTCTTGGAGCACTAGTCTCCCCTATTTTATCCCTGAGATGTTATAGCTCTAGAGGCCTAGTGATTTGAATTTAAATGTAAAGTCTCAACATTACATTATGGCGAGTCCGGAAACTTGTTGGTTGTAGAAGAAGTTTATTGCGACAGCAATATTCGAATACAAAGGTTAAACAACAAGGTAAAGGACAACCATCAAAAACTCACTGTCTTCTTCGAAGACTCCTCTGAACTGAACCTTTTCGGGCGCCAAAAGCGCACATGACCACGCTGTCCAATCAGCGATGTCGCTCTCTGGACCAATCCCTACGGTCGCGCTCACACGTGACCTTGCTGGCCAATCTGAGGGTTCGACGACCCGGACCATTCTCTATGGTCGCTAGATGACCCCCCCCCAGAACCCGAGGTACGGAACCTAGCAGGGAGCCGGATTTCGCGACCATAACGAGTAAGGAGAGGGGCAGCCTGAACCACAGGAGCAGGGGATTCCGGACTTGGAGGAACTGCCGGAACGGGGGGTCCTGGACTGAGCGGAACTGACGGAGGCCGGCCTCTCCTAGGGGTTTGGCCGACCAGGACTGGTTGATCCGGATCCAAGTGTGCAGGTTTGAGCCGGGACACCTAGACGAGCTCACTCCTGCCGCACATGTCTAAGGTGAAGGTAGCCGTTCCCTTACGCAAAACCCGGAACGGCCCTTGATAGACCCTCTGCAACGGGGCACGATGGGAATCTTTTCGCAGAAACACAAACTCACAGTCCTTCAGGGAAGGCGGTTCATGTACCATGGGACACCCATGACGTGAAGTCGGAACTGGAGCCAGGGAACCCACCCGCGCCCGGAGCGATGCTAAGACTGATGGGACTGTAGGCAGCTGGTCTGAGGGGTCCGGAAACAAATCCCCGGGTACTCGAAGTGTCGAGCCATACACTAGCTCCGCGGACGACGCACCGAGATCTTGGTTAGGAGCAGTCCGGATGCCCAGAAGAACCCAGGGGAGTTGGTCTACCCAGTCCGGGCCTTCAAGCCTTGCACTGAGGGACGCCTTAAGTTGACGGTGGAACCTTTCTACAAGTCTATTTGCCTGGGGGTGGTATGCAGTAGTGGTTTGTAACTTGGAACCGTACAGTTCTGCGAGCGCGGCCCAGAGGGACGAAGTGAACTGCGGCCCCCTGTCAGTGGTAATAACTGCCGGGACCCCGAAACGTGCTACCCAATGGAGGGCCAAAGTCCTGGCACAAGAGGCTGCCGAGATATCAGACAATGGGAAAGCCTCTGGCCACCGGGTGAACCGATCCACCACCGTGAGGAGGTGGGTGTAGCCCCGGGAGGAAGGCAAAGGCCCGACTAAATCCACGTGGATGTGGAAAAAACGAACTGCTGGGACCTCGAACTCCTGTACGGGGGGCTGGACATGGCGCTGGACTTTAGCGGTCTGACAGGGAACGCAGGAACGTGCCCAACCCGCTACCTGTTTCCGTAGGCCATGCCAGACAAACCGAGCTGCTACTAAAGCAGAGGTGGAGCGGATGGACGGGTGCGCCAGCCCGTGAATGGCATCAAAAACCCGGCGCTGAAGGGAGGGCGGTACTACCGGCCTGGGACGGGGAAGGGAAACATCACACCAAACTTTTGTGCCTTCCGACCCGCAGGCTACCTGAGCCAACTTCAATCCCGAAGTGGTGGACTGGTATGCCGAGGCGGTATCCGCTAGAAGCTGTGCCTCCGCAAGCTCCTGGGGATCCACCTCGCAGTCCACCGCCGAAATAGGGGAAAAAGCAGGTCTAGACAGGGCGTCAGCAACGGCATTAAGCTTACCCGCGACATGACGGACATCGGTGGTAAATTCGGAGATGGCAGTCAGGTGCCGCTGCTGGCGAGCCGACCATGGGTCAGACAATTTGAAAAATGCAAATGTTAATGGTTTGTGGTCCGTAAAGGCCACAAATGGGCGGCCCTCAAGGAAGTACCTGAAATGACGAACAGCTAAATAGAGGGCCAGAAGCTCTCGGTCAAATGCGCTATACTTCAGCTCAGCCGAATTTAGTTGCCGGCTGAAAAACGCCAAGGGCTGCCAACGGCCACCGACCTGCTGCTCCAAGACCCCGCCCACCGCCACGTCAGAGGCGTCAACCATCAGGGCCGTGGGGACGGAGGGGCTCGGGTGGACCAACATGGTGGCGTCTGCCAAGGCTGCCTTAGCTGCTGTAAAAGCCGACTCTGCGGCCGGGGACCATATCAACTCTACTGGTTTTCCCGCAAGGCACTGGAAGAGCGGGCGCATGACTCGCGCAGCTGCCGGAACGAACCTATGGTAGAAGTTAACCATACCTACGAACTCCTGTAGTCCTTTTACTGTGGTGGGCCTGGGAAATGCCCGGATACCCTCCACCTTCTCGGACAAAGGGGAGGCGCCGGCAGGGGTAATTCTGTGCCCTAGAAAATCAAGAGAAGGGAGGCCGAATTGACACTTGGAGGGTTGGATAATGAGCCCGTGGTCTTGGAGCCGCTGGAACACAGTCCGCAAGTGGACCTGGTGTTCCTGCACTGAGGGGCTGGCGACCAGGATGTCGTCTAAATAAATAAACAAAAAGGGTAAACCCCGACCCACACGGTCCATCAGTCGTTGGAAAGCCTGTGCCGCGTTCTTTAAACCGAAAGGCATACGCAACCATTCGAACAACCCGAACGGAGTAATCGTGGCAGTTTTCTGTATGTCCTCCGGCCGCACCGGAATCTGGTGGTATCCTCGCACCAAATCGATTTTGGAGAACACCACCGCCCCTTCCAGCCCAGACGAAAAGTCCTGTAGGTGCGGTATGGGGTAGCGATCAGCCGTGGTGACAGCATTGAGACGCCGATAATCGCCACATGGTCTCCACCCCCCAGATGCCTTGGAGACCATATGCAACGGCGAGGCCCATGGGCTGTCGGACTGACGGACAATGCCCATTTCCTCCATCTTCCTAAATTCCGCCCGTGCCACCACCAGTTTGTCTGGCGGTAGTCTCCTGGCCCGAGCGAAAATGGGAGGGCCCTCGGTGCGGATGTGGTGGACCACGCCGTGCTTGGCCGAAGGCGTGTCAAAACGTTGGATGAGCAGCTCTGGAAACTCCGCCAGGATCTCAGCATACGAGTCAGGGGCCGCGACGACGGCCTGGACAGTAGGGCTGGGCGGGGAGGCGATTGTCGGAGCGACGGGCTCCTCGCTGGCGGAGGGTCGGAGGTCGTTACCGTGGACATCAGGGACCAGTGAAAAAGCCCAGAGAAAATCTGCGCCTAGGATCGCTTGTCTGACGTCTGCTATGATGAATGGCCATTCGTACGTGCGGAGGCCTAACACAAGGGACATCTTCCGTATACCGAAAGTGCGAATGGGGCTGCCATTAACCGCGATGAGGGTGGGACCTGTCTTACCCGTTCTGGTTTCGAGGTCGGTTGGCGGCACTATACTGACGATGGCTCCCGTGTCCACCAAAAATTCTGTGTCCGTGAATCGATCGTGGACGTAGAGGCGTCGGTTCTGGCCAATCGCAACTGCCCCTATGTGCGATCGGCCAAGGCATTTCCCGTGAAGGTACAAGGTGAGCGGCAGTTGCAGGATTCTCTACCCCATCGTAGGTGATAATAGCACTAGCCGCGCTTGTGCAGATCTTTTTGGCGGGTTTTTGGAGAACTGGCGGGAGACACGGCGCCATCTTGATGTCGCTGTGGCGTGGTCACTGATGTCGAGACCTTGTTGATCGAACCGCTTGCCTTCGATTTAGCCGCTATGAGCGCGTCCGCTTTCTCTGCATATGCTTCGGGGTCCTTAAAAGAACAATCCGTGAGCAGCAGTTGGACATCCTCGGGAAGCTTCTCTCGGAATGCCTGTTCGAACATGAGGCAATCCGTATGCTCACCGGCTAGCATCATCATCTCGGCCATGAGAACGGACGGCCGTCGATCTCCGAGGTCCGGTAGGTGCAGAAGTTTTTCAGCGCGATCGTGCCTATTAAACCCGAAGGTTCGCAGTAACAATTTCTTCATTGCCTCGTACTTGCTTTCCGCAGGCGGATTAACGATGAACCGCATCACGCGTGTGGTCGTCTCCGGTGATAGAGCGCTGACGAGATAGTAATACTTCGTCGCGTCGGCCGATATGTTCCTTAAATGAAATTGGGCTTCGGCGTGGACAAACCAAGATTGCGGTTGATGTGTCCAAAACGACGGAAGGTGAACGCTTACTGCGCTTAACTCCGGTGTGCCGGGCGCGGCATCCAACAACGGGGCGTCGTGTTCCTGCATAGTCGGTGATCGTCCAGATCACGTCGGGGTCACCAATATGGCGAGTCCGGAAACTTGTTGGTTGTAGAAGAAGTTTATTGCGACAGCAATATTCGAATACAAAGGTTAAACAACAAGGTAAAGGACAACCATCAAAAACTCACTGTCTTCTTCGAAGACTCCTCTGAACTGAACCTTTTCGGGCGCCAAAAGCGCACATGACCACGCTGTCCAATCAGCGATGTCGCTCTCTGGACCAATCCCTACGGTCGCGCTCACACGTGACCTTGCTGGCCAATCTGAGGGTTCGACGACCCGGACCATTCTCTATGGTCGCTACAACATGGATAATACAGGTTCACCCCGTTTTTATGGCAACTGGCACCTCCTTTAATCCAGCCAAAATTACGAGAACACACTTGAAATCCCCTCCCCGACTCCACATCCAGTTGGTGGGTTGAATTTTCCCCCTGCGGCCAAGGCTTTTCACCATTCGGTAAGTTGCAATGAGGTCGTCCCCCCCCGATCCCTTTAAACTCCAGTGAGTACAGGCCCAGTACTGTCAAATGTTCATCATATGTTACAGATTAGAACATATATCATATTTTGGTAACTTACTTAAATGCATAGGTTTCAGTTACTTATTTCAGCCATTGCTGTTGGGAAATAGATGACCATTTGGCCCAGCTTGTTTCTGCTACACCTGCTACATCTGACTTGCAGCTCATCCAGACTTCTGCACTTCAAGCCACAAACAAAAAATCAGAGATGAGCTGATCCGTGAGGCAGACAGAGCCAAGGACCACACACTATTGATAGGTATCAATATTAAAAGAGATCAAGAGGTCAATGTTTGGAGCAGTGTTGGTATGTTTCATCAACTTAAATTTTATATCTAAACACTCAGACAGACTATATTTTGAATAGCCTGCTCAATTATAGCCCCTGGCATTGGGAGTGATTTCAGTGCCTTGGAAAAGCTACTATTTCCTAGCGATATGCATTTGTCTATTTAGTTTAGTTTAGTTTAGTTTAATGTCATGTGCACCGAGGTGCAGTGAAAAGCTTTTGTTGCGTGCTAACCAGTCAACAGAAAGACAATACATGATTAAAAACGATCCATTTACAGTGTATACATACATGATAAGGAAATAATGTTTAGTGTAAGGTAAAGCCAGCAAAGTCCGGACACCAAAGAGGTAGATAGTAGTTCAGCACTGCTCTCTGGTTGTGGTAAGATTATTCAGTTGCCTGATAACAGCTAGGAAGAAACTGTCCCCGAATCTGGTGGTGTGCGTTATCACACTTCGATACCTTTTGCCCGATGGGAGAGGGGAGAAGAGGGAGTGGCCAGGGTGCAACTCGTCCTTGATTATGCTGCTGGCCTTGCCGAGGCAGTGTGAGGTATAAATAGAGTCAATAGAAGAGAGGTTGGTTTGTGTGATGGTCTGGGCTGCGTCCACAATTCGCAGCAATTTCTTGCAGTCTTGGATGGAACTGTTCCCAAACCAAGTTATGATGCATCGTGATAAAATGATTTCTATGGTGAACAATATAGACTTAAACTTGGCCGGGCTTTAAAAGAGGCACTTCAGTGTGTTCATTGGCAGTACATGTATAACCTTTAATGTAGCTGTTGAGTTTGCTAATTGTTATCTATCTATGCAAGTTTGTAAGATGAAGAGCATTTTATCCAGAGTTGGTCAAAACTGCTGATCAAAAAAAAATTAATCTTTAAACCTATTAACCTGCGCATCCACAGTAGAAATAAGTTCCGTTTCCATGTGATACCTGGAAATCATTTAAAAATAGTCTTTCATATCAAAATAACTGATTGTAGTTTATGTTCTGAGCAATGGCAGACTGATAAGACTGATTTGTTAACTAAAAACAAATTAAAATATTCCTGTTGTTCACAATGGCAAAATTTTATTTTGTTTTATTTCCAGTAATTTAAATTTTACAGATTCTAAATGTAGTTAGCGACAACAGTCTTACAGCACTTTCATATCTTTTACATTACCATATTATTTCTATGGCATAAAGTATGGAATTCTTTTTATTAGATTAACACATCCATGTTCCATTTAAGCCAGACAAAAAAAATTTGAAAAGATACAAAGGAAATATGCTTGTGCACAACTTAATCTAAACCAAGCACCATTTGCAATAAGGTGCCATGTGGATTTCAGTAGGCTCTTGATTGGACTTTGTAGCAGGGACTTTCCATTATTCTGTCAGAAAGGAGCCTTCTTTCACTATTAATGATTAACTAAGCCAGAATACAAGGAGCATTTTAACCTGAAGCATTTGTATTTATTTCCCTATCATTAACCTCAGAACCCCAAACCCTTAATTTCATTATGAGCTTTCAAACTTCAATCAATAGGAGTAGCCTACCTGATTCAAGCTGATCATTTAAGCTGCATTGAAAAGGACAATAATCTCTTTTTCGCCATGTGCTTCTTTCTTCAAACTATCAAAGATCTTGCTGGTTCTTCTAAATTTATTGGAGTGTCATAAATACTTTGGTTGAAAGGCTAGAGGTTTCAGAACCCGCAGGGGACTAAAACCAATATTAGAATGGTAGTGGTGGAGGTAACATTCACTTTAAGGGGGTTTTGTTCAATCTAAAAGTAGCCTGTGTATGCATGTTTCATGGTTGAGGAGGTCAGTGTGAGTGCATTGATCTGGACCACCAATTGGAATTATCCGCTTCCATCCAAAGCAAGAGAAAAGAAAGCTCTATGCGGTTATTGTGACCACTTTACTACATGAGGCAAATCCTCACAAAATTAGAGAGAGAGAGAGGGAGAGAGGAGAGAGAGAGAGAGAGAGAGAGAGAGAGAGAGAGAGAGAGAGAGAGAGAGAGAGAGAGAGAGAGAGAGAGAGAGAGAGAGAGAGAGAGAGAGAGAGAGAGAGAGAGAGAGAGAGAGAGAGAGAGAGAGAGAGAGAGAGAGAGAGAGAGAGAGAGAGAGAGAGAGAGAGAGAGAGAGAGAGAGAGAGAGAGAGAGAGAGAGAGAGAGAGAGAGAGAGAGAGAGAGAGAAATCAAGAATAAGATGCTGATATTGTCACAAGGGAGATAAAGCCAAATGCAATGACTTGACTTTAGGTAGCAACTTTGAAAGGAAAAAAAAGCATCAGGATACTCCAGAGACTTAGTCAGACAAAGTTAGTTGGAAAAAAAATTATCAATGATGTTTGAAACAATAACTAAAAGATTGGCAAAGAGGGCAAGTTCTAAGGAAGCCTTTAAAGGGAGTTGGAGAGCCAAGGAGAAGGGGAAATTCTGGAGCATTGAACTTGGCAACTGAAGCCATGGCCATCGATAATAAATCAAACGGAGGCATGACTGCACAAAACGTCAGAGTGGAATGGAAGCAGCATTGTAGAGCTGGAGGAGATAGAAACATAGAAATATAGAAAATAGGTGCAGGAGTAGGCCATTCGGCCCTTCGAGCCTGCACCGCCATTCAATATGATCATGGCTGATCATCCAGCTCAGTAGCCTGTACCTGCCTTCTCTCCATACCCCCTGATCCCTTTAGCGAAAAGGGCCACATCTAACTCCCTCTTAAATATAGCCAATGAACTGGCCTCAACTACCTTCTGTGGCAGAGAATTCCACAGACTCACCACTCTCTGTGTGAAGAAATGTTTTCTCATCTCGGTCCTAAAAGACTTCCCCCTTATCCTTAAGCTGTGACCCCTGGTTCTGGACTCCCCCAACATCGGGAACAATATTCCCGCATCTAGCCTCTCCAACCCCTTAAGAATTTTATATGTTTCTATAAGATCCCCCCTCAGTCTTCTAAATTCCAGCGAGTACAAGCCCAGTCTATCTAGTCTTTCCTCATATGTAAGTCCCGCCATCCCAGGGATCAATCTGGTGAACCTTCTCTGTACTCCCTCTAAGGCAAGAACGTCTTTCCTCAGGTTAGGAGACCAAAACTGCACACAGTACTCCAGGTGCGGTCTCACCAAGGCCCTGTACAACTGCAGCAGAACCTCCCTGCTCCTAAACTCAAATCCTCTTGCTATGAATGCCAACATACCATTCGCTTTCTTCACTGCCTGCTGCACCTGCATGCTTGCTTTCAATGACTGGTGCACCATGACACCCAGGTCACGTTGCATCTCCCCTTCTCTCATGGTCAGAAAAAAATTAAACAAAACAATGAGGATTTTTATACTGGATATGGAAGAATTGGCAAATAATGGATATTATTTGCAAAGATGCAAAGACCCCGAAATGCAGCAGTTCCATCTGTTTTGGGGATCACATTAAACAGGCAAAAATGTATTCATGTGTCCTTAACGTGCTAAAGATTAGTGAGGAGAGCTTTTCTCCTTGGAGGCAGTGCCTCCCTAACCCTCCACACATCTCTGCAGCAGTGTAGCAAAAAGAATAGGAGCAGAAGTGGATCGTAGAGTAGAGTATAAGAAGATAACTGCAGATGCTGGTACAAATCGAAGGTTTTTATTCACAAAATGCTGGAGTAACTCAGCAGGTCAGGCAGCATCTCGGGAGAGAAGGAATGGGTGACGTTTCGGATCGAGACCCTTCTTCAGACAGAAGCCATGGCCATCGATAATAAATCAAAGGGAGGTATGACTGCACAAAACATCAGAGTGGAATGGAAGCAGCATTGTAGAGCTGGAGGAGATTCATGGTCACCCATTCCTTCTGAAGGACGTCACCCATTCTCGACCCGAAACGTCACCCATTCCTTCTCTCCCGAGATGCTGCCTGACCTGCTGAGTTCCTCCAGCATTTTGTGAATAAAAACGTTCGTGGAGTAGAGTAGTTGGTTTGCTGCTGATTGGGTATTTCAGTGGCATTTGGGTCCAGGTAGGGATAGAGGCTTTGGCAAAGTCTGGTTTTGTGGATCACTTTAACGGCTGTGTAATGAAATATAGGGTTGGAATAATGGATCACAGCACCACTTCTAACTTAAGTCAGCTTCATTTTTAGCCACAGAGAGATGCAGCACAGAACCAGGCCCTTCAGCCCAACGAATCTATGCCAAACATTTTCAGTGCCGTGGCAGGGTCAGAACCACTAATGATGAAATTAAAACATGGAAAAGGTAAAGGGGGGAAAAAAGGATCAAGTTCAGAAGACACAACATATTGAAAAGGAACGCAAGGTTGAAGGAGCATAGCAATTGCAAAGCTGTGGAATTGACTGTATTTTAAAGGATGGAAGTGTGGTTTTGCTAGAGATTTGGCAAATGCCCAAAGGCAGGAAATTATTTACACATCAACCATCAAACTAATCTAAAAAGTCAGCTTTAGTGGCGAGTGGACTCAATGTGGGAATGTGTTGAGTCTGAAGAAGGGTCTCGACCCGAAATGTCATCCATTCCTTCTCTCCAGAGATGCTGCATGTCCCGCTGAGTTACTCCAGCTTTTTGTGTCTATCTTCAATGTGGGAAGATGTGGTTTGCATGCACAAGGCGAGCTTCAAGCGATGACTAAATAACTGTAGTAGATGGTTTTGGCTGAAGCCAAACTTGGGGACACAAATTATTGTGGCAGATATTTATGGTCTCTGTAACAGCCGTTAGATAACTATCGTTATTTATAGAACTTAATTCTGCTTTTCTGAAGACAAAAGAAAGGAACCTGTGGATGAGTTACAATTTGGTATTTGTAATGAAGGACTTAATCACGTAACTTTAAAAGGCCCACTGCAGCATAGTTGAGAACGCAACAAGGGTCCTATGTACTCATTTTTGTCCTATGATGGACCACAAAAATATTCCTGAAGATAGACACAAAATGCTGGAGTAACTCAACAGCACAGACAGCATCTCTGGAGAGAAGGAATGGTGACGTTTCGGGTCAAAACCCTTCTTCCGACTTCAGTCTCGACCTGAAACGTCACCCATTCCTTCTCCCCAGAGACGCTGCCTGTCCCGCTGAGTTACTCCAGCATTTTGTGCCTATCTTTGGTTTAAATCAGAATCTGCAGTTCCTTCCTACACAAAAATATTCCCATTGTCTACTGGTTTCCCTGCACTCTAATCCTATAGTGATTCCCATTACCTCTCCTGTCCTAATCAATCCCTCCTTGTCAAGCCAGAACATTCATTTTGTTTCTGCCTGTCAGCATTGGTTGTGCTCATAGGTCACAGCTCGCCATTATTATGGAGATGAGATCTGGCCAGTGCATCAGCCATCCAAAATGAAAACCAGGTCGTTATATCCTCCTCTGCACATAAGCCTTTGATCGGCATCCATTTTTGCTCCTCTGTTGTAATCAGCATTTTCATAGATAGTTTAATTACCACCAAAAACAATCAGGCAAGCTCAGAGCAAAAAATCAATTTCCCATCCCACCAATGCCGAGAAAGAATATTTGGCACAGTGTTAACAGAGATTAAGAAACCGAAAGACTCATTTATAAAGCATCATTTGCCCAGTGGCCATGCACTTCAGTGTTTTTGCAATACTTTAGAATTGTGGACCCAGTTGTACAAGTTGTAGCATTCCTCACTGCTGCATTAGAGTACCAGTCTAAGTTTCTTTTTAAAGACGAGTGTGATTCATGAACAGACCCACAATCGATGGAGGTAAGAAAAGAGACTATCACAATCTATATCAAGTCATACTGGCCAAGAGAGGAAAATAATGAAACCAAAAATGATTGAGAACAAGAGAGATAGAGATTAACTAAACTAACATTCAAAACATGAGGAGCATTCATTTGGGAGAGTGAAGGGGAGAAAACGGGAATATCAAACTCATTCCACCCATAATAATCACTATAAATTCTGGGCACTTAAATGATGTGTTTAACATTTCCTTCTAAAAGTAGTCAAATTAAACCCTTGTATACACCCCTACTCAACATTCATCAATTGACGTCATGATGGATTAAGTAATTACCATGCCAACTGCCTTGGCAGAAAGTTGATGCATTCATTTCCACCATCATGGTATTCCTGGTTTCCAATTAATCCTGCTACACCCTCATTGGGCACATTTATCAAGGTATCTTTAGACATCATCACGAATCTCTGAGATCCTCTCCTGTTTGTGACATGGTTACCAAAACCAAACTTCAACCCAGATTAAGTGTGTAGGAAGGAACTGCAGATGCTGGTTAAAGCCGAAGATAGACACAAAAAGCTGGAGTAACTCAGCAGGCCAGGCAGCATTTCTGGAGAGAAGGAATGGGTGACGTTTCGAGTCGAGACCCTGCTCCAGATTGAGTTGGACACTCAATGTATGGCAAGGCAGCACATTTCATGATTAAATATTCAGTTTGACCAAAGAAGGATCAGCTGCTTGAAGTAAAGTCTCTATTGATTAAATTCAGTGGTAGATGTGCTTCAGCTCCCAGTCCAGATGCCCAACTAATTAACATCCAGATTCCATAAGATTAAAAGAAAGCGCTTAATAATCTTTTGAAGAGGTCATCCTGAGGGGATCATGTCCAGAAATCAGCTGCTGGCCAAATGGCTTTAATTGTATCTCACGGGCTCCTCAGATGCAAGGCAAAATTAGAAACTTTGTGTGTTTAGTATCTCCTGGAAAACACAAATTCTTTTGTGTTCGATTTTTGACAGAAAGATTGCGTAATTACATTACTGCAACAAGTGACTAGAAATTACTGTTGTCAACACAATTGCAGATGTACATCTAATGGTCAAATGACATTCATTTACCTACTATTTTCAATAAAAGAGCTGTAAAGTATTAAAATAAGACAGTTGCTATTATTGGCAATAGAATTTCTGGGGTTATGTTTTGCATCATATTTTAATGTTCTTTAAAAACAATGCACTAATTAAGACTGGCTCAATGCCACACTCCACAGAAAGCTCTACAACTGACCAGTTACTCTAGTGTCAAACAGTTTCACAGCACAACTCAGGAGTGAAGTTGTCAGATCAAATGCTACCCAAATCATGAGAGTTCACCTCAAAGTGGAATTGCACAAGATGCAATGTAGTTTTGTAGTAATACTTATTGGAATAGTAATTAGTTGTACCCATATTAACAGGGTTTGGCCGCTGCATGACAGAGTCAGTTGGTGACCAACAAAACGAAACATTAAACAAATGCAAAGTATTCTACCATGCCCTGAAATAATCTAGATGGGAGGATCAGAGAGAGACAGATACTGGGAAATCTGGTGTTTTCATGCATCATTTGCAAAAGCTAATATTCAGGAAAGCGAACAGAATATTATTGCTCAATGCGCATTGAATTGAATATACAAGGAAGTTCGTCTGAAGTATGGTTTCCATAATGCAATGATTTTCACAATTCTGACTTAAAATAAAGTTCCTTTTCCTTTTTCCTTTTTTCCTTTTTTCCTTCTTTCGGAAACTTTTCAGAATGCGAACAAGGAGGACCTGTTCACTTGCACCTGGCATTTCTAGTTTTTTTACTTTGAACAAAGAACAGGTGCTGGCAAGTTTCGAGACTGTCCCACCGGGGGCGGCACGGTGACGCAGCGGTAGAGTTGCTGCCTTTACAGCACTTACAGCGCCAGAGACCCGGGTTCGATCCCGACTACGGGTGCTCTCTCTACGGAGTTTGTATGTTCTCCCCGTGGGTTTTCTCCAAGATCTTTGGTTTCCTCACTTTCCAAAGACGTACAGGTTTGTACATTAATTGGCTTGGTATAAATGTAAATTGTTCCTAATGTATGTGGGGTAATGTTAATGTGCGGGGATCGCTGGTCGGCGCAGACTCGGTGGGCCAAAGGGCCTATTTCCACACTGTATCTCTAAACTAAACTAAACTAGACTTGCACCTCCGCACCTGGATTGGCAAATCCACCGTAGATTGGCAACTCCACTGAAACTTATTCCCCATTTTAATTCATATTAATGTGAAATAATCAATTGTAACTACTGAAGCTGTTTAATCAGCTAGAAAGCAATTCAGAAATGACTTGGTAACATCTTAAATGTGGTATTAAACAGCTTACACATTAATTGGCTCGGTATAAATGTAAATTGTCCCTAATGTATGTGGGGTAGTTTTAATGTGTGGGGATCGCTGGTCGGCACAGACTCAGTGGGCCAAAGGGCCTGTTTCCATGCTGTATCTCTAAACTAAACTAAACTAAACTAGACGTACCTCCGCACCTGGATTGGCAAATCCTCCATAGATTGGCAACTCCACTGAAACAGATTCCCCATTTTAATTCATATTAATGTGAAATAATCAATTGTAACTACTGAAGCTATTTAATCAGCTAGAAAGCAATTCAGAAATGACTTGGTAACATCTTAAATATGGCATTCAACAGCTCACACATACACAAGGCCGAAGGGGGAAAAGTACACTAGCCACGGAGGACAGTGTGAAAGTTAGGTGTCAGATCAAAAGGGAAGCTGGATTTAGCCTTCTTTGTGGCAAGCAGAGTTTTACCTTGAAAGTAATGGGATACTTTTAACCATAATCAGGACAGGTCACCAATTGTTGCGACTCGTTCATTTGTTAGCAGATTGATCCCTGTAACATCCTGCATAAGTGCAAAGTTTGCCCGAGAGCGTGGAGCGGCAGAGAGAGTGTGTTCTGTCAACATTGAAACAAGCCCTTCAGCTTAACTTGCCCTTGCCAATCAAGATGCCCTATCCACCCACCCACGTTTGGATCATATCACTCTAAACCTTTGATATCCATGTATCTGTCCTAAAGTCCTAAAGATGGTGTTATAGTAAATGTTATGGTAATCTTTCCACCACAAGTAAAGTATTTTCCTCATGATTTTCTAAAATACCTGGTTGGAGTTTCTGCACAGCCGGAGGTAATTCAATTTCATCCCACTATACTGTAAATATCAGTGAGCGGAGGAAGGCATAATTTCATCAAAATTTAATTCATGTGTCCACAATGAACTACATTCTGTTTTCTATCTAGATACATTCTATGCTGACATTAACAGTATAACTAAATGGAAAAAGTGTGCACACCTATACCTAAACATGGTATTTCCATTTTATGCACCCAAGAAGTCAAATACTTATTATTGCACAAATAATAATTTTTAAACACTGTGGCCTTCTGTAGCTTAAGTGTGAACTTGCACCTGTAGTAATATAACACAGACAAATGAAAAGGTACAGTGATCAAATCATAACTTTCCTGTTATTTGTAGCAGATACATGGACATTGTAATAGAGAGTTAAATCATTATATATTCAAACTTACTTTACACTTTTCAGATTTTAGTCTTTGGAGGTACAGTGCAGAAACTGGCCCTTCTGCCGCTGAGTCCGTGCCGACCACCTTCCCCATATCACCCCGTACACCAACACTAACACTATCTTACACACTAGAAACTAGAACTGTGTGAGAGTCTGGCCACTCCCAGCTCGGCCTCAGTCTGGAACTCAAAGCGAGGTTGGTGGGTGTGACTGAATTTCTCTTGAGATGTAATGTGCCCATATAATGCATCTACTGTATTTGGAGCACAAGGAATTGCAGATGCTGGAACCTTGAGCAACACACCAAGTGCTGGAGTGACTCAGTGGTTCAAGCAACATCTGTGGAGGGAATGGGCAGACGATGTTTCGGGTCGGGACCCATCTAAAGAAGGGTCCCATCCTAAAACATTGTCCGCCATTCCCTCCACAGATGCTGCCGAGTTCCTCCACCACTTTGTTTTTTTGCTAAAGCATCTATTTAGTCGTTTGCACAAAGTACCACCCAACAAAGGTTTAGACATTTGGTGCATTCAATTAAATAAACACAGAAGTTGAACGTAATTTCTCTTTAAAAAAAATTTTAAATGCTCAAATTCCTGCTTCCAAAGATTGTCTTTTCGCCTTATTCTATTTCTGTGAATATGAGGCTATTTCCCACTCCCTGGCACAACCATGAAACAAAGAAAGTTTCTTCATCAATCATCTGTGAAATGGAGGAAATAATGTTATCAGCAAGACGGAGGAGGGGGGGGGGGGGGTCTCTTGACCCTCTCTGCACACCACAGGGGCAAGTTTACCCCCAGATCAGCCTGATAAACTCACTTGAGAGTTCACAGCCTCACAGACGTTCCCCGGGCAGTGCATGTTTCGGGCCACAACTGGAAGGAAAGTGGAAGTCGGATTAAACAATCCATTCCATTGTGTTGTACATCATTGCCTCTGTGTGCTGCAAAATGTCAGGGAATGGCATGATTGACCTACGCTTGTCAACTTCTGTGAAGTCAGAGTTGAAGAGTCGTAGACCAGAGGAAAGGAGAAAATGGAGGTTGCAGGAAGAGCGGATTGAAGTAGATAAAATCACACGGAAGCCATCGATAGGGTAGACGGTCAAGTGAAGACGGCATAGAAGGTCAAGCCCCCCTCCCCCCCCCCCCCCCCCCTCAGTCTTGCTGATGACATTTTTTCCTCCATTTCTCTGATATTTAGGAATAACAAATACTAGAGGACATGCCTTTAAGGTGAGGGGGGCAACATTTAAAGGAGATGTGTGGGGCTATTTCTTTCCCCACACAGAGGGTGGTGGGTACTGGAACGTGCTGCCGAGATTGGTGGTAGCTGCAGATGCAATAGTGGCATTTGGGAGGCTTTCGATATGCAAGGAATGGAGGGATAAAGATTACGTGCAGGAAGATATGAGCCGGTCTTAGCATTATGTTCGACACAGGCATTGTGGACTGATGGGCCTGTTCCTGTGCATTATTTTTCTATGGTCTATTCTATGCCACAGCTGATGAAAGTATGCATCCCTTGTCTTCATCAGCATCCTATCTACCTGCACTACCACTTCTGGGTAACGATGGACTTGAACCTAAAGTCCCTCTGTTCACCTGTTTATATACCAACCCCTATTTGACCGTCCTAACGGCATTATTTCACCACTTGTCTGAATTAAACTCCATTCACCATTGTTTAGTTTAGTTTAGAGATACAGCATGGAAACAGGCCCTTCGGCCCATCGAGTCCCCGCCGACCAACGATCCCCGCACATTAACACTATCCTACACACACGAGGGACATTTTTTACATTTACCAAGCCAATTTACCTACATACCTGTACCGTCTTTGGAGTGTGGAAGCAAACTGAATATCTCGGAGAAAACCCATGCAGGTCACGGGGAGAATGTACAAACTCCGTACGGACAGCACCCCGCAGTCGGGATCGAAACCGGGTCTCTGGCACTGCAAGCGCTGTAAGGCAGCAACTCCACCGTCGAGCCACCGTCCTGTCCAATTTCTGAACTGATCTACTGAGATCAGCAGAATCTCAGAAATACTGAGAGATTCAGCTGAGAAAGGGAGCGGACAATGTCCTGCAACACGAAGCCTAATACTCCTGAAGCAACTGCATCGCCAATGCATGCTGGCGCATAGAGTTTCAACATTGACATCCCCTTCACAATATAGACAATGACCCAAATATGCCCTATCTGAATCAAGACTAATCTATTGCAATTAATTATTGTTTTATCAGGCATATCCACCCATCCACAATTAGCAAATAGATGAGGCCGTTATGAAAGGTAGAACTTCAATTCCTTTGCATAAATATTACCAACGATCCATCATGGACTGACCACATTGAAGTGACAGCCAAGATGCAGGCATACCATCACCTCTACTGCCTCAGGAGACTGAGGACATTTGGCATCTCTCCAATGACTCTTACAAACTTCTATACATAGACCATAGAAAGCATATTGTCGGGTTGCACCACAGCTTGATTTGGGAACAGTTCTTCCCAAGACCGCAAAAAAATACAGATCCGTGAATGTAGTTCAGTCCATTGCAAGCACGCACGCACGCGACATTCACACCATTGACTCCATTCACACTTCACACTGCATCGGGGTTGCAGCCAACATAATCATAGATCTTTCCCATCTCAGTCATTTCTTCTCCCCCGCTTCCATTGGGCAGAAATTATCGAAAACCTGAAAGCATGCACCAGGCTCAGGAACAGCTTTTTCCCCTCTGTTGTCAGGCTTCTGATGGTGCTTCCATCAGGCTAGGGTACTGTCCAATTCCCCTGTACTTCATTGCAGACTTTGGAATTGTCTTTGGAACTATTGCCCTATAATGTTCAGAATTATATTCTGCACTATGTATCTTTTCCTTCAGTCTACTTATGGTACTCGAGTATGGCTTGGTTGTATTGATGTCTAGTGTTATTTGATCTGACTGGATGGCAATGCTTTTCTCTGCACCTCGGCGCACGTGACAATAATTAATATAAATATAAACCTGCCATGTGATACTCAGCACGCACCTACTGACAGATGTCCAGTTTAGATTTTTTTAGGATCAGTTCAGATCCAGACTTGGTGCAACACGGGCAAGCAAGAAGAACTCCAGAGTTGAAGTGAAAGAGTCTGCGTTTGACATCAAAGCTGCACTCAGCTGCATGAGACATCAAGGGATCCTGGTGAACCCAAAGCAAATGGATGGCAAGGGGAAAATGAAACTTCACACAAAATGCATGGGCAAGTTGGGCTGAAGGGCCTGTTTCCGTGCTATGTGATTCTAAAAGGAAGATAGTTGTGTTTGGAAGTCAATCATCTCAGCTACAGGTCATTATTGCACAAATTCCTCCGGGCATTATTCTAAACCCAAACATCCTCAACTGGTTCCTCAATAACATTCCATCTATCGTGCAAATGTCCACAAGGTTTAATTCCATTTGTAACTCCCCACCAAATGATGTAGTCCACACCTGCAGGGAGCAAGGTCAGACAACATTCAGGTTTGGACTGAAAAATGAGGTAGCATTCACCCTGTGTTGGCCAATGGCTATCTCCAACCACAGAGAACCTATCCATTTGCCCTTGAGATCCCATTGTGCTACTATCAATGAGCCCTCCATCATCAACATTCCGAGGGTTATCAGTGACCAGAAATGCAACTGGGTCAGTTGTATATAAATAGCAGTTACAAGAGTTACAATAGGCCAGGTATCCTACAGTGGGTGATTCACCTTGCGACACTTATTAACCACTCCACCATTAGCTGCTCCACCAGAAACATGTCAGGAGTATGAGAGAATAGACTCGATGTGTCTGGATGAATGGTGATTCCAACAGTTCTCGATGATCACAATAGTTGCTTGGCTGGCAATCTGTCTATCACCTTAAAAATGCATTCATTTCTCCACTGGAACATGGTAAATAAAGCATTTATTATGTACAAAATGCACTGCAGTTTCTCACCTACCCTAGTCCAAAAGCATCCTTCAAACCCACAACCTCCTCTTCCAAGAAGGACAGAGGCAACTGGTGAATGGAACCACAACCATTTGCTGATTCTCCATGTTACACACTGCCTGGCTTGGAAATGTATTATCTTCATCACTAGATCCAAATTCAGTATCCCTTCCCCTGCAATACAAGTGGACTGCAGTGGTTCAAGGTGGCTCACCATTACCTTCTGAAGAGCAATAAAGGCTAGCCTGAAAAAAAGAATTAATAGATTAAAAAACTACTCTTGATTATCGAAACATTTTGAACAAATAATTCTACAATTCAATCAAAGTAGTAATTGATAATTAAACAACCAGCAGAATTAAATTTCTTCCTAAACACTAGGAGACAGTCAAAGTATTTTAATGAGAAACTAGCATTTTATTTTGCATCGTTTTACAATGTTTTACATTGTCCTTCATTCTATATTTTTGCTCTCTTCTTCCCAGAGTGTAGAAGTTGGAAGGTCATGTTGTAGTTATTTTAAATGTTAGTGAGGCTGCATTTTGAGTATTGTGTTCAGTTCTGGGCACCATCTTATGGGAAAGATATTGTCAAGTTCGAAAGGGTACAGAGAAGATTTATGAGGATGTTGCCAGGACTCGAGGGTCTGAGCTATAGGGAGAGGTTGAGCAGGCCTGGATTCTATTCCTTGGAGTGCAGGAGGATGAAGGATGATCTTATAGAAGTGTGTAAAATCATGACAAGTATAGATCAGGCAGACACATAGAGTTTGCCCAGAGTAGGGGAATCAAGAACCAGACAACATGGGTTGAAGGTGAAGTGGGGAATATTTAATAATAATCTGAGGGGTAAGTTTCCACACAAAGTGTGGTGGGTGTATGGAACGAACTGCCAGAGGAGGTAGTTAAGGCAGGAACTATTGCAATGATTAAGAAACAGTTATACAGGTACATGGATAGGACTGGTTAAGGGGGATATGGTCCAAAGGCAGGTAGATGGGACTAGTGTAGATTGGACAAGATGGTCAGTGTGGGCAAGTTGGGCTAAAGGGCCTGTTTCCACGCTGTATGACTCTATGAATCTAAACGGGGCAATGTTCTTCAGTGTTCAAAATGAAAGAAAGACTTGCATTCATTCTGTACTCTCTATACCCTCAGGACATCCCAAAGCATTTTACAGCTCATGAAGCAATTTTAAATATGATCATTGTTGTAGAAAATGCAACCTTTCCCCAATCTTCATATTGCAGGGTTCCACAAACAGCAATCTGATAATCAGCAGCAGGTCTCTCTCTGCTTGTGATGTTGATATCAAGCATCTTTTCCGGCAATCATGAATTTAATAAAAAAAACAAGGGTGAGCTTTGCTAATTCCTTGCTCTAATTTAAATACATACTAGACCAAGTGGACCCGTTGGGCCCAAACCTCTCCTGCATTGGTGCAGCACCCTCGCCCCCCCTCCCTCCCTCCCCCTCCCTCCCTCCAACCCCCCTCCTCCTCCCCTCCCCCTTCCCCTCCTCCCCATTCCATCCCCCTCAACCTCCATATCCTCCCTCCTCCCCCCCTCCCCTCCCTCCCTTCACCCTCCTACCTCCCTCCCTCCCCCTTCCCTCCCTAGGAGATAGATTTAAACCTTAAAATGTGAATAACTTTAAAAATATAACACCGATTTCAATGAAACTTCTTCCATTAGTACCAAAGGGACGACGGTGAGTAAGGTGGGTCTAAAATTGTCACGCTATCGTGTACTGTTTTGCTGTAGTTCAGGAACAAACAAACAAACAAGAGTTTTAATATATAGATACCCATAAGCAATAAAATATTCTTAATGGGGCACCATTTATTTAAACACTGACCAAAATTACTGCCAGCAGGTTTGTTTTAGGCTCCTCAAGTTTAAAAATGCATTTTCTAAATAGAGTCATAGAGTGATATAATGTGGAAACAGGCCCTGCGGCCCAACTTGCCCACACTGGCCAACATGTCCCAGCTACACTAGTCCCACCTGCCTGTGTTTGGTCCTTATCCCTCCAAACCTGTCCTATCCATTTACCTGTCCAACTGTTTCTTAAATGTTGGGATATTCCCTACCTCCTCTGGCAGGATGTTCCATGCATCCACCACCCTTCTGTGTGAAAAGGTTACCCCTTAGATTCCTATTAAATCGTTTCCCCTTCACCATAAACTTATGCCCTCTGGTCCTCGATTCACCTACTCTGGGCAAGAGACACAGCTATGCCAGTTTTTCAAAAACTATATTGAGAGAAAGAATTAAAGTAACCAATCAACTATTACCACACAAACATATGGAGAATATTGGAATATAGTTTTGAACTTGCTTTATTTATTTGTATTACTTTCTGTAACATGTGTTTATTAGTGTTTGACTTGCTAATTAAATCCAGCACACCATTTCCCTAAGCTAAAATGTTTGGCAGATGTATTTTCCAAATTATTTGTTTTGTATTTATATGATTCATTATATAAGAACGTGTAGTAAAGAACTATTATATACTAAAACTGCATTAAATCCGGCATGTTAATGGTTTCAGATACATTATCGACATACCTTTTAATATTTTTGCGGGGGACTAGAAGTCATATAATAAACATGTAAAAATAAAATGCATACATTAAACAGCGAAGGAGTTTTGTTTTTGTATGATGTTTATATGATGTATCGGATCTCTGCGATCGTTCTACAACTAGTCGGGTCATGGTGAATACATGCGGAACACGGAGGACAAAGACATGTTTACAGCTACACATTGTTCACAAATCATCTGGCGCGGCGCGCAATCAATTGATTTATATTTCATATAACTGCACCGTCCCTCGGCCTCCTAATGAAGACACCAGGCATGCTACAGGACGTGACCTGCTGTTTGGGGCAAGCGATCTGAAGCCGGGCAGATGAGTGGAGAGACGCCGGCTCCAGAGCGAGATTGCGGTGGGTGAAATCTTCCATTGGCGATTCCTGCCCATCTGCAAAGCGAGGCCCCTGTTCAGACTTGGCCACCAACACTACACTCAGCTGTCACAAGCAATTGGCCAACCCCACTTAATACAGGGCAGCTGACATCCACAAGCCAGAGGCTTTGCATCACGTACTTATCGTCTCTGGACGTTGAAATCACCAAGTGGAAAACAAAACTATTCACATTACAAGTTCAAAACTTTTAACCCAAATCATTGCCCGCATAACAGTTCATTCATCCAAATATGTTGAGAATTAATTTAGGTTTTTTTTTTAAAGTGGAAAGGATCCGGTCAAGAGACCTTTCAATGGAGCAAGGAACAGAATATGTTCCCATCACTTTAATTGGTTTTGATTTGTAAACAGCTTCCCCCACGTTTTAGTCTTTCTCTCTTCAACAGCACAGATGCCGCCTTTCAAACAAGCAAAAAGCAGCTATTAGCAGCAATTCAGCGAGTAATGTTAATGAAGGTGCACGCAGAAGTCAATCGGGCAGATTAAAAAAAAAACTAATATAGCCGTGGTAACTTGCCGAAGACAATCATCCCCTCGTTTCTTAAATTTAATCATTTAACCAGAGGGTTAGATAGAACAGAGGGTGCGATCGTGTTAACGGGGCGTGAGCACGGGCATAGGTTA
Source organism: Rhinoraja longicauda (assembly GCF_053455715.1). Classification (NCBI taxonomy): domain Eukaryota; kingdom Metazoa; phylum Chordata; class Chondrichthyes; order Rajiformes; family Arhynchobatidae; genus Rhinoraja; species Rhinoraja longicauda. Next base: position 127,731,548 of record NC_135953.1, read on the forward strand.
GATTGCCACCAGAACAAATGTAAAAAGTCCGACTGTATGTAGAAGGCTTTGGAGTAAAAACAGAAAAGAAGAAAAAGAAGACATTGGACAATCTATTAATAAGTATATTGGATAATAAATTTTAAAAAATCAACTCGTGTCAATAGATGCAGCCTGTATTATGTCATTGTCCCTTTGTATAAGATATATGAAGAAAATCTTGTCCTCCCAATCAACATTGTGAACTATATGCTCGGCTGGATAGGACTAAAAATATTCTGCTATTTTATTCAACCACATTCCTATACCTTTTAATTGCATGAACTATTTATTTCCGATTAAAGAAAGTGCTGGGATATCTCAGCGGGTCAGGCAGCATAGTGGAGGGAATGGATGGGTTACTCTTTAGGTCTGGACCATTCTTCATTTCTCGTGATGATCAGTTTGCATAATCACAAAACGACATTATTTTAAGATCTTGTGACTCCTGTTCAAAATTGTTAAAATCAATTCATCCTCTTTGTTTAATGCGGAATTAGAAACGTTTGCCTGGGCAGCACCAAATATACCTGCAATGCCTTCCTTTCTCCATTTGCATTACCTGTTCCACTCAAGTATGCTGGTTTCTACCAAAGATAGACACAAAGTGCTGGAGTAACCCAGTGAGTCAGGCAGCATGTCTCGAAAAAATGAATGGGTGACGTTTCTGGTTTGGGACACTTCTTCAGACTGAAAGTAAATTGGGGTTGGGGGTGAAGAACTAGAGGGAAGAAAAGACTAGGACAAATCAGGGCTGGCAACAGATGACCTTCGACATGGAGGTTCCCTGGTAGGCCAATTGTTGTCTGGGGAAGGTGTGATCACAAGAGGGATACATTGGTGCGAACTGTGGAACTGTTTAAATGACGAGGGTGGGGGAAGGGGGCTGGCAGGATGGGGAGTGTTAGTGGAAGTCACTTAAAATTAGAGAATTCAGCATTCGTACGGCAAGCAAAATAGGTGCTGTTTCTCCAAATCTATGTGTGACCTCACTCTGGCAATGGAGGAAGTCCAGGACAGAAAGGTCAGCATGGTAATGGGAAGGTCATAAGGGATAGGGGTAGAATTAGGCCATTCAGCCCATTGTCTACTCTGCCATTCAATCGTGGCTGATCTCTCTCTCTCTCCTAACCCCATTCTCCTGCCTTCTCCCCATAACCTCTGACACCTGTACTGATCAAAAATCTATCTCTGAAGGGCAATTAAAATGGTTAGGATAGTTTGATTGTACTCATGTATGATATGGTTTACCTGGATAGCATGTCTCAGATAGCATGACAATAGTAAACCGATAAAATCATATGAGGACGCTGCACAGGACTGTTAAGTGGCAATGGTAGCACATTAAAAAAAGAGAGGGAAAGTAAATGATTCCTACAACTAATGGATTAGATCAAACCACTGCCACCCTGCCACATTCTCTTAGGAATGGTTGTAGCCCACTTGATTATTAATGAATGGAGATTTATTCAATGTCCCAAACCCAAGGATGAAAGGTTGAGCACAAAAGTGAAAAAGGCAAGGTTGAACCAACAAGTATTAAACTTGCATCAAGCCAACAAAGAGGAAAATGTGTGCACAAAATGCAAGGTAAAACCAACCCATATAAATCCTCAGATTACTGATTAAAGGCTGTGTATTAGCATGGTGTATCAACTCCTGATTTCCCAAAGCCTTTCCATCACCTGTAAGGTGTAAGTCATGAAACTATTGTGCAACGTAGCTTTAGGTCCAAGATTTGTGCTCCAGATTTAGCCTTGCTGCTGTCAGTGTAGTGTAGCGGCTACATTGACATTTACCTGACCATGTGGAAAATTGTCTCAGTACATCCTGTTCATAAATAGCAAGGTAAATCCCAACCTAGTTAATTACCACTCAATTAGTTTACTCTCATTCATCAAAAATGTGAATACAAGTATAATCACGCAAGATAATCTGTGCACTGATGCATGGACCATTCAGCGCCAGACCTCATCACAGCCTTGGTCCAAACAGGACAGAAGAGCTGATTTTCCTTTGCTTCAAGGCTGCGTTTGATAGAGTGGGGCCTCAATGAGCTCTGGTACAATTGAAGTCAGTGGCCACCGAGTAGAAAACCTTCCATTGCACGGCAATAAAATATGAGCAAGTTTCAAGGATTTGGGTCAATGATGGAGGAAGAACAGTCAAACAATATTAAATTAAGAGAAGAAAACATATTTTTATAACAACAATAAAACTACAGCAAAACTACAATTAAACAGAGGTCAACAGCTAATAAACACCAAGTCTCACATGCCCTTCAACTGGAGCAGCTCTTTGAAAAGCTTGTCGGTAACTCCTTACGACAGCTTGCCCTAAAGACTTTTCGAAGTATCTTGAAGTCTTTAGATGCAGACAACGTTCTGGAATCAGGACTCGAGGTAAAGTCTGGTGAACTTGCTTGCAGCATGCACTTATATAATCTATAAACTATATATGGCTGCCATGGAATAGAATCCCCTGGCATTGCTAGCTGCTTTCTTTGTGGCATATTTCATCCGGCTTGCCAAAACAAATGGAAGGTAAACACAAAATGCTGGAGTAACTCGGCGGGACAGGCAACATCTCTGGAGAGAAGGAATAGGAGACATTTCGGGTTGAGACCCTTCTGCTTGCCAAAACAAATGTTACTTTCAGGTTTTATTGGATATCCCTCACAATTCCAGGTCAACAGAAATTTCACCCAAGGACTTACCCCATCCTCCACTGGTTCTGTCTTATCCATTTCGGTGGCAGAAGTCAGATCTGCTTTCACGAGGGTAAACTCTCAGAAAGCAGCCAGTCTGGATGGAGTCCCTGGATGGGTTCTAAAATCATGCACCAATTAACTGGCCACCGTCTTCACCAACATCTTCAAACTCTCACGTCAACTGTCTGCTGTGCCCTTTTGCTTGAACGAAACCTACATCATTCCAGTCCTGAAGAAAGCATTGGCCTGTCTCAATAACTCATGGCCCAGTAGACCTTGATGAAGTACTTTCAGAGAATGGTAATTGTCCACATCTCTACCATTCTTCTGGACAATCTAAAATGCTTGCAAATTGAGTACAATAAATATAGGTCCATGGAGAATGCCATCTCCCTTGCTCTACATTCAGCTCTGGATCACCTTGACAATAAACGCATCTACAGTATGTCAGGATGCTATTCATTGACTACAGCTCAGTGTTCAACAACTTAATACCAAACAAGATCATCTCTAAACAGGTGGACTTTGACCTTGGGGTTTCCGTCTTTTGGACTTCCACACTAGCAGACCTTAGTTAGTTAGAATTGGTCACAACATTGCCTCCATACTGACCCTCAACACAGGTGTGTTCATTTCCATGCTCTACACTCCCTAGATACCCATGACTGTGTGGCTAAGCATAGCGCCAACTCAATATTTAAGTGACACCACTATTGTTGGCCCTATCAACAGCAGTAATGGGATGGAGTACAGGAAAGCCATTAGTTTAGATTAATTTCAGGATATAGCATGGACACATGCCCTTCAACCCACCAAGCCCATGCCGGCCAAAGATTGCTCATATAGTTCTATCTTATACACTGGGGACAATTTACAGAAGCCAATTAACCCACAAACCTGCACATCATTGTGATGTCGGAGGAAACCGGAGGACCCGGAGAAAACCCACATGGTCATACAGAGATCATGCAAACTCGAGACATCAAAAGAAATAAAGTTTAAGGAAAATGTAGAAAATGGAAAATTGTTAGTTAGGAGAAGGTGTCAACAAAGCAAACAGAGATAAAATGCAATCCCCATCTCTTTTATGTGTCGTTTTCACTCCTTGCCCTTCCTTAACTCTGTGTCTCCCTCTCCCCTAACTCTCAGCCTGAAGAAGGAAATGTCACCCATTCCTTCTATCGAGAGACGCTGCCTGTCTCGCTGAGTTACTCCAGCATTTTGTGTCTATCTTCAGTGTAAACCAGCGTCTGCAGTTCCTTCCTACACATTTGAATCCAATGGGTTAGCTCAACTTGGATTCCATGTGATCTAATCATCCAGACTAGTCTATCATGCAAGTTTTTGTCAAAGGTCTTGCTAAAAACCTCACAGACAACATTTATTACTCTTCCCTCATCAATCCTCTTGGTGACCTCTTGAAAAAAACCCTATTAGATCTGTGCAACATGAATTTTTACCCACAAAGCCATGCTGACCATAAATCAGTTTGTGCACATTCACTAGCCGGTAGATCCTGTCCTGATGAATCCATTCCAATAATGTTCCCAACACTCATACTCACCATTCTGTAGATCCCTGGCTTCTTTCTCCAAGCTGCCCTTCTTAAATAATGGTGCAACATTAGAAACCAGGAAAAGAAAAGATAGTGCAAAGGAAATCAAGAAGCTATTGATTTTTAGGTCAACCCAACATTCTATGTGCAGTGTGTGGGTAAACAATTGTCACAAATAATTCATTTTACATTCGTATGAATTGCTATATTAACCGAGATGAATTACGAAACCTTATCATTGACATTGATGGTCAAATCATCAACACTATCTACGCTCGACCATCAATTGTAATGATGCTCGAGATTATGTTTTCCTTTAGTTTTAGAGATACTGTGTGGAGACAGGCCCTTCGGCCTACCAAGTCCACATCAACTAATGATCACCCGTATGTTAGTTCTGTTCTGCTCGCTGGGGAAAATTTGCATAAGCCAATTAACCTACAAACCTGCACGTCTTTGGAGTGTGGAAAGAAACCGGATCATCCGGGGAAAACCTACGTGGTTACAGAGAGAATGTACAAATCTGTACAGACAGCACCTGTCATCAGGATTGAACCTGGGTCTCTGACGCTGTGCCGCTGTGCTGCCCTCATATGGCATATATTACATATTCCAATATTGTAAACTATTTTTACTATGTAGATGTGGTTTTGCTTCTTGTTTTTCAGAATTTACATCCATATTTAGCAACTAAATTTGTTTAATCTGAATAAAAATAAAAATAACAGATGTGCTAATCAATGGTTGAGAACCCAACTTTCAGGCTCAAAAGACTTACCAAACTCATGAATTTTTTGAATCTGAGTGGTAACCATTCACACATTTTTGCCAGGTTTAAAAAAAATTTTTTTTAGGGATGCACGGGACATTTACACTGATGAGCCAAAACATTATGACCACTGAAAGGTGAAGTGAATAACATTGATTATCTTGTTACAATGGCACCTGTCAAGGGGTGGGATATATTAGGCAGCAAGTGAACAGTTAGTTCTTGAAGTTGATGTGTTAGATGCAGGAGAAATGGGCAGGAGTAAAGAACTGAGCGACTTTGACAAGGGCCAAATTGTTATGGCCTGACGACTGGGTCAGAGCATCTCTGAAATGGCAAGGCTTCAAGTCAAGTCAAGTCAAATTTATTTGTCACATACACATACTCGATGTGCAGTGAAATGAAAGTGGCAATGCCTGCGGGTTGTGCACAAAAAAAATTACAGTTACAGCATATAAATAAAGTTAATAAGTTACTAAACATAGCATAACATGTGGGGTGCTCCCAGTCAGCAGGGGTGAGTACCTACCGACGGTGGTCCGAGGAGGGACAACCCACAAACCAGCAACAGGGTGTTGGGCACCCAAGGCTCATCGAAGCGCGAGGGCTGTGGTGGCACCAGGATGCACTATGGGAAGACGACAAGCCGGTGGAAGCAGCGTGATGCTCTGGGCAATGTTATAATAATAATAATAATAATACATTTTATTTATATAGCGCTTTTCATATACTCAAAGACGCTTTACAGAGATTTTGAGAACATCGGGAAATTAATAAATAGATAAATAAGTAAATAAATAAATGAACAGAGAAAGGAGACAGTAGGTGAGGTGACCTTCAGTGGTTGAAGGCAGTACTGAACAGGTGAGACTTCAGCGATGTTTTGAATGTGGTGAGTGTGGGGGAGTCTCTAACGGTTTGGGGTAGTGAGTTCCATAGGGTGGGAGCAGCGATGGAGAAAGCCCTGTCCCCCCAGGATCTGAGTTTAGTCCGGATGTGGGGGGATAGGAGATTGGCAGCGGCAGAGCGGAGGGTGCAGGTGGGAGTGTGCCTGTGGAGGAGGTCGGTCAGGTAGGATGGGGCCAGGTTATGGAGGGCTTTGTAGGTTATGAGGAGGATTTTGTACTGGATTCTCTGGGGGATGGGGAGCCAGTGGAGTTTATAAAGGACGGGGGTGATATGGTCACGGATCGAGGTGTGTGTGAGTAGACGGGCAGCGGAGTTTTGAATGTATTGAAGTTTATTGATGATTTTTGAGGGTGCGCCATAGAGGAGGCTGTTGCAGTAGTCCAGACGGGAGGTGATGAAGGCGTGGATGAGGGTTTCTGCAGCTGTGGAGGAGAGGGATGGACGGAGACGGGCAATGTTTTTGAGGTGGAAGAAGGCTGTCTTTGTGATGTGTTTGATGTGTTTGTCGAAGGAGAGGGTTTGATCAAGGATGATTCCAAGATTCCGGATGTGAGGTGAGGTGGATACTGGGAGACCATCAATGTTGAGGATGAAGTTTTGGGTGGATTTGGTGAGCATTTATGGGGGAATAGAGAAGAGAAGGGAGAAGGTGGTGGTAAAGGAAGGGGAGGGAGAGCAGATGAGGGAAGGGAGTGTTTTTAGGGATGAGGAAGGGAAGAGAGGGTGTCGAGGGAGGAGAGTGGGGGAGTAGGTGGTAAAGAAAGGGAGAGAGGGGGTGATGAAGGGAGCAGATGAGAGAAGGAATAGTGTTCAGGGATGTGGGAAGGGAGGGGATTTAGGGACAAGGTATGGAAAAAGGGAGGATGAAGTAAGGGAGGGGAGTGGGGGAGTAGTTGGAAGGAAGAAAGTGGGGATGAGAGAAGGGATAGGCTGAGGAAAGGGAGAGGGCAAGTGAGGGTAGAGAAGGACATGAGAGGTGAGGGGAGAGAAACATAGAAACATAGAAACATAGAAAATAGGTGCAGGAGTAGGCCATTCGGCCCTTCGAGCCTGCACCGCCATTCCATATGATCATGGCTGATCATCCAGCTCAGTAACCTGTACCTGCCTTCTCTCCATACCCCCTGATCCCTTTAGCCACAAAGGCCACATCTAACTCCCTCTTAAATATAGCCAATGAACTGGCCTCAACTACCTTCTGTGGCAGAGAATTCCACAGACTCACCACTCTCTGTATGAAGAAATGTTTTCTCATCTCGGTCCTAAAAGACTTCCCCCTTATCCTTAAGCTGTGACCCCTGGTTCTGGACTTCCGCAACATTGGGAACAATCTTCCCGCATCTAGCCTCTCCAACCCCTTAAGAATTTTATATGTTTCAATAAGATCCCCCCTCAGTCTTCTAAATTCCAGCGAGTATAAGCCCAGTCTATCCAGTCTTTCTTCATATGAAAGTCCTGCCATCCCAGAGGATGTGAGGGGAAGGAAGAAAGACATAAGGAGAAGGATGGGGAGTGGGGCCTTCAGGTGAGATGATGGACAGACCATCTTTCACCATGCCAGGTAGCTGCTGTTTGGCTGTTCACCACCCAACCAGCCCATTGTGGGCAAAACATAAGCACTGTTGGAAGACTATAAGACTGGGGAACATAATTAAGCCATTTAGCCCATCAAGTTTACTTTGCCATTCAACCATGGCTGATCAATTTTCTCTCTCAACCACATTCTATTCTTTCTTCTTTCTCCCTGTAACCTAATCAAGACCTATCAATCTCGGCCTCAAAAACACCCAATGTCTTGGCCTCCACCGCTGTCTGTAGCAATGAATTCCACAGATTCATCACCCATTCCTCCTCATCTCCATTTTGAATGTATGACCTTTGATTCTGATGCTGTGACCTCTGGTCCTAGATTCTCCTATTACTGGAAACATTATTTCCACATCCACTCTATCTAGGGCCTAGATAGCAATCATACAAGTAATGCTTGCTGGGGCAATCTACTTCATAAGAAATGAAATTTGTAAAGTGAATCACTTTGTAGTTATAGCAGAGACTGAGACACATGAGAGCAGGTTGAAAAAACGAAGGCAAGGAAAGCTGTGGGAGCACGTGAGTGTGCGTTTGTGCGTGCAAAGCTGATCCGGCCCGCATCAAGTCACATTTTGCCCATTCCGGCCCATGACCGAAAGTGAGTTTGACACCCCTGCTCTAAACATTTCTTATCGATATACCTGTCCAAGTGTCTTTTAAATGTTATTATAGTCAAAGCTTTGAATAATTTATTTCCCAGAAAAACAAAATAATTATATGAGCCCAGAGTATAATACTAAAAAAAATAATTCTTTTCAACAATTTTATTTGTCATTTTTAAACAGGTTTTTTTCCCAATTTGACATAATACTGCTGATACTTTATAGATTACAAGAATATTAGAGGTAATCTCTACTTATAGAAGGTGGTTGGTTTGGTAGATAGTTAACAGTGAACAGGCATATATTTGACAATGACGTAATTAATATAGCTCATCTCACAGTAATGAATGAACATTTTAAGCCTGACATGCTGAGTTACTCCAGCACTTTGTGCTTTTCTGTAAATCAGCATCTGCAGTTCCTTGTGTCTATATTTTAAGTATTACTAACAGCTTGAGGTGTAGAATTAAGTCTGATTCTTCAATTAGAGTTCCACCTGCATTTTCATGATATGAAAGAATACAATTATAATTTCCACGATTTCTGTAATTTATGACAAAATTAAAAGCTGTAGAGTGAACAGATAAAGAACTGTTTCAAAATAAACACTAAAAAATATTATTTCATTCAGGTTTGAATCCCTGTGTTTAAAATGTGATTTTTCCTGTTAATCCAATAACAAATGTCAAAAATTCTTAAATGGGGTGGTGCAGAGAATGATGGGGTAGGTGAGAATGGGGTTGGAGGATTTTGGGAGATTTTGTTTATTTGTATAGATTCTCTTATGTTTTGGACAAAACCCTTTCTTATATTTGGTTATAAAAAAATTGAATTATGGTGTTTACTTAGTAAGGATATATTTTGCATGTTTTTAAAAGTGCAAGCTAAGACAACTCCATCCAAGGACCCAAACAGTCTTTCCAGGTGAGACAAAGGTTCACCTGCACCTCCTCCAACCTCATCTATTGCATCCGCTGCTCTAGATGTCAACTTATTTACATCGGCGAAACCAAGCGCAGGCTCGGCGATCGCTTCGCTGAACACCTGCGCTCGGTCCACATTAACAAAACTGATCTCCCAGTGGCCGAGCACTTTAACTACCCCTCCCATTCCCAGTCTGACCTTTCTGTCATGGGCCTCCTCCAGTGCCATAGTGAGGCCCACCGGAAGTTGGAGGAACAGCACCTCATATTTCGCCTGGGCAGTTTGCAGCCCAGTGGTATGAACGTCGACTTCTCCAACTTTAGATAGTTCCTTTGTCCCTCCCTTCCCCTCCTCCTTCCCAGATCTCCCTCTATCTTCCTGTCTCCACCTATATCCTTCCTTTGTCCCGCCCCCCTGACATCAGTCCGAAGAAGGGTCTCGACCCGAAACGTTACCCATTCCTTCTCTCCCGAGATGCTGCCTGACCTGCTGAGTTACTCCAGCATTTTGTGAATAAATCGATTTGTACCAGCATCTGCAGTTATTTTCTTATACAGGATATATTTGTACTCTACACTTTATTTTGTTTCAGTGATACAATGGAATTGGCCTATCTTAAACAATTTGAAAATGTATTAATTGCAGTTTTGAATTGACATAATGACTGAGTATCCACAACACACCAAGCCTATGAATTCTCATTATTCATAAACTTTTGAGTAAATATTTTTTCTTCACCTATATCCACAATGGCTTATTTCTCATCCTATGGCTTATTATTATCCATCATGTTCTACATTCTCCACCTAACAAAAAACAATTTCTCAGTATTTATCAGCACAATCATCAGAATCGTACATGTTTCTCCCCCCGGATCGGACTTATCATCGGCGGAGCCGGCCGTCTTCGGAGGCTGCGGGAGCGGCTGGGACTCGCCTTGGGCCGGCCCGCTGCGGACCGTCCGGCGCGGCCTGCAACCACAACAACCTGACTGCGGGAGAAGACGGCAGGAGAAGGGAAAGACATTGTGGCCTTCCATCACAGTGAGGAGAGGACTGGAGGAGACTCACTGTCCCAGCCGCTCCCGCAGTCCCAGAGCTGAGAGTGAGGTTGGAAGATGTTGGGGGATTTTATTTATTTGTACCGATTCTTTCATATTTTGGACCATTGTTGGGAGGATTGTGCTGTAATGTGATTTGAAGTGTTCCTGTACATTGGTCCTAATTATTCTTGTGTGGGTGCACTTTGGAGAAGTATTTATAAAATAGTTTTACATGCCAAATATTTGTAAAAGGCCACGCAAAGTAGAATTATTCCTTCCTTAACATTAATGTTATTTGATATTTTACTTTTCTTACTGCAACAAGATCAGTTGTGAGGATGCACAGTATTTTAAAACTTCAAAAACTTCACCTACATTTCCAAATCCCTCAGTGACTTTCCCAACATCAACCTCACTAATGTCCTCGAGGCAAATATTCCAGCATATAACTTTCACTATCTGGGCTACTTATTTATTTCTGTGACCTCTCCACTCCCAATAATTAACGTAGCAATAATCCATTAATAAAAGGTCTTTAAAGTTAGCAACTTCTGATGCTTTCCTTTATAACTCAAACCCGAACCCTGACAGCAAACCTGAAATAATTCATGCTACAAATGATATGCCCTCTACTCCCTATAAATCCTTCCCTCAAAACCTCTTGACAACTCCTCCCCTTCAAAGAGCTCCACAAAGCCTTCTTTGACCATGGCTACAACTCAACATTATCCACTCTCTTCCTTTTCTCATTTGCTTTTCTTTGAAGTTTCCCACCATCCAACATGCTTTTGGGTGTCTTCTACATAAATCGCGAGTGAATTGTTAGCATGTGAGAAATAACTTTTTATTTACTTTTCAGGTTTTTGTCGGTATGAGTTTTGCAGTATTCGATGGTACCTGATGACAGTCGAACCCAAGCATCTTTTGAGCACCCTTGTCTGTACATACACATTTTTAGCATCTAAGTTGAAAACGCGTTTGTTGATTCAATTACTGGTCACTCTTCAAGCCAATTGTTAGTTGCAGATCAGGGAAGATATGACCAGATATGACCGGTGCGCTGGAACAAAATAAAGAGTAAGGTGTAAATATCTCCCCTTTGGCTGCATGCTACAATTTGGTTTCAAATTCGGGAAAATATATCCTGACTGAGAAAACGCAATCATGCATCAAAGTGTGAAGAGTTTCAAAATTCTCTTGAACTAAAGGTTGATTTTGATAAATAAAAAGATAACACAACTCTGTCGAGCGCGCAACCACGTAAGGAAATGGTAGCAAATGCGCATTGATCGGAGGGTTGACAGTTCCTAATTGAGCCTGTGGAAATCCTTTTACTCCGAGAAACGCACGTGCTCTCCCAAGTATCAGAATAGACACAATCGGATCAATCACGCCCAGACCGAAAGGCTCGTCTTTTGTCGTTCTTTGTGCTTAATCATTAAAGGGACTCGGGCAAGCCCTGGCTTCAATCTATTTATGACGTCTGCCTTACACTGTCAATTTCGTAAAAGCTTTGGTGGTTTTTACACTCCCGGGCAATGGCTGATTTTTGACACACAAGTCACATCAAAGAAGTGATTATGCTAATACCTTTTGGGGAATGATTTAGCAGATAATAAACCTCCTGCCAAGCTGGAAAACAATAGATCAGACTCTCTCGCAGTACTAGCCCAAGGCTGGAAGCCTTACGTTTTATTCCCGTAACCAAATTTCACTAATTCTTTTTTCACACATTTTACTTTATTGCCCAGATTCCCTACCACCCTGCCCCTTACACCCAACTTGCCTGTTCGCTTTGTGGCCGAGATCTTTTTTTTTAAAGGAGACCTTTGATCGGACTATTAAATAAAGGAGTCTCTAACCTGTTATTTAACCTACGTACATTTTTAGTTTAAGTGGCATAAATTCATTTAAAAATCAGAAAACTGGCGTTGAGGTGTGTATGACTTCAAAACCCATCAGCTCTCTGGCAACGTTAGCTGGTGAGAGATATTTCTAAAATGAATAGCTTTGGGAACTAGTTATTTAAGTAGTTCCTGGAAGATGAATAAATATCCCATATATTGGAAATCTATCCAGCGGTAAACCACAACTGTTTACCCTAATTCGTGTAGGATACGATTAAATAGATGTGTACATTTGCAATGTCAAACTGATGAGGTAGGTGGCTGTTTATAACAACTACATGTGAGGGTGGTGCAGATCACAATTATGCACATTTAACCTATTGAATGTGAGGTTAAAACCGCTGAAAGTGTTTATTTACTGATACGTTTACATTGTTTCAACATTCGACTAATTGGCCCATTACGAAAAATTATGCTTGTTCGATCTAATGATGTAAGGTGGAAGGCTTGATGTTTTAAAAGTGAGGCGTAGTTGAACCTTTCCTGGAGAGTTTTCAATCCTTGTCTTGCCGTAGTGCTTCAGGTAAACAGGGCACAGTTAATATTCTGCAGGACAACGCGTTTCAGACCGTACACTTCAATAGTTTATATCGGAATCGCACTCTTTAAGACGTCTGGAATTATTAGTTTTACGTCAGCTTCATAATCTTTGTTTTGTGATATTGAAATACCCCCAACCCCCAACCCTACACAAATATATTATGGATTTCTTTACGTTAATCAAATTATCGCTGGATATTAGAAAGCGTGGGGTGTTTATAATTAATTCTTCTCGAGTCCCATGTTTTGCTTAATCCATCATTCGGTTTAAGGGCCATTTAGGTAACTTGAAAATAAAATCCCACCTCGGATATAGAGATACCATCTGTTGGATTTTCTAGTTAATTTTAAATTTCAACTGAGTTTCACTATTTATTCACCCTTCTCCTTAATTCGAGTTCAATTGTCCAACCCCACTCTAATTCTCAAAACAGTTTAAACGGCTTTTTCACAGAAGCAGATGCGACTCCCTTTGAACTCCCGAGCTTTTGGCGTATTTAAATACGCTGAACTCTCGTGATCTGTTGCTGTCGAGCTCACCCCAGCCGCAGAGAGAAGATTGATACCAGATAATAATGAAACGTTTCCCTCTTGGGTATCCGCAGACACGTGCAAATGCAAGGCGATCATCAATAATCTTTTGAACGTCCCATAGATCGGACGCAAAAGAGAAGGGGGTTTACATCTACAGAGAACGTGCCAATTTACAAGGGGAATGAAGAAATGCACTGAGCTTATGATCCATATTCAACAGAATGCTGATAATTGGAACGTGCATGGCCGGATAAATTGCAGAGATAAAATATTGTATCCTGGTTTTACTTCAATAGTAGAACCTGTTAAGATTCGTTAATTCAGTTTTCCATTGCTTTATTTTTACCACCAGTATGTCTATTCAGGCACAAAATCTGCATCTAATCTTAATCGATGTTTAAAATTGCGAATGTGTGAGATTCGGTGCAAAAAGACATAATTTTGAACGAAAATATTTATCGTAGATAGTTTATATGCTTCCCCAGAATTTGGGTGGGGGAGTTTGTATGTGTTGTTCACGGATCACACCAATCTTTCACGACTTTATCAGGACGATAGACACAAAATGCTGGAGCAACTCAGCGGGACAGGCAGCATCTCTGGAGAGCAGGAATGGGTGACGTTTTGGGTCGAGACCCGTCATCCCCGTGGCTTTTAGTTGAATCCGTAATAGGTTTTATTAGATTTAAAGCAATAAAATATTGGGGGGTTTCCCTTTTAACAGCAGCACTGCCAACTAACGGTAATCGAAAAACATCTGATGAGAATTTATTTTATTTTGGGCTATTTACTTTTATCTCGGTCGCTTTGCCGTTTTCCGCGTCCCACATTTCCCTGAATAGATTCGATAAGTGAAATGCGTCTTCTGTCTGCTTATAATCTAATAACGAGAAGCTCGTAGAGGCGGCGTGGTACAGCTGTTCTTTTTCACACAGTTTCAATGAGCCACGGACTTGCCAACTTACTTATATGAAAGTTAAACTTTTTATTTTATTTTAAAAGGCAAAAATCGAAAACGCTTTCCATTTGATTTGCAGGCGAATACATAGCGACAATAAACTTTTGAAATATACAAAATATACATTTTGTGCATGAAATCTTTCTTTTATAATAAATAAAAGTGAACACATGTGTAGATGATCGCCTTAATCCTCCGTGTCGGTTTGTTTTATTCGCCTGATTTTTTTTCCCTTGGGGTGAAAAAAAGGCAATTCTTCATCCCCGGAGGTCGAGATAAATAATGCATGAACCGTCCTTCCTTGTGTTTCCCTTCTCTCCCTCCCTGCCTTTGATAAAGCGCTCAACCTAAATTTACACGCTCGTTTTCATTCAAAAAAAAGTCTACAAATTATGCAATGACTTCTAACCTTGTCCCGTTGCACAACATCTTTTTCCGTAAATCACATTAGACAGCTGGTGAAGCCGCTCTTATTCTCGAGATGATAAAGGGGGGGGGGGGAGCAGAAAGAGAAGGGAGAGGGGGGTGGTTGGGGAGGGGGGGGGGGGGAAGAGAGAGAGTGAGCCAGAGAACAAAAGGCATTGTGGAGAACCTGGGAAAATGGACAAAGTGCAGCGAGGAAAAGTTTGGTTTGACAGTTCAAATTCCCACAGCCTTCAACAGAGTTCTCTCTGGGAAGAAAGGCAGATGCCTAAGTATGCACCATTGGATCTCGGCGGTTAACGTGTATCAGCAGTGAAAAATACATTTTCTTTTTTTAAAAATACATGACAAAATCTCAATCCTATAAACGCTAATAAGAAATGTAAACAGTGTGTCTCCAACTTTTTTCTCCAATAGGCATATTGTTTTCAATGCAATAGACAGATAGGGTTTCCCCCCCCCCCCCCCCCCCCCCGTCTCGGATACAAGATACCCGAGCTTTAAATAAATTCATGGAATGGAGAAGAGGTCTGTAAAAAGTCAGACTGCCGTTTCGCAGCAGCGTACAGGCTCTCGGGTTGTCCGAAGTAGATGTCTTCGGCCTGCCCAGGGCTGCCCGGCGATAAAGTGCATGTGTAGGAGGAAGAGGAAGGCGAGCTGAAGCTGTTCCAAGAGCTGGCCGAAGCCCCGGGGCTGGGGCTGCTCAGCCCCGTGTCCAGGTACTGCCTGTCCGCCCCCTCGGCGCTGGTGTCCCCGCTGGGATCGGCGAGCCGCAGAGCCTCGGTTAGTGCCCAGATGTAATTGTGAGCGAAGCGCAGGGTCTCGATTTTGGTTAGCTTGGCATCCTCGGGAAACGCGGGCAGCACCTCCCTCAGCTCGTCCAGCGCCCCGTTCAGGTTGTGCATCCTATTCCTCTCCCGGTTGTTCGCTTTGATGCGCCGGGTCTTCTTGATTCTCTGCACCAACTTCTGGCTCCGCGCTTTGCCCCGACCCCGGGCTCGCCTTTTGCAATCGGCTTTGGCCGCGGACGTGTCCTCGATCTCTTCCTCGGCTGAGCTGAGAGAACAAGCCGGAGCCGGGCAGGCGAAGTACTTGCCACTGGCTTGCTCTTTGTAAGGACAGGGATCAGACTGTGGAGACATGCTGCTGAAAACCAAACAAGAAAATTAGTTCACAGATGGTTAAAACAAGCACGCACACTAGTGAAACTATGGCACATTGTATTCAATATAAACACATCGCATTGACAAACATAGCAAGCAAAACTTACTTTCCCAATAATGATGGATATGGAATTAAAGTCTCAAAACTGTTAAAGCACTTGTTACAAAAAGCTGTCCAAGATAATTTCGCGTACCTGGTATAATTGTTTCTCTCTCCCTTTTTTTCCTCGCGTCTAACTCGCCTTTTTTTGCAAATATATATACTATAAAGCATCAATTAAGTCGCAATAAGCAGGAGTGTTGTGCGCCAAGCTGAGTGGCACGCGACCTGGGAGGCTGGGGGGTGGGGGTGGTGCCGGGTATCAGCAGCGCTGCGGCGAGCTTGCGGTTTAAGCGGCGGCGTGTGTGTGTGTTTGGCACACGCCGGCCTTTCACTGCTTTATATATTATATATACAAGGGGGGGGGGGGCGGCCAGACAATCGCCACCGCGGCCGCCCCGGGGGCTGAGGCCGGGCGGCTCGCGCTCGCTGACACTCGTCGCGCGCCCCCATGATCAGGGATTGTGATGGGGATGGGGGGGGGGGGGAGCTCATTGTCCCGGGGCTCGCGCACGCCCCCATTGTCTGGGATGGGATGAGATGGGAGCGGGGGCGGGGGAAGGGGGGGGGGGTTCCATTGTCCCGGGGCTCGCGCCCATTGTCAGGGATGGATGGGGTGGGGGGAATCCCATTGTCCCGGGGCTCGCGCCTATTGTCAGGGATGGATGGGGTGGGGGGAATCCCATTGTCCCGGGACTCGCGCCCATTGTCAGCGATGGGGTGGGGAGGGGAGGAAATCCCATTGTCCCGGGGCTCGAGCCCATTGTCAGGGATGGGTGTCGGGGGGGGGGGGTCCCATTGTCCCGGGACTCGCGCCCATTGTCAGGGGTGGGTGTGGGGGGGGGGGGTCCCATTGTCCCGGAGCTCGCGCCCATTGTCATGGATGGGTGTGTGTGTGTAGGGGGGGGGGGGGGGATCACATTGTCCCGGGGCTCGCGCTCGCTGTCGCTCCCATTGTCTGGGATTGTGATGGGGCGGAGGGAGGAGGGGAAGCCCATTGTCCCGGGGCTCGCGCTCGGAACCCGGCGGCGGCGGCCGGAGCGTGCCGCTCATTAATGCGCGAGGTCCCGGGCCAATCGCGGCGCGCCCAGCCACGCGCTCGGGAGCCGCTCGCCCTTTCACGGGGGGGGGGGGGGGAGGGGGTCATTAGAGCAGGGACATGGTTGGGGAGGGGAGGGGAGGGGAGGGGACGAGACGATAGAGGCTGGCGCACGTACGGAATGGATGGGGGAGAGATAGTGATACAGAGCGAGGCATGTTGCACAGAAAGCGAGAGTCTTGCTTGGCACCGACCTGCAAGGGGATTGATTGCAAGACTCCGGGAACCACCGAAGTACCTGAATTGCAAACACGTGAGAAAATAATGCAAGTAATACATTAATACAGATAGCAAACGGGTTGGAAATAATAGAGAATTTCACTAGATAGGAGGTAAATAGACACGCACCGGCGGTTGAAGAGAACTTAAACTTTTAATACAAAGTAGATGGACAACTAAAAAATGGAAAATGTTCCCAACCTTACATTCACGTGCAGTGTGAGAACGGCGTACATCTCGTAGGAAAGTAGATATGAACTTATAAAAGGCAAAATAAGTTACGTGTCATAGAAAATAAAGACTGATGCAGAGTAAGGAACAGTAAAATCGGAAAGCAGGTGTGATAGAAACGCGCTTAGAGAGCGTGAAATAATTCTACAAATGATTGCATTTAAAATCTGAATCAGCAAAGTATGAATATTTAAATCTAGTTCTTTGGATGCCCAGCGACGACAAGCGAGTCAAGAGAATAAAGTCTTGGATGAAAAGTATCGAGTAAAAAAGTACAAAATTCACATAGAAAATATAAGGGGATATTCGGACATAGACAACATAACAGGAAAATGGAAAATAGTTATTAAAACGATGTAAAAAGGAAAAGCATTTAAAGTAAAAATGAAAACAGGGCAATGGGAAATCGGAGAATATATGTGTAGGAAGGAACTGCAGATGCTGGTTTAAACCAAAGATAGACACAAAAAGCTGGAGTAACTCAGCGGGACAGGCAGCATTTCTGGAGAAAAGGGAATGGGGACGTTTCGGATCGAAACCTTTCTTCAGACGCAATATAGACAGATGGGTGCCAAAAGGGAAGACTGGCACAAAGACAAGACAAACGCCTAAATAGACAGAAATACGAGAAACTGCTGAGGCTGGAATCTTGAGCAAAAAAACCCCAAAGTGCTCGAGTAACCCAGCGGGTCTGACAGAATCAGTGGGGAGAATGGACAGATGATGTTTCGGTCAGTACCCTCCTTCAGACGGAATGAAGCACTGCCAGACGGAAACGAGAGAGGTTTGCATTTAGGCAGCACCTTTCACAATCTCAAGATGTCCCAAGGCGATTTACAAACAATTAAGCGCATTTATTCAGTCATGGGATATGCCTTTTTTTTAGAAGGATGAGAGGAGATCTTATCGAAACGTATAAGATTATTAAGGGGTTGGACACGTTAGAGGCAGGAAACATGTTCCCAAATGTTGGGGGAGTCCAGAACAAGGGGCCACAGTTTAAGAATAAGTCAAGTCAAGTCAATTTTATTTGTATAGCACATTTAAAAACAACCCACGTTGACCAAAGTGCTGTACATCTGATTAGGTACTAAGGGAATAAAATGAAACATACAGTAGCACGCAAACAGTTCACAGCGCCTCCTCAATGAGCCTCAAACGCTAGGGAGTAGAAATAGGTTTTGAGCCTGGACTTAAAGGAGTCGATGGAGGGGGCAGATTTGATGGGGAGAGGGATGCTGTTTCACAGTCTAGGAGCTACAACCGCAAAAGCGCGGTCACCCCTGAGCTTAAGCCTAGACCGCGGGATAGTGAGTAGCCCCAAGTCGGCCGACCTGAGGGACCTGGAGTTAGAGAGGGGGGTTAGAAGATTTTTGATGTAGGGGGGGGGGGGGGATGTCCATTTAGGGCTTTATACGTGAATAGGAGCTTGAAGTTGATTCTGTCATAATAAGGGGTAGGCCATTTAGAACTGAGACGAGGAAAAACTTTTTCAGTCAAAGAGTTGTGAATCTGTGGAATTCTCTGCCTCAGAAGGCAGTGGAAGCCAATTCTCGGAATGCATTCAAGAGAGAGCTAGATAGAGCTCTTAAGGATAGCGGAGTCAGGGGGTATGGGGAGAAGGCAGGAACGGGGTACTGATTGAGAATGATCAGCCATGGTCACATTGAATGGTGGTGCTGCCTCGAAGGGCCAAATGGCCTCCTCCTGTCTATTGTCTATGGTCTATTGTCCCTGACGAGGCCGATATTTATTGTTTCTTTCTAATGGTCTTGAGAAGACGGTAGCGAGTGTACATTTTGAAATGCTGCATTCTGCGTGGCGAAGGTGTCCCCATAATGTTGCTAGGTAGAGTGTACCAGAAAGTCGACACTGTAAAAATAAAGGAATGGACGAGGTTTCGATGCTGTGTGACCTGCTGCAAAATCTACAGGTAGCTGTATTTCCACGTGTCCATCGCTGTTCTCATTCGAGTCAAGTTAAGTCAAAGATAGACGCAAAACTCTGGAGTAACTCAGCGGGACAGGCAGCATCTCTGTTAAGAAGGAATGGCTGACGTTTCGGGTCAAGATTCTTCTTAAGTCGAGTCAGGCCGAGTTTATTGTCATGTGCACAAGTACGGGGAGATACAGGTACAATGAAAATTTGCTAGTAGCACGTTCACAGGTACATATATTCAGACCACACGTAAAACATAAATTGTAGGAAACAAGGAAAGGAAATTACTGCACAAGTAGAAACAAAGAACTAGAGATGCTGATTTACAAAACAAAAAAGAACACAGAGTGCTGTAGTAAATCAGCGGTTCGGGCAGAATTCCTGGAGAACATGGATAGGTGACGTTTTGGGTCGGGACCTTTCTTCAGACCGTCCAAGTAGTCCGTGGTGTTCTGTTGTTGAGGTAGAATTGGGATTGTGCAGATAGTTTCTCGAACCTGGTGGTTGTAGCTGTTCCTTAATCTGGTGTGGTGGGATTTCGGGCTTCTGTACCCTCTGTCCAAT
The DNA here is from genome assembly GCF_053455715.1 of Rhinoraja longicauda. Taxonomy (NCBI): domain Eukaryota; kingdom Metazoa; phylum Chordata; class Chondrichthyes; order Rajiformes; family Arhynchobatidae; genus Rhinoraja; species Rhinoraja longicauda. Next base: position 127,751,343 of record NC_135953.1, read on the forward strand.
GATAGCAACGAAAAGAGGGTATAGCCCGGACGATGGAGATGGTTGATAATGTCTTCTTGAAGCAGCACTTCATGCAGATGCTGTGGATGGTGGGGAGAGCTGGCCAGTGATGGGCTAGGCTAAATCCACCACTCTCGGCAGCCTGGCCCATTCCTGTGCATTGGAATTGCTGTACCGGGCCATGGTACAACCAGTCAGGATTCGTTCTGTAATGAATCTGCAGAAGTATTCGGTGAAATGCTGAATCTCTTTAAACTTCTAAGAATCTTGAGGCACACCTTCTTCATGACTACATCTAAGTGCTGGGCCCAAAAGATGTCATCCAAGCTGTAAACGCCCAGGAATTTGAAACTGCTAACTCTCTCCACCACTAACTTGCCAATGATAACTGGCATGTGGTTTCTTGGCTTCTCCTTTAAAACTGTGGTGTTGTTGGCGAATTTATAGATTGCTTTGGAGCTGTGTTAAGCCACACACCCACGAATGTAAAGAGCGCAAAGCAGGCGGCTATGCATAGAAACATAGAAACATAGAAACATAGAAAATAGGTGCAGGAGTAGGCCATTCGGCCCTTCGAACCTGCACCGCCATTCAATATGATCATGGCTGATCATTCAGCTCAGTAACCTGTACCTGCCTTCTCTCCATACCCCCTGATCCCTTTAGCCACAACCTTCACTTGCACCCGTGTTGATGATCAGTGACAAGAAGATGTTACTGATTCACACTGATTGAGGTTTGCTAATGTGGTAATCAAGGATCCAGGTGCAAAGAGAGGCAAAGGGCCCTGGTCTTGGAGCCTTATGATGAGTTTGGAGGGAATGATAGTGTTGAACGCCGAGCTGTAGTTGATGAACAGTGGTCTATTGTATGTGTACCTGTTATCCAGATGATGCAGAGCAGAGTGGAGAGTCCGGAAGACAGCATTCGCTGTTGCCCTGTTGTGGTAAAAGGCAATTCGAAGTGGATCCAGGTCATTTTTGAGGCAGGAGTTGATGTGAACCATAACCAACCTGGCAAAGCATTTCATTACGGTGGAAGGTGGTGGTGTGTGTGTGTGTGGGGGTGTGGGGGGGGGGGGGGGCGGTAAGGGAGCAGTAGTTATTGATGCAGGTCACCTTGGTCTCTTTGGGCACATGTATGATGGATGCCCGTTTGAAGCAGATCAGCTTCAGTTTTAGTTTCAGTTTATTGTCACGTGTACTGAGGTACAGTGAAAAGCTTTTGTTGCATGCTAACCAATCAGCAGAACGACAATACATGATTACAATCGAGCCATTCACAATGTATAGAGACATGGACGACGATCAACGCTAGGTAAAACCAGTAAAGTCCAATCAAGGATAGTCCGAGGGTCACCAAAGAGCTTCAGCACTGCTCTCTGGTTGTGGTAGGATGATTCGGTTGCCTGATAACAGCGAGGAAGAAACTGTCCCTGAATCTGGTGGCGTGCGTTTTCACACTTCTGCACCCTTTGTCCGATGGGAGAGGGGAGATGGGGACTTCAGACTATAGAAGCTAGGTAACGGAGGCCATGGATTTGGAGGACGTACTGTTGAAGAATGCTGGCTTAGATGTCTGGAGTGAATCTTCATGGATGGTACACACTGCAGCCACATAGAAGGAGTGAATGTTTAGCAATAGCGAGTGGGCCATCAGTCGAATCGGGTTGCTTTGTTCAGGTGTCTGTTGGGAGTTTTGGTGGAATTGCACGCACCAACCAGCAAGGATTTTTCTCGCTGTTCTGACTCGCTGGTTTGGGGGAATTAGGAGGTGGGCTATTTAAGTGGTGATCTGGCTAAACGCATGACCTATGATAACCCCCCCCCCCCAGATGCTATGGACGTGGGCATATAGCTTGTCAGGAATGCTAATACTAGAAAGTCGGGTGGGGGGGGGGGGGGGGGGGGGGGAGATGGTTAAACCGTGATAGGAAAAGGCCATTACTTTGCAAGTGAGCTTGATTAAGTCGGGGGAGGGCGGCTTGGGGAGCAGGGAGGGGGCGGGCGGACGGACGCCGAGGGTTTTCACACAACACAATCCCTTACAAGCAGCGATACAAATGACTAAACTGTCAACTGTAGGTGTTGTTTCAGGGTTAAATATTGACCAGGTTGCCTTGCAGAAGTCATGCCACTGCTCTTTTATGGTGAAGGTCTTGTACTCGGATGGAGGAATGGAGGAGTGGGACAATCGCAGGACAGGATCATCCGAATGGTGAAACTGACGTCGCAAAGGAAGACACGAAATGCTGGAGTAACTCAGCATCTATGGGGAGAAGGAATGGGTGACGTTTCGGGTCGAGACCAGTTCTTCAATGAGAAAGGTCTGCCTGAATTTTAAAGTGTCCTCCTATAGAACAACGACTGGAGGCAAGGATTTACACACAGTTTGTTGCAGAGCTGGGAGAGTTCGAGGCCGCGGCGTCCAGGCAGAAATACTTCGGACATGCAATAACATCACCTTGACTATTTCACAGTCAAGAAAGCTGGAATCACGCCACAGCTCACCTGCGGCAAACGAAACAGTGAAACCACCGACTGACTGGATGGAGGCTGTTGGCCGTGCGCGCTCAAGTCACGTCCAAATAACCCCATCGCCAAAGGCTACCTACCACTCGCGCCTCGGCACAACATTGACAATAAGAGTAGGGGGAAAGGAAGTGTAGGGGAAAAGAACAGCAGGAGGAACGAGGTAATAATGACAAACTCAAGAGATGGATTATCGATAACACAAAAGAAATGAATGGTTGTCTTAAGTATCTATTCAGACTGACTAATGCAAGAAACATAAAAAAATAAGAAAGTTGTATCCACTCGAAATGTTTAGGAAGGAACCGAAGATGCCGGTTGAAACCGAAAATAGCCACAAAATGCTGGAGTAACTCAGTGGGACAGGCGTCATCCCTGGAGAGAAGGAATAAGTGACGTTTCCGGTCGAGACCCTTCTTTAGGCTGATGGAGAGGGAGGGAAGAAATAGGTTCAAATCTATTTGGGACAGAGGGGAGGTGGGGGGGGGAGAAAGGAAGTGTGGGGAAGAAACGGGAGGGAGAAGGGGGTTGTTTGAGGCTATCTAAAATTGAAGAGTCTATGCTGACCATCAATTACCCATACATTTAGACAATAGACAATAGACAATAGGTGCAGGAGGAGGCCATTCGGCCCTTCGAGCCAGCACCACCATTCAATGTGATCATGGCTGATCATTCTCAATCAGTGCCCCGTTCCTGCCTTCTCCCCATACCCCCTGACCCCGCTTTCCTTAAGAGCTCTATCTAGCTCTCTCTTGAATGCATTCAGAGAATTAGCCTCCACTGCCTTCTGAGGCAGTGAATTCCACAGATTTACAACTCTCTGACTGAAAAGGTTTTTCCTCACCTCCGTTCTAAATGGCCTACCCCTTATTTTTAAACTATGGCCCCTGGTTCTGGACTCCCCCAACATTGGGAACATGTTTCCTGCCTCTAACGTGTCCAACCCCTTAATAGTCTTATATGTTTCGATAAGAAAAAATGTTATATCATTTTTGCATCCTACACACTAGGAACAATTTACAGAAGCCAATTAACCTACATTGTCTGCACATCTTTAGAATATAGGAGGAAACCAAAGCCCCGGGAGAAAACCCACGCGGTCACAGGGAGAACGGACAAACTGCACAGACAGTACTCGTAGTCAGGATCAAACCCGAGCAGAAGCTCTACACCTGTGACGCCCACACATAGGAGACAATTGGAGAATTACAATACAATACAATACAATACAATATATCTTTATTGTCATTGTACAGGGGTACAATGAGATTGGGGATGCGCCTCCCGTACGATGCAATAAATTAATTAGCTAGTCAGTATTAATTTAAACAACCCAATGAAACAAATTGGAACAGTTTTAAAACAGATTAAAGTGCAAGTAGATCTGTGCCGGTTCACTGTGTGATGTGACCATCCGGCTCAGCAGGACCGGTTTTGACCATCTGGCTCAGCATGGCCCTGGGGATGAAGCTGTTCCTGAGTCTGGAGGTGCGGGCGTAGAAGGCCTTGTATCGTCTGCCCGATGGTAGAAGTTCGAACAGACTGTTGCAGGGGTGTGAAGAGTCTTTGTGGATGCTGGTGGCTTTTCTGAGGCACCGTGTGTTGTAGATGCCCTCCAAGGCTGGTAGCTGTGTTCCGATGGTCCTCTGAGCTCTATGGACTACCCGCTGAAGAGCTTTCCTCTCTGCATCCGTACAGCTGAGATACCACACAGGGATGCCATGAATTCAATATTCATACACCTAAAATTAGAGCATATCTAAAAATAACACCAAAACCTGTCACCTATCTGTGTTGATCAGGGATGCTGCCTGACTCGCTGAGTTAATCCAGCACTTCGTGTCTTTATTTGTAAACCAGCATATGCAGTTCCTTGTTTCTACACTCAGTAAAGGGAGAGATTCCAAGGACAAATGGAACAAAGAAATTAGACGGGTGGAATAGCCTAATTCTGCTCCTTCGTCTTATGATCTTATGATTTTGTGAAACCCAAAAGACTACAGATGCTGAAAGCCTGAGTAAAAGGTAACAAAGTGCCAGAGAGTTCAGCGTGCCAGGCAGCATCTGTGGATGGACATAGATGATGTTTTGTGTCAGGACCCTTCCTCATACAATTGTACATGATTGAATTCAATAAAACATACTTTTGGTGAAGCAGATGACCATCCAAGGAATCCAATTAATCTCTTCTGCCTGCACATGAGCCATATCCCTTCATTCCCTGCGTATCCATGTGCCTATCGAAGTGCCTCTTAAAGCCACTGTAGTGTCAATGATCATTAGACTTTCTTCTGATTATTGATACCAGGTTATATTGTATGTAATTCATGAATAACATCGTGTCCCCAACTACTAAATCGGACTACTTAAGTGGTGTGTTAAAGAAACTAGCCTCCTTTTTTGTTTCTGGGCCATGGTAAACATGAAAGGACGGCAGAACGTGATGTGAACATCAAAACCCCTTTTGAAATGCAACAAAGCTCGGCAATTTCTTTAATGGTCCTTTACTATCACGTATGCACTGCACATTGACATTTTTGCACACGTCGCCATATTTTGACACCATTTGCAAAATAAAAAGTCTAAAGTCCAAAGTTGGGTCCACATGCTACATATAATGGAGTACCTGATACACGTAAGCCCAGGTACGCCCTGGACTGCTATAGGGCCTCCTCCCTCACTCTCGACCAGATCGGCGGTGGGCTTTACAACGCCAGAGAACCAGGTTGGATCCTGACCACGGGTCTATACTGTCTATACGGAGTTTGTAAGTTCTCCCATGACCGCGTGGGTTTTCCCCCCCGGGTGCTCTGGTTTCCTCCCACATCCCAAAGGTGGTTGGTTACATAGCTTCTGTTAATTTGTCCCTCGGGTGTGAGATAGAACTAGTGTACTGGCGTACTGGTCATTGATCAGCATGCACTCAGTGGGCCGAACGGTCTGTTTCCACGTGGTGTTTCTAAACTGAACTAAACCAAATATTGGAAGAAAGATTTATGAAAACCTTTCACTATTCTACAAATACGCGTAGGAAAGGAGGAACAGAGAGGAAAGTGTGGCTGATGTGACATCAGAGAAGACGCTGGGTCAACAATGACCACACTGACACACGTGGTAGGGTAAACTCACTCGAAGAGCTTTAGTTTCATGAAGATAACGGGATGGTCAGGTACAGTTTAGAGTCCACGTCGGGGATAGTCCCCCATCGTCTGTGGGCAGGTGAGGGGACGCTGGCGGACTCGGGCTTGTCCCGGCGGCTCATTCTCGGTAAGGAACCTGCAGAGAGAGGAACAGTTAGAAGGGAGTGCTCCACTTTCTCCTCACTTTCTCTTTCTCCTGGCTGGATTTGGTTTTTAAGGAGCGGGGCTGAGGATGCGCAGGTGAGATATCTTCCTCTGGCTGTGGCCTCAGCTCAGTCCTGAGCGCTGTCCAGGGCTCGTGTTTTCCAGCAGCCATGAGCTGGTTGGTCTTGGTTGTGGTCGCTGCCTGTCTGTCGGTGAGGGAAATCGGAGTGGCCCACAGCACAGGCACAGTCCACACGCTGTCTTTCGGTAGACACAAGGAATTTGAATGACAGCGTAGTCCGAAATGTGGAAATATTGATGGTGTGAGGAACTTGTTCACAAGCCACAGAACGCCAACATGTAGCTCCAATAATTGATCGCAAAAGGTAAAGTCTGTTGGGCTTTATTGGAAGAGTCTACAAGTGCAGGAGTAATGGTCCCTCACAGCAATTACACTGTGTATTATCCCACTTGGCTAATTGTCCCCCGTGTGAATAGGATAGTGTAGACAATACCTGGGATTTGCAAGGTATTTATTCACAAAATGCTGGAGTAACTCAGCAGGTCAGGCAGCATCTCAGGAGAGAAGGGATGGGCGACGTTTCGGGTCGAGACCCTTCTTCAGTCTGATGTCGGGGGGGGGGGGGCGGGATAAAGGAAGGATAAAGGTGGAGACAGGAAGACAGTGGGAGATCTGGGAAGGGGGAGGGGAAGAGAGGGACAGAGGAACTATCTAAAGTTGGAGAAGTCGACGTTCATACCACTGGGCTGCAAGCTGCCCAGGCGAAATATGAGGTGCTGTTCCTCCATTTTCCGGTGGGACTCACTATGGCACTGGAGGAGGCCCATGACAGAAAGGTCAGACTGGGAATGGGAGGGGGAGTTGAAGTGCTCAGCCACCGGGAGATCAGATTGGTTAATGCGGACTGAGCGCAGGTGTTGAGCGAAGCGATCGCCGAGCCTGCTGGGATTTGCAAGCAATTTTGGTCTCCTTACCTAAGAAAGGATATACCGTGTACTTGCAAAAGAGGAAGTTAAAAAGGTTCACTGGATTACTTCTATGGATGGCTGGTTCGGTGTGCGAGGAGTAATTATGTTGACTAGGCCTGCATTTTTTAGGGTTTACAGGGTTAACATGTTCAGCACAGTGGCGTATGGGGCAGGATGGAGACAAAGTGGTAGAGTTGAAGCCGTGGAGCGCCAGAGACCCGGGTTTGATCCTGACTATGGGCGCTGTCTATGTGGAGTTTGTCGTCCTGACTTTCCATACTTTATGTAGAAACAAGGAAGTGCAAATGCCAGTTTACCAAGGAAGGACACAATATGCTAGAGTAACACAGCGGGTCAGGCAGAATGCTTGTGGAACATGGATGTTGTTGATCTGGGCATGGGCCCTTCTTCAGACTTGCTTGACCATACTTTAAATCTACTGAAGACATGCCAAGGACTGGAAGGTTGCTGATGTGATACCATTATTCAAAATGAAGAAAGGGATAATGTTAAATAATTGCAGGCCACTCGGCCCAATATCAGCAGTGGGCAAATAATTGCTGAGCATTCTTGAGGAACAGCATAAATCAGCATCCCAGATTCATGTTGGCATGACCAACAGTTGTATTTTTGGAAGAAGTGTGGACGGGGAAGAATATTTAATGCAGTTAATATTTGAATTTTAGCAAGGTTTTTAAACAAAGTTCTCATCTGGCAGATTGTTCCAGTGGAAAGTGGGGAATTGAATTAAAAGCTGTCTTGTTTGCAGACAGACAAGCAAACCAAATGTAGTGTGGTTCTATGGGCTCTGAACAAGACCCCATGCTGTGTTATTATTTTTTACTTCAATGTAGATCACAATTAAGACATCTGTTAGTGATGCCAAAACTTTCTACACATTGGGAAGGTTTCAATGGACCAAAAGCAGCAAATAGAATTCAACCTGGAGAAGTGCACGTAAATGATTTAGGGAGGACAAACAAGGACATGACAAATGGTGAAAAAATAAGGAATGTAAAAGAACAAATTAAAGTTTGAGTTCATGTTCATAAATCCTTGATTGTAGCAGGGCAGCAGATAAGGTGATGCAGATACCTGACTATTTTGTTTGAACTATATAACACATCAGTGACGTCCAGGTCAGGGATACTATATACAGTTATGGTCATCGCACGACAGGAAAGGTGTCATCTGAAAATGTTACCTGCATGGTTTACAAGGAAGAATCTAACGTTGGAGAATCATAGTAAAGGTGAGATTGTCAAAGCTTTGGAACATAGGAGATTGCCATTTAATTGAAGTGTATAACATTTTGAAAGTCTTGATACGGTAGGCAGTAAGGGCTTATTTTCCCAAACAAAGTGATCAGCCCCTGGAGATCCGGTGCAAACAATGAAATAAAGTAAATAAGTATTAGTTAAAAGATAGTTACTTGAGCTGATGGTGAGCCTGAAAACTGATAACCCCCAATAATATGATCATCAAGGGAAACACCATTGAGGTTAGGTATCATTAGTGTATATATGGGAGGAACACTGCTTTGGGATCAGTTTGCATAGAAGCAGCATGTCAGTGCAAAATACTAGATAGTCAGAAGTTTCAGAACTTATTTGGAGGCTGTAGTGTTTAATAACCTGATGGTTGTAGGAAAGTAGCTGCTCCTGAACCTGGACGTTACAGTTTTCAGGCTCCTGTTCCTTCTTCCCGGTGTTGGGAGTGAAATGAGGGTGTGGTCGGGTGGTGTGGGTCTCTGAAAAAGCTGAGGCATTGACTCCTGTACTTCCCTTCGATGTTGAGCAGTACCTGTGATGGACGGGTCTGTGTTGACCACTTTTTGCAATCTTCTTAATTCCTAGGCATTCGAGTTGCCAAAGCAGCCTGTGATGTAACCAGTCAATGTGCTCTCTACTGTACAGCTGTAGAAGATCAAGAAAGTATTTGTTGACAGACAGAATCGCCTTAATCTTCCAAAGAAGTAGAGGCATTGATTGGCCTTTTTCTATGATTACATCAATTAGCTGGGTCCAGGACAGAGCTTCAGAGATATGGATGCCCAGGGATTTGAAGCTTTCAACTCTCCTCCACTGTCCTGTCAATAAAGACAAGTTTGTGTATCTTCAACCTTCCTCTTCCAAAGTCAACAATCAGTTCCTTGGTTTTACTGACGTTGAGAGCAAGATTGTTGTTCAGGCACCACTTTTTGGTCAGTCGATTGATCTCCTTCCTCACCTTCTGTAATTCATGCTATAACGGTGGTGTCGTGGCGAATTTGAAGATGGAGTTGGAACTATATCCGGCTGCACAATCATGTGTAGAGAGTGATTAGAGCAAGGGGCTGAGAACGCAGTCTTGAGGGGCTCCTGTGCTGATGGTTATTGAGGAGGATGTGTTGCTGCCAACTTGTACAGATTGTGGTCTGTTGATGAGGAAGTAGAGGATCCAGTTGCAGATGGATGCACGGATGGAGACCCAGTCCCGAGAGCTTGATAACCAGTTTGGAGGGGATGGTGGTTTTGGATGGTCAGCTGTGGTCTATGAACAACAGCCTGGCATATGTATTTATATTGTCCAAGTGGTCCAGTGCAGAGTGGAGAGCAAGTGAGATTGCATCCCTTGGTATCCTGTTGAAGCAGTAGGCAAATTGCAGTGGGTCCAGGTTCTTGTTGAGGTAGGAGTTGATATGCACCATAACTAACCTTTCAACACACTTAGAGTGATACAATGTGGAATCAGGCCCCTCGGTCCAACTTGCCCACACCGGCCAACATGTCCCGGCTACACTAGTCCCACCTGCCCACGTTTGGTCCTTATCCCTCCAAACCTGTCCCACCCATGTACTTCATCACAACAGATGTTAGTGTCACCAGTCAGTAGTCATTGAGGCTCATCTCCTTACTCCCTCTTGTGCATTGGTATTATTGATGTTCTTTTAAAGCAGGTTGGAACATTGGACTTCAGAACGGAGATGTTGAAGATGTCTGCATAAACTCCAGCCAGTTGTGTGAACAGAAAAGGATTTGTCAAAACAAACGTATATCCTTTGCAATCACGTCAGAGAGAATTCATAATAGGGAGCAAAGAAATCACAGAACAATTTTGCAAATACTTTGGTCCATCTTCATAGAAAAGGGCACAATGAACAGCCCAGCAACACGATGTAACTAAGAATCGAATGAACAGGAAGAATTAAAATTAATTATTTAAAATGAAGAATGTGTTAGAGAAATTAATGGGACTGAAAGCAAATACATCGGTTGGAAGAAGGGTCTTGCCCCAAAACGTTACCTTTTCCTTTTTTCCAGAGATGCAGCCTGACCCACTGAGTTACTCCAGCATTTTGTGTCTATGGCCAGGACCTGATGTCCTGCGTCCCAAATTAATAAAATAAATGATTTGGTCCAACTGTTCCGTCGGCCCACAATATTTGTACTGAACATGAAGCCAAATTAAACATCTTTGTGTACATGATCAATATCCCTCTATTCCCTGCACTTCCATGCGCTTCTTAAGTGGCACTATCGTATCTATGTCCACCAACACCTCTGGCAATGTGTTCCAGGCCCCCACTACTCTCTGTGTAAAACACTTGCCCTGGACATCTCCAATAAGCTTTCCCCCTTTCACTTTAGAGCTATGCCCTCTAGTGTTGGACATTTCCACCTGGGAAAACGATTCTGACCATCTATCAGTATAGGAGCAGGGAGGTTCTGCTGCAGTTGTACAGGGCCTTGGTGAGACCGCACCTGGAGTATCGTGTACAGTTTTGGTCTCCTAATCTGAGGAAAGACATTCTAGCCTTAGAGGGAGTACAGAGAAGGTTCACCAGATTGATCCCTGGGATGGCAGGACTTTCATATGAAGAAAGACTGGATAGACTGGGCTTATACTCGCTGGAATTTAGAAGACTGAGGGGGGATCTTATTGAAACATATAAAATTCTTAAGGAGTTGGAGAGGCTAGATGCGGGAAGATTGTTCCTGATGTTGGGGAAGTCCAGAACCAGGGGTCACAGCTTAAGGATAAGGGGGAAGTCTTTTAGGACCGAGATGAGAAAACATTTCTTCACACAGAGAGTGGTGAGTCTGTGGAATTCTCTGCCGCAGAAGGTAGTTGAGGCCAGTTCATTGGCTATATTTAAGAGGGAGTTAGATGTGGCCCTTATGGCTAAAGGGATCAGGGGGTATGGAGAGAAGGCAGGTACAGGTTACTGAGCTGGATGATCAGCCATGATCAAATTGAATGGCGGTGCAGGCTCGGAGGGCCGAATGGCCTACTCCTGCACCTATTTTCTATGTTTCTATGTTTCTATCTACTCTAACAATGCCTCTCTTAATTTTATATACTCTATCGAGTATGTCCTCCCCTCAACCTCCAACGTTCCAGAGAAAACAATCCAAGTCTATCCCTGTAGCTGAAACCCTCTAATCCAGGTAGCTTTCTGGTACCCTCTCCAAAGCCTCCACTCCTTTCCTGTAATGAGGCGACCAGAATTGCACACAATACTTCAAATGCAGCCTAACCAAAGACCTATCCCGCCATATCATGGCTTACTGACTCTTATATTCAATGCCCCTAATATGGATGAGGAAGTGGGATGACATAGAACTAGTGTGAACAGGAGATCGATGGTCTGTGTGCCCTCGGTGAGCCCAAGGGCTTGTTTTCATGCTGTAACTCTAAAGTAAACAATGTTTCAATTATTATACTTTAGATAGGGAAAGCTGTTTATTATAAAAGAGCATGAAGATTTATTGTGCAGATTCATACATCATTGAGTTATACCTCCACTGGATAAAGGGTGGAAAACAACTGGAATATCATGCTTTATACTGTGAACTAAATATAATTTTGAGATGTAATTGTGAGTCTATATTATTTTTAAGTTAAAAGTGTTAAATTTCAAGAAAAACCACAAGAAGATTCTGCTGGATGCTTCCTGAAGATAAAACACTATTAATAAGAAAACCTTAAATATTGGACTTTTCCATTTGAAGGTATTTGAGATGACTGTTTAAACTTATGAATGGGGTGCGTCAGAATAGATTGAACCGCGTTGCCAATGATTGACACTTCTGGTACAGCGGAATCAAATTCAATTAGAAATAAGGTTAAATGTAATAGAGTTAGGTCAAATAGGACGTTTTTACTCAGTGGTCTGCAAGGCTGAATTATGTCAATGGTAATGACTGGTGTGGAATCCCTACCACCTACCATTTAAGAACTGGTTGAAGGAGGGGGATTAAAAGAGTATGGGAACAGAGCAGGGATCTAGATTAGGGCTGCTTTATAAGAAAGGTAAACACCAATTTGAGCTGTTGAGGGACAGCTATTCCCATGCCTTAGTTTATACTTATATGGGAAAAATCTCCATTTTGTAACTTAGCAAAATAAAGTATTTCATAGCTGAAACAGGTTGACATTTATTCCCAGACTAATAACACATAATAAGTTAATTAGGTTTTTGGATTGCAATGTTTTTATTTGACAACGTAGTGTCATCAAATGTTTTCAAATGCTTTCAGATAATTCAGATATAGCTCACTAAGAGTGTTTTTAGATTATTAATGGATACTTAAAAATCTAAATGAAAATGGAATTAAAATAGGCTTATTTGGTGGAATGAAATATAGAATAGGGGCATTAACACCCACACCTAAAATAATAAAGATTTTTTAAAAAATACTTAGCAGATGTGGTCTGACCTAAGAACTTCCAGCATTCTCTGTTTTTATTTTAGATTTCCAGCATATGCAGTTTAAAAAAAAAATCAGCTCCCAAACTTGGAAGCTCCAGCATTAAGGATTAGGGCAACAAATATGTAGAAATATTATTGCTCTAAATTCCTCTCCCAATTGTGGATCATCTTAACTTGGATATGTGTCATCTCCTGGGTAATATCCCTGTAACTCGTTACCCAACAGCACTGTTTGAGTACTATAACCATACAGCTTTCCGCAGTGTGAGAAGACCCACCATAACTTTATCACAGAGGCTAACTGAGAATGATATATGGTCAGTATCACACACATCCTGTTAGTGACTTTAATTAAATAAGCAAGATTTAAATTTATAATATTGTGTCTTGAAATTTTGAACAATAAATGTGTTGCTACATGGTTCTACGTGGTTTCAATGACTACAAAACCATGCATTGGAAGAGAAACTGAGTTTAAAAACTGCCTCATTTGACCAGGTTAACAATGATGCAATTGTCAAACATAAATTCACAAGAGAATTTAATGTTCTCTTGTGGATTTAATGTTTTTGGAGACTACATGAAAGTTTCTAACATGTTTCACTCCTGCCGTCTCTGTCCAAAGAAATAGCTAATAAGAAATAGAACAGAAAATGAATCATTCTAAATTAAGTGACGTTTACATTTTTCTTTGCAATGGGAACAGATTTAAACCCAGCTGAAGGACCTTTTGACAATTAGAATTTAAATATGTTCTGCCACAGAAACAAATGTTTTCTAAGGAAATATCTGACAAAAAGATGTATAAGAAGATAACTGCAGATGCTGGTACAAATCGAAGGTATTTATTCACAAAATGCTGGAGTAACTCAGCAGGTCAGGCAGCATCTCGGGAGAGAAGGAATGGGTGACGTTTCGGGTCGAGACCCTTCTTCAGACTGACAAAAAGAACTGTACTTTAAGGTGAGATGTAACTTAATTTTAAAAAAGTACTAAAAGATGCTACGGGGATCAACAGTAGAAGCAAAGTCCAGTGTATGAACTGACTTGAAAAGATCACACCTGTGGTGGTACATGTCTTGTCTTACTGCACATGGCACAGATTGATGCAAACATTCAATGGAAATATGTTAGTGTTCTGAACTCATAGAGTCATAGATTGATACAATGTGGAAACAGGCCCTTCGGCCCAACTCGCTCACACCAGCCAACAATACCACAGCTACCCTAGTCCCACTTGCCTGCGCTTAGTCCAAAACCTTCCAAACCTGTCCTTTCCATGTACCTGTCCAACTGTTTCTTAAACGATGGGATAGTCCCAGCCTCAACTAC